>NC_136363.1:14012500-14612500 GCF_037039965.1 Doryrhamphus excisus
GTCATGTGACCCGACCAAGCTGGTGTCTGAGTTTCTGTTGGGCAAAAGTCATCTTCAGGTGCGACGTAGGATCCTGCAGTGTTGCAGACCTGGCACCCCCGACAACATGGTCAAGGTACACGCATGCACACACACACACACACACACACACGCGCCTGCCTGATCGTAAGCGCGTATGTGTGTGTAGGCCTACAGGTACCAGCAGGTGTTGTGGTCCATGCCGCTAGCCTGCAGTCAGGTTGCTGCATCAGAGCAGCGCCCCCCAGTGGAAAGACCCTTGAGCATCATGCCTCTGTGGTTGCTGGTGAGTGCACACACGTGCGCACACACATACTCTGTCATACGTACCGTATTTCCTCACCCCCCCCTCCCCACCTCCCCAAAGCGGAGTATTCCTGTCATCTTGGCAGCGATCCAACAAGCCAACGGTCTACCTGGCTCCGCCCCCACCACCACCAGCTTCCCGACCCCAATGTGCTATCCGCCCCGCCCCCCACCGGACCTCAGCTTCCGCCGCACAGGATTTGTCCAGCATCCGGCCACTCCCATGACTCCTC
Source organism: Doryrhamphus excisus (assembly GCF_037039965.1). NCBI lineage: Eukaryota > Metazoa > Chordata > Actinopteri > Syngnathiformes > Syngnathidae > Doryrhamphus > Doryrhamphus excisus. The sequence continues at coordinate 14,013,058 of NC_136363.1, forward strand.
CCTTTCCCACCCACATGGATGGGCAGGATAGCGAAGAGGCGGTGCTTCCTGTCTGGCATCTGTCAGAATCCTCAACATGCTCCGCCTCTGATGTGTTTGTGGCTGAGGAGGCCGAGTCCAAAAGTGATCTGGGTGTGGCTTCAGCCCCAGCAGAAGACAGAGGAATGTCCTCACCTGAATCTTCAACTTCCTGTCCGCCATCCGAGGTAGACCCACATAGAGGTGGAAGACGGAAGATAAATATTCAGCAGGTTTTGTCTCAGCAGGACATCTTCAGGACATCTTCTCACTTGACGACAGGCCGCCATCTTGGGGACAACCAGCATGAGGATGATGGGCGGGCCAAAGCAGGGAGCCACGCACCTGCCCACAAAGCGCCAAGGCTTCCAGTGTTTGCCAAAAATGTCTCCATGGGCGTAAACGGAGAAAGACTCGTCATCTGGACCAGGTGAGGCCACACCCACCCACACTTGTCCCCATGCAGGAAGTAGAAGTTTGACTTCCTGTTTTAGGGAAGCGGACCGCACCATCTTGACTGCCTGTCAGCAGCGAGGAGCCAACCAGAAAACATTCAGACGAGTCTCCGCCCAGCTGGGAAACAAGACGACTGACCAGGTGAGGGGGTGGGGCTTTTGCCACCAAGGTTTGGTCCCATGCTAAGGGTCGCTTCCTTGCAGGTACGTCTTCGTTTCCACGACCTTGCTCATCTTTTCCACCTGGCCACCCAGAAAGACAAATCCTGGTTCTCAGACGGCAGCTCGGCCCCGGAACAAAGCGATGACCTGTGACTTTGAGATGTCATTGAAGACTTAAATTCACATTGAATGATGTTCAACATGTTTTCATGTTTGCCCTGCAAATAAAGACCACGCCCACCCTTCAATTTGGGAAGTGGGCGGGCTCAAAGAAGCTTGGTATAGAGGTCACACAGAGGTCATGAAGCATTTTATTGCAAACAGGAAATTAAAAGTGTCCTTGGCGGGAAGTGCAACCTGAGGCAGGCACAGTAAAATGCCAGGAGGAGACGCCCATCACGCCCGGCCGTCTGGACTGGGGTGGTTGTCATCCTGGTCAGCAGCCTGCTCCGGTCCGGCGAGGTGCTGCGGCACCATTGCGGGGACAACGGGACGGGATAAAAAAGTCCGGAATCCGTTCCAAAAGTCCACAGAGATGATCACGACTTGACTTCTGACATGATTGCAACCACTGAAAGCCCAAACAAAGCAGGTGTCAATCACGTCAACACAACTTTTAGAACCCGTATCTTACCCGTAAGACATACACTCCCAGTACCTGTACCAGTACAAGTACCTGTACTAGTCCCAGATGAAAGCGTCACCTGAAAAGGTCTTGTCCACTCTTGAAGGAACAGCACAGCAGAAGCGGCTCACGCATGATGAGCACACTTGCCGCCTCCATGTGGGCAGAAGCAGGCTGTGATGTTAGCCTTAGCTTTCAAAATAAGTGTAACAGCAGCAGGTTTTATACAAAGTATTTTACTGCAGCGTGACAAAACAAGAAGAAACTGCTAAAAAACAGCAGGAAGTCACAAACCTCCACAATAAGAGTTCCAAAAAAACACAAGCCAAAGTGACAACATCCTGCTAAAATCACAGTGCATTGTGGGAAAAGGCCGACCCAGACACTTCCTGTCAGAGTGGCGGAGGGCGGGGAGGGGGCGGGGCCTGTTGGCAGCCAGTGTTCACAGGGGGAAAAAAAAGGCAGCGGAGTCTGGTCAGTCGCTGTCAGAGCCAACGGCTGACGAGCCTTTCCTCTTCCTCTTTGGCGCTTTGGGCTTGGAGTCTTCCTCCTCCTGAGACACAAACAGGAAGTGACATCAGCAGCCAGCCGGGCCTGTTACATAACACTGTTCTCGGGTGCCCTTCATACCGAGGCGCTGCTGGAGGCGCTCTCCTCCTCGTTGTTGGTGGGCGGAGCCACGCCCTTCCTGGAGCGAGGCGACGTGGCGGCTGCTTTACGACGAGACTTCAAAGGCTTTGACTGCGAGTCCTCATACTCCTCGGCCAACGCAAACAGGTCACTGAACCTGCGGGAGGCAGTCACGCCGTCACCATGCCAACGCCCCAGCGTACGTGTGTGTATGAATGTGTACCTCATCTTGTGCACTTCATCACAACTGGCCTGAACGTGCTGCAGAGCCTGAAGGATCGGAGTCTGGCTGAAGACTGACCACACAATCAATCATCAATACAGCCATTTATCAACACGCTGGATGATCGATACTCACAGGTGTTCTTAGTGTTGCTAAGACTAAGTCTCAGGTTGTCCAGGTGTTCCAAGATTTGCTCCAGAGTAAGCTGAGCCAGTTTGCTGCTGGAACTACGAAGACTGGAGACAGACATACAAATCGATTGATTTAGTCCTAATAAGTCCTGAGTGAGTCCTAGTGAGTCGTCAGTGAGTCCTAATGGGTTCCAAATTAGTCATAATAAGTCCTCAGTGAGTCCTAATGGGTCCCGAATGAGTCCTAAGAGGTCCCAAATTAGTCCTAAGGAGTCCCGAATGAGTCCTAATGTGTCCCGAGTGAGTTTTTAATGAGTCCCGAGTGAGTCCTTGATGAGTCCCGAATGAGTCCTAATGGATCCCGAATGAGTCCTAATGGGTCCCGAATGAGTCCTAATGGGTCCCGAATGAGTCCTAATGGGTCCCGAATGAGTCCTAATGGGTCCCGAATGAGTCCTAATGGGTCCCGAATTAGTCCTAAAATGTCCCCAGTGAGTCCTAATATGTCCTCAGTGAGTCCTAATATGTCCTGAATGAGTCCTAAGGAGTCCTAACGAGTCCTCAGTGAGTCCTAACGAGTCCTCAGTGAGTCCTAATCAGTCTTATTAAGTCCCAAGTGAGAACCTTTGTCTCTTTCGGGGTTGGTTGTTGTTCTTGATGAGTTGAGCTTTGATGTGTTCTGCCAGAGTGTCGTCGTGTTTGGATGCCCAGTGTCTCAGAAGACTGGTGGTGAACTGGTCCTCACTGTGACATGGTCTACTCAGAACCATCTTCACCATCTCCTCACTGGGCCTGAGACACACAGGCAGACTCAGTGGACAGCTAATGACTGTGTGTAGTTGTTGTATAGGAGTGCGGTCGTCATGTGGTGTGTTACTTTTCTCGACGTAGCTGCAGCAGCAGACAGGACAAGGCCTCTGGATGTTCTACACACACACACACACACACACACACACGGGTGATGTGATGAAAGCATCATGATGGTGGGCGGCAAAGATGCAAAGTACCTTTGTACTTGAGGTGTTGCAGGATGGCGATGATGGTCTCCAGGGGGATGCTGTGGGCCAGAAAGAGTTGCCAGGTGCTGTACTGCTCAAAGGTCTCCCAGTCCAATGACTGGACTGTCAAGAGGAAGGAGAGGAAGAAGGCAAGCTGGTGAAGATGGCGCCCCCTGCAGTCAGTCAAGATGCTGCACATGCTCACTGAGGATGTTGAGAACCGAGTCTTTGCGGAACATCACCAGGTTGCCCATCATCACGTGACACATCAGCTCCTGCAACTTTATTACAATCAGCGTTACCATCCGTTGGCGGTCCTGGTGCTAAGCTAAGCTAACTGTTACCTGTGTGGAATCAATGACGGCTACGATCATGTTGAGCAGCTCTCCACTTCGCAACGTCTCATCAGGAAACTGGAGCAAGACATTCACACGTTGAGTGTGCCTGTGTGTGTGTGAGTGTGTGTGTGTGTGTACCTCAGAGTAGATGGAGGGTGTCAAGTAGCAAAGTAATCGGACGTCATCTTCCTGACACGCCTTCATGTCCATCATGAGACACGTGTGAAGGTCACCTAAAGCCGTGGCCTGAGCAAACGACTCGTACAACATCATCTTCCCATTAGCTGCTTTGCTGCACACACACACACACACACACACACACACACACACACACATGAATATGCTGGACAGGTCACATGACATGTGATGATGGTGGGGGTGTCACCTGGCTTTGAGGTAGTAGAGGAGATGGTAGCCAATTTTAGGTTGCTTCTGGTAAAGTTCAGCCAGCATGTCAAGAAGAACTGAGAAGCCACTGTTGTCCTCCTGCATGGTGACCAGGTTCCTGAAGACCAGACACACTGGCTTGCACACAGACTCCTCCAGGGACCTGACGCACACGCACACACATGCAGGTTAGAAGAATCCTCGCTCTCTCACACACACACACACACACACACACACGCACACAGTGTGTAGTAGTGGTGTCAGCAGTCTTACTCTTCTGTGATGTCTTCTGGTAGAACGTCTCCTCGGAAATGCTCTTTAAAGACTTCAGCAAGACATGAAGCTAAAGCAGACATCTGCTCTGTGTCAAAGTCCTCCTGGAAAACACACACACTCATTGCTCTGTGCCACCGTGTGTGTGTGTGTGTGTGAGAGAGCGAGAGAGAGCAAGAGAGACAGACCTCCAGGATGAGGTCCACAATGTCCTGCATGACCTCACACTGCGTCTCCGTGTCACTGAAGACGTGATGAAGATGGATCAGCAAACATGAAGAAAGTAAATCTGTTGACCTTCAGGTGAGTCTGACCTTGACTTCTGCAGCTGGGTCACCTTGTCCTTCATGGTGTCTTCTAATTGGTCGAGCCAGGGTGAGATGTCAGCAGGCTCCTCCCTCACGGCCTCTCTGATTGGATGAAACCTGAACTCCCGTTTCTTTCCTGTCACACACACACACACACTGATGAAGATGAAGTATTCTGATGATGATGATGATGATCTAACCTTTGTTGTTCATCTCCTCCTCATCATCACTGAAGGCAGCTTCTGTGTTGTCATAGCAACCTTCATCTTTGTCCATCATGTGGTTGTCCATCTCCTCCATTTTCACTACACACACATACACACACTTACATCACATCCAAGGGTGTGTGTGTGTGTGTGTGTGTGTGTGTGTGTGTGTGTGTGTGTGTGTGTGTGTGTGTACCTTCCATAGGTGGTGAAGGAGCACTGCAGAACTCAGGGAATCTTTCTCTGAGCATTGAGCGAAGCTCTCTGTCCAACTTTGGATTGTCAAACAATGGTGCCAAGTGACTACAACAACACAGTCACTGGTCAGGGACTGGTCAGGGACTGGTCAGGGACTGGTCAGGGACTGGTCAGGGACTGGTCAGTCACTGGCCAATCCCTGACCAGTCCCTGACCAGTCCCTTTTCGGTGTGTGTGTGTGTGTGTGTGTCTTACGCCAGCACTCTCTTCTCCATGATGAAGTTGAGAGAGTTAAAGACGCCTTGACGAACTTGAACTTCCAACGGAGGAAAGAAATGAGGAATGATCTGAGGAGACAGGGTAGGAAGCAAGGTGGCGGGGAATTAGGACATGCTTCCTATTGGCCGGCATGCCACATGACCAGGAGGAGGTGGAGTCTCACCCGACACATGAAGTCAAGCAGCGTGGCGGTGATTGCGGGATGAGGCTTCATGGAATGATGCATCACCAAGATGGCGGGCTCTGTGTCACATGACCTTGATTACTGTGACGCCTTCTAGGTGTGTGTGTGTGTGTGTGTGTCACCTATGTTCATGATGCTGTCTTTGTCAGGGTTGAAGAAGAGCCAATCGTAGAAAAGCGCCAACTTGGCGTTGGAGGCGGCCACGTTGGACTGGGCACACGCACACATGTTGAAAGGTGAAAGGTCATGACCTCTCAGCACCCTCCAAGTGAGCTTACCGTGCAGGTGGTGAGTAGCCAGCCGATGATGGCCCAGCGCGGCAGGATGTCAGAACTCAGGACCTCATTAGACGGGTGGACCACGCCGCAGATGTAGCGGATCAGGTCACATCGCAGAGACTGGCTCTCAGCCGTGGACAGGTACTGCCTCTGGAACCAGTCCTGGTAGCGCTTCTGCTGCCCGAAGCGCACCTAGACATGGGACACGGGACACCTGTGAAGACACGTTCCTCTCCGTGCCGGCAGGAAGCCTCCTCTCACCCTGGACGTCATGAAGAGGAGCTTGGTCTCCATGTCAGGGGTCAGACGGCACGCCAGGAACTTTCTGGAAGTCCGAGCCGTGAGCAGCTGGAGAATACCTGACACACACACACACACACACAGGCTATGAGGGCCTGGTCACCATGGTTTCAGGTGGAAAAGGTCAAGTATTTGATGGCTGCAGCCTTTCATCCATTCTGGATGCCATGAAAGGAAAAGTGCACCCATCATCCACAATCCTTTTGTGTGCTGAATGAGGCAGCCAATGAATGGGCCACACCCAGGCTAAGAGCTCCAAAAGCTCCAGCGTGGTTTTCTATCCATGTGAGCAGGTCTTATCTTAGAGATATCACGCTCATGTCTCCCATGGCCTGCACGTATACAATGTGTCACATGACCAGACATTCTTTCTGCTTCTATGGTTGTATCTCAGGGTGTGTTCACAGAGCCACATGGAGGTTTTTCTTCCAAACCTTCCTTCCAAGGGAATAAATACATTAAAAATCCCAGGAGCGGCCCCACGTGGCCCAAGAATGTGGTCACAGGGATCAGGATCAGATCAGGATCTTCTCACCGGTGAACTGGGGACTGAGGACTTGAGGGTTGTGGAGAAGGTCTCTCCACAGGAGCTCCATCTCAGCGATACGAGCCACGTTCTGAAGCAAGCGCACCAGATCTCTCCCGATGATCACGCACTCCAAGAACTGCTCGGAGCACAAGTGGCACCGACACGTGCGATTAAAGCGGGCTAACTGTGACTCTTTCCTCCTCACTTCCTTGCCTCCTTACCTTGTCCCGCAGCATGCTGATGCAGAAATCTACTTCCTTCTGACGTAGAGGAAGCAGGCTCGGCGCGCCATGGTCAACGATCAGGCGTAGGTATGTGTACACGGACATGGCGATCAGCATCCCGCTCTTCACAACCCACTCCCTGCACACACACACATACACGCACAGAGACACACACCACCGTTAGGTGGAACAGCTGTTTTTTCTCAACATGAGTGTGTCATACTTTTGATCCAGCAGGATGTCAAGGACGCTTTCAGCCAACCAAAGGTTCTTTGTGGAAACATCTCCTCCTGCACACAGAGTGGTGACATCACCGTGCACGCCGTGTGTGTGTGTGTGTGTGTGGCTAACCTGCGATCTGTTTGAGCAGTGTCATGACGACACCATCAGCTCCCATCACACTGCTCTTCACCAGCTCTCTGACCAGCCACACCAGCTGCACACATACATACACACACACACACACACACACACACACTGTATAGACCGCCGTGCTCATGTAGGTGCATGTGCACTTGCATGTGTGCCCACCTGCTTCCTAGGAACATCCTGCAACTTGAGGAACTTCTCCATTAGGATCTGGTTGATCTTCACCAGGATCACGTTCATTCCATCTCTGTTCATGAGTGTCAGGTCTCTGTAACACTGCAAGCATGCACACACGCACACGCACACACACACACACACTTGTTGCCACAGTGTCAATGTCAATGTCAGCCTTGGCCTGGTGGCAGACTTACCCTCTGGGCCTGAGCCGGTTCAGTGAGGAGCAGAGCAAAGAGACCGAGACACACCTCTTCATGTTGCTGCTGGCCTTTGCACACCTGGTTGCCATGGTAACACCATCACTACAACGTGAGCGCGCGTGCGTGTGTGTGGTAATGATGTCTTACGTTGGCGGTCAGGGCATCGTTAGCTTCCCTTTCTGAAAGTCCATTGGACAAGGCATGAACCACTCCCACACACCGCTCCAGTTTCTGCAAGCACACACACGCTGCTGTAGCTCAAGCGGTCCTTATGTTTACCTGCATTAGCATGCCAGGCTAACTTCATGAAGGAATCAGCCACAGCGACCGGGCTAGGCTAACGACGCTGCTAGCAATGCTAACTGGCACGCTGGCTGTTTATCCCAAAGAGCCACGGATCACCCCGGGGAGGTCGTGGTGAACCTACCTCCTCCAGCTCGTCTTTGGCGTCCAGTTGGCTGGACACCAGAAGGCGGCCCTGCAGCTTCGCCTTCGTCGGAGCAGCTTCCATCTGCAGCCGCTTCGCCTCGCCTTCCCCGCCGACCTGAAGGCGCCGGAACTGTGCGATCACAAGGCCAGTGAAGCCGCCTTTGGGCGGAACACGGGTTTATTGATGGCTGTCAGATTGGGTCACCTCGTGGGAATATTTTTGTTGTGATGGGGAATGAATTGTTTATAAAAGTTGCAGTCAAGGAGCTTGACTCTCAGTCTGGCTGTGTTCGACTGTTCGCCTTCAGGAAGACAACGGACATCACTACCGGTCTTCCGACCAATCGTTGCCCTAACATATGTGAGTGACGTGAAGCCCGACCAATGGAAAGAGAAACATTCTCGCCCAGCTGTAGCCAATCAGGGCCCCGGGATGGACTGGAACCCCGAAGTTTGTTCGTGTGTTAACGTGAGTTTAATATTTTTCTTTCATTTCTTATTCTCAGATGAGTTTTAGCTACATGAGATGGTGCAAATAAGAAACTAGACATATAACCAATATATATGTTAATAATAATAATAATTAATATTCATTTTTCATTGAAATTTTACAATTAATGTCATTTCAACGTTTTCAGTGATAAGACATACCTTAAGAAGTATACTTCAGTATAAGTACGAGTATAAGTATAATAATTGTAAGTAAAATATAAGTATAATAATTATCCTAAAGACCATGTACATTTAGTGTAGTAGAAAGTATACTAACTCAATACTTCCTCAGACTAAATTGGAACATTTTAAGTTCATAAAACTACACTCTAAGTACACTCTAATATACCTAAAGTATACCACAAGTACACTTCTCAACTTAAATGCAATCAGCAAAAAAAAAAAAATTCTAAAGGGATCACACACACACGCATGACCCCCCCCCCACCCGCAACTATTTCAGTAGCACTGTTTTACAACAATATCACACAGTAATTAGTCAGTCATCCAAATAATAAAGAGTAAGAAAGTATTTGGTGAAAAGTAGTGAGAAACTATTGCTGATGTAATGTGAATGACTCCTGTGTGGGATCAATAAAGTTGTCTGTATTATTAGAAGAGCCAATATATTGTTTTGGGTGCCTGACTATTTCCCAGGTATATTTGTGGGTGTGTGGATGTACAAACAAGGCCAATTATTTGTAGAAGGACGCTTTTATAAAGTAAGTACATTTGCAGTACTTGTATTCATTTGCCACATCCAATATGGCGGTGACATATAACGTGGGCATACGACCGGATGTGGCGTGTACGAATGTATGTCTGTGTATCAGAGGTCTACACGGCTGTGCTTTTCCTTGGCCGCCTCGCCCCACAGCCGTGGCACGACAGCCACAGCCGTCCACAGCCGTGGTGAGATTTGAGCGGCCAGCCGTCAGCCGGCCGAACAAGCGCAAAAGTTAAATTACCTCTTTTCAGCTCAAGATAGTATAAATTGTGTGAAAAAGATGATATAAGGAAGGATTATGGACAATATGGGTGACCTTTCAAGAAACAAATGAGGCTATCAATATTTTTTATATTAGTTTTCAGTAGCCGTGGCCACAGCCGTGGCCATGTTCTTGACATTTCTTCAGCCCGCCCCGCCCCGTTAGCCGAGGAGTCCGGCCAGCCGTGGGGCCAGCCGCTCCGTGTAGACCTCTACTGTGTATGCATCCATCCAGCCATCATCCATCCATTATCCATCCATCCATCCATCATCCCTCCATCATCCATCCATCATCCATTAGCCATCCAGCCATCATCCATCCATTATCCATCATCCATTCATTATCCATCCTCCATCCATCCATTCATCCATCATCCATCAACCATCTATCATCCATCCATTATCCATCATCCATCCATGCATTCATCCATCCACTATCCATTCATCGTCCATGCATCATTCATCCATCATCCATCTTCTCGTTTAGCTGCATGTTGTACATTGTTGCTGGTTGTCAGTACTCTGGTTGTCAGTAGAAATCTTCCCAACTTTCAGAGCATTGTCCTTGAAATAATACATGACATTAACACATGACAAGTGCCATTGTGGCATCGTAATTGTTGGTGGTGTGCTTCAGCAATGTTCTGGGGTTTTGCTGGGGTGTCCGATGTTCCCACTCTTCTTTTGTTGTTTTGTCTTATGTAAGATTCTGTGATTATAAGTGTGGAAAAAAAAAAAAAAACTTATTGAATTGGTAACTGCTATGGCGTGGAGAAGGGGTAGGATTTAATAAGCTTTGCTTCTTCCTGCTCCTTTTCAGACATGTGTAGTAATGAGGTGTTGTGTGTATGCATGTATGTGTATGTGTATACAGTGAAGAAAATAAGTATTTGAACACCCTGCTATTTTGCTATTTCTCCCACTTAGAAATCATGGAGGGGTCTGAAATTTTCATCGTAGGTGCATGTCCACTGTGAGAGAGATAAACTAAAAAGAAAAATCCAGAAATCACAATGCATGATTTTTTAACAATTTATTTGTGTGATACAGCTGCTAATAAGTATTTGAACACCTGAGAAAATGAATGTTAATATTTGGTACAGTAGCCTTTGTTTGCTATTACAGAGGTCAAACGTTTCCTGTAGTTTTTCACCAGGTTTGCACACACTGCAGGAGGGATCTTGGCCCACTCCTCCACACAGATCTTCTCTAGATCAGTCAGGTTTCTGGGCTGTCGCTGAGAAACACGGAGTTTGAGCTCCCTCCAAAGATTTTCGATTGGGTTCAGGTCTGGAGACTGGCTGGGCCATGCTAGAACCTTGATATGCTTCTTACGGAGCCACTCCTTGGTTTTCCTGGCTGTGTGCTTCGGGTCGTTGTCGTGTTGGAAGACCCAGCCACGACCCATCTTCAATGCTCTGACAGAGGGAAGGAGGTTGTTCCCCAAAATCTCACAATACACGGCCCCAGTCATCCTCTCTTTAATGCAGTGCACTCGTCCTGTCCCATGTGCAGAAAAACACCCCCAAAGCATGATGCTACCACCCCCATGCTTCACAGTAGGGATGGTGTTCTTCGGATTGTACTCTTCATTCTTCTTCCTCCAAACACGCTTATTGGAATTATGACCAAAAAGTTCTATTTTGGTCTCATCTGACCATAAAACTTTCTCCCATGACTCCTCTGTATCATCCAAATGGTCATATGCAAACTTAAGACGGGCCTTGACATGTGCTGGTTTAAGCAGGGGAACCTTTCGTGCCATGCATGATTTCACATCATGACGTCTTAGTGTATTACCTACAGTAACCTTGGAAACGGTGGTCCCAGCTCTTTTCAGGTCATTGACCAAGTCCTGTCGTGTAGTTCTGGGCTGATTCCTCACCTTTCTTAGAATCATTGAGACCCCACGAGGTGATATCTTGCATGGGGCTCCACTCCGATTGAGATTGACCGTCATGTTTAGCTTCTTCCATTTTCTAATGATAGCTCCAACAGTGGACCTTTTTTCACCAAGCTGCTTGGTAATTGCTCCGTAGCCCTTTCCAGCCTTGTGGAGGTGTACAATTTTGTCTCTGGTGTCTTTGGACAGCTCTTTGGTCTTCGCCATGTTACAAGTTAAAGTCTTACTGATTGTATGGGGTGGACAGGTGTCTTTATGCAGCTAACGACCTCAAACAGGTGCATCTGATTCAGGATGATACATGGAGTGCAGGTGGACTTCTAATGGGCAGACTAACAGGTCTTTCAGGGTCAGAATTCTAGATGATACACAGGTGTTCAAATACTTATTTGCAGCTGTATCACACAAATAAATTGTTAAAAAATCATGCATTGTGATTTCTGGATTTTTCTTTTTAGTTTATCTCTCTCACAGTGGACATGCACCTACGATGAAAATTTCAGACCCCTCCATGATTTCTAAGTGGGAGAAATAGCAAAATAGCAGGGTGTTCAAATACTTATTTTCTTCACTGTATATGTATATATGTATGTATGTAGATATTTGTGTATGTATATATTTGTGTATGTATATGTATATATGTGTATATATATATATATATATATATATAAATAGATATTGTAAGTGCATATGTGAGAAAGAATAATGTAACATAGTATTCATGTCTGAAATAAATTAAGAAGAAGAAGAAGTAATGCCGAAATATATTTTTTTAGCTAGTCTCTGTCTCCTCCTTCCATTTTGAGAGCTTGGCAACGCACCTTTTTTTGAAGGGGGCAGGGCTGAATTGGCGCAGCGAGCTCTAATTTAAAATTGGCCAACTCCCATTGGCTGCCAAGTAGGGGGCGGACCATGGCCAGAAGTGCAAGGCATAGCATCCAGTGAGAAGGCGACATCGCAGCAAGAGCTTGAACAGCTGAGACGCTTAGCTAGCTCATACAAGCTCAGTGAAACACCTTTAGCAAACCTCATGAAGGGACTAACTTGATCAGTAAAGTCAAGTCAAACATTTTTTGTATGACTTTTAAGGTATAAAGTATAGATAATAGAGCACACATGCTTTATACTGTAAAGTTTTAAACTCTGGCATTCTTCTTCTTCCTCTTTCTCTTTGGGCTTTTCTCTTGGGTCGCCACAACAAACCGATCTCCTCCATCCAACCCTGTCTTCTGCATCTGTCTCTCTCTCACCAACTACCCTCATGTCCTCCTTCACTACATCCATAAACCTCCTCTTTGGTCTTCCTCTACGCCTCCTACCTGGCAGCATCCTTCTACCAATATATTCACTATCTCTCCTCTGGACATGTCCCAACCATCTCAGTCTGGCCTCTCTGACTTTATCTACAAGGCATCTAACATGTAATGTCCCTCTGATGTACTCCTTCCTGATCCTATCCATCCTGGTCACTCCCATTGAGAACCTCAGCATCCTCATCTCTGCTACCTCCAGTTCTGGTTCCTGTCTTTTCCTCAGTGGCACTGTCTCTAGACCAAACAACATGGCTGGTCTCCTTAAAATTCTCCCCCTTCTGTATCTCTTCTCCCTGTAACCTCACTCTTCCATTTGGTTCCCTCTCATTCACACACATATAGTCCATCTTGGTGCGGCTAATCTTCATTCCTCCGTGGGGGCAGAAGCCACAGGCCTGGCTACATGGGCATCAAACTCATTCACTAGTGTTCCCTCACCACATTCTCTGTCACACATGTAGACGTCAGGAATAACATCAGGAATCAGGAATAACATGCAACATGAAATATGAACTGGACCGATTTTTGCAGGTGATGGTGCGGCCTGATGTGATACGTGGGGCCAGCTAATAGCGTCTAAGCCCGCCCCTGAATGAGCCCACATGTCTTTATTTTTCAGTCCTTTTTGTTGTTCTTTTTGTAAAAACTAGTAGGAATTTTTCTTCACAACATAAAGTCCGGGTTAAAGTTTCTTCTAGTAGAAACTAAAAGTTCCGAGTGAGAGTCCAGAAAGTCCAGAGAGCTCCCTCAGAACCTCAGAACGTTTTTCAGGAGGTGAAAGTGTTGCAAGCCAAATAAAATTCTAAGTCCAAATGAGGCACTGGTGGCAGGTTCCAGGTAGAGTCCAAAAAGTTGATCGAGCTGAGCTGCTGCAGCCAAGACAACATCTGAGCTCCACAGAGCTGGACATCAACTTATATAATCTTTAGTGGGGCGTGGCCGTCATCTTGGCTATAGTGATTGACTATAGTATGTTGGTGTTGTCTTAAAGCTCATATTTTATTCATTCTCATACCCTAAAAGGTTGAGGCCATTTTGAGCCAAATGTGGGTTATTTCCGGTGAGACCGAGAACCGCTGAGTCAGCAATAATGTTGTCGCAGCATAAAACCTTTTTTCTACCCCTCGCGACTCTGGCGGCCTCTGGTGGACATAAAAGAATACTGATTTAAATTTAGTTTCCAAAGGACCCCTTTAAGGACAGCTCTCCACACATAAATGTTACTAGTTCAGTTGTTTCTACAGGAATCAAAGGTTTTTACATATACGATTACATGTTGTCACATAAAAGATTATAATATAAGTAAAAATAGAAAGAAATAAAAAAATAGAATCTCTTATGTCCTAAAAAGGACACCACACAGGCCTACATGTCACAGTAGTCCTTGCATGAGACCTCAGCCTGGTCATATTCTTATATTTTCTGGAGGAATAGATGTTGTTTACATTTGGTGTCATCTATTTATTGTCTTTATTCTCGACTGCACCCGTTTTTTTAGCTCTTAATTAAGTTTCTTTGTTTTTCATTCTTTCTTTTTTTTAGTCTCTGGTGTACGGGAGCCTGGCAAAGACATTTCGTTGGCAATTTCACTGCTGTGTTTTTGTAAAATGACTATAAAGGAAGTCTCAGTCGAGGTTTAATGCAGTAGAATAAACCTGATTGTGATTATAGCTCAATATCACAGCTATTTTTCTAAATAAGGAATTCTTCAGTATAGACCAATAATATGTCTACCAATCAGTTTTGGTTTATCACTCGTTCTTGCGACTTCACAACGCTTTAGGTAGCTACTTCAGTTTGGCGAAGAACAGCTGAGAAATCCTACTTTATCTTTGTACCTAAACGCAACCAAATCCATGGAAACCACGGAGTAGTTTGCTAGCTTCCTATTTGCCAACCTCGGTTAGCTTCGGGCGGTGTCGCGGCGACGTTACATTTGGTTGGTGAGTCTTCTCAGCAGGGATGAGTCGAACCCCCGACGCCCGAGCTAGGTATCGTTTATTCATGTTGACATGTTGCTGTCCAGGTCTTATGGGAAGGCTGGTGTTACCCGGCACACGCTCGCCGTGTTGCTAACCTTAACCGTGTTGCTAACCTCAGCCGTGTTGCTAACCTTAGCCTTGTTGCCAAGCTAAGCCGTGTTGCTAACGCTAGCTCTGCTGCTAATGCTAGCCGTCTTGCATCAAGTGACCATCTTTCATTTCAGTGACTTTAATCTTTTTCAAAAGTTTTTCATATTGCGTTTTCTACAGACACATAAAACACCGCTTACATACGAGTTTCCCACAGGGACATAAAGACATGTTATATACGAGTTTCCCACAGGGACATAAAGACATGTTATATACGAGTTTCCCACAGGGACATAAAGACATGTTATATACGAGTTTCCCACAGGGACATAAAGACATGTTATACACGAGTTTCCCACAGGGACATTAAAGTCATGTTTTATATGAGTTTCCAACAGGAACATAAAGACATAATGTCGTGTTCTGCATTAGCTGTGGTATGGTGATGTAAAGACTAAGAGGTGTTTCCTATAGGGACAATCAGACCAAGACGATCCAGGAAAGGATCAGCAATGTGGAGAAACATTTTGGGGAGATGTGCCAGATGTTCGCCGCCTACGGTCGCAAAGCCGCACGGCTTCGTGACAAGGCCGACCTCCTGGTGCGGGAGATCGGAGCGTACGCTGACACCGAGACACCGAGCCTCAAGAGCGGCCTGAAGCTGTTTGCAGACCACCTGGCCAAGATTCAGGACTACCGGCAGGCGGAGGTAAGTGTTGTGTGCGTGGCGACGTGGTCTCGTGTTGACGTGTTGACCTTTCAGGTGTCACGCCTGGAAGCCAAAGTTATCGAGCCGTTGAAAGGATACGGCGCCGTGGTGAGACGTAAAAGGGTGAGTGCGCCGCTTTCCAAATAGCATGGCGAGCACTGCGTCATCATGGCAACGCCCCGTGCCACCACAGGAGGACGTGAAGGCCACTCAGAGCGCCAGAACCCGAGAATCCAAACAACTGGATCAGCTGGAAAGGACTCGCCAGCGGAACCCGTCCAACCGTCAAATCATCGTATCCTTCTCCAGGGGGAGGGGCTTCACTTCAAAGATTGTATAGCCTACGATGTACAGTACGTAGATGTATGGAGTATTATGTAGACCACATAGAGTAAAGAGTACTCTGTATGTAGTAGTAGTCCTTGGTCAAGGCGTGAATGAAGTCAGGCTTCCTTGACCCCGCCTTCAGTCTCAGGTGCGTTGCGTGTTTCTGATGACGTGTGAGCGGCGCTTGTGTTGATGTTCCTCTTGTGCGCATCAGGCTGAGAGCGAGTTGCAGCGAGCCACCATGGACGCCACGCGCACTACACGGCAACTGGAGGAGACCATGGACGAGTTTGAGAAACAAAAGATCCGGGACATCAAGGTGCGCGAGGGCGGGCCGGAGATGGCGCTCCATCATCATCATCTCTGTGATGACGTGTCTGACATGTCCTTTGACCCTCAGAAGATCCTGTGTGACTTTGTCACCGTGGAGATGTCCTTCCACGCCAAGGCCTTAGAGTTCTACACGCTGGCCTATCAGAGCATCCAGATTGTGGACGAGGAGGAGGACCTGAAGGTAGGTCCCGCCCACCAACCCTCTTATGATGCTCCTCAGGAGACCCAAAACGCCACCCCCTGTGGACTGTGTTAGGTGTTCAGGAGTTCGCTGCACCCCCCCGATTACCCGACACGCTTTGACATTGTGCGAGCCAATTCTAGGACTTCGCTGGACGGGACTGCCTCCTTCCTGTCTGCATCGGGACCTTTCCTGGTAGGTCTCACTCTTTGGCTGTCCCACTCTCACCTCCTGCCCTCTGACCCCTTCTGCTGGTCGCCATAGCAACAGAGAGCTGCCGGACGCCCTGTGAGCAGAGAGGAAGAAGAGGTGGATGATGAAGAATCCGAGGAAGATGAGGACGACGACTCTGAACCTTGATGAAGAAAGCTCTGCCCATTTGGGGTGGTGTAGCAGTATTGTAGTTTCTCCTTGACAAGTACACACTGTCTTCTGTTTAGCTTTTTCTGCCTCAGCAGCAGTAATACAATACTTTAGACATCAGGTACCTTCCTACTTCATCATGGAACTACCATACCTGTCTGTCTTCTGTTTTTTGGAATCCATTTTGTGACACTTTTTCAACATCCTTCCTCTGCAATCCGTGTCTTTGATTATACAGAGTGTTTAGCAATATAAAAATGTCCAAATGTCATTGCCTGGCCCAAAATACGCCATCCAACATGTTGGGATATCCGGGTGCTTAGTAACATACCCATGTTGGATCCAGACAGAGGAGGAATACTTTTACATGAAATATGGCTTTCAAAAATACGGTGAAAATACGGTCACGCCTCTGGAGTCACAGGTCAACTGCTGCGCATGCGCGATACCACGTGACACGCTGCTACCCCGGAAGCTGGAGTGTTTATGTTCCGCTTTTTGTGTAAGAACGTTTGATGAATCCAGCGGGCAAATGTCGACGGAAGAGTGGCGGACTCTGCGTTCTGTGGTCGAGCAGCACGTCGTCCGGCTGCTGGAGGAGCGAGGAGACCTGGAAGTGCCGCAGCTGAAGCGGATGGTCCTGGAGCGGCTCACCGCTGTCGTGGAGCACATTTTCACCGAGTACGAGGCTGATGGAGCGGCCGCAGGTCAGCAGGAAAACATCAGTTACGTTTTTACTACTAGACCAGGTGAAGGAATATTAGCTTACACGTTGACGGGGTATTATTATGTGTTCTTTCCTAGCAAATAACAATAGTTTATTTGCAAAGGTCAGCCATGTTGGTTGTTGTTGGGGAAGCTGCTTCCCAGCAATGCCACTTTATTTCTTTCTCGTTCATTGATTAGATTTCCTGTTGGTAGCCAATCACAGTGCAGGTGTTCTCCTCCATTGCAGAGGCTCCACCCAGGACACCTCTGCCTGATCATCATGCTCCAGAAGGCCATGGAGACGTGGTGCACCGCTGCCAAGAGTGTGGGAAGCGTACAGACAAGCCTTCCGAGGAGCTGGAGCCTTTGTGCGACCTGTGCGGGAATAAGCGTGCCTCTGTTCGACCCCACGTTGAACAAAAAGGAGCAAAGCCGCATAAGCGTGACCTCCGGGTGGAGGCGGTGCAGGCGAGGACGCAACAGGCGTTGGTGTGCAAAGAGTGCGGCAAAGACTTTCCCAGGAAGAGCTCGCTGGAGCGCCACGTGCGAGTGCACGCCGGCGACAGGCCGTTCATCTGCGAGTACTGTGGCAAGACCTTCATGGAGAAGGCGGTCCTCAAGCGGCACCTGAAGAAGCACACTGGCGGAAGGCCTCGCATCCACACGTGTGACGTGTGCGGTAAGAAGTTCACCATGAGTCAACATCTGCACGTGCACAAGAGGATCCACACCGGCGAGAAGCCGTACACCTGCCAGGTGTGCGGTAAGAACTTCCGGCAGGTGGGCAACTTGGACTCGCACATGAAGATCCATACGGGAGAAAAGGCGTTCATCTGCAGCCTCTGCGGGAAGAGCTTCCGCCAGAAGATCTCGTTGGAGACACACGAGAGGTTCCACAGGAAGGACAAAGTCTACAACTGCCACGTGTGCACCAAGAGCTTCGTGCAGAAGGTGGACCTGAAGCGGCACATGCTGACGCACTCGGGCGAGAAGCCGCATGTCTGCGCCGCATGCGGCAAGCGGTACCAGGAGAAACGCTCGCTGGACGCGCACATGAAGGTGCACGCTGCCACTAAACGTCCGGTTGTCACCTGTGAAGGTGACGCGGACTTGCTGCAGCTGTGAGCCAGGACCTCTGGCCTGCTATGACACGACACAGATGAAGGCCGTCAAATGAATGATGGCGGCACTCTAGACCTGGCAGGCAGGAAGGCTTTTGGGTGAATTTCAGGAGCAGCCTAAAGGGCATTCAGACCTTCACAGGCGACCTTAATGTGACCTTCTCTAAGCTTTTGAATGCACATGTCCAACTCTTAAATGTTTCAGTCATTTTTGCACAAGTTGCTGTTCTCTAACGAAGAGCTTAACGGCAAAAATCCCAGCATGTGTTTGGTCCTTGAATCGACCAATAAAAGTTGTGGTTCAAGTAGAGCTGGTGTTTAAACAACCTCGTCATGCTGTTCGCCACATTCCGTGCCGATGACCGCTACATTGTGAACACCGCCCTGAGAAACCGGATGATGAAATCCAATCAACGGCATGAAATGTTGTTGTCAAGCTGTAATTGATGCTCAAGGGCACCTGACAAGATATGGAGATATGGAATTTGTTGTTATGGTTGTGGCCGACTTGCTCCATTTTCAAATGGCTAAAAGTATGCATAAAGTTAAAAAATAACCTGCTGCCAAAAAGCAAATATACGCATATATTTTTTTGATGACTTTAATATGGTAGAAAATGTGAAACTAATAGTATTATACAGTGGGGGCAGTACTCAGGTGGAACCTTTGTCTCGGGAGCTGTTGTGCCAAGATTGCATTGTTTTGTTTTTTTATTATTTTATTTTATGACAAACTTCAATTACAAAATAGTATAAAACAATTCTACAGAACAATAACATAAATAAAAAAAAAGTAAATAAAGAAAGGAATGTGCGAGGGATATTGCTTGAAAATAAGAACAACAAAAATAAAAACAATAGAAAACATGTCACTTAAGCTTGTTCTTCATGTGAATTGTTTTTAGAACGTTCTCCAATGTATGAAAGTTTTCAGTATCAAGTTTTTGATTATCAGCTTCAGTGATTCACATAATATCTTCAGTTCAGAAGAAAACTGGTGAATATTTGGCTTGCATAACATCCTCTGGATTTGTGAATATGGAATTTTCCTGATGAACACAGAAATGTCACAGCATTCTGTAAATCTTTATGAAGGTTACATTGCAGAAACAAGACCATTTCCATTTTCTGGACGAAGAAGTTGCTGCTCCGTGTCCTCACTGCTGTCCACTCATATCTGTCCTTACAGGTCAGTTATTGTTAAAAGTAACAAATACAATCTCTGTAAACTCATAATAAGTGAAGGGAAGTAATTTAAACATATCGTATTGTTAAGCGCTTTCGAAATAGGGTAAGATTATTAGGAGCGTCCGGCCACATTAGTGCCGTCTCGTGGGTATTTTGGGTTCAGATGGCCCTCACCCTTGTTTTACTTATTTACTTATTGAGCTCCTGCGCACACACAGACACACTTTCGACCATTTATTGTAATTGCTATCCTGAAGAAAAAGGGGTTCACATGTTGACATCACACTTTGTGTGAGATTTATTTGTTTCTATATGTATGTCCAGTGTCGTAGCAAATTAACAAATTGCTCATTCTATGCACTTATGTCAAGTGATGGTATTAACATGTTTATGTTACCAATGTAAAACCAAAACAGTGGATGCAATTTGGGAAAGGTAATGACGGTATTGAATGAATATATGAATGTTATTTGTACGTATTTGTGACAATTGATTGTAGAAGAATGTAATTCTTGAAATGTATGACGTTTCAATACAGACGCAATCTGGACGAAGAAGTTGCGGCTCCGTGTCCTCACTGCTGTCCACTCATATACAATGTATTGCAGTAAGCATGGAAATGAACCCTCACGTACGATATAGTTAGTTCGAAAAGGGAGTGACAAATGAGTCGTAACTGATGTGGTATGAATGAGGGGTTCTTCCTAATCCCTTTTGGACACGTGGAACTGTGAACTGGATTGTGATGTGATGTGCTCTGGTGTAATTTGCATATGTACTACATGTTCACGAATTAACGAATTCATTAAAACCAAAACAACAAGTTGAACATGATAGGTGTTTTGCTGTTGTCAATCACACAGACAGCGATTCTATTGGCTCAAATCATCCGTAACCTCATATGAATGCCGTAAAGCACCGCCCTCAAGTTTAAATCGTCTCATTGGTGTTTTGGTAGGCGAGAATCACGCCTACTTTGCCTGCCATTGGCTATTTTGTGCCAAAGGGGCGTATACGCTAAAAGACGACATTTCCTGGTTTGTTCCACGCACAGCTAAGAGCTAGCACAGAAAACGTCGTTTTTAGAGCTGGAATGAAAGTGGATGAGAGATTGAAATAAATTGAGATGAAAGAGTCATATGTACGCTGCGCCAAAGCCGTTCGAGACGATGAGTACGGATCTAATGTCGGACTTGGACAGTCGGTTCTTCGAGGATAACCTCCTGACCAGCGAGGACTGGGGTGAGTCCACAGCAGAAGCACCTTGCAAAAACACCTTGCATCGCATGTGTTGTGACGGAAGAGCCAAGAAACGTGAAACATTCATTTTACTGTTACGTCATCTGACGTTTAGCCTCGGCCTTGTTCTTCTCTATTATGACGTCACAGAAAGCTGATCCACATCGTGCTTCCTCACTGCAAACCCGGATATGGCCACTTGTAGGGAGGCTTTGACTTAAAAATACTCCAAATACTGATAGTTTCTATGCTGGTGTGTATGGGGTGCATCCGGGGAATTATATGTTCATCAATTTTCTGGACCGATTATCCTCACGAGGGTCGCGGGTATGCTGGAGCCTATCCCAGCTGTCTTCGGGCGAGAGGCGGGGTACACCCTGGATTGGTGGCCAGCCAATCCCAGGGCACATTCAGACAACCATTCCCACCCACATTCATACCTATGGACAATTTGGAGTCGCCAATGAAGCAAACAGGAAAAGGAAAGGAGGAAAGCGGAGTACCCAGAGAAAAGGGAAGAACATGCAAACTCCACACAGAGAGGGCCGAGCGGGGAATCGAACCCGGTTCTCCTCGCTGCACAGTAACCACTCTCCACTGTGCAGCCTGGAATTATAACATCATGCAGATAAATCTGATAACTTTAAAATTTTAAATTAGAAGTAGCTCTGATTGTAAATTGCTCCCTTGAGGAGCGAATACCCGTGCTGTGTGGGGGAGCAAATCAAGCGCCCCTTTCCCCTGTGTTGTTAGAGGACTGTCCTAGCGTCCATTGAGCTCACTCTAAGAGGAAGACATTTTGCCCTACCATGAGGAGAACGCCGCGGAGCACATCAAAAACCTTACCAGCCACCTAAATCGCCAACACGTTGAGAAAGTGCAGAAGGTTTGCTCGGAGCATGTGACTAAGGGGGTGGCACCTCCCCCTCGATACTCTGCTCCTCCTGGTAGCAGAGATGCAGTGATCTTTGATTCAAGATTAATTAATCTAGTCAATACCACGAGCAGACATCAGGTATGCTGTACCTAATCAATTGGCTGCATGATGTCCCGCAGATGCTTGCTTGTTCCACTCTGACAGCTTGGAGGACGACCATGACCGCCATTGCCTGGCGTCCAAGTACGACTCATCCGTACGTAGACGCTGCTGCTTGCCCTTTGACCTTTGCAGTCATCTGTTCTTGTTCCTAATCATGTGACCTCCTGTCCCGTCTTTTCCTTCTGTCAGTTCGACAATGACCTCGTGCTCATGCTGGATGGCGATGACCCCCTATCTCCATGGCAACACACACCCAATAATCTGATCCCAGGCGATGGTGCCGGGAGTGAAGGAAGCACGGCGGCGCCAATGGAGATGAGTGAGTGATGGTGTGGGTTGGTGTGTGTGGGTGTTGTCATGGCAACACGTCATGTGCTTAGTGTTCCAGGTCAAAGCTGAGCCGCCGTCCCCTGCGTCATCGCCGGAGGCTGACTGCTCGCCATCATTGGCCGATCCTCAGGTATGTACTGACAGTCGGCCATGTTTGTCCACGTCCACCTGCAGCGTGCTGGTTTGTCTCACAGGTACCGCTGAAAGGCGAAAATCCCCCCACGCCTCCCTGCATGTTTGGAGATGTGATGTCACCCCCGCTGGGTGCCATGGAGGTCACCGTGGCGACCACTGCCGCAGAGACGCATACATCGTTTACCACGCGGCTGCCCGCCATTGTGGCCGCCATCCAGACACAGGCTGCAGGTGGGACGGTATGCTCCGCCCCCTTTGATGATGTCATAGACATGAAGGTGCATCCTTTCCTGCGACCTGCAGTACTTCCTGCCTTGACCTCGCTGAAGACCAACGCCATCGTTGGTGCCAAACCTGCCATACAGCCCCGCCCCCTGTGCGTGGCCACTCTGCCCGCCCCCCAGGCATCGACGGCCGCCAAGACGCTTCTCCTGCCGGGCGTTCCCGCCATGGAGCATGCGCGACCCGGTGAGACGCACGCAAGCACGCCATCAACATGGCCGTGATCTGATTATGTCCCCTGGTCATCGCTCCAGTGGTCTGCCTCGCCTCCGCCCCCGCCATCGTCAAAGTGGAGCCTGTCTCACCCACGGCCCCGCCCCCTGGCAAAGCTATCGTCCCGGCGACGCCGTTGCTCGGCAAAGCCTGCAACGACGTAGACGTGAGTATTCCAGCACGTCTCCTCTTGCCCTCCGCCCTCCGTCACCCCCCCAACCCCTCCCCACCTCAGATGAAAGTTCTCAAGCGTCAGCAGAGGATGATCAAGAACCGGGAGTCGGCATGCCAGTCCAGGAAGAAGAAGAAGGAGTACGTTCAGAACCTGGAGGTCCAGCTGAGGAGGGCGCAGCAGGAGAATGAGCAACTCCGCAAGGAGAACCAGGCGCTGAAGGAGAGACTGGCTGGGAAGGAGGTCCACAGAACATCTGGACCGTCTCAGAAACACCTTAACATGTCCTTAACTCCTCTCTGTGTCATGTAGAGTGGGGAGTCTCCGAGCAGCAGGCGAGCCGTGTGCGTCATGGCTCTTCTTCTTTTCATCACCTTCAGCTTGGGACCCGTCAGGTAAGGACGGCCATCACCATTGGAGGAGCAGAGATGGAAGTGGGCGGGGCTCAGGAGCATTCTTTTCCCTGCTGTCCTGCAGCATCATGGACAGGAAGTTGGCACCAGGCCTCCGAGATGGCGGCGAGTCCTTCACAAGTCGCCGGCTGCTGGAGATGCGGCCACCGCCCCGACCGAGCCGCCGACCTTCTGGCAGACAGGAAGACAAAATGCCTGCGGAGGACGACGGCGAGGCAAAAACGTTTGCGGCGGAATCCTTTCAATTCAGGTTATTTTCAGAGCCCTGTGACCTTTAACCTGATGTGAGTCATCACCCAGGATCTTCTTCCTCAGGAACTCCAGCAGCATCTTCACCGACACCAAGGAACTCCTCCTTCATGATCTGGAACGCTACTTTAACTCCGCCCACTGTCCGCAGTTCAACCGCTCAGAGTCACTCAGGTCAGCCTGCTCCTTCAGGCGTGTCCTTCATGCTCTTCCTTCATGCTGCTCCTTCATTCTTCCAAATGCTCCTCCTCTGCTCCATGTGGTTCCAGGCTGGCGGCTGAGTTGCGAGGTTGGGTTCAGCGTCATCAGATCAACCATAAGAAGTCTGGTGGGAAAGCCAAGAAGGCCAAAATGGCTCAGGTGGGTTCTTGAACCACAAGCGCCTCTTTCCTTGAGTCAAGTGTGACGTTTGTGCGTGCGTGTGTGCATGCAGCGGGCCCAGCTCAGGAAGACCAACGTGTCGAGGTATCTTCCCATCCAGACCCATGGCTCCATTGAAAGGTGGGAGTGCTGCTTTCTTCCTGCTAGAGGATGGCCCCCGCTGACAGGTCTTCTGTGCAGTCAGCTGCAGGTTGTTCCCGGGCCTGAGGTGACCTACAGCGACTTCCTGGACGCCATCGACCGCCGCGAGGACACCTTCTACGTGGTGTCCTTCAGACGGGTCAGAGACTCGTGTCGTCAGCATCTCGCAGCGAGCTGCTGACCTGTCTGACGTTGCTTGTCCCCGCAGGACCACCTGCTGCTTCCCGCCATCAGCCACAACAAGACCCGCCGGCCCAAGATGTCGCTGGTCATGCCCGCCATGTCAGTCAACGGTGAGCACGACGATGGTGTCGCTCAGCGTCCTGCTCCGCCCGACTGATGTTGTTGTCTGTCCATCAGAGAGCCTGTACAACGCCTCCAGTGGCTACGAGATGATGATGCAGGTGGACTGCGAGGTCATGGACACGCGGACCGTCCACATCAAGTCCTCTGCCGTCCCCCGGTCCCTGCGTGACCCGCCCCCTCCAGCCCGCTCACACGGCCACCATCACCACGGCAACCACACCGTCCTCCGTGGGCATCACCAGCGCCACCCCTCATCTTCACCTTCGTCGGCGCGTCGCAGCCGTGAGGACAAATATCTCCTCAGCCAATCAGAGGGTGTCTGAAGAGGCGTCGGCGTGGTCATCCCAGCACCTGACTTTTTTTGGTCTCCTTTTATTTAATGTTGTAAATAGCGACATGTAAATATTCACTTTGCTTTTTTATTGTATCTAGAAGAAACACATCCACGTCGGCCATGTTGACATTAGCTGTCTGATCACCAACGTTTCCTTCCTTCCTTCCTTCCTTCCCTTCCCTTCTACTTCACCTTGTCCCCTGTCAGAGCTGTCTGTATGAAAAATGAAAGATTCAAAACAAAAGAAGTGTTTTATTCCCTGAAGCTCCACGAGATGGCACGCTTTCTTCATCTTGGACACCCACTAAACTTTTTCACCTGAACATCATGGACATGAATTCCTTCTGTTAAATATACAATCTCTACCGTCTTGTGATTAACTTTGCAAACTCTACAAACTCAGTAGACGAACTGCAAAGAAATAAGACGTGACATCTTTTCAACAATCTAGTGAAACCTGATCAGGTTGCCATGGCAACATGCAGTCCCGCGTTATTTTCTCATCGGTTAAAAACATTCTTGTGCGTGTGCTCCAGGGTGCGCTTGATGTCCATCGTGAGGTGAGCGGTGTCTTCAATGAAAAACTAAAGCCATTTCGTTACTGCCCGCCCCTTCGAATGATGTCTGTAGTCTTTCAAAGCGCTACAGATGTCCCGCCCACTGGCGCCAGCCTATTGGTTGAACGCTCAGCGAGGGCTTGTTTGAATCTGATGCTGTTGTGTTGTCGAGGCTGCGCTTTTTCCTGCAAAGTTCATTTTTCCAAACATCCGTACTGGATTTGGTACATTTGACGCCCGCGGTCGCGTTTACATTCATTCCAACAGAAATTTAATAATCGAACGTAGTTCGAATGGGGCTGGTGTAAAAAAAAATCCACTTCTAACGTGAAACTAATGTGCTAGCAAAGAGGAGCAGCAGACGGTTTACTTTGGTTTTACTTCCTACAAATTCAAGGGACCAGGACAGAACGAAGGTGAGAAAGACGCCACACGCAGGTGGATTGAAGAAACGGATGATTTCATGTGGACGCGGAATGACGGGGAAAGTGATGATGTCTAACTTCGAATGGCTTGCGTCGTTGAAACGGTCACTTGATCTCTTCCTCCCCGGCAGCAGTTCTCCGACGCGCCATGCACCATGACACGTCATCCAGCCGGAGGAAAGGCGCCACCCCGAGACATCGCCCGCCGGTGCCGCCGCCCCAGCCGGTCGCCTCCACGTCGCGCACGCCTCGGCCTGGTGAGCTGATGCGCTCCGGGGGGGACGCCATCTTGATTTTGCTTGGTCAAAACAAACATGTTCTCAGGGAGGCCGCCGAAGTCTCCGAAGAAGCGACGGTTTCGTCCGGGGACGAAGGCCCTGATGGAGATCCGGAAGTACCAGAAGAGCACCGATCTTCTCCTCAGGAAGGTTCCGTTCTCCCGCCTGGTGAGACGTCAGCCTGTTGTGTTGCTGTTCTAAAGTCACGTGAAGCATAAACCGGCTCCTCCCCTCCCTTCCACTCTCCACCCCCACCCCCACCCCCACCCCCACCCAGGTCCGTGAGGTGTGTCAAAACTTCAGCGGAGGTGCTCTCAGGTGGCAGGTGTTTGCTCTGCTGGCCCTGCAGGAGGTAAAGGTGATCAGTGTGAAGGTTTGAAGGTTCTTGTTGACCAGGTGTTCTTTCCAGGCGGCAGAGGCCTTCCTGGTCATGTTGTTTTCCGACGCCAACTTGTGCGCCATCCACGCCAAACGCGTCACCTTGTTCCCTCGCGACGTGCAGCTGGCCCGCCGTATCCGAGGAGCGGAACATCTCTGACTTTCCCATTTGTAGAAATGTTTGCTTTCTGGTAGAAATAAAAGTCTCGTTGTCAAGGTGACATCTTGGCGTCTATTTTTACACGGACTCCGCCCACTTCCTCTAATCAGTGGAGGACCTATTGTCCCACAACCACCTTGGCTGAGGCTCGGGGGGTGTCAGGATGTGTTAAGGTCAGCCAGGTCAGCGTTCGGCCGTCGACCAACGGATGACACATTGCCATGACAACCTGACATGTCAATCACTCAAATGACCCATTTGCTGGGCACACCCCCTTTACAGCTTCTGGCAGAAGGGGCGGGGCCGAGGGGGACATGGATGGGATGACCTTGAGAGGTGACACGGTGGTCTCCTGGAGACAAACATCTTAACGAGCGCGTGCTTCCTGCGGAGCAATCAGGCACCGCTAATGAAGGCCACACGAGAGCCTGTTGGTGTGCGTCACGCTCCCGCCAATGGCCACGCCCCCCATGGCATCATGTGTGGGGGGGGGCTCCTTTTAAAAAGGTCAACCAATGTTGGACCACAGACCACATCCAACTCCCTCGAGGTTAGACATCTTTATCTAGCTCAACTCTTTCTATGCGGAATGTCTCTTGTGGAATGTCTCTGTGTAACCTCATTCTATGTGGCGTGTCTCTATGTGACCTCATTCTATGTGCCGTGTCTTTACCTCACCTCATTCTACGTGGCATGTCTCTATGTAACCTCACTCTACGCGGCGTGTCTCTGTGTAACCTCATTCTACATGGCATTACTCTATGTAACCTCATTCTACATGGCATTACTCTATGTAACCTCATTCTACGTGGCGTGTCTCTATGTAACCTCACTCTATGTGGCGTGTCTCTACCTCACCTCATTCTACGTGGCGTGTCTCTACCTCACCTCATTCTACGTGACGTGTCTCAATGTAACCTCACTCTATGTGGCGTGTTTCTATGTAACCTCACTCTACGTGGCGTGTCTCAATGTAACCTCACTCTACGTGGCGTGTTTCTATGTAGCCCCATTCTACGTCGCGTGTCTCTATGTAACCTCAATTCTACGTCGCATGTCTCTATGTAACCTCATTCTACGTCGCGTGTCTCTATGTAACCTCATTCTACGTCGCGTGTCTCTATGTAACCTCACTCTATGTGGCGTGTCTCTATGTAACCTAACTCTACGTGGTGTGTCTTTATGTAAGATCACTCTATGCGGTCTGCTCCTATGTGTTGTCTGGCTGTGACCTGATTCTACGTGATGTATGTCTGTGTGGTGTATGTCTATATGAGCTGCATGTTGGGTGGTATGAGGGTCCGCCCACATAGCAAGATGGCAGCAGGAAGAAGGCGTGTTTGTGACGAGTGTTTGGTGTTCTTGTTTTTTTTGAGCAGATGAGAAGTTGCCGCCATCATGGCGGCTCGCAGTTCACCCTGCTCTCTCTCAGCCTCCTCTTCCCAGTCCCGCCCAGCGTCACGCCGTACCCGCGGCCGCCCACCGAGGAGTCGTTGAGGTTGCGCTCGGCCTTGGAGCGGTTCCACGTTCCCGCCAAGGCCCAAAGGGATCGTCGGGAGTGGGAGGTGTGGCCGGGCGAGGATGAGGAGGAGCTGCTGCGTGCCTGCAGAGCTGAAGCTATCCCCCGCCCACCACGGACCCGCCTCCGGGCCGTGCACGAGCGTCAGGCGGGAGAGGAAGGGGAGGGCCAGAGGCTGAAGGAGCCCCTGACGTCCATTGTGGGAGGGCTCCAAAGCGTGAGCAGAGAGAAAGGAGGCTTTGGCTTCCGCTTCGGGAGGAAGAGATGGACCAATGGGGCGTGGAGGCGGAGGGGCTTAAAGTGGGTTAAAATAATGGACTAAACATCTTTGTCTTTTTCTTCTCTGCTCTTCATTTGTCCAATCAGTGGGCAGGAAAGCATGTGTGCTTCATAGGAATTGCGCTATATACTACTATATACTACTACAATAAAGTACTCGCTTATATCACACTTACTCAACACACTACTGCAGTACTAGCTGCTATCTGACTACTGCACTGTTACCATAATGGATATATGAATTTATCCTATGATGAAAGCAGGTGGGTCTTTATGATAAATGGACATATACGTGTCTGTTAGTCTCTCAGTACTACACAGGCTGGATGACAAGAGGGCTCCCTCTGCATGTGTCCGTGTGCATTGGCTCAATATGAAATGAACACAGAAGAGAGGTATCATCTTCTCAGCCATTCAGCCTCCGGTCTGGAGCAGTAGGGGACAGAAAAGAAGAAGAAGAAGGAAAAACGGGAGGGAGAGACCAAAACAACAACAACAACAATTCCCATAACAACAAGAGTGACAAACAGGACTGCATCAGTTAAATGTCAATGATGGCTAAGGGTCACAATGGAGATGATATCAGTGAAATGAAACAGTCCAACTTACCAGTAGCAATAGTAACAATGAAGACATGAACCGTGATAGTAAACACAATTACAGCCATCATTTTTATTGTAATAATAGCATACCAATAGCATATAGACATCAGGGATAAGATGGTAGATTATGTAGAGAAGCACCTACGTATGTGCTGTGAGGGCGCATATGGAGGTGTACTTTTGTTGGTGTTTATATACGCATATGTATACGTACATGTGCGTACGTAAATGTGAGCATATGTGTACTGCCTCCTACCACCCAGTAAACCCAGTAAACCACCCTGTGCAGCAAGGCCAAACTCCCACCGCCAGAGAACCACTGGCCCCACGGGTGTGGGCAAAGCAAAGGCAGACCACCCCCTGAAGAGACCAGCAAGGGGCTGCAGAGAGGCAACCCCTACCAGAAACAGGGAGTCAGCAGGCTGGAGGAGAGCCAACCCCCAAGATATATATATAAATATATATATATAGAGTGAGTTGGGTAGCGGCCGGAGGGGGAGACCTTGGTGGTCCGATCCTCGGCTACAGAAGCTAGCTCTTGGAACGTGGACTGTCACCCCTGGTCGGGAAGTCGCCTGAGCTGGTGCGCGAGGTTGAGAAGTTCCAGCGACTTATAGTCGCACTCTGGCGTTGCCAGCAGTGAGAGGCGATTGGCATGGGTGGTAATTCTTGGCCTGTATTTTGTAGTTTAACCCGGTGAACAAGAGGCTAGTTTCCCTCTGCTTTCGGGTGGGGGACGGATCCTGACTCTTATTTGCGCTTATGCGCCAAACAGCAGTTCAGAATATCCACCCTTTTTGGAGACCCTTGAGGGAGTACTGGAGAGTGCTCCCTTGGGGCATTCCCTTATCCTACTGGGGGACTTCAACGCTCATGTTGGCAACGACAGTGAGATCTGGAGAGGCATGATTGGGAGGACCGCCCCCCGATCTGAACTCGAGTGGTGTTATGTTGTTGGGCTTCTGTGCCTGTCACAGTTTGTCGATAACAAACACGACGTTCAAGCATAAGGGTGTCCACGTGTGCACTTGGCACCAGGACACCCTGGACCGGAGTTTGATGATTGACTTTGTGGTCGTGTCATTGGACTTGCGGCCATATGTAATGGACACTTGGGTGAAGAGAAGGTGGAACTGTCAACCGATCACCCCCTGGTGGTCAATTGGCTCCGACGACAGGAGAGGATGCCGGTCAGACCTGACAGGCCCAAACGTATTGTGAGGGTCTGTTGGGAACGAATGATGGAGTCTCCTGTCAGAAGGAGTTTCAACTCCCACCTCTGGGAGAGCTTTGACCATGTTCTGAGGGAGAAGGGGGACATTGAGTCCGAATGGGCCATGTTCCGTGCCTCCATTGTTGAGGCGGCAGATGGAAGCTGTGGCTGTAAGGTGGTCGGTGCCTGTCGTGGCGGTAATCCCAGAACCCGTTGGTGGACACCATTGGCTAGGGAGGCCGTCAAGCTGAAGAAGGAGTCCTATCAGGCCTTTGGCTCATGGGACTTCGGAGGCAGCTGACAGGTACCGGCCGGCCAAGCAGTCCCCGGCTTTGGCAGTCGCTGATGCAAATCTCTGACATGGGAGGTTTGGAGAAGCCATGGAGAACGGCTTCTGGACGGCTTCAAAGAGATTCTGGACCACCATCCGGCGTCTCAGGAGAGGAAAGCAGTGCACAGTCAATACTGTGTATGGTGGCGATTGCGTGCTGCTGACCTCAATTTGAGATGTTGTGGATTGGTGGAAGGAATACCTCTTCAATCCCATCTACACGTGCAGACTTGCAACTGCAAATGGGCTTTGAAAGCTCTGCTCTTTCACTGAGCATTGGGAAATGGTGTCCCCTTTAAGAACTGGCTGCCTGGGATTCCGACACCCAAAAGCCACTGGCGATTCAACTCAACACTTTGATTTAGTTTATGGAGAAACACATTTCCACATGTCAGCTCTCACAGTCTGAGAGACACTAGACCCCAGAGCTCATTCATTCATTCATTTTCTACTGCTTATCCTCACGAGCGTCATGGGGGTGCTGGAGCCTATCCCAGCTGTCTTTGGGCAAGAGGCGGGGTACACCCTGGACTGGTGGCCAGCCAATCACAGGGCACATATAGACAAACAACCATTCCCACCACACTCACACAGTTACGTATAACATTTTGTGCAAGACATTGCCTGATATAATTCAAAGTGGTTCATGTTATTCATGTTATTTTAAATCTCCTATTATTACAGAACTCAGCCGCACGTGTGCTGACGAGGACCAGAGAGCGGGAGCACATTACACCAGTTTTAAAGTCGCCACATTGGCTCCCCGTCCGCTTCAGGATCAATTTTAAGATTCTCTTACTGGTTTTTAAATGTCTTTACGGCCTTGCACCTTCTTATTTATCTGATCTGCTTTTACCATATCAATCCCCGCGGACCCTGCGGTCCTCCGGCACTGGCCTTTTAACAATACCAAAACCCAGGGCGAAAACCCACGGTGAGGCAGCATTTAGCCACTATGGCCCCCACCTGTGGAACAGCCTCCCGGAGAGCCTCAGGACTACAGAGACTGTTGATATTTTTAAAAAAGATTAAAGACACACCTTTTTAATCAGGCTTTTAACTCATATTTTTAAACTTTTCTTATGTTTTTATCTTTTTAGTCCTATTTTATGCTTTTAGTTTTTAGCTTTTAACTCCAGTATTTCCTCAGGGGGGGTCCTCCACACTGGGGGCTGTGTCGGGTCTGCTGAGGGGGTGCCATCCTTGGGTCCCTTGGACCCGGCCGGCTGGGGGTTCCTCCCTTTAATGTGGGGGTCCGCCCGTCTGTCGGAGTCGGGGGGCCCGGGGCTGGTCCCCCAATGGCACGGCCTGCGGCTCCTCCCAGTGTGGACGGCCCCAAAGGTGGCGTTTCCTTGATCCTCAGTGCCATGCCATGTCTCCCTACTGTGTGTGATTGTGTGATTGTGTGTGTCTGTGTGTGTCTAGTATGGAGGGTGGGGGGAGGGGCTTTCTTAGTATTTGTTTTTCCTTTTAATTGGGGTAATTGTTTTTAATTCTGTAAACCACTTTGTGTTGCATGTCTTTGCAGGAAAAGTGCTATACAAATAAAGTTGATTGGATTTGGATTTGATTTATGTGGCTCACATGTCAAAGGCTAAATTGGCCAGAATGCACTCAGACGTCTCCCCCACCTGTGACGGATGTCAATCAGGGGACGCCACCATTTATCATAGGTACTGGCTGTGCCCCCGACTGCAACCTCTTTGGAACAAAGTTTTGATCCTCTATCAATCATTTTGAAAGGTAAGATAAATCCAAACCGTACGATTGCCCTGCTGGGTGTTTTTGGGGATCATGACCATGTGACCTTCTGCTTAGATGGAGGGCGCCGTCCCCGCTGACAAGCATCCAGTGGCTCAGGGATATCATGCGCTGCCTTACTTTGGAGAAGTTAAGATTTGTATTTAGAGGCTCAATGGGCAAATTCCACAGGACCTGGCAACCCTTCTTCACCTATTTGCACGACTCCCATTCAGTGTAGACTAACAGGAGGGACTGCATGGAACCCTTGGAACCCACTTGGAATGCTTGGAACCCGCTTGGAGCCCGCTTGGAACCCGCTTGGAATCCGCTTTGGAACCCGCTTGGAATCCTTGGAACCCGAATCTGTTGATATTGTTATACCTTCATTTTGACAATGCCTGTCTGTATGTTCATGGTGAAAATAGCATCTAATATTTCAATATTTGAGAATGGTTTCGACGTGGGAGTCGTGGGGGGCAACGCAAGAGGGGCGCATTGCGTTGCGTTGTGATGCCACTTTTACAGTATGTCCACAGCTGGAGTCCAGACTACTTTGTGGTGTCCCATAAAAAGTATCAGCAATCAAATATTGGCACAAATATGAGGGCTGTACAGTCCAAGCTTTTTGACACCATGGACTCATTTCTCTCTTTCCCTACACACGAGTCGCTTGTTTAGTTTTTTTAAAGCATATGTGTAAACCTCAGGCCCGGGGGCCAAATGCAGCCCGCAATATAATTTCATCAGGCCCACGGAACTGCCCACTGGAAAATAGCATTCAGTTGGCCCACCTGGCAGACCTGATCAAACAAAGTGCTGAAAGCGATTCCTCCGGTGTAAACTACTCCACTGGAATTTTCATTTCAAAAGTAGAAACAATATTCTCTATTGCACCAAATATAATAATAATATTATAATAATAATAACCATTCTTAATACAGGTGCCAGATTCAGACGGAAAGTCCAAATAATTTAATTGTACACGACTACAACCTGCAGCACTTTGTCCAACATCACACCTTCAAAGACATAAGAGTCAAAAGTCATTGTTTTTAACTACAGCAAAGCATGCTGGGAAACATAATCTGCCCAGCTGCCAACTGAAAATCCTGCAGCTTTTGCCTGGACATGGCAAGAATGAGGAAGAAGTGGTCGATCAACAATCGCTTTGTTGAAACAAACAACCAAGCCAAAATTAATGCACAACTAAAAAATTAAAATAATAATAAAAATAGCCATGTGGGTGGAGTGTGGGTGGGGGGGTTAATGTCTAATTATGGGCCCACCACCAAAACTAGGCTTTGAGTTTTGGACCTTTGTGTGATTGAGTTTGACTCCCCTGTTTTACAGGTATGACTTGTTCAACACCTTGAAGTTGGTAAAGAGTAGTGATGCGTTCAAGGCAGGGGTGTCACACCAGATGCAGCAACATTAACGGGTTATGTAAAACATATCCCCAAAAAATACTAAAGAAGCTACTGAGTTGTAAAATTGACCCTAGGGTGATTCGAAGGAAACAAGATAGATATAAATCATGGCGCTAAACGTTGTAATATTAATTACCGCGCAAGAGGAAATAGAAGAAGCATCACCTCGCTCATATCCGAGCTGCACCTGAACGCACCGACGGCTGGTCTCACCAGAGAAGCGTAAAAAGTCAAAAAGTCAACACAATTGGAGTCAGCCGGCATCAAGTTTGACATCTTTGACTGGCATGTTTCTCTTCGTACTTTACGTCGTCTTCGGACCTTCAATGAACGCAAACTGCGGTAAGTTTTATGAATCTTCGAACGTTGGATGTCAAAGCGAAAGTAAAAACATTTCTATACAGCTCAATACTACCTTTACTCAGCAAGCTAACTCCTAAAACCTAAAATAGCCTTGACTAGCTTAGGGCCGGTTCTTATCTTTAAGGCAATCTAATGCTCGGACTCCCGCGATCACCCTAAATCTCCGAGCTCCAAGCTCCAAGTGGAAGGCACCTCGACTGGCGTGCTAAACTAAGTAGGGGGCGGGGGGTCTGGTGAATGGGACAGAGGAACCAACATGGTCAATGGCCCAGATGGCAGCGGCAGCAGAGTGGGTGGCACACTTGAGCAAGAAAAGACAAATGGAGTAGCTTCCCCACAGTTAGTCATGAGAACAACCAGGAAATCACCGAGTCAAAAGTACCAAAATATAAACAATATATGCAATATATGCAACTCATTGAATGTTGAAAATCCCATTCAAGCAGAAGACAAAATTGAACATGAATGGCGAGAAGATGGAGCTAAATGATGATGAGCTTTCCTGAACAAAAACAACGATAAAGCTAAGCTAAAGTCGCCTTCACGTGTGTATTAAATGTGTGTGTGTGTGTGTGTGTATTAAATGGTGGTGTTGGCCTCCACCAGAGACGCACTCCCTGACCTACATCTACACGGCGTTGTCGGAGGGGGCGGTACTGGCGGGGGCGCGGGAGTTCACGGCGATGGGGGTGCTGGACGGCCACTTGATCGACTACTACGACAGCGGCACCACAAAGAAGGTGGCCAAGCAGCCGTGGATGGAGGCGGGTTTGAAGGCCGACTACTGGCAGCAAGGCAGCAAGTCGAGGCAGAACAAGCAGCGCTGGTTCAAGGTCAACGTGGACATCCTGCTCCAGCGCATGAGACACAACCACTCAGGTAGGACCGCATCCCGCCACGCTTCTGGGGGCTCGCTCACCCGACACGACTCCACCCCTCAGACGTGCACGCTCTACAGTGGCTGCACGGTTGCCACGGTGACCTGCAGTCCGACGGCACTGTCCTCTTCCGGCGTGGCGTGGACAGGTACAGCTACGACGGACGGAACTTCCTGTCCTTCGACTATGACGAGGCGGTGTGGGTGGCAACCTCGGACGCAGCCATGGAGACTAAGAGGAAGTGGGACAAGGTCCAGATGCTGAAGGATTACACTCGGGCCTACCTGGACAAGGAGTGCATCACCTGGATGAGCCGCTTCCTCCAGTTCGAGCGGGACCACCTGGCCAACGCATGTATGTAGCCGTCATGTACGCCGGTGGACCAGAACCCGCTCATCACATGCGTGTCCTTGCAGCATTGGCCGACGTGCACGTGTTTGCCAGGAACAACGTCAGGAACAACGTGGTGCTGACCTGCCTGGCCACGGGCTTCTACCACAAGAACATCTCCCTGGAGATCCGGAGGGACGGCTGCACTCTGACCCCAGAGGACGGGATGACATCGTCGGGCGTGCGGCCCAACGAAGACCACACCTTCCAGCGCCGAGACAGCGTGGAGGTGTTGAAGAGCGACACGGCCATGTTCGCCTGCGTGCTCCGCCATCTGCCGTCCGGACTCGAGGTGGAAGCCGTTTGGGGTGAGCTTGTCTTGGCATCGCTACCGGACCAGAACTACGTCAAGGTTCCGTTTCTCCTGCAGCTCACACAATCGTCAGCGCCGCCGACGCAGGCTGGAGCGTGGACGTCACCATTGGGCTTGTGACAGCCTTGGCCTTCGTCTTATTTGTGGCGCTACTCTGGATGCTGTGCTCCAGGACATCCCTGTCACTCTGGTCTGGGTTTTGTTATCAAATCCTGCCCTGTCAATCATCTTCCTCTGCAGATGCTGTTCACCAGGCCACGCCTCCTGTGGACTCTGGTAAATGAGCCCCGCCTCCTTGATGATGTGATGTCATGTGTAACGCTGAGTGTCTTTGTGTCCTTCAAGTTTCAACAGCGAGTGAATCGTTGCTGCCATGCAAGGGGGAAGGTAAGGCCTCGCCGCCACGCCTGGCCGTGGCGCCGCTTGTAGCCTGTAACACGCCTTTCCTGCCTTGACAGGAACTGGATGCTCCTTAGACTCCGGCATCTTCTGTGATTCTGCTACACTGCGTCCGTCTTCAGAGGACATGCCCACCGCCACCCCACGTGACCAGCCGGAAGACGCTCCGGTTCCTCCCAGTGTGACTCAGGTATGTGGGCGGGGCCCGGTTATGTGACTGTTCCAACGCTGTAACACAAAGTGCGCCCCCTGCAGCTGATCTCCAACCCGCTGACCCCGGCTTGACCTCCTCCATGTGACGCCATCGTGTGGGCGGGGCCACCGTCAGGCTGTGTACCCATGAAATAAATGCCATGGTAACTGCGTGTCCTGTCAGCGTCATCTATGGTCCATCTTCCATAGCATCCATCTTCCAACGCATGACGTCCTGTGGGCGGAGTCAGTCATCATCAGCAAACACAACAAACATTCATTCTTGATGAACACAAAAATCTTTAGTACACCTTTATTACATCTCAACAATTTCTTATTTTGGAATGATGGCTACTTCTACTCTTACTCTACTACAAATTGATTTAGGCTTCACTGCTGAATCGGGAATTGGCATCCGTTTCTCTTCATCAGGTCAGGTTTTTGTTGGACTGAAAAAATCTGATCTTGTGACATCGATGACATTTTTGTGGCATTATCAGCTGATGTTTGTCATACTTCTCATCCTAAATAGTATGTTATTGGTAAAACACTTTTTCCATATATTGATTCCATATATTGATTAGCTGACAGGAACATGGATTACTGTCAAATGAATGTGGGCATTGATAAAGGTAGTACAGGAAATTGCATGTTGCGTCACCATTGTGGGCTTGAATATCCGTTTCTTGGAACTCCTGGAATGCTCAGCGGCAGAGAGGTCTCTCTTCAAATTCCAACAGTAGTCGGCCATCATGACCCTGATACCTGGTCTCCATCTCTCTCATGTCCTGATGGAATCTCTCCACCTGCTGGTCACTCATTGAACCCAGGTTCTGGGGAAACCGGTCCATATGTGGAAAGCTAGTGCATCTGGACGCTCATGCTGCAGCCCAGGTTTCTGAAAGCAGTCAGCATGTTGTTGGCTTGTTCTGCGTACTTTCTGGCCTTATTGTTGCCAAGAAAGTAGCCTGACTGCCATCAGGTACCGACATGAGATCCTCAGACCCCTTGTGAGACCACATTCTGGTGCGGTTTGCCCCGAGGTCCTCCTAATGCCACACAATGTGAGACCTCATGTTGCTGGAGGGTGTCAGCAGTTCAAGTTCTTGCAACCTGAAGGCATTGTTGTTATGGACAGGCCCGCCTGTTCCCCAGACCTGAATCCAATGGAGAACATTTGGGACATCATGTCTCGCTCCATCTGCCAACGCCAGGTTGGACCACAGACTGTCCAGGAGTTGGTGGATTTCGTACAGGTCTGGGAGGAGATCCCTGAGGATCATCAGGAGCACGCCAAGGCAACGCCGACAATGTAGGGAGGTCATACAGGCACATGGAGGCCACACCCACTACTGAGCCTCATTTTGACTTGTCTAAAGCAGGGGTCTCAAACACACAGCCCACGGGCCAAATGTGGCCCGCAAGACACTAGTTTCAGGCCCCCGCCTTGATATGTTAGTGCGGCCCGCGTAAGTTTGATATGGATGCTGTATGGTATCATGAACCCAGAAAAAATTATTACGTTTGATTAATGTTCATGTTAAAGGTTAAATAACTGTTAATAGTTATCCTCCCTATCCGTGTGGAAGTGGTAAGTTTTTGGCTATTCAAGTTTAAAGGAAATAACTTGAAGGCTACCGTTTAGGTCGCTACTGTCTAGTTTGCGAGTTAGCATGTGTCTCAAAACCCTGCAGTTGCGCAATATGTTGTAAATAAAAAAAGTATAAATGTGACTATAGTCGTGTTTTGTCATGTCTACAGGGCTCTAATAATGCTTTGTTCATTTTAATCTGAAAAAAATAATTTGTCTACCCACCAACTATATGTGGTTTCTTAAGTTTGTATTATATTTTATTTTTTAAATATTATTTATTATGTATATTTTTCTGTTTTTAATAAATGCGTTTTTTTTTTTTTTTGGAAAACCTGATGCGGCCCAGCCTTGCCCAGAACCTAACTCCAGTGGCCCCCAGGTAAATTGAGTTTGAGACCCCTGGTCTAAAGCATCAAAGTTGGATCAGTCTGTAGTGTTTTTGCCACTTTCATTTCGACTATAACTCCAAATCCAGACTTCCATGGGTTGATACGTTTGACTTTCATTGATAACTTTTGTTGATTTTATTGTCAACACTTTCGTCTATGAAAAGTATTTCATTAAATATTTCATTTATTCAGATCTACAACGTGTTACCTTTAGTGTTACCTTTATTTTTTCAGCAGTGTATATCACACCTAGCTAGATTATATCGTATTATAGCAATTTCAAATGAAGTTTTCAAACAACTTTGCGGCCGAGTGGAGACGGTCGCCAATGACGTCATCGCGCACAGTGACGCTCATGAGAAAGACACCAACAGCTTCAGCGATCAATTCAACATCAGTCAGTCGAGTAGCATTTCCGCTACAATGTTTTCAAAATAAACAGCCGTAATGTCGGTCCTTAGTCTTATCGAGAGCCCTGCAGTATGCAAAAGCTCCATCTGACCAGCTCAGGTATTACAATGGGAGTTAATACAAAATGTGTCCGCCATCATATATGTTTTAATATAATGAACTGGTATGTCTTTTTACACTACTTTACTACTTTATTTTACTTATTGGACTCCTTTATTTCTAAAATCCCCAAGCGGATGTGTTTGTGTGCCACTGTTCACATCGGTAACGCTATCAAAATGCTCATTGTCAGATTCGCTCCATTATCGACGTCTTTTTCGCCAAACTATCCTAGTTGTTAACCCAGCAAACAAACTATGACAGTCGGGACGGAAACTGACGGCCCATAGTCTGCTTGTTCGTGGCGGCTGGAGCGGCTCTGCCCGGCTCCGACATATGGACTCCTCGGTGGGCAAAAGGCGGAAGACTGCGCATCCACACGCCGAAGCCAAGATGCTACACGGCCGCTAGTCTACGGTTAGCCAAATACTAACCTGCACTTAGCTAGCTGCTACTCTGCTCCTTGGAAACTTCTAGTCAGCTTCGTGCTGACTCAGCAGGTAAACGCTCATCTCAGCTAGCTAACGTAAGCGAGCCACAGTGCTCGTTTCAGTTTGTTTGCCACTTCCGCGCTAGTTCTGTACGTGCGCGTGCATTGTCTGTGGTTGTCGCCACGCCGCTTCCGGTCTGTCTTGTCATTCCTGAGCTCGTTGATGCACAAAGCGTGCGTGTACGTGCACTGTTGTGAAAGCTTGTTGTTGTTTGCAGGTTTGAAAGGTGGGCGATGGACTTGCATTCGCCACAAGGAGGCGCCGTCAACTGAAGCAGCTTCCACCCTCCCGAGGGACGATGGCGAGCCGCAGGAAGTCCAGCACGCCGTGCATGGTTCCTCCTCGGGAGGCGCTCCACTCCGATCAGGACACGGAGGAAGTGACGGATGAGTTGGAGTCTGAGGATGGCGAATTCAGTGTCTCCAGGCCTGTGGGGGGGAGGGGTAACTCTCACACAAGCGCCACGGAGGGAGGTTACGAATGCAAGTACTGCAACTTCCGGACGTCTCAACTCAATTTGTTCACCGTGCACGTGGACTCTGAGCATCCCGATGTGGTTACCAACACGTCGTACGTGTGTGTCGAGTGCGACTACCACACCAGGAGGTAGACTCCACCCACCTCTGTGTGTTGTGTGGTTATTTGTCCTAATGTGCGCTCTCCTGCAGCTACGACACGCTACTGGTGCACAACGCTCGCCACCACCCGGGCGAGGACAACTTCACACGCACGATGGTGAGACGTAATAACGAGACCGTCTTCCAGCAGACGGTCAACGACCTCACCTTCGACGGCGGCTTCGTTAAGATGGAAGCCGGCGAGGGGGAGGATGTGTGTCGGAAAGGCATCGCCCTCAGCAAGACCCCCATCATGAGGAGCAGGGCGGAGCCCAAAAAGTTCACAGTCTCGCACAAAATGGCCATCGAGGACGGCATTAAAGTGGAGAGCCAGGACGAGACTGACGAGTACGAGGACCCGCCCACACTGTCGCCCGTGACCACCACCGGCCCACGACTCGTCCCCCTCTCCTCTCCCCTTCACGTCCAGGCGGTGTCCCCGAGCTTCGTGGTGAACAGCGCCAACGTGCTGCATGTTAAAGGCGGCAGCAGTGGTGGCACCGTGCTTCCCGCTGGGACGCTGGCCCAGGTTCTGTCAGCTTTGCAGAACCAGCAGAACCAGACGCAGCTCCTCATCCCCGTCAGCAGCATTCCTGCCTACAACGCTGCCATGGACAATAACGTTCTGCTGGTCAGCTCCTACAACAGGTAGCCACGCCCACAGGGGCGGAGTTACACTTCCATGTAAAGAATTGTGGCAGGAGGTCAAAGGTCTTCTCATGCGCAGGTTTCCCTATCCAGCGGTGTCGGAGGTTGCCGCCTTGTCATCGCAGACCAAGTTCAGCGAGGAGAACATCAAAGTGTGGTTCTCCGCCCAGCGGCTCAAACATGGCGTCAGTTGGACGCCCGAGGAGGTTTGTACTAAGGATCGACCGATACGTTCGATTGCGTTATTTACTTGAATCGGTATCGGCCGATACGCGCGTGGTTTCGGGGATGTATTTTTCCGCCGCATGATTTACAGACAGGCATCCACCGGGCAGCTTTGTGTTGCCGGAGGACCCTGCAACACACACAGTCGCGGTACCCCTCCCACACCGCAACAGGGTACGTGTTCAACTTTTCATTAGCCTGAAATATTTCCACCTGCTTTGAAATAGGAAACATGAACGCCAAGCGCATGCAATATACGTGCTTGAAAATATGGTTTAGTTTGGGAAAACCAGGAATGCTGCTGAATGCTTTTCATCTTTAAAAGGGCCTACCGTTGGAATTAGGGAGCTGTTGATGTAGGTGGAGGCTAATATGTACAGCTGTTACCAACACCGCCTTAATGGCAACCTTGGCAATTCAGTCCCATGGGGTTTGGAGGACTTTCATTCAGCCAACGCCGGGCTGAGGTTAAATGCGTGTCGCGTTCTGTGTGTGCGCTCTCTCCGAGCATGCACACACACACACACACAGAACGAATTGGAGCAGCTGTGTCTGCTTATGAGAGGTCTTTAGCGTGCACAACACAAACTGTAATGATGAGAGAAATGTTTTATATATCGTACTAAATTGTGTCAGTGTGACGTGTTTGTGTGTGTGTGTGGAGGCGGGGGGAGTTGTGCGTCTTAAACTACGACAGAAATGTTGCACATGGTTGAATATTTATTCCTTTTAAAGTTGGTAACGCTGTTTAAATGTGTGTTTAAGAAAGCTGAATCCTTCTGTGTTCAGTGTTTACATTTAACTAAATATTTGTTTAAACTTGAGACCTGGAATATTTGTTATCATTGTCATTTTTTCATGTAAATTGAGGCAGAAAAGCAGTATCGGCCACAAATATCGGCCCAAGCAAAATCGGTCTTCGGCTAAGGGTGATGGAAAAAAATCGGTATCGGCATCAGCCCGAAAAAAAACCATATCGGTCGATCCCTCGTTTGTACGACTTTCTCAGCCCAGTCCGTGGGAACCTTGTAGAAGTCACCCGCTTCTCGTTGGCAGGTGGAGGAGGCGCGCAGGAAGAAGTTTAACGGCACTGTGCAGACCATCCCCCAGACCATCACTGTCATCCCCGCCGCCAACGGCCTGCAGTCCATCTTCCAGACTTGTCAGATCATGGGCCAGCCGGGTCTCGTCCTCACGCAGGTGAGCGGGGTCGGCGGCACCGTGTCTGTGAGGTCTCCCGTCGCTCTGACCGTCGCCGGCGCTCTCGGCAACCGGCCCAAAGCTGCTGAACTCTCCACATCTGAGTCGAAGACGGAGAAGGTGTCTTCGCCGGCCTCATTCGACTCTGCCTCCAAACCCAAAAAGTCCAAAGAGCAGCTGGCCGAGCTGAAGGCGAGCTACGGCAGGCGTCAGTTTGCCACAGAGGCGGAGATTTCCCGCCTGATGCAGGTCACCAAGCTGTCGAAACGCGCCATCAAGAAGTGGTTCAGCGACACGCGCTACAACCAGCGCAACTCCAAGGAACTGCATGCCGACAGTCCGTCCGGCAGGGGGCCGGCGCCTGCTGCAGGCGCCCAGGTGGCAAGAGGCAGTGGAAATGATGCCGATGCCGGCGACAACGCTGCCGCCATTGTCATCGATTCCAGCGACGACGCCAGCGACGCTTCGCCGACGTTCGCACCTTCCCTGGCCTCGCCCCGTACCCTGGGAGACCGCCGCGCCAAACTCCGCCACGCCTTCCCAGACTTCACGCCCCAGAAGTTCAAGGAGAAGACTTCAGAGCAGCTCCTCCTTCTGGAGTCCAGTTTCCGCAAGTCCGACACGCCGTCAGACGATGAGCTGATGCGTCTGCGGGCGCTCACTAAGCTGACGCGCCGCGAGGTGGATGCCTGGTTCATCGAGAGACGCAAAACACCTCAGGACCCGCGCTCGCTCGATGGCAAGACGGCTGAAGACAAGCTCAGACCTGCCACCACTCGGGAACGCCCCCCAGTGACCCCCTCGGGCCGCAGGATGATGAAGAAAACGCCCGAGCAACTCCACATCCTGAAGAAAGCCTTCGTCCGCTCGCAATGGCCGACCACCGAGGAGTACGACAAGATGGCGGAGGACAGCGGCCTGCCACGCACCTATGTCGTCAACTGGTTCGGAGACACGCGGTACGCCTGCAAGAACAGCAACCTCAAGTGGTTCTACCTGTACCAGAGCGGCAAGGTACCCCCCCACCATGTGACGTTGTGACGTCGTGACGTCGTGACGTGATCATGTGCTTTGTCTGAAGGTGGACGAGGCGCTCAATGGTGGGACCAAAATCCACAAGAAGTCCAGGAAGCGTTTCCGGGGTTGGTCCAGGAGAACACGTCGGCCGTATCCCTGCAAGCACTCGCCACAGGGGTGCGCCACGCCCGGCCAGGTCAGTTTACATTACCCTTCTGGAAATGCTTGGTTCTGTTCAAGCAGACATTTTAGCATTTGCTGACAAATACACGACAGAACAACCATTCCCACCCACATTCATACCTCTGGACAATTAACCGAGCATGTTTTTGGAATGGGGAAGGAAACCCACGCATGCCCGGGGAGAACGTGCAAACTTCACACAGAAATGGCCGAGGGTGGAATTGAACTCGGGGCTCCTAGCTGTGAGGCATGCGTGCTAACCACTCAAATAGCCCACCTAGCAGCCCACCTAAATAGCAATTAATGCAACTTTAATTCCATGAATTAAACACAAATTTCTTCTCTCCAATATATTTTCATTAACAAGTTCCAAAAATTAGCCTGCAACTCCAACAGTAGGCACCGCTGGTGTGGTGAAGGTCTGGAGAAGCCAGATGTGAGGGCGCCATGTGGATGCACAGCGTGTCCGACATTCATTTTCCTTTCCCGGGGAGACCTGAGCTTGCCTTGTAAACAGACATGCAACGTTTGGGGGTGGGCACCAAGCGATTGGAGCCCTCCCAAATGGCTTTCAGGGCTCGCTTCCAAAATGCACAAACATCTTTATCTAAACCTTTGGCATGGTTTAACACCAGAATACAACATTATCTATTCTATCTATCCATATTCATAGGTCAGAAAAGGGGAAAGGCATCATAGGTCCCCTTTAACACAATAGCGCTGCTTTCATGGAGGACTCAAGA
Source organism: Doryrhamphus excisus (assembly GCF_037039965.1). NCBI lineage: Eukaryota > Metazoa > Chordata > Actinopteri > Syngnathiformes > Syngnathidae > Doryrhamphus > Doryrhamphus excisus. The sequence continues at coordinate 14,056,974 of NC_136363.1, forward strand.
CATTTCCTGCTCCGTTTGAGACCAATAGCTGTCAATTCAATGGGTCATGAATCAATCGATGAAGTGTTGGGGCTGTACAGCTCGCCCCCACCCCCACCTCATTCAGGATGAGGGCAGTACTGCAGGGCCTCCCATGTAGCATTTCTGAATTAGCGAGAATAATGATGTGACTTCCACGCAGGCTGTGGAATGTCATGCTGCCACAGATGGATCATTATCAGGCTGGTATCGTGGAATCGTGACATAATACCAATAAACGTCTTCTCCACGCTTCTCCTCCATTCCTGAGGCATCTTCTCACCACCTAAGATCCTATTGAACAGCCCAGTCAGGAACTTTACTGCTGCCTCTCCTAGACACTTCCATACCTTCACGGGTATAGTACCATCAGGACCAAGTGCCTTTCCCACTATTCTTCCTTTTCAATGCTCTTCCTACTTCCTCTTTACCAATCTTTTCTACTTCCCGGTCCACAGCAGACACCTCTTCTACTCTTCCTTCTCTCTCCTTTTCCTCATTTATCAACTCTTTTTAAAATACTCTTTCCATCTTCCCATCTCACTACTGGCATCTGATGGTACACTTCCATTCCTGTCCTTGACCACCCTGACCTGCTGCACGTCCTTCCCATCTCCATCTCTCTGCCTTGCCAACCTGGAGAGATCCATTTCTCCCTCCTTACTGTTCAACCTAGCGTACAAGTCATCATAGACCTCTTGTTTGGCCTTTGCCGCCTCTACTTTCACCTTAGCATTCATCTCTCTGTTCCCCTGTCTACTCTCTTCAGTCATCCCCATGTCCCACTTCTTCTTAGCTAACCTTTTTACCTCCGGGACATTCTTTACCACCTCCTCTTACTACATTCCTCTTCCATCTCCACCATGATAGAACAAGTTGAACCCTGCTCCTAAACATCTAGCCTTGCTACCTTTCCACCTGGTCTCCTGGACACGCATTAGCCTACCTTCCTCCTCTGCATCATGTCCTGTCATAGTTCCAACATTCAAAGTCCCTGCTCTCAGTTCTCGGTTCTTGGCGCTCCTCTTCTCTCTTCTTACGTACACATCTTCCTCCTCTCCTTCTTTAAACAACAGTACCCAATTTCCACCCGCACCCTGTAAGTGAACAGCACCGATGGCAGTCGTTAACCCGGGCCTCGACCGATCCGGTATGGAAGTATGGATTTGCATAGTTGGTTTGGCAACATGTTTACATTGGATGCCCTTCCTGACACAACTCTCTGTATTTAGTCCAGGATTGGGACTGGCACAAGGCACTGGCTGGTACCCCAGTGGGGCTCCATAGAATACCAATGCTATTATGTCACACCATGTGGAAGACGTGACTAGAGGAGATAATAACTGTTGGTCATTTCTTGTCTCTTCAATGGACAGTACTACTGCAAGGGTGCAGTCACGCTCACACAGGAGCTGCTGTCAGCCGCTGGCACCATACACAATGCTAACCATGCTAACACAGACGTACATGGCACTTCTCACAGATATTACATCCAACATCTGGAATGTATTTCCTGCAGTTAGCCATCTTTAGGGCTGAAATGCTCCCTGGAGCCAAGAGTTCAAGGAATGTGCTGACATTTGATGCTTTGGTTCAGCCACTCGAACTTGCTAGTGGTTAGCAAGTCATTTCTAGAGTGAATATGAACACCCTCGACGCCATGTTTGTAGCACGTCACAGAAAAGGAGCGCTTGATTCGCTCAGAAAGGCGAGATGACCCATGCTGTGCTGTAGGTGGTTGGCCAGGCTGGATGGTGCAGGACGTCTCCGTTTCACAGGAAGACATTCGGCCATGCTGTGCCAACATCCCACGATGGACACCTGGCGCTGGCGACAGCCAACCGCTGCTGGAGCCAACCCAGGGACTAGAGCCACCTGGAGGACCCTTGAACATTCCACACTCTGCATGTGTGACACGCTGCTATATTCTGCATCTGCAGGGGGAGTTTGTTCCATCCTTCATACCTCCAAGGTTGCACAAACTACTCTTCCATCTGCATCTCAATTAGGGTGGCGATGACGTCAAAAAATACGTTGACGTTTTTATGCTCTCAAGGGTTGCGGGCGTGGTGGAGCCTATCCCAGCTGGACGGGTGGCCAGCCAATCACTGGGCTGGAATAAATTAAAACAGGGAAGCAGAAAGGGAATCCAGCTGGAATAGGTGCAGTTTGTGGAAGATGGTGAAAGCTTTGTGAGTGTGAGCTGGAAGGTGCTTGTCACTGCCGCTGTTCGATGGAGAGGAAAGCCAGCACCTTCTTTTCAACTTTATTGAAATACACAAATATTAGCCATTTAGCAGCAAGTCAAATGCATGAAAGATGTTTGGATGGAGTGGTGAAAGAATGAAGGATTGGATATCCAAGCTCCCCAGGAGGTGATGGGACCTTTCCAACAAAGTAGCAGAAGTTTCCTTGAGACGGACAGGGTGGTGTACTTCATACACAAATGTGCGTATGTTGCAGGCCAAAAGCGGCAAGGCGGTCCTGAGGGACTACTACCTCCAGCACGGCGTCCTGAGGGAAGGCGACGTGGATGCGTTGGCAGCCAAGTCGGACATGAGCGAGCAACACGTGAGGGCGTGGTTTTGTGAGTTGGGTCAGCGGGCGAAGGAAGGCAAGGTGTTCAGCGAGGTGGAGGAGGAGGAGGAGGAAGCACTAGAACATGCGGACAGCGAAGGAGACATGGACGTGAAAGAACAAACCGATGATGACTGCAACCTGGAGCAGGAAGAGGAGGATCATGGTGAGTTGTCTCCTGGCGGGACATCACAGCAAACGTGAGCAGGCTCTTGCTTGAACGATTGGTGAGGAAGACACGGTCGTCACAGGACAGACCTTTTATTGTGGCGGGAACAAGCCAGCTTTTATATTGCTTCTTTCTCTCGGCATGCTTTGTATGACAGAGAAGATTGCAGATATTTCTCCGAGTGAGACCTCTTGTATCCAATTACTTTTCCAAGCGGACTTTTATTGTGAAAGGATGTCCAGTGAGTGCCGTCAAGCGTGTTTGCCAGGACAAGAAGGTCATGTTTTTACTGGACTTGATCACATCACGGCTTCCTGGACTGACACGGTCCAGCACCACGTCAGCCTTGCACACAAAAACACTTTCATTTGTAATTTAGTGCACCCACTTCCTCTTCCTATTTATTCTCTTTCAACTTTGACCTTGTCATTTGCCAGGAATAAAAAGCTGAAAAAAAGCGAGTGTTCCTTACCAGGCTTACCCAACCTTACCCTTACCAGCCTACAATGGCAGGCACCGTGTTGTGTCAGCAGATGGCAGCGTGCCCTGCCGCTGCTTCCTGCGGTTGGCCTCACAGAGCTCTGCCCACCTGTTGGTTAGCGTATGTTAACGTGTTGCGGCGTGTGATGTATAGCGCCATTAACACGCATGAACTCGTCTTCAAAGTCTGTCACTTCCTACTAAGCGCTCATCTTTTCCTTACATTCCCTCGGCGCCACCAGTCCCCGAGGAGCAGCTTCTGGTGGGCGGGGCATCTTCAGGCCTAGAGACTCCAGGCGCATCCACCGGGTTGCGCTGGCTGCCGATGATGTGCGGCGGCGTCCAGAAGACACCCGCTTGTCTCCAGCAGGCTCCCAAGACATTTGCTTTTTGACAGGAAGTTGAAACGCTGGATGATGAAAGCTGAGACGCAAGCGAATGAAGTGGCACCGGCCTGACAGGAAGTGTGATCACAACTCACGGTGTGCGTCTGTCACTTTGGCGATGAAAGCGACCGTGAGCCTCACAGGAACAGTCACATTCAACTTTTCCGCTTTCAGCTCCAGGAAAACATTCCTCCTCCATTTGCAAACGCCTCACATGACCCCTGACCTCTCCAACAAGCAGTGTGTGTGAGTGACACATTCATCAGGTCCATTGTCCCAGAGAATGTCCCACATTCAAGAGGACAGGTGTGTACCAGGCCCAATGAGAAGGCAGGACAGGAAGTCCAGTGCGTGTGTGTGTGTGAGAGGCGTGGCTGAAGAATAAAAGGAGGTGATTGGATGGTTAAAAAAAAAAGGCTTATTGACAGCAAAATCAAGGAGAAGTTTGTCCAACCAGTACGAGGATACATTGAGGCATCCTTCCTGTGTCTCCATAGCAACTCCCTGACCCCCCCCCCCGACGCGGCTTCAGGGCGAAATCGGGACAAAACCTGAGATTACTTTCTGGGACGGAAACATTACGGACACATTAGCCGCACAAGCTAGCTGCTAACGGCCAATAAGGTCCGGTGTCACGTGGGGGGTGGTGGGGGCAGTCACTGTTGCCAAGGTGATGTCGGATGAGGTTGACGGGATCCATGGTCATGGTGTCGACCAGCAGTCCTCGTGCGTGGTTTCCATGGTGACAATGATGCTGGCTCCTACTCGCACCTGAAAGGAAGAGGACAGAGACAGGTGAAAAACCACCGTCACCTGGCTCAGCCAGAACCTCTTCAAGTCGCCTCCAGAGGAGACGCCTTTTCTTTGTGTCGGCCATGTTGTTTTGCATATTTGCAATCTGTCAGCATGATGCATGACATCGCTTTCATCTGCATGCTTTGGCACCACAGGGGGGCGCCGCTATTTTAGGCTGCTCCCTCTCCAAAAACACACACACACACACACGATTTACCAGACAAGACAAAGGAATCAAAGCTTGTTTTGCTGCTGATGACATGGCACCACCCAATCATGTCCTGAAAGCACATGGACGTGTGGCGTAGATCTGGCTGCCACGCAGCGTCTTTGGTAAGCATCATGTCTTCCATGGCCATTCATCCCTTTCATTCATCTTCTGTCAAACAATGGGTGGGAAGTAGACGTGAAGGTGCTTACCTCCAGCTTCCACCGCATACAACCCCTTCATCACGCTACGTGATGTACCCGTCTCACCGCCAGTAAATGCCATCACCATGCAGCTAGACAACATTTGACTGAATAATGGAGGAGGACTGGTTACCTTCTCTGGATCGGTGTTGTCATAAATGGCCATTCTCTTTAGGGCTATCTAGTACGCTCTATGCCAACAAAGGTGAAGTTGAAATGTTTAGTATATTACTATTATTGTGGGTTCCGGGCTAAGACAGGGTTGGAATGTAGGCAGTTGATTCGCCGTAGTGACCCCTGAAGGGAAAAGCCCAAAGAGAAAGACGAAAAAGTGCTAAGCGAGAAAAAAAAATAGTGAATAAACAAAACCACAGTGTTGTTGAACTTCCTGTTTGGCCACATGTTTTTTTTGCATTTTCTTTTCCTTGTCTGTAGTTGCTTTGTCTCTGTCTCTAGTCTCTTCCATCTTCCAACACCCGCTTCCTCCTCCTCCTTCTCCATGTTGCAGCCCTAATCAAATAATGCTGGTGGATATATGCTTGTTTCTTTACTTCAATGGTGACAAGCAATACAGCAATAAAGACCAAGGTGGCACAGTCACCTACTGGTTACCATGTTGGAGGCTAGCATGACGGAGACCAGCGGTTGGCATGTCCGAGGCTAGCATGACGGAGATTAGCGGTTGGCATGTCCGAGGCCAGCATGACGGAGATTAGCGGTTGGCATGTCGGAGGCTAGCATGACAGAGGCTCGTATGACAGAGACTAGCGGTTGGCATGTCGGAGTCTAGCATGACAGAGGCTAGCAGTTGGCGTGTCGCAGGCTAGCATGACGGAGGCTAGCAGTTGGCGTGTCGGAATCTAGCATGACAGAGACTAGTGGTTGGCGTGTCGAAGGCTAGCATGACAGAGGCTAGTGGTTGGCGTGTCAGAGGCTAGCATGACGGAGGCTAGTGGTTGGCGTGTCGGAGGCTAGCGGTTGGCATGTCGGAGGCTAGCACGACGGAGGCACAGTCAGGAGATCTGGGTTGGCATCCGTGTTGGAAAATGTCTGGAGTTTACACGTTTTCGGCCTGTGTGCATACTTCACACTAAAACACTTGATGAAAAAACTGTTTAGGCAAAGAGAAAATGCAGACATGTGACATTCTGGAGGGAACACAGAAAAATCCAAAAAGACTCGGCGACACAGTACCTGCTACTGAGGCGGTCTTGGAGCTAGTTGTGTTGCTGAGTGCTGAGGCTGTTGGTGACCTCCAGCATCTTTCTGCCGCTATTGGCCATGTCTACTTCCTTGCAGCTCTCACAGGAAGCAGACAAAGCAGTTTTTGGTAGCAGCCCCTGGCCTCCGTTCAGTCCACTGTCTGGGAAAAGTTCAGCATGCAGTGCTGGGTGGCCATCACAGAACCAGCGTGCAAGGGCCTCACCAGCCTGCCCGGGAGGAACCTCCGGAAGGCTCATCCCTTCGGTTTGTGTAAAATCTTTGAGGAGCGCCCCACATTGGCTGTTCGGAGGCACTGAGCAGGAATTTTGGTTTGGGCTAGAAAAGGGTGGCAGCAGAGCTGGGATTTTAAGATCCTCCACACTAGAACTCTGCTTGTGAATCCCATTGAGAGGTTCCATCAAATGTTTGTCCACTTCCATCGTCTTTGCACCCATTGAGTTGAGGAGAGCTAGTTCGAGGTTATCCCGAAGGGCTCGGCGTTCTGCAAACCAACCATCAATTTCCTGGTGGGACAGAGAGGTGGCAACTGCCAGACTCTCCACACCGCAGTGGGAGAGGAAGCTGTTCCTCTGGAAGTGCTCTTCCAGGATCTTCAGCTGCTCCGAAGTCTTCCCCTTCATTCTCTCCAGCAGTGGAAAGTGAGTCAACACTGACGACCTCTGCTGGGAATCTGCTTTGGTCGCAACCAGAACCTGGCCTTCCTCCGGCACATCAGCTAAGTCACCAGACATCCCGTTAGCATCCTTGACAGGAATGAGCGTTGTGTTTCCTTGCAAGGTGCCTTTCACATCTGCACTCCGTTGTTCTTGGATACCTGGAACGTGGACCAGGGCTTCAGACGGGGTGTGCGGAGACTGGATGATGAGAGGCCTCTTCACCTGAGCGGTCCCAAGTTGAGACAAATTTGGGAACATCACATCAGCGGTTGGCAAAACACTTAGAAGCTTTTCTTTGGAAGATCGGGGAATGAGTAATGAACTTTTAAATGGCGGGGAAAAGGTGGGCAGCGGAGCAATCATTGGCCTCGTTAAGGACTCCGGAAAGACAATGGACGGCAGCGACACCACCGGTTTAGTTTTGGCGTTGGAGAGACTGTTCCCCCTGACTCCTAGTGATGATGACACTGGCATTAAAGACACAGCAGTGGGTGGCTTCTTCCTCTCCGTGGTGACCGGGGGAAGGCCTCCCAGGGGAGCATTCAAATGGCTGTCTTTTTGAAAGGGAGGAGGTCGAGGAGGAGCCATAAGGGCCTTGTCTTTGTAGTCTCCTGGACTGGGAGCAACTACCATGACAGGCCTCTTTGACTCAGGACCAGATTGAGACATCAAGGACCGTTTAAGTGTGTCTCCTGACAGAACCTTTTTGGTGTCAGAATTGGGGTTGGCTGTTCGGTTGTGCTTCTCCACTGCCGCCTGATGTGAGGCTTTAGTCGACTGTGAAGAGACAAAACCTGTGGGCGGAGCTGGGAAAGTATGATGGGCTGCAGGGATGGAGCCGTTGAACATCTTTTTTCTGGCCTCCTCCACCTCCTCTGGAGACCATGTGATTCCCTGCTTGAGCCGCTGGGTGGTGAACCAAACTTTGATTTGTTCCTCCGGATGCTTGGAGGCAGCCGTCAGCCATGACAGTTCAGCGTGCGTCGGGTAGGGGAATTTGTTAAACGAAGCAATCAGGGTCAGGTTGTGGTCCAGGGTGGGATTATATTTGGTGGTGTTCAGTGGAACGGCTACTTTTGGTAGACAGTTTACATTCGGTGGGCGCTGGAGCACCGGGGTGACATGGGACAGGTCTTGGAGGATGCAGGGCTCTGGAATGATGATCGTCCTGTTGAGGCTGACGGCCGTGATTTGGTCCTCCTGGTCAGGGACATGACTGTCCCCAAGGAGGACCTCGAAAGAATCTGGAGATTTCACTGTGGTGGAGAAGCAATGTGGGAACAGGCCAGCTTTGCTTCCAGCATGCTCCAAGATAGCCTGATTGTTTTTATAAATCCTCTTGAATTTGAAGTTGTTCTTGTCAGGATGATGGCTCTTGTTGTGCTCAGAGAGGATCTCAAACTTTTTGGCACTGAAGTCACAGTTGGTGCAGTGGTACTGTGGATTGAGGAACACGTTTGGGTGGCTGGAGTCCATGTGCGCATTCAAATCAGTCAGGCTTTCCAACACATCCGTTTCCTTTTCCTTGTCATGGTGACTCGAATGGTCGTCTTCTAATGCCTCAGGATCTCTGTTTTCACGGTCCGGACCATGGCTGTTCTGCACGGGATCAGTTTTCATCCAAGCTTCAGGATTTTTTGTGAGGTTGTTTTCTGATAACATTTGGATGTCCACCACTTCTTTCGGAGTACTTTGTCCAAGGACTTGCACCATGCAGGGGGAGGAGGACTTTGTGCAACCGGACATGATGTCCTCAGACAAGGATGGCGCTGCGATGAGGAAATGGTCTGTCGTCAGTGTGTCAGCTGAGCCGGACGTCCTGGGTGGGCATCACAGACCTGGCAGACAAACATTGTAGACGTTTAAGACAGGTGAAAGCTGAACAACAAGCATGCACACAAGACCATGTTGGCACAAAAGATGTGTCAGGCGGTGCTGCGGCTGACACTCTGAAGCTCAGACTGGACCTGGGAAATCTCCTTGGGTCGCTGGGATTGGGACACCCGCCATCACCAAGTTCTGGGCAGGTCACAATTCCTGTTTGTTGATGTTTGATGGAGGCTTGATGTGTAACACGGCTGTGTGTGTGTGTGTGTGTGTGTGTACCTGCAGTACAACCAATGATGCTGGAAGCTTTCAAAGCAAAGTCTCCTTCTGGGTCCCAACACTTAATGAAGCACTGACTCATAAAAAAGTCACGGGGATGGCTGTGTGTGTGTTACAGAGCGAGCAAATTACGTTACCATGGCAACAGCAGCAGAGGACTTGAGAGGTGCCCTTGTGGCGTCACAGCAACGCAATGAAGATGAAGACACACTCAGGTGCTAATTGCAAGTAGAGGTGGGCACTGATTGATTGATCCCTCGTTACATGGGATGAAGGAGGAAAGATGACAAGTCAAAGGTCAAGATGATTCTCACATCACACATTCCCGATAACATGCACATTCCTGAGCATCTCTGCGTGTGTTTGCATCACCGCAAAATAGACGGTGATTGGAGGAAGGATGCAGGGACTTGGGGACGGGTGAACTTAATTCATTTAATCTCATCAAGACCCTGCCCTCCAAAACCCAATCACTTCTGCACAGAGACAAGAGACGTTATCACACACACACACACGCACACACATACCATTTGCAGGGAAAATGGTCATGTGAAAAGTAAAAGAAATTCCTATTGGTTGTTTTTGTTTCTCTTATGTGCATGTGCACGTGTACGTGCACCCAACCAGGGAAAATAGTTTGGCTGCACATTCTGTACTTCCTTAACTCTCTCTCTTTCACACCCTCTTTGTCTCAGTCTCATTCTCATCCGCACACACATACACACACACACACACACAGCAAGAAGAAAGCCTTCCTGGAGAGTATTGCTTTACTGACAATGTAGCGGTAGAGTCTGTACACAAACAGTATCACCAACGACCATCCTCATCCTCATAGACCTCACTGCAGCCTTGGACGCCATCCGTCACGCCATCCTCTGTCCCCTCTCTGCCCTCAACATCCCTGAAAACGCACTCAGCCGGATTCAGTCATCCCTCATGCATTCATCAATGCATACATCAACCGCTGGTCACTTCTCAAGGGGTCCCCCAGGATGGGTGCTCGGCCCCCTCCTCTTCCCCTGGGTAGCATCATCTGCCATCATGGTGGTTAGTTTCACTGTAGCGTCTGCAGTAATGTGGTCATGACCGTCATGGTGAAAAGACAGCTGAGCTGGAAGGCAAAGCTCTTAATTTACCCCCCACCCCCATCTATGTTCTCACCTATGGTCATGAGCTTTGGGTCGTGACTGAAAGAACAAGAGAAAAAATGGTGGATTGTCTGAAATAAACGAGATTCCTCCGTAGGGTAGCTGGACTCTCATCTGGGAGGTGTTCAGAGTAGTACATGGAGAGGAGCCAGTCCAGGCACCTCAGGCATCTAGTTCCAACTCCCGATGCCTCACTGGTTAGGTGTTCCGGAATGCCTACCCGGGAGAAGGCCCCGGGGCAGACCCAGGACACTGGAATAGAGTCTTCCCATGATAAGAAAATGACCTATCATGATATCAACACAAACAAGCAGAGTTGATGACTGCGTACACAGAAGATGAATGAAATGCTGTCATGGTGAGAAGAATCCTTCCAGTGGGAAAGTATTTACTCAGCGGACCTCCCGACCTAAACAGGTTGAAATGGTGATAAATGCTGGCGAAGGTTGTCTGAATCTCCTCTTACAGAGAGTGAAGGGAAGCTAGCAGGGTTAGCTGGTGACTCCAGCTGGATGAGCATATTTACACCATGTGGTGTAAATATGTCAGGAACAATGTCCCATGAAGATGTACAGATTCTGAGTGACAAAATAGGAGAAGCACCTTTATTTTTCAACGTAGCTTGTCTTAGTTGTAAATACACATTCTCTGACTGTCTCTGACCGTCCTTCAAAATAAGAGCGCTGGTGGCCCCGTGTCTGTGTCCAGAAAACAAAGAGTGTGATGAATATGTTCCTTATGCAGGTGGAATGGCATGGGTGGCTACATCTTCCTTCATGACAGCCACAGGCATTACAGTTGGTTGGAAGTTTAGTAGCAATGGAGCAGAGGCTGACATCCAATAGAACAGTTAGCCAGATTGTTACCAATAAATACATGTGCTTTACCATTTGACACACATCCATTTTGTGATATGGCTTAAGCTTTGGAGCTTTTTACATAAGACTGCTGAATTTACATTTGATACCCTTTTATATGGTCATACATCCTAAATATTGTATATCCTGACGTCTGCTAAGGTCCATACCACCCAAGCCTATTGCCCGACTTAGTGTGTGTATAATGTGCAGGGGTGTGAATGTGTTGGTGGTAGAAAAGGAAGTAGATTAGATATCATCTATAGGTGCTAAAAAGAACATGCTGGTAGTGTTGCTGTGTGATGCAATCCCAGTGTAAGCCACTACAAATGTTAGTGTGTGTGTGTGTATGTGAGAAAAGCAGTGATGAAAACATGACGTCAGTGATGAAAACTTCACCCCGCCGCAGCACGTGAGAGGGTGTGGTCGGGGTGACCAACAGGGTCTGACATTAAAAGGGGGAATTGTTTCCTCCTCCTCTTCCTGTTCCAGCAGGAAGTGTGCATGCCAGCGGGAAACCAACACAAAACAGGTGCTGCCTGACGGAGCAGCACCTTGGGAAGAACAAGATACTATCCCACCTCCGGCCTCAGCCACGCCCACATTCCTAACGCATGACTGACATTCTCTCCCTCTCTCTCCATCTCTCACACGTACATAGATGTATGCCACCCCGCCACAATTAAACTGCTATTCACACAACTTCCTCAAAGGGGAGGAGCTTCACACCAACAGGAGCGGCTCATAGTCTGTGTCCTTCCTTGTTGAGCGTGTCCACCTGCTCTGTCTTAACACGCCTGTGGAGGGAAGCCAAAGGCTGTGTGACCAAGCATGTCTTATTGTGAAAGGTGATGAGGGAAAGTGAAATCAGGCAGAGGAGGAAGAACATGTTCTCATCATCATGTCACATCCCGTGTGCCCCCTCACGGTTAGCTCACGTTAGCTAATGTATGCAGGCTTCCCGGGCCAAACGGAGATCAGGTCCAAACAGGACAACATGGCGTACCGCCATGGCAGGGTGTCTCCTCCTCTTGGATTCTTTTTAGGTGGCGTTTGCTTCTGGCTAAATCACTTAACGGGTTTGTCTGGAAAAGGCGCTCCTGGCGTGTCGCACCAAGCTTGCCAACAGTTTGCCGTTGCGGTTCAACGTAGCATTGGCCCAGCACCCTCAAGGGAGCGCGTGATGTTTGGACTCACGCTTGTGCTGCATTTGGAAGCAGAGTGATAGAAACCATGCAAACATCGCTTAGCCCGCCGCTCAAGTAGCCTTACTCATGCTAGCATTAGCATGACAACAGTACAGTCCCTCACCACTTGGCACTTTATATCACAGTTTTTCATACAATGGGTGTAATACTGCAGTACAGTACACAGTACGGTTGTAATACTGTAGTGCAGTAGGTCGTACAGGTGTAATACTGCAGTGCAGTACATCGTACATGCGTCTAATGGTATATTGGGTAAGTAGTTTGGTTTCAGGCCAGGCTCACATCTGCTCTGGCTGCAGAAACCGTGCTCACTCGAGCAGATGTTCATGCGATAACTGACCTTATGGTCAGGAGGTTCGTGTAAACAATAGCCGTATTTGCCTGATTTCTGTGTTTTCCTACAATGAGTACATACAAAACCCACGCTTATCCTCACGAGGGTCATGGAGGTGCTGGAGCCTACCCCAGCTCTGAGTGGACAACGTTGACAAACCGACCAGAGAGTGCGCCGGCGTCTGCGGCTTCCAACAAAAAAAAGATAGACGCCAAACATAATCGGTCCTTTGTGGTGTACGGCTGCTGGAGCTGCACCACATTGCGCTAGTGTGAGCCTTACAACAGGGATTTTGATCTTACGGAATGCTTCCGGAGGCAGCAATGGATTCAGTGTGACGCCGGGGTTAAAGGGGACCTATGAAGCTTTTCTGACCTATAAATGCAGTTAGAATGTTGGATCCTGGTGTTAAACCATGCCAGTGTTTGACATTATGAGGTTTGCATATTTGGAAGTGGCCCTGAAAGAAGTTAGGGATGGCTTGAACGCTTACTTTGAGAGAGTTTTTTTCTAACACCAGCTCCCTGTGACATCACAGTGAGCACACACTGTAAGCCCCGCCCCCACCTCGCCCACCGCTAGATTTCAGGGTGTGAGCATGGAGCGTTGGCTTCTTCCAGGACATGTTTGTTCAGGTGTGAGGGACAGCTAAACGTCTAAAGAGTCAGTTATCAGGCAGAAGTAGTTGGAGCTGATGACAAACATATGAGAAGGTTTTGTGAACATGGGCGGAGCTGGACTATACGCCAAACTGTTGCTGAAGTCCGATGCCTTTCCAAGGTTACTTGGTCATGTGAAGAGTCAGAAGCTGGAAGTAACAGCTGATCAGTGCCCCAAGTGTGTTTATGTTGTGTAAGTTAGCTCTTGCCTGTGTAGCATTATATGGTGTGCATACAGGAGTGTCTTATCTGCATGCATGCTAATGACAAGCTCACCCATGTCTAGAATTGTTAATAGCCTTTTCCACCACCACTCAGTGGTCTACCGAGTTTTTTTAAACACGGGTAGTCCCACAAAAACCGTGTAACAACATATTGCCACTATTGCCATATATGTTGTGTCAAGATTGTCTGCACGTGGACTGATGTTGAATTTTTTTGTTTTGGAAATTCAAGGAAATCCAGGAATAGGTGCAGATTTTGGAAAATCTGGAAAGCTTTGTGTGTAGGTTGTTGTGTATAGCTGCTCCATAGGAGTCCACAACTCAATACAAAAGGGCCCAACATGAGCATCATAGGTCCACTTTTAGGTCGCAGTTGGGCTGGTCTGACTACAATAAATGAAGAAGATAAAGATTGAAGCAAATGAAGATAAAGTTAAAGATGAAGCAAATGAAACATAAAAAACTGCAAATCAGATCTCTTGATGAAATGTAATTTTCAAATATAGATCAAGTGTAGCCAAAAATGAAAGGCTGATGGGCCACTTTGATGCATGTACATGAATTTGTACATGAAGGCTGCTCAAAGCAATCTAAAGTAGATCGATCTGCAGTACAACCAGTGTAATCAATGAAAGATAGACGTTTTATATATATATATATATATATATATATATATAATGTCTCATTCATACCCAATTCACTGTATCTTTACAATATGGCGAGGCCCTGTCCTGTGGCCAACGTGTATGCATCTGTATGGAACCAGAGCTTCTCCACCAAAACATGTACACCACTACTCTATACGAGTACTGTGTATAGTATTATTTGTATCCTTGGTGACAATCCCACAGTGTGTGCATGTGTGTGGGGGGGGGGCGGTTGGGTTCTCCTCTAGAACGTCCTTGCAGCGCCTGGAGAAGTTGGGAGTGGCTGCTGAATATTCATCAGCTTCTGTAGGCAAAATGACCACAAAGTCAAATTGTCATCCTTGCAGTCCAACTTTTCCCAACGTGCAGCTTTCCCGTGTCTGCAAGACCCCAGTGGGACTCTTGGAACAATGGCGCTGGCGGCAAGCCCCACCCTTTCTGCCATTTTTCTGCCATCACTGAACACCTTAAGTCTTGCTGAGGCAGATGGCAGCAAAAGAGAGGGAAAGGGGTAAGACATGTGATGGGGTCTGATCACATGACCAAGCCCCCTGCATTCCCAAATAAACATTCCACAAGTGGCCCTCAGGTCACGACCTCTGCTGGTTTAAGAAGTACCTCATGGGGAATGTCTCACACCCTCACAAGAGATAAGTTTTGCTGGTTCCGCTCAAATGGGCCACTGTGTTTTCATCCTGAAGCCGCTGAAGGAGCTTCACCTCGGATGACCCTGCTCTCTGATAGCTAGCTTCTTAGCAACCCAACCGTCGTTACGGGTTGCTCGAACCGCAACTTCGAACTTCGGAACCTCCAAAACAGACAACAGGGATCCAGGACCGGTCCCAGCAATGTCGTCCAAGCTAAAGCTAAACAACTTAGCCTGAATAGCTGCTAACGGCTAACATTTGGATGCACTTTCACCAACGGGGTGGGTAGGTGGGGAGCACGTTCGGGTGGCCGGGGTGTTGTTTGAAGTTCGAAGTAGGACAAACACGCCGGTGACGGCATGACGACACTTGCCTGACAAGTCGGGTCCAACAGCAGCGGAACCAACCCGGAGGAGGAGGAGGAGGAGGAGGCTAGCGGCGGCTGCTCGTCTGTCCGCTTGTCAAACTTCAACGAGTTCGGTCCAAATGGGTCTGAAAAAGTTCTCCAAGTGTCCTGCCTGCCCGCCTGCGTGGGCGCGTATGCTGGCTGCTGGGAGCTGGAGGTGCGCGTGCTGTCAAGATCGAAAGATGGTGAAGATGAACACCTTCTTCCTCCTCTTCCTCTTTTAATGGCGAGCCTAATCACTAAAGGCTCCTCACTGCTGGGGGGCTATAAGCCACGTCACATTACGTCATCATCATTTGCAAGTTAATTCCCTCGTGGTTCTCCCCCTCCCCCTCGCGGCCCGGCGTGTTTGATCTTTTGGATTTTGCAGTGACGTAACAACTAACCTCGTGCTACGCTGTGTCGTCACGGACCAACCCTGCGATGTCCTGCTTCCTGGTCACGTGATCTGGTGAAGCCGCTGGCGTATGCAAAGGGAGACACCTGCACGTGGCTACCGGAACTACCGTGCAGCAGTACAGGACCGATCATCCTGTCCTGTCACCCCTGGTCTCACTGCATAGTATGTCTTGTATGTACGGACTGATGATTGCACTATTTTGCTTGTACTTCTGTACAAGTGACAAGAATAAAAGCTCGTTTGTTCAGGAAGTGTTTTTTGTCACCTGCACGTGGCTACCAGAACTACCCTTGCAGCAGTACATTTTTTCATAAACCTGTTTTGTTTTATCCCATACATTCCATCAATTCATTTAAAGGCACAATAAAAAAGGTTCTGGTGTCATCCAGTAAAAACAAAACAAAACATGCGGGCAGGTACTGAGGTAGGCGTGGTCTCTGGTGGCCGGTCAGAGGAGGTTGCGAGGCAGCCAATAGGAAGAAGGGTTTGGGCCAACATTGCTCAGCAACCAAGCACCCTCTGGAGCTGGACTTTATCGCAGACGCAGGTGACCAAGCAGTGAAGCATGTGAGCCGTGCAGACTTCCTGCTTGACTTTGACAAAGGAGACTTTGGTTGTATTTGTTTTATTGTTCAACAGGAAGTAATCCAAATCACACTTCCTGGATGCCAAGCAAGCAACCAAAGAAGAAATGCCTCTTTCTTTAGCTTTCCGCTGGCGTCCAGTCCAACGCAATGGCTCCCAAAAAGCATTAGTGCCACCTAATGGTGAGGGTGATGACAGCTGGGGGCAGAGTTACTGGTAGCATTGGTTACCATGGCAACCAGCCAGCCTGTCAAGGAAGACCTGGCCTCCAGAAAGTTCTGTTGGACTGGACAAGAAAACAAAGACTAAATGCATTAGGTACGCTCCCTCCACCGGAACCTACGACTCCATCACTTCTTGTCACTTCATGGTCACACCGGTCGCACCACCTCTTCCTCGGGGCTGAGCTCTGAGTGGTCAGCATCAAGCTCGGGGTCGTCCACAGGTCGTGGCGGCAGGTAGTCGGGCTGGTAGTAGCGGTAAGGGTCTTCCTCCTCAGCCTCACCATAGTTCTGGAATATGTTGGACGGCAGCTGGACTGCGGGAACAACGGCCCCATCAGTCACAGCCACCTCAGAGCGCCTCTCATTAATGATAGCCCCAAACCAAGATGGCTGCCACCCCGACACCAAAGACATATTTGGAAGAGGTTAGCGAGATAGGACCACAAGCTGTAACCCTTGAGATTTCCACAATGTGGGAAAGAGGCATGCTTTTCACACATCATCCTCATCCATTCAAAGTGGACATCCACGGCGTACCTCCAACGTTGTACCCTAGACACGTGTTCTGGTCACAATAACCAGGAGGCCCTGCAGGGCCCACCGCACCAGGAACACCAGGACGACCCGGTGCTCCTGGATTTCCAGGTCGTCCTGAATGGCCCTGGCTGCCAGGTCTACCTTGTCCTGGAACACCTGGAGGAATATGACGCCACGTGAGGACCCTTTTAAGATAACGTGCAAAAACACCAATGTGCGCTTCTTGGTTGTTGTTTACCAGGCTGTCCCAGGGGTCCTCTGGGACCTTGAACCCCCACACCAGCAGAGCCCTTCTCCCCCCTCTCCCCTGGGGGACCTGCACATACTCAGCTTGTTGAAATGATCCAACAATATTCCCGCTGGTACCTGTTGAGCATGCCGCACCTCGTTCTCCAGGTTGGCCATTCTGGCCATTTTGTCCGGGGAAACCTGGCCTTCCGGGGGGGCCCTGTTCTCCTTGGGGCCCAGGTGCTCCATTTCGACCGGGCTCTCCAGGCGGTCCTGGTACAGTGCGGATGGTCACTGAGGGGCTCGGGGCATTGTTCAGGATGGAGTTATATTGAGCCATGTGACCTGCAATCAGCAGGGGAGGGATTGAGTGTGTGTGTCCATGCTAACATCTCCATGCCACGCCAACATACTCACTCTGGATCAGCTGCTCACACACTTGCCTTGCGATAGCCTGCACCGTGTTTGTGGACTGCAGGTCTCCCTGGGAACAGACACCCACACCCACACACATACTACACTCATTCAAGTGGGAGGAGTCCCAAAATGCTGGTGAGTTTGAGAGAAGACACCTACCCGTTCACCTTTGTCGCCCTTGCTTCCAGGCGGACCCTGCAAGGAGGGGAGCGAAAACATGAAGACTGAGCCTTGAGACCCCACTTAAATAATTAAACAACAGTCTGTGACGTCCAATTCCTGCCCAGAAAGTTGCAGGAAGTACAGCTTTGGGAAAATATAGTTGCTGCGTCGATTTCTAAGCTTTCACTCACCGGCGGTCCCAGTTCTCCCTGTTTTCCTGGGGGACCTGTGTTTCCAGGGGCCCCCGGGGCTCCTGGACTGCCCTGCGAGCGAGAGAAAGACAGTGGTTTTTATCCCAAAGACCCAGAAACCTCAATGTAGTTTCTTTTCCAACATGGAGACAGCATGTGCTAACATCACCCATAATCACAGAGCACAACAACTGACGATGAATAGCCGCAGTGCAATGGGAGTTTTAATCTCTCAGGGAGCTGCATTTCAAAAAAACAACTTACAATTATTCCGGGGGGGCCTGGTCGGCCGGGTGGGCCATCTTTACCCAGCAGCCCCTGTGGAAAACAAAAGGTTATGAGATAGAAAGTATGTTGATTTCACCCCCTTTTCAGCGCAACTCACTCGGGGGCCTGGAAGTCCTTCCCTGCCTGGAACACCTCCTCGGCCGGTCACGCCCTGAAAACAAAGGTCATTCGAGGTCACCAGCCTGCTCAGTTGGGAGATACCGCCATCTATGCATTAGGTTGGTTACCTGCAGACCTTGTTGACCCGCCTCTCCTTTCTGGCCTCGCTCCCCCGGAGCACCCTGAACACCAACACATGCAACACGTCATCATGTGCACATGACAAAGACACACAACATGGTAACATGAATGGGGCTCTTACTGGGGGGCCCCTGATAGAACGTCCACTGGGCCCCAGTGGTCCTGGGGGTCCCTGGGGGCCAGATATTCCAGGGTCACCAACTGGACCAGAGGCACCCTGGAGGGAGGGATACATGGATGACCACCAGGTGAAGAAGAATCTTAAATATTAGAGTAATAAAGTAAAGGGGACCCATGTAATGTAGTTAGAATGCAGTAGTAGTTAGAAAGTTGTATTCTGGTGTTAAACCATGCCAAAGTTTCAGATAATGAGGATTGCACATTTTGGAAGTGAGCTCTGAAAGAAGTTTGGGACGGCTCAAAACACTCTGTTTCAGAACGTGTGGTAAAACTGCCCCTTTGTGATGTCACAGAGGGGCAAAATTCCTTAAATGGAATATAGAGGCAAGCCCACCCCTAAGCTCGGCTTCTCTGTTTACTTATTGGAGCAAGAGAAAAGTCTTTTCATCTGTCAACAACATTTCAAACAGGACTGTCTATGTGAACATGAGCAAGAAATATCTGCCAAACTTGCTGAAGCCAGAAGCAGTGTGCTCTCGCCAGGAGAGGTGCATTAATGTCGGACATGCTGTGCGGGAGAACCACAGTGCTCACTGTCTGGAAACATGGTGGTCCGGCAAAAAACATCTGATGTTGTACCAAGATTGTCTGCACTTAGTAAACGTGGTGCCCTCATGTTCAGCTTCCAAGCTCCATGGCACCAGCGATGCCTGTGACAAAGTGTGTCTGACAATGAGTGCTCCTACTCGGGCAGACTGGAGGAGCACCAGCGGTGCCTACTTTTGTATTTACAGGACAACCCGGTCAATGGGTGCTTTTTCTTTCCAGGCCATTTCTTTGCAGACAACGTATCTCTTTCACCCTTGAAGGGGCTGTGTGATAGTTAAGTATTCATTGTTTACATATTAGCATAATAATATAACATACGGCAACGCGCTCGAGTCCCACAGGAAATGGTTGCAGGCAAGTTTAGCTTGCTTAAAAGGGATAGTTGGGATGTTTTGACATGAAGTTGACATAAAGACACGCCCATAAGCAGTGAAGTCACTCCCCACTTGGTGTCCTGAGCCCAGTTCTGGTGGGATTTGGGTGCTGAGGAAAGTAGTTCCAGCTAGCTGCTGGGGACAAAGGACAGGGAGATTTGTGAGGTCTGTTTTTTTTCTAGTGGGCATTTTTGTGATGCAAATGTATGATGCTTTTGAATGCATATTGTTTTG
Source organism: Doryrhamphus excisus (assembly GCF_037039965.1). Classification (NCBI taxonomy): domain Eukaryota; kingdom Metazoa; phylum Chordata; class Actinopteri; order Syngnathiformes; family Syngnathidae; genus Doryrhamphus; species Doryrhamphus excisus. The sequence goes on from NC_136363.1 coordinate 14,076,538, forward strand.
AGAAGCCAAACTCATCATAGGTCTACTTTAAGTAAATAAAGATGCTTTTCCCCCTTTTCTGACCTATAAATGTAGTTAGAATGTTGTATTCTGGTGTTAAACCACGCCAAAGTTTCAGACAATGAGGTTTGCGCATTTGGAAGTGAGCCCTGAAAGACGTTTGGGACGGCTCAAAGGAGGGCGGCGCCATGACGCAGCAGCATAATCCAGGCTTTATTAGACTGTCAGAAATACTTTTGTTAATGGCTGTCTTCAACTACTCTCATTTATTTGCTGTTTGCAGGTGGTCTCGGAAAGTAACCCGCACGAGTAGCGGGGATCTATACATACGTACATACACACCACTCTGGACCACAACTCACCACTGGACCAGGCTCTCCACGATCACCTCGTGCTCCTCGTATTCCTGGGCCACCCTGTTGGAAAAGAGCAGGAGTTGCCGCCTTGTAGTCAACTTCAAGTGCTTCACAGATGTGTGACTGAGCTCACAGGTGGTCCAGCGGGTCCTGCGGGACCTTTGCTGTCCTGGGTGCAGGTGCAGGCTTTGGGCATGGCGGGACACTGGGCCTCGTTGCGCTGCATGGTCATGTGACATGATGCAGAGGGAGGAACACATGTTGACTTTTAGCACATAGCCGCATAACCACAAGGAGGACTCACCAAACCAGGAAGTTCGCAGCACTGATCTTTGGCGGCCCAGGAAGTGCTGCACGCGATGTCGAACATTTGGAGCTCAAACTGCAACACACAACGGTGCGCAGCTTTCAGGCGCAAACATCAGCGCTGTTATAACGTCCACCATGTTTCAACTTACTGGTGCCGAGCTGTCCTTGTTCCCTCTGGAGCGAACCATCCTGCCCAGAACTTCGGTCCCAGCTGTGCTAATGTTTCCTGCCGCATTGACGGTCTTGGTGGACACCACCTGACAGTCGACTAGCACACTGGCACTGGTCTTGCTAATCACCACGTGAACCTGCAGAGATGCTTTCATGTGACTTTAACATACGCCACAGAAGCACAAAACATCACTGACCTTATGAAAACTTCCATGGAAAAGTTTCTTGATTTGTAGTCCCTCGAAGGTGACAGTTTGAAAGTGTCCTTGGTAGTCGTTGTTGAAGAAAGTCAACGTCTTCCCTCCATCTACACCAACAGCAAGCATGAGTTCTGAACTGTGAGCCATTTTGTTGTGCAAACCGGAGTCCCGACTCACTGTCCAGGATGACGCCCACCAGTGGCTCCTGGTTCTGGTCCAGGACCTCCCAGAGAGCAAAAGGTTCCAGGGGGGTGTCGGGTAGCAAACGGAACAGCAGTGTAATGGTGTAGTCTGACGGTAGACCTTCAGGGTGGAGGAACCTGTGGGAGGCAAGCCAAATTTTTTTGCTGTGCCCTGGAGCCCCGCCCCTCCTCAAATGAGGGACTACCTGGTTGGCTGAGCCAGTAGAGCGTCACTGTGCAGGTGGAAACACGAGAACGTGTTGAAGGTTCCTGGTACCATGGCAACACCTGCAAGGCTGCTGTAGCGCTCCTCCACCAGCCCAAACACCTCCATCATGCGGAAGCCTGGCAACACACGGGCACGTGAACCTCAGCAGCTAAAATGTCTGACATGAGAAGACAGCTGAAGCCTTACCGGGTGCGGTGCCTCCATTCATGGCCACCAAGGGACACGCTGGAGACAAAGACATTTTCAGCAAGAAAAGAGCAAATGGTGGCCACCGAGAACATGGCGGCTGGCGCCCACTCACTGGCTGTGGCCGCTTCGCACACAAAGGTCACCAGCTTCTCTTCAATCTTCTTGAAGGCGTCCAGGTCGTCCACGAAGAAGACATGTCTGTCGCTGGGTTTACTGGCGATGCTGACCAGCTCGCCGTAGTCGGCGTCAGCAAAGCCAATAGCGAAGACGATGAAGCCTAAGAGGATGTCATTGCATCAATGATGTGACAACAGGAAGAAACCAGCCGAGAGGTCAGCTGACCTTCCATCTGCATCTCCTTGGAGACCTTGATGACATCATCCTGTGATCGGCCATCTGTAAGGACCACCAGAACCTTGGGAACTCCCCTCCTGACTCCGCCCTCCGGTGTGAAGATGCTGTCCTTCACATGCTGGATGGCGCGACCTGAGTGGACAGACGCACGTAACTGCAAGGCATCAGAGTGCGGGGGGGGGTCATGTGATCATCGGCCTTACCCGTCTTGGTGTTTCCTCCCTTATAGGAGATCCTGTTGATGGCATCCAGGAGACGCTCTTTGTCGTGGTGTGTGTTCAGTGAAAACTCGGTGCGCGCATCATCACTGAACTGAGCAATGGCCACCTGTCAAAAAAACGACACAAGTCACCACCTGTCTACCATCGGTTCTGGTACCCGACAAAGCAAGCCCACCTGTGTGCCGTCAGGTCCAATCTGGTCCAGCGCTCCAGCAGTGCTGAACAAGAAAGCGATGATCTTCAAGAAGTTGTCATCCCCAATACTCCAAGACCCATCAACCAAGAACACCAGGTCAGCCTTTGCAGCCTTACAGACTAGATTGGAGGGGGGGGGGGGGTCATCATGTTTTCTTACTCTGTTGCTTCCACGTCATGCATGTTATGTTAGAGCAGAACCAGGAATAATGTCTACTCACCTTCCTTGGCAGGGGGGATTGTGGGTAGCGGGGTGGTGGTCGGGGGGGTGGTCGGTGCCGGGGTGGGGACAGGTTCTGCATGAGCAGTCATATACACAAACATGCTTGTGATGCCACAAACATTTTCAGACCTGCTTCAGCCCACATGTACTCACGGGTCTTCGCTGTGCTCGACACCGCCGGGCCTTCTGTTCCGTCGGGAAGTTGTGTGTAGACGCTGACCTTGTGCAGCGTGTCGGGCCTCAGCTTGCTGAAACAGTGTCGACTCGTTCCTCCGTTCAACGTGGCCTCCTCCTTGTGACCACCTGTGATTGAAACGCCAGCTTGGTTACACCTTCCTCAGCCCACCTTCACGTCTTATTCTCAGATGTGTTAGTTTAGTCATCTAATCATCTTATTTCACGCAGGAGTTGGGGCAGTGACCTCCATGTGGACTCACTGATTGGAGACTCCAGGAGGACCCTGTAGGCGCTGGCATGTCGCTGTGGATGCCACTGGGCGCACAGGTTGGTCGGACCCACTTGGCGCAGACTCAGGTTGGTGACAGCTAGACGGACTGCGAGACACCAGAACTTCATTTTCATTTTCACACTTGCCCACCTGCAGTGACAGGACGTACAAGCAGGGCTGGCCGCTATACACCCAAACTCATATACCATATATTGAGGTTGAATATGGATATAAGACATACATCTTTAGGTTGAATATGGATATAAGAAGTACACATCATATATTGAAGTTGAATATGGGTATAAGACGTACATCCCATATATTTAGGTTGAATATGGATATAAGACATATATCCCATATATTTTGGTTGAATATGGGTATAAGACGTACATCCCATATATTGAGGTTGAATATGGATATAAGACATATATCCCATATATTTTGGCTGAATATAAATATAAGGCGTACATCTCCATATATTGAGGTTAAATATGGATATAAGATATACTTACCCACATATTTAGGTTGAATATGGACATAAGACGTACATCTTTAGGTTGAATATGGATATAAGACGTACATCCCATATATTTAGGTTAAATATGGATATAAGAAGTACACATCATACATTGAAGTTTAATATGGATATAAGACGTACATCCCATATATTTTGGTTGAATATGGCTATAAGACGTACATCCCATATATTGAGGTTGAATATGGATATAAGACGTACATCCCATATATTGAGGCTGAATATGAATATAAGGCGTACATCCCCATATATTAAGGTTGAATATGGATATAAGACGTACATCCCCATATATTGAAGTTGAATATGGATATAAGACATACCTACCCACATATTTAGGTTGAATATGGACATAAGACGTACATCTTTAGGTTGAATATGGATAAAAGACATACATCCCCACATATTTTACGTTCAATATGGACATAAGACGTACATTTTTTGGTTGAATTTGGATATAAGACATTCATCCCCATACATTTAGGTTGAATATGGATATAAGATGTACTACATCCCCATATATTTGGATATAAGATGTACTACATCCCCATATATTTAGGGTGAATATGGATATAACATGTACTACATCCCCATATATTTTTGAATATGGATACGATTTGACACATTCGTAAATAAAAGGCAAATCAAGTAAGGATAATAATATATTCATATAATGCCATTTTGCTTTGTTTCTTTATAATGCCATTGTTTTTCGTTTCTTTTTCAATCGCTGCCATGAATTGGACTGGTGAGCGTGGCGCTTTCATTGTGGAAACGTTTATCAGAACAAACTAATGTGTAACTGCAACACGAGTGTTCCGTTTGCACTTCAATCTTAGTAGACATGATCCGGTAGCAGCTGGAAACCATCTTGTTATGGTTACAAACTTCACATACTGGATCTGCATTGAAACCAAAATCAACCGGCCGACTTTGCACCCCTTTTTAAAACATAACGATGATCATTATATGTACTTTTCGAAAATAAAAACACTTCTTTGTTTCTTTATTTTATTTACCTTTTATTTAACCTACAAATGTGTCTGAGGCTGTAATCCCATACTATATATATACATATATATATATATACTTATATACATACAAACTTACATGAGCAGCACAGCGGTCTAGTGGCTAGCACGCAGACCTCACAGCTAGGAGACCTGTGTGGAGTTTGCATGTTCTCCCCGTGCATGCGTGGGTTTTCTCCGGGTACTCCGGTTTCCTCCCACATTCCAAAAACATGCTAGGTTAATTGGCCACTCCAAATTGTCCAATTGTGAGTGTGAATGGTTGTTTGTCTATATGTGCCCTGTGATTGGCTGGCGACCAGGCCAGGGTGTACCCCGCCTCTCGCCCGAAGACAGCTGGGATAGGCTCCAGCACCCCCGTGACCCTTGTGAGGAAAAAGCGGTAGAAAATGAATGAATGAATGAAAACTTACATGAGGATGTTTTTGAAATTTTAAAGCCTTTTATAAATTTTATACGCAGATAAAAAAAAAATTCAGCCTCATTTCCGGAAGTGACGGCATCGGGGTGATAATTGGGTTCAGTACATTTTTCATCCAAATAGTAGTTGTGCCAAAACATTGCATTGCTGCTGGATGTTTACAGTGTCCCAGTTTGTTGTCTTTTCCCACAGAGGAAGATTTTAAGGGGACCTGTTAACAAAAACGTTCAAAAATGGGCCACTAGATTAGGTGCACCTGTTCTATTTTTAGAAACACAACATGCCAGAGAAAAAACGAGAATTTACAGACTTTTCACAGCCTTGTAGCTCAGCCATACAGTCACGTAGAACCGTGATTAATGGCTCATTTTTTAGACAGACTTCTCAGACTTCTCTGTGGCTAATTATTTTTTAGTTTTGGCTCTATCTTCGTCAGAAGGAGGTGTGCGCAGGGCCGAAATCCACCTCAACTCTCACTTTATTGCCAGAGTGTTGGAGGGTGAAAAATAACTTATAATAACTCCTCCTCCTGGCCACACCATTTTAGCTAGCTTGATTTCTTTTGGTAAAAATGTATGAATCTCCGTCCCCTTTCCAAAAGTGTCACTTTTATGTCAGAGATGTACAGATTGCCTTCTGTGGCCCCAAGAAGCGACAAAAGTAAACAAAATCCTCCCGTTGACTCCCATGTTAAAGACGCCATCTTTTTGTTTTGTAAATGCTAACTGTTACCATGTTAGCATTTTGACTTTTTTATGCATATTTAAATGAAAATACACACATGGCATGATGTATGGACACTATATAACTGCCTTGGCACTTCGCCACTTAATGCTAACTTGCTAGGCCCCACCATGCTAACTGTTAGCATTTAGGAATTTTGGCTATTTTTTATATTATGGAGTGCCATCTTGCCAGATGCTAGCGTGCTAACAGTTAGCATGTGAGCTTTGTTGCTAAATTCCTCATGTAATGTACACACGGCATTGCCCAGCGGCGTGGCACAGCAGACACAAGGCCCGAGGTTCACAGCACAAGCTGCACGCCCATCAACATTTCCACAGGAATTTTAGAGTATAACAATGAGGTTTGTGCATTTGGAAGTTGCCCTGAAAGACTTTGGGATGGTTTAAAACGCTCAGTTTTAAAACGCTCAGTTTTAAAACGCTCAGTTTTAAAACGCTCAGTTTTAAAACGCTCAGTTTTAAAACGCTCAGTTTTAAAACGCTCAGTTTTAAAACGCTCAGTTTTAAAACGCTCAGTTTTAAAACGCTCAGTTTTAAAACGCTCAGTTTTAAAACGCTCAGTTTTAAAACGCTCAGTTTTAAACCATCAGAAGGCGTGGCAGAACTGCTCCTTCCTGTGGACTTCCTTACATGGGCGTGGCTGTACACCTTGACAAGAAGCATTTGGCTAGAAATTACTTTGAAAAGGTTGCTATTCCACCGGAGCACAGGAAAACAACCAAAACAGACCACTATGTGAAAGTTAGCACACGAGAGTAAGTCATGTCTTGTTGACTCCATGTATTCCATGACAGCGACAAGGCTGCAGCATCATACGTCACTGCCATATGTTCACTGCGGGTGGGGGCGGGAAACATCCATCGTAGACGTGAGGCCACATTAAGAAGCCGATTTCAAAGAATGCCAGAGTCAGTGACACCTAGCATGGTTTGTTTTGAAGGCACCAATTTTCATCTTCTAAAAGTTCTCCTTTTCGTCTCCAAATGTTTCTTCCTCCCCCCAAACTATTGACACATGGCTGAAATCTTTGCTCTAATCACTGGAAACATCCTCCGTGTCATTCACCTGAGCGATATCACCCCGATGACGTCACTTCCAGCTGCTAGCTAGTTGGTATTGCCTGGCATCAACTATAAATGTCATATTTGTTCATTTTACCTTTGCTTTCAAAAACAAACAATGCAGTCCAAAATAGATAGAAGCAAAGTTTATGGATTATTTCTCCCATTTATGTGTGATGAATGTGTGCCAGTAATACGTATGACACTTGGGCACTGAGACACTTCCTGCTCGCCTGGCTAACGTCCTGCTACCCTCACAAACGTCCTGCTACCCTCACAAACGTCCTGCTACCCTCACAAACGTCCTGCTATCCTGGCTAGATTCCTGGTATCCTGGCTAATTTCCATTAATTTCTATTTCCATTATGACTTGCAGCATTCTTGTGTGATGTTGCTGCGTTTGTCCCTGTGCGTTTCCTTTTTAGAAACTGGAACGCCCCTCTTGAAAAGCGACAGATAAAGCCGTTTGGAAAACAAAACAAAAAACTGACAATTTCAACCAAAAAGATTAAATAGAACCTCTGGAAGTCACTAAAATCAGTCATTGGTGTTGATAGCATTGCTAATTCAGCCAACATGAAGACGATGAGTAGAAATAAGGTAAACGGAGGAAGAATGGAACGTCGCAGGAAACTGTTATGTCTGTTAAGAAGGGAATTTGTTACTACAACACCTTCATGCGGGTGGACTCATCCCAGCAAGAAGAAAGCCCATGGAGATGAAGGATTGACTGGGAAGAAATGAAATGAAGGCAACCTTTTCATTTAGCTAACTACCACAGGAACCCATGTGGAACATCATCATCACCTCCTGCACCTCCACACTTTGGACGCATGACGTCCATTCAAATATCCTCAAGGGATGGGGAGAGGAAGAAGAAGACGAGGAGGAGCAACATGTGATGAACCTCATTGGTGGAACATGTCCAAGGAGCATCGGCCTGCCCTCCCTTGCTATCAATCACTCGGATGCCACGGCGTGGAGACAGGTTTCAAGATGGCCAACAGGCAGTGCTTGGAAAGACTCACGTGTCCTGGCCCGTCCCGACAACATCTCACTGGACCCTGTGCTGTAGGACGCAAGGATCTTCACAGCGTATTCGGTCCCGCTCAGCAGGTTGACGATCATCATGGTGTTCACGTCCTCGCCCACAAAGGTCTCCAGGGCGGGTCCAGAGGCTGCAGGGCGAACAACGTTCTAGTCACGTTCATGAAAACAACTGCCACCGGTACGTCCACTGACCCGACAGCGGCTGGTACACAACCCGGAACCCCATGGTGGGAGATGGTGGGACATCCCAGCTGATCCGGAAGCGGTTGTACCATTCCTCAGACACCCGCAGGTTCCTGGGAGGCGAGAGCGCCACTGAAAGAGAAAATGTTAATGAGCACCTCGCTAATTAGCAAGTTCCCCTGGAACCATGTTAACAAACGTACGTGTTCGTCCTGTTCCCACGATTGTGGGCCCGTCTCCGTCCAGATACACGGGCGTGACCGCCACTCTGTACTCCGTGTCAGACAACAGCGGCTGCAGGTCCAAACTGTTCTGTGTGCTTGGAACCGTCCTCTGTGCACCCATAACAGAAGAAGCTAACGTATTTGATCTCATCGAAACCGAACAGCCGCAACGCTGGTTACCGTCTCCTCGGCTCGGTCACCCCTGGTGCTGATGTAGTTCAGGCGATAATGGTGGATGTTGTGAGTGTCGACCTGCTGCCATGATACCCGAATGCTGAACGTAGTTTCCTGGTCAATGGTCAAGCCTCTCACGCCGTGGCGAGGAGCTGAAGAAACAAAGTTTCCATGGAGGAGGAGGACCTACACTAAAAAGGGGGCCAGACAGAGCGCTCACCTGCGGTGGTGGTGGTTGTCATGGCAACAGCGGTTGTCGTCTCCACTAAAAAAAAGACAACGCTTCTATGTCAACATGCACAAGAAAGGAACCACGTGTCGTGTGCATGAATGTACCGGTCGATTCCAGCAGGACAACCTGCTCGCTCTCCGCCTCATTTCTGTAAATGGCGCTCAGGACCACCTGGTAGCGGGTAGAGGGGCGGAGTCCAGCGAGCAAATAGGTGTTTGTGTTGGCATTTAGGAGCACCTGAGGGCACGTGCACATGCACACAAGTCTCACATTTGTTTGTACAACTTCCCAAAATTCCCACACAAACCTCGTCACTGTCAACGCCGCTGCCATCATGGCCGCCATCACTGGGCATCCACCTGAGTCGGTACAGCACCACATCAGTGGCAGGGGTCCGCCATGACACCCGGAAGCTGCTTGTGGAGGCTTCGCTGCTCCTGACATGCAGCGGTTCTGGAACGTGCGCTGCGCACACGGAAGAACGTGAACGACCCTACGCGACCTTCCAGAGACTCCACAACACTGAGATTTACCTGTGACAAAGCTGGCGGTCACGGGCTCCGCTTGGCCCTCCTCATACAGGGCAAACACGCCCACTGTGTACTCGGACAGGGAGGTTAGGTTGCTTAGTAACCAGGTGGTCACACGACCCACATCCACCTACGGACAAGACACGGAGTGAGGCGTCACACACGTTCGTCAAGGCAGCTGTCAATCATCAGCGCACCTCGCTGCCTTCTACGCCGTTGGTCTTGGCGTACATGACGCGGTAGCCTGCCACCTTCCTGGAGGCGGAGTCCCAGCTGAGCCGGGCAGAGCTGTGGTCCACATCTGAGAAACGCAGGTTCCTCGCCGAGGTCAGCGGCACTGAGGTGGGCGGGGAAAACATTAGCAAGCACATCTAACAGCCAATCAAAGCTCACCTAAGCAAAAGTCAACAATCAGCATGTGGGCATGGACATGGAGGTGATGAGGTTCATGAAGATGAACACGATGAGGAGAACAACATGGCGCTGTAGGAACCGGATCAGGCCTGCTTTCACTCTAATTAGAGACTGAGACTGTCTTCGGGGCGGATCTAGCGGGAAACAGGTCCCATTGAAGATAAAAGTGCAAAAATATGTAGCTCCAGGGCGGGAAGTTGGCTTTACTGCAAGCTGCCAGCGTGTCTGGACACGCCGCTGTCACCACGACGACCATGGCCACCATGTGTCGATCTTGGTGCCACGTGGTTATGCGTGACATCACAACACTCACGTGTGCTAAGCTGGCTGGTCACAGGGTCGCTGGCTTCCTCGCCATACAGGGCATACACCGTCACCGTGTACTCTGTGGCCGGTGTCAGACCTTCAAGCTCCGCCTCTTTCACCAAAGACGCCACCTTCACCTGCACACGCCATGACATAATCACCATCATCTTCATCAAAACCTAAAGATGAGCACCCACTTCTTTGGCATCAGCTGGCTCGCCATGGCTGAGCGGCGCGTAGAGGATCATGTAGCCCGAAGCACCAGGGGCGGTCCTCCAGCGGACGGTCATGGTGCTGTGGGTTGGGTCAGAGAGGTCCAGGTGCTCCACAGTGGGCAGTGCCACTGCAGGTGAGAGTGTGCAAATGAGACACAAAGATGTCACATGACAACACCAGCGGTCTCCTACATGTGGTGGCACTCCCTCTCAGTGCCTCGCTGGCAGCGCTGCGGTACACGGCGAACACGGCCACCTGATACTCGGTCAGAGAGTTGAGGTGGTCCAAGAGTACACTGCTTTCCGTCCCGTGAACCACCTGGAACCAGAACCCAAAACGTCTGCTGCACCTGGCATTCAGGTAAAGAGAAGTCTTACCTTCTCTTCAGGCTGTCCACCCTGAGCCGGATAGTAGACCACACGGTAGCGCTCCACCTGGCCGGATGCCGGCGTCCATGACACTTTGAAACTTCGAGCTGTGATGTCAGAGGTCGCAAGGCTATGGGGAGGAGCCACAACAGTGGGTGGGGAGCCGGGATCTATTCCCACTGGAAAACAAAGGAATGGAGGTGATCATCACGACTTAAAAGCGGTTGGTGAGGACCACCAACCTGTGAGCTGCTGGTGGAGCCGCTCCACCCTCTGACAGATGCTTCTGGTGAGAACGTCCACAATGTCACTCATCACGTTAAAGTCGGCCACGTTGTACACGTGAGTGTCCTCGGGTGGTGAAGCGATGGCCCTCAATTCGTTCTCGTCTGCGTTCTTCACACCTGCATGGCGACAGAGGCATTAGGGCAAACAATGTCGGCGTGTCGGTTATGTGTGAGGACCGATGTCTGTACCGATGGCGAACAGTTCTACTCCAGCGTCCCGCAGGCTCTGTGCGGATGGAACCACATCATCCTGGGACTTCCCATCTGTGATCAGGATGCCTATCTTGGGAACGTTAGGTCTGGATCCAGATTCCAATTTGAAGCTGTTCTCCAGGATGAAGGTCAGCGCCAGACCTACATGAAGGTTTCAGTGAGCATCACCAGAAGGGGGCGTAACCTTCGCATGTTCCAGGTACCAGTCAGGGTGTTTCCGCCTTTGTACGGCAGGTTCCTGGCGGCATCGAGGACAGCTGCCTTGGTCATGTGAGTGTTGAGGTGCCACTCGATCCTCGGTTCCCCGCTGAACTGTGCCAAGCCTTCACACGCGTCACACTCGTCACGCGCTTGGAACCGCCCACGATTTCAACAGCGTTTGATTAGCGGTGCTCACCGATGCGCGTCTTGTCAAAGTCCACCGTGAAGGCCTCCACCAGCTTCTCCAGGAAGGTTCTGACCAGTCTGAAGTTGGAGCGGCCGATGCTCCACGATCCATCCACCAAGATCACGATGTCTGCGGTGGCTGATGTTTGACACATGAAGCCTTCGTCAGCTGCCCGGGCGCGCACACACACATACACACACACACACACACACACACACACACACACATGAATGTCCAGGTCATCAGGGAGCTCACCAGGTGGTGGAAGGACCTTCAATGGTGAGAGAAATTCCACCTCAGGCCTTCAGGTTGCACATGCATCTATGCTAAGGTAACACACAAGTTCAAAGGTCAGCTGCTTGTGATTCCTTTGCTCAGTGATGCCGTTGTGCATTCCAGCTGCTCAACCGAGCGGGAATTCAGACATGATGCAGCTTGTTTTATTGGAGACGGATGATGTCACGTTTGGCGTCTGGAATGTTCTTCCAGCTTCCTGCAGCTAAACACCATCAAATACGGATGAAGGTGACAGTGAAGGCCATGACAACATCAAGTCAGCAGAACCATCAGAAGACATCAGAACCTTTAGCAGACATTAAAGGTTGGAAGGTCGTAGAACCTACAAAAGTCAGGGAGAAATCCGAGCAGACGGATGTGTGGGTGATTGACAGGTTGCAGAATGAGGAGGGATCAGATGTGGACAAGATGGCGTCAGGGCGTGCACAAGCAGAGTGTGGAGAAGACATTTGAATGTTGGGGGGGGGTAGAGGCGTGTCTTGAATTGTGGTACATGAGTGTACACCTTCAATACAGGAAGTACGTGCGGCACGTGGACACGTTGAGGCCGAGGTAAGGCTGTCTCACCGTCTGAGATGTCGTTGGTGTCCTCGGCGCCGCCATCCTTTCCACTTTGGGACTGCAGCGTCTGTGGTCCCGAAGGCTGAGCTGAAAACAGAACCACCTAGTGACCTTTACCGTCCCACTGAAGTCAGGACTTGCTCACCTTGGTGTTTGGCCTCCAAGGGTTTGCTCCTCAGCGCCCCCCTCAGGGCAAAGATCTTGAAGGTATACTCGGTGTCAGGCTCAAAGTTGCTGATGAGCAGCTCTGGCTCCTCTTTGGGGACATCCACCTCTGTCTCTTCTCCACCTGATCACCGCACACAAGTGAGCATGCTCAGACTGACGCCGCTCTTCACGTGCATAACAAAGTTTGGCATGTGGGCATACCTGGACGCGTGCTGTAGACCACCGCGTAGCCATCAAACAGACCTCTGGGTTCCTTCCAGGACACAAGAAGCTCACTGGGTCTCACCAACTTACTCCGGAACCTTCTCGGAGAGGACACTGGACACAACACAGGATCCATAGGTCACCATCACGGGATCACCTGCTCATACATGGTCTTACCTTGGCCCCCTGCAGGGTGGGGGTGCAGTGAGACCAGGAGGAAGCCCATCGCCAGGAACCACCTGACAATCCTGACCATAAGGACGCGTGACCGTGAGGGCACAGCCGGTCGTCGTGTGTGTGACGTCATCCTGCACGCAAAGGACAGAATAGCTTGGCGCCAAAACAAGGTACGCGTTGACGCTCTTGTCTGACGTGTGCACGCGCTTACCTGATGAAGCAGGTAGAAAGTACGCGCGCAGGTGAGCTGGCACGTGCCAGTCGTTGGAGAGTGCACCGCCTGGTCGCGCGTGTCGGAAGTCGACAGAACCGCAGGAAGCGTCCGCTCCGCCGCGCGCGTCTTCGCCCTCTGAACCCCCGACCACCAGCACGTAGCCACACGAGACCCCGGAAGTCTTTTCACAATACAACAGCTGTGTCGCTCGTTACAGAGGGCGGCGTCAAATGAACCTAGTGAACATGCGTTCAAATATGTTATATGATAATGTTATCATTATTTATACGTGATGTGACGTCACCACTTCATCATCATCACGTTGAATGAAATTATTCCGATTCCAACTGCTACTTTTATTTTGTAAGCGTGCGAGCATCATTTCCTCTCTTGTGTCTTGTAGCTTCACACGAGCTTGACTTTTAAGTCAGTTTGGACTTGTTGCACATTGAAGGGTGTGTCCCACCTCCTTTGCCATGGTGCCCTGCAGGCCTCATTCCTCCTACAAGAAGGCGGAGTCCCCCTCCCCCCTCGCCAGGGGGCATGTTGGCACCTGCACCTGAGGAGACTAGACATGACTAGAGGCAACTGGGAGTGACTAGAGGACACTAGACGTGACTAGATGCTACTGGGAGTGACTAGAGGACACTAGACATGACTAGAGGCTACTGGGAGTGACTAGAGGAGACTAGATGTGACTAGAGGAGACTAGATTTGACCAGAGGAGACTAGACATGACTAGATGCTACTGGGAGTGACAAGAGGACACTAGACATGACTCGAGGCTACTGGGAGTGACTAGAGGAGACTAGATGTGACTAGAGGAGACTAGATTTGACCAGATGAGACTAGACGTGACTAGATGCTACTGGGAGTGACTAGAGGAGACTAGATGTGACTGGATGCTACTGTGAGTGACTAGAGGACACTAAACATGACTAGAGGCTACTGGGAGTGACTATAGAGGAGACTAGAAGTGACTAGAGGAGACTAGATTTGACCAGAGGAGACTAGACGTGACTAGAGGCTACTGGGAGTGACTAGAGACTAGACGTGACTAGAGGAGACTAGATTTGACCAGAGGAGACTCGACGTGACTAGAGGCTACTGGGAGTGACTAGAAGAGACTAGATGTGACTAGAGTCTACTGGGAGTGACTAGAGGAGACTAGACGTGACTAGAGGCTACTGGGAGTGACTAGTGCAGACTAGACGTGACTGGAGGAGACTAGATGTGACCAGAGGAGACTAGACATGACTAGAGGAGACTAGACGTGACTAGATGTGACTGGACGTGACTATAGTCTACTGGGAGTGACTAGAGGAGACTAGACATGACTAAAGGAGACTAGACATGACTAGAGGAGACTAGACGTGACTAGATGTGACTGGACGTGACTATAGTCTACTGGGAGTGACTAGAGGAGACTAGACATGACTAGAGGAGACTAGACGTGACTAGATGTGACTGGACGTGACTATAGTTTACTGGGAGTGACTAGAGGAGACTAGACATGACTAAAGGAGACTAGACGTGACTAGAGGAGACTAGACATGACTAGAGGACACTAGACGTGACTATAGTCTACTGGGAGTGACTAGAGGAGACTAGACGTGACTAGAGGCTACTGGGAGTGACTAGTGCAGACTAGACGTGACTGGAGGAGACTAGATGTGACCAGAGGAGACTAGACATGACTAGAGGAGACTAGACGTGACTAGATGTGACTGGACGTGACTATAGTCTACTGGGAGTGACTAGAGGAGACTAGACATGACTAAAGGAGACTAGACGTGACTAGAGGAGACTAGACATGACTAGAGGACACTAGACGTGACTATAGTCTACTGGGAGTGACTAGAGGAGACTAGACATGACTAAAGGAGACTAGACGTGACTAGAGGAGACTAGACATGACTAGAGGACACGAGACGTGACTATAGTCTACTGGGAGTGACTAGAGGAGACTAGACATGACTAAAGGAGACTAGACGTGACTAGAGGAGACTAGACATGACTAGAGGAGACTAGACGTGACTAGAGGAGACTAGACGTGACTAGAGAGGACCAGATGTGACTAGAGGACACTAGTTGTGACAGAATGGACGTGACGAGACATGAGTAGAGGAGACTAGTCGTGACAGACTAGATGTGACTAGAGGAGACTAGACGTGACTAGAGGAGACTAGACATGACTAGAGGAGACTAGACGTGACTAGATGTGACTGGACGTGACTATAGTCTACTGGGAGTGACTAGAGGAGACTAGACATGACTAGAGTAGACTAGACGTGACTAGATGTGACTGGACGTGACTATAGTCTACTGGGAGTGACTAGAGGAGACTAGACATGACTAAAGGAGACTAGACGTGACTAGAGGAGACTAGACATGACTAGAGGAGACTAGACGTGACTAGAGGAGACTAGACGTGACTAGAGAGGACCAGATGTGACTAGAGGACACTAGTTGTGACAGAATGGACGTGACGAGACATGAGTAGAGGAGACTAGTCGTGACAGACTAGACGTGACTAGAGGAGACTAGACGCGACTAGAGGACCAGATGTGACTTGAGGGGATGAGACCTGAGTAGAGGAGTTTGGACGTGACTGGAAAGGACTAAACTTGTGTAGAGGAAACTAGACATGACTAAAGGTCACTAGTCGTGATAGACTAGACGTGACTAGACGTGACCAGAGGAGACTAGGAGTGACTGGACGTGAGTAGCGGAGATGAGGCGTGGATAAGATAAGATAAGATATGTCTTTATTTGTCCCTCAGTGGGGAAATTTGCATTGCACAGCAGCAAGAGTACAGAATCAGTTAAGCAATACAAAGTACAAAATACACAATATAAAAAATAAATATAAACAAATTAACAAATCAACCATTTTACCCAGAGTTATATACAAATACAGTTAGCAGATAATATGAAATGAGATGAAATACATGACCAGTCTGTACACTATGAGATCTTGCTAGTGAGTTAATGAGGGATAGAGGGGAGTTGACATGACCAGATGAGACCAGAGGCTACTAGAAGTGGCTAGAGGAGACTAGGAGTGACTAGACGTGACTAGAGGAGACTAGGAGTGACTAGACGTGACTAGAGGAGACTAGGAGTGACGTGACGTGACTAGGAGATGAGGAATGACGAGAGGGGCATAGATGTAACTAGAGGCTACTTGAAGTGACTTGAGAAGACTAAGCTAAAAAAAAGAAAAAAGAAGACTAAACGCTACTTGAGGAGACCAAACATGAGTAGAGGAGACTAGATGTGAGTAGAGGAGACTATGCGTGACGAGATATGACTAGAGGAGATGAGGAGTGACTAGAGGAGACTCGCCGTGACTAGAGGAGACTAGACGTGACTAGTGGAGACTAGAGAGTGACTAGAGGGGCCAACATGTCACTAGAGGCTACTTGAAGTGACTTGAGAAGACTAGATGTGAGTAGAGGAGACTGGATATGACTAGAGGAAGCTAGACGTGACTAGAGGAGACTAGACGTGAGTAGAGGATATAGGCATGACTAGATGTGAGTAGAGGAGGCTAGGCGTGACTAGGAGTGACTAGAGGAGACTCGGCGTGACGAGAGAAGACTAGACGTGACGAGTGGAGACTAGGGAGTGACTAGAGGGGCCTAGATGTCACTAGAGGTTACTTGAAGTGACTTGAGAAGACTAGATGCGACTAGAGGAGACTAGACGTGAGTAGAGGAGACTAGGAGTGACTAGAGGAGACTCGGCGTGACTAGAGGAGACTAGACTTGAGTAGAGGAGATTAGATATAACTAGAGGAGACTAGATGTGACTAGAGGAGACTAGACGTGAATGGAGGAGGCTAGGCGTGACTAGAGATGTTTAGGCGTCACTAGAGGAGATTAGACGCTATAGTTAGCTGGGATGCTAATGTGATATTAGCTTTAGTTTGAGCTTTTCAATCATATTAATGTGTTGATCCAAGTGGATGTCCTCCTTCGTCCCCATATTGCTAATTCTTTTGGTCTCATGTAACTTTGTCTTTATTGTGGAAAATTAGCCGCATGTTGATTTTAGCCTGCTGGGCTAACATGTAGTCTCATTAGCATGTTGCCGTGCCGCGGCAGCCTTGCTAGCAGGTTAATTAGCCTGTCGAAGATAACTGCTGGCAGGTTGATCAAAATAGAACAGTAACAAAAATCAGACGAGACAGGACCGTGTGATGTGCCAGCTCGTAGCTTAGAAGAAACATGTGCATGCAAGGTGCGTTCATTGCAGTCACCAAAACAACAACGCGGTCGTCATGGCAACACCAACACTTCCTGAGTCAACCATGCACGCCCAGACACACACAGCCGTTTGTCTAAAAATGTGGTGCCGCCCCCTGCTGGCCAACCACGAAGGACACAGGAAGTATTCTTGTCGACCAACAGGAGGCAGCAGTGAATAATGTCATATTTCCCCATAAGAGACATTATTTGCATAAAGTTGTTCATTGACGCATGAACATTGGAACTGTGTGTGTGTGTGAGACAAATATTAACTGTCCAAAGTACATTAGTACTTCTACTTCTACTGTAGAATGGAAAGTCCAAATAAGTGTTTCATTCTCGTAATTGTCAGCAGTGTGTGGGTGATTAGCATGTTAGCGTGTTTATTAGCATGTTGGCAACATGTGATCTAATCCTTGTAATCCAGTACTCCTTGTATTTTACTACATTTCTAGGTGGTACTTGCCTTTATTTTTACTCACGGATACTATGTTTTTTGGGAGAAGATGGATGCTAACGGCAAGGCTAACCGCCTTGACTCTGCTACCCCCCCCCCCATTCCTGTGCATGATGGCGCTTGCTGGTACGAACGAGGCCACCAAAGCGTGCCTTCCTGCTGTGTGCTCACATCTCGGCAGCAGACAAAACAAAGATGTGAAAAGGCGGCCGTGGTGGCGCCCCAACTTCCTGCTGGGATGACGGCACTAAGCCTAGCCTCAGGTGATGGCCGCCAACCTGGCCAATCAGATCCTGAGATGGCTTAGACGCTAATCTGTGCCAGGGGCGTGTGTGCATATGCGTGTGTGTGTGTGTGTGTGTGTGTGTGTGCGTGTGTGTGTGTGGTCCATGCCGAGGCGGATGATGTTGGAGAAAGAGCGGAGGGTTCCGGCAGGATGTTGTCAGCTTAGATGTGTTGACATCACACACTGCAGAGGTCAGAGGTCATTTCTCAGGTGAATTGTGAGAGTGGCCCCCCTCCATCCCCCCTTACCACCCAGACCCCCTGAGCGTGACTTCATGCTCATTGGCCAGGACAAAACAAACAATGACACAAATGGGGGGGGGTGCTTGGCGGGGGCGGGAGAGAGAGAGCAAGAGTATGCATCGATTTGCGCATGCGCACATAGGATCTGCTCGTGGACGTTGGACAAAGTTGTTCCACTTTGTGTTTGTTGTGTTGCGTGTTTGTGAGGAACATGCTGCTCACGTTCTGGGTACGTAACTTCTTCTTCTCACGAGCAGTCGACCCGCGAGCGGACTTCACGAATCACTAGCACGCGCGTGTTCGTGGAGCGCGAGACATCTGATGACGTGCTGCTGCTGCTGCTGATGATGATGGTGTTTGTTGCCGTATTGAAAAGACGAAGATGGACATTTCTGACCCCTCCGTTCACGCGCGTCCCCATTTTGCTGTGACGTCACCGTGACATCCAACAGTGTGTTTGATGTGATGTGCGCAGGTGCTGCTGGCGTCGGGCTTGTGGCGCTGTGACGTCATCAGGGCGTACGTCTTCCAGGCCAGCCGACCCGCGGAGGGCGGCGATGCCCCGCCCCCCCACACCAAAGGTGAGAACACCCTTGTGCTGCCATCATGCGTCTTCAGCCAGGGTGCTGCTCACACGGTCGTTTGGTGTCCCTCCAGTGGTGTCAGAGTGGGTCAGCTCGGCGGGGTCGTGCAAGGGGCGGTGCTTCGAGCTGGAGGAGGCGGAGCCACCAGGATGTCGGTGTGATAACTTGTGTAAAACGTACTACAGCTGCTGCTCTGACTTTGACCACCACTGTCTGAAAACAGGTCAGTCCCATTAGCTTAGCTTAGTTTAGCTTAGCTTAGCTTAGCTTAGTGGCATGTGCTGTGAGCAGCGGGAGGTTTCGAGTGCCGTCAGGAGCGTTGTGGCGAGTCGAGGAAGGAGGAGCATGCGTGCCATTGCTCGGATGACTGCCTGGAGCGAGGAGACTGCTGCTCCAACTACAAGTCAGCTTGCAAAGGTACACGCCCCTCCCCCACCTGGCGGTGGCGCCCTTGGGCTAACTTGTTCTGTCTTTTGGAGGCGAGACGTCGTGGGTCCAAGGAGATTGCGAGCACATTGGTGGCGCCGAGTGTCCCGCCGGGTGAGTAGCTCTATGTTGTTCAAACAGGAAGTGGTGTCCGATATGCAAATGAGCAGCGTGACTCGTTGCCCTCGCAGCTTCGTCCGGCCCCCCCTCATCATGCTGTCTGTGGATGGCTTCAGGGCGTCCTACCTGAAGAAGGGTGTGTCCATCATCCCCAACATCCAAAAACTCAGTAGGTTGGCATCCCGCCTTTTCATAGACTCTACCCACTTCCGCTAACATGTGTTTCCTGTCAGGGTCTTGCGGGACGTCAGCACCGTACATGCGTCCCGTGTACCCGACCAAGACCTTTCCTAACTTGTACACGCTGGCCACGGTGAGTGAGGGCATCATGTGACCTGTTAATGTGTAGACTGTGTCAACAGTGCTGGGGGGGTGAGACCCACTCAGCTCCCATCTGTCCACTCTGCCCGCAGGGCCTCTACCCGGAATCCCATGGGATTGTGGGGAACACCATGCATGACCCAGTCTTCAACGCCACCTTCAGCCTGCGTTCCCGTGAGAAGCTCAACCACCGCTGGTGGGGGGGGCAACCGGTGAGTGTCTGCAAAGGGGCGACTGGCCCCTGCAACCTCGCTTCCTGTTTGTGTCACATTGCCATGTCGCCGGCAGATTTGGATCACGGCCGAGGAGCAAGGCGTAAAGGCCGGAACCTTCTTCTGGCCCTGGTAGGTGATGGCTGGTTACCATGACGACCAGGCCGGCAGCAGTGACGTCCTCACCTTGTTTCCAGGGTCATCCCGCTAGAGCGCCGCATCCTGACCATCCTGCACTGGCTGCATCTGCCCGACCACCACAGGTGCGCGCACGCTTGTCATTTGCTGATGTGTGCTTGACGTGCACGCTGTGTCCAGGCCGTACGTTTACGCCGTGCACTCGGAACAGCCCGACACCTTCGGACACCGCCTGGGCCCGCTGAGCAGTGAGGTAAGCGACGCCATGAGCAGAGCGCTCGGGGCGAGGGCCTGATGCCAGCCCCCGTGTGTGCGTGTACGCAGCTGGACAACCCCCTGAGGGAGATCGACAACATCATCGGTCAGCTGATGAACGGCTTGAAGCAGATGAATCTTCATCGCTGTGTCAACGTCATCATCGTTGGAGACCACGGTGGGGGGAGGCGGCAGGTATCAAAGCCTTGTAGGGTGCGGTGAGGGTGATGATGATGAAGGTCTCGCAGGCATGGAGGAGGCCCACTGCGACCGCACGGAGTTCCTGAGCAGCTACCCGCTCAACATCGATGACATCTCGCTCATTCCGGGATCGCTGGGCAGGATTCGACCCCGTGAGCCCAAGTCAGGCTTATGTGAGTCTGTGTGTTGTAGGCCCCGCCCCCAGCACTGTCTGTTTCTCACCACTTGTGTCTCGCTTGCAGATGACCCCCAGGAGGTGGTCGCCAACCTGACGGTGAGTAAGGACCGCCTCCCGACGGTGCGTGGCGGCGGCTGACTGTGGTTTGTTGCAGTGCAAGATGGCCACGCAGCACTTCAAGCCGTACCTCAAGCAGCACCTGCCCAAGAGGCTCCACTACGCCAACAACCGCCGCATCGAGGACGTGCACCTGCTGATGGAGAGGAAGTGGCACATCGCCAGGTAACGCCACGTACAAGCGTTGTCGCTGGGCGCCACTAACACGCCGGCGGTGCCTGCAGGAAAATGCCAGAAAAGATCCGGACTCGGTGCGGTTTCTATGGCGACCACGGCTTTGACAACAAGATCACCAGCATGAGGGTACCTCCTACACTGCTACGCATGCCATCGTGTCACATGACACGTGCCATTGCTCCACTTCCTGTTTCTGCAGACCATCTTCATGGGACACGGGCCCAGTTTCCGCTTCCAGACTCAAGTGGCGGAGTTTGACAACATCGAGCTTTACAACGTCATGTGTGGTGAGTCCAACGGTCAGCACGCACGCGCACATGCGACCTGACTCCGCCCCCTCATCCTGCCACAGACCTGCTGGGCCTGAAGCCGGCACCAAACAACGGGACGCATGGGAGCCTGAACGACATGTTGAAAGAACCGCCGTTTGAGCCCGTCATGCCAGATGAGGTGACGCCGCCGTCGCTGGACACAGAGGTGGTGGCGACCTCTGACCTCGGCTGCAGCTGCGACGACGAGGTCAACAGAGGGTTTGACTCCGCCCACGATGAAGAAGTTGGTCGTGTGTGAGAATGATTTTCTTATCGTGTCTCAGAACAAAGTCGACGAGGTGACGGCCACCTTCAGCCCCTCTCAGGACAACATCTACGACTACAGTATGGCCGCCGCCCACGTGCTGGCGTCAGGTGGCCATGAGGTCACAAATGTGCTCTTTGTCCCCGCAGACAGCACGCTGCTGCCCTTTGGCCGCCCCGCCGTCATGTTCGATGCCCACTACGGTTTGCTTCATCACACAGACTTCATCAGCGCCTACAGCCGCCAGCTCGCTATGCCGCTGTGGACGTCCTTCACGCTGCCGCCGCTGCAGGTACCTCCCCCGCAAACTTCCGAACTCCACATGGCCCGCCCCCTGTGTGCGGTAATCTTCTATGGCGACATCAACATAAAAGGCGCCGTCACTTTCCTTTCCTGCTGTGGTTGGATGGTGATGAGGGAGGGAAAGTGGGTGTGGCTTGGCTGCCAAATGTGTTGTCTTCGCCAGGAGGACGTGACTCCTCTTCCAGGCGGTTCTACCGGCAGCCCCTGTGTCCGGATGGACCCACGCGTGTCAGCGGATCACAGTCCGAGCTGCACTGCCTACCAGCAGAACCGTCTCCTCACCTACGGCTTCCTCTTCCCGCCTGGTAAGCGGCGAAGAGTCAAAGGTCAACAGTCAAAGGTCAAAGGTTGAGGTCAGCATGTGTTCTTTGTGTGGCAGAGTTGGCTTCATCTCCCGAGTCCAAATACGAGGCGTCGCTCATTACCAACACCGTGCCCATGTTCCCCGCCTTCACCAGTGAGTCACATGCTGCCTTTGTCCGGCACTCACGCGCCGTGATGTCGGCGCCAAGCACTCGTCTCCGCTGGGCGGGACAAAGACGTGGCTGTCCTGGGACGCTCTCTGTGTGCTTTCACAGTGTGACGCCACGCTTTCATTTGATCACGTAATGTCTTCCCTCACTGTACGGTGGTCACATGGTGTTGTCTGGGTGCCTGCAGGAGTGTGGCGTTACCTGCAGGGGGCGCTGCTGAGACGCTACTCCCAAGAGAACGGCGGCATCAACGTCCTCGCCGGGCCTGTGTTCGACTACGACTACAATGGCCACCGTGACGCCCTTGAGGACATAAGAGTGTGAGTCTGCGTCACGTCACGGAGTGATGCCGTGTCTAACGTGAGTGACGCGTGCAGATGGTCTCCCGGCGCGCGACCCATGCCCACCCATTTCTTCACCGTGGTGACGAGCTGCCGCCAGCCCAACAAGACACTGGACGAGTGTGACGGAGAGCTGAGCGTCTTTTCCTTCCTGATCCCTCACCGAGCTGACAACAGCGAGACGTGCAACGTGAGTCTGTTCCGACAGCCGTGGTTATCCTGAGGGGGCGTGGCTAACAGGTGGACAATGTGTGCAGAACCAAGACGACGAGCAACAGTGGGTGGAGGACCTCCTCAAGCTTCATACGGCCCGAGTCCGAGACGTGGAAATCCTGACGGGTCTGGACTTGTATCGTTCCACCAACCAGACCTACAGCAGCACCCTGAGCCTCAAAACCTACATGCACACCTTCGAGAGTGACGACTAGACCACCGCAACCCCGCCGTCTGTTTTTGTTCACCCATGACCGCAAGCACAGCAACAGCACTCTCACCTTAGTGGGCGTGGCCAGATTAAAGGTGACATGTTGGAGACGCACATACACACACGTGTTGATCTTAGTACACAATGCAATTCCATGTTGGAACTCGATGAACTGTTCACTTGAGTGTAATGTTCCGTTTCAGCCATTGGAGGGCGCCATTGCTCCTAGTTTTAACATCACTGACTGCCATGTTTTATTTAACGCTCAAAATAAAAATGATATTCATATCCAGAAAATGTCTTTATTATTGAACCACTTGTCTGAGCGGTCCTTATGACGAGGCTAAATGTGAAAGCGAACGCCTGCTGCTGCTGCTGCACACCTGTGTCCAATCCGCTGCTCATCTTAAAAGCCAGCAGCAAGCAGACAGCAGCTGCTGTGACGATGTGGACGAGACGTGGGTGGTGCGTTCAAACGTCTTCAAGTTTGAGGTAACATGTTGTGCACCTTAATGACTTTAGATCCATAGTGACCACTCCTGCCCTCAGGCTGCTGGTCCTGCTGGTCCTGCTGGTCCTGGCACAACACGTCAAAGGT
This sequence comes from Doryrhamphus excisus, assembly GCF_037039965.1. Lineage (NCBI taxonomy): Eukaryota > Metazoa > Chordata > Actinopteri > Syngnathiformes > Syngnathidae > Doryrhamphus > Doryrhamphus excisus. Next base: position 14,100,294 of record NC_136363.1, read on the forward strand.
GAGGAGCAATACTTTCGGTTCTGATTGTACTTGATGTGTAATGTGACCCATGCAGCTTCTCAGAACCGCAACGCTAATGGACCTCTTGCTGGCCTCCGAGGTTCTGTGCTGTCTGGACCTTCTGCTGCTCACTATGGTCCAAAGTACCCTGCAGGTGTTCCACACAACCTGAAACCCGTACTAAACACCGGAGGTCCTCGTCGGTCCTTTGGTGGATGGACAGATGGCTATGCTCCAGCAGGAAGTGTTCCCTTTTACAGACCTGATCGGCAGATGCCGCCCAAGCCAACGTGGATTCTTCAGCGGCAGCGTCAAGGCCGACCCGACACGGTCGACACCAAAGCCTCCTCTCAACACCGACCAGAAGCTACCATAGTTTCCAGCGGCGGGATCCAGATGGTGGCTGCTCTCATGCCACAGACGTACAAACCCAAACGGCCACAGCTGCAGAATTCACGCAACTTTGAAAGAAGACCGGTTCTGATGCCACAGAGGTATGAAAAAGCGGCACGGGGGCTACCAAGGTACGAGCCCAAATGGCCAAGCAATTTGGTGGCCCCAGATGAGTGGAAAAGGACATCCAGAGATGTTTCGTGGTTACCATGGTGATGCTCATTGCCAGGTATGTTGATATGAACAACCAGCGAGTTGCTTTAAATTAACCCCCCCTCCCCCCTCTCTCTTTAGGTTGCTTCTGGATGGTTAATAAAAGTCCAACTCATATCTTGTGTTGTAATTTCTCAAGCATACAACTTTAAACGATCACATGATCACAGCAAATAAATACATTGAAGACAAACACTTATGGTTTTTGATTGGCAGCTGTGGGGCGGGTCTTGAGCCGCAGCAGCTCAGGGAGTGGTCGACGACTGTCCTGGTAGAAGTCGAGTCCTGTGATCCACTCGATATCTCGGACTCGTGCTTGGTGGAACCACATGTGGTCTTCCACCCAGAAGGCTTCGTCTTGTGCACTCTAGACACACAATTTGTCAAGGGTGAACATCTAATCATCTAATGTATGAGAAATGCTTGCAGGCTGAGGCAGGTGGAGTCTAGACCAGTGCTTCCCACACCCTTTACAGTCAGGGACCCTTTCAGACCCCTAATCCTGTACACCACACTTCCATTTCATTTGATAGACTTCATCTAAGCCTGACTCAGGATGGCTCTGGTTGAAGTCAGCATATTAATGTCGTAGCAAATAGAAGGGGAAGGCTGACCAATCATGGCAAAGCACTTTCTGTCCAAAGCTTTAACATGGATGTCTGTTAGAAGTAGACTAACATTGTCTTACTGTTGCTTTTGGAGATGTTTGCTGTTATTTACAAGTGTCGCTGAATGCAGCGGCAACTTGTGTCCCAGGGGTTAGGTGATGCACCTGAATGCACCATTTTAGAAAAAGCTGGAGCAGCACTGAAAGTAGTTTGCTAGTTTGGATCCTGCTGGTTGAGTATGAAGTGTCCATAATCTGCCTGGAATCTTTCCATGGTGTCCCAACTCTTTAAAAACCACCAGCTCCTTGTTAATCGTATTTTTTTCCTTTGGCTTTTCCCTTCAGGGGTCGCCACAGCAAACCAATCTCCTCCATCCAACCCTGTCTTCTGCATCTGTCTCTCTCACACCAGCTACCCTCATGTCCTCCTTCAGTACATCTATAAACCTCCTCTTTGGTCTTCCTCTACGCCTCCTACCTGGCAGCATCCTTCTACCAATATATTCACTATCTCTCCTCTGGACATGTCCCAACCATCTCAGTCTGGCCGATAACTGACTTTATCTCCAAGTTGCCACAGCTCTGCACATCACCCTTGCTCTTAAAAATGGCCACCAACACACTTCTCCTCCATTCCTGAGGCATCTTCTCACCACCTAAGATCCTATTGAACAACCTGGTCAGGAACTCTACTGCTACCTCTCCTAGACACTTCCATACCTTCACAGGTGTACCATCAGGACCAAGTGCCTTCCCACTCTTCATCCTTTTCAATGCTCTTCCTACTTCCTCCTGTCTTGGCATCCCCCTTAAATGGAAACCATTGAAGCAAAAGTACCTTGCAGTTCTCCGAGTTGTCTGGTCTGTGAGGCAGCAGGAAGGAGATGGTGTGCAGCTCGCCAACACAGGAGCTCACCGGGTGGCTGACGTTCTTGCAGCTGGTCAGCACAGCAAAGTAATGCGTCGGGATGGAGATGTTGCCAGCAGATGCCGACCTGGACTCGGACAAGATGGTCACAGGTGGCTTTCACTTGAACCCAGCTGGGATGCAAACAAGGAGCACGCAAGTCTTACTGGGAGATCAGCTCGAATGAGTCATAGCGCCCGTCGTGATCATAGTCGAAGGCGGGGCCCATCAGCACGTTGATGCCGTTGTAGATGGAAGCGTACTTCTTAAGTAGCGTGCCGTGGAAGTAGGACCAGATCCCTGAGGGGGTAAAGAACAGCAGATGACATAAGAAGCAACGAGTCCACTGTGGAGGTGGTTTGCACGAGGTCCACATTACTGCTGAACTGGGGGTACATGGGCACCACGTGGCTGCTCAGCAGGCCATCGTACTGCTGCTCCTCACTGGCGCTCAGTTCTACAACAACAACACAAGATCATTAGGGGTCACAACGCAGGGTGTCATGTGGTTCCCATGCGTACGGGGGGGGTACAAGAAGCCATGTTGGAAGTCGCTATAATGGTCACACCGCCGACTCTGAGATGCAGGAACTCTGACATCAGCTCGCAGACAGTTGGGTTGAACAGGCGGCAAGGGGTCCAAGTTGCTCTAACAGAGGTCAAGGTTACTAGACGTGAGCGTTGGCTGACCTTGACCTTTGACCTTAAGTGTGAGGTGTACCGGCTTGTCGAGCGTGAAGGAGCTCCACAGGGGCATCATGACATCTTGGCTGTAGGCGCTCACAAAATCATCGTGGCGCAGGATGCAGTAACGCTCCGACCGCCGCAGCAGGCGAGGTCGCCCGAACATAGCGTGCTTCATGTCGGATGCGGACTCTGCAGAGAGAGAGCTCATTTAGCTGAAGGTGCAACGCACTAGCGACAGTGCGGTGAAACACGTGCACCTTCCTCAGATGTCAGGTTGAGCCGGCGGTTGGCAGTGACCACGGCGCCTTCACTCTGAGGAAGAACCCACTTTGTGTTGTGACTTTGTTTGGTGACCGATACGTGTCATGTGACTTGTACGCACCAGGGCAGGACAGGAGCAGCCCAGGTCGTCGGCGGGCTCCAGGTTAGTGAGGTGGCACTCTACAGGTCCACTCTGCTCCAACGGGGGCTGTGGGGAGTAGAAGGGCTCTCGGAGGATGTGGTTCATGCTGCCGTGCGTCCCGTTGTTGTCGCTGGGGGAGATCTGCAGCAAGTCTGTAGACGGACATGCGGTCAAGCGCTCATGCAAGCACACGTCCGTGCCACTGAAGCACGCGCCGACTCACCACACATGAGATTGTACAGCTCGATGTTGGCGAAGGGTTCCGCTTGAACTCGGGAAAGGAACTTTGGGCCGTAGCTGACAAACATGGCCTGACAGGAACAAAAACAGCCTTCAGTTTGTTTTGCCAGATGGAAGCCTTGTCTGCTCTCGCACTCACGTGCATACTCTCCACATCGTTGTCATAGCCATGTGCGCCACCAGAGCAGAAGCTGAGTGATCCGGGGCGCCTGAAAGCCAACACAACAATGACAAAGACACCAGTAGCTAATGCCACAATCACAAATATACACAATGACAGATGCCTGTTGCTAACGCCACAATGACAGAGACGCCTGTAGCTAATGCCCGAATCAAAAAATATGCACAATGACAGATGCCTGTTGCTAACGCCACAATGACAGAGACTCCTGTAGCTAATACCACAATGACAGAGATGCCGGTAGCTAATGCCACAATGACAAATATGCGCAATTACAAATGCCTATCGCTAACACCACAATAACACAGACTCCTGTAGGTAACGCCATAATGACAAAGAAGTCTGAAGCTGATGCCTCAATTACAAGACGGCTGTAACTGACGCCACAATGACAGAGACGTCTGTAGCTAACACCACAATTACAGATATGTGTAGCTTAAGCCACAATGACAAATATGCAGAATAATAGACGCCTGTAGCTAATGCCACAATGACAAATATGCACAATAACAGATGCCTGTCGCTAGCACCACAATGACAAAGACTCCTGTAGGTTAAGCCATAATGACAAAGAAGCCTGTAGCTAATGCCACAATGACAAGATGGCTGTAGCTAATGCCACAATGACAGCGACGTCTGTAGCTAACGTCACAATTACAGATGCCTGTAGCTAACACCACAATGACAGATGGCTGGAGCTAGTGCCACAGGCACAGGTGTGTGACGGATACCTCTCAAACAGCCATTTGGGCTCCACCAGGACGTTGACGTCCTCAATGCGACGGCTGTTGGCGAAGTGGAGACGCTTAGGCAGGTGGGACTTCAAGTAAGGGCGGAGCTTCTGATTGTCCTTTTTACACTAAAATGAGGAATGACAAACGCGACACGTGTTACATGACATGCTACGTTGTAAGCTGCATGTCACGTGCTCACCGTCATGTTGGCAACAAGTTCCGCCGTGTCCACTGCAAGACCAAAACAGGATGATGTCATTCAGGCCACACCTCCTTCACCGCACCACAAACTATTAGCAAGCGGTACCGGTACAGTGCTGGTACCTGCGCTACCACTCTGTTATTGTTACTGATCACTTCAGGCCATGACCCCCCCTCCCACAAACAGGACTAAATTACACTGGACTGAACGAGACCAAAAAGATTTACGCACAGACGGCATCCTTGTCCTTGGCGCGGATCCGCCCAAAGGGCCCCTCGTTAACCACATATCTGCTCACATCACCAAGCAGGTCCTCCAGGTTCTCCTTCCTGTTGCAGCTGGTCTCTTCCATACCTGTTGTGTCACGTGACATGACTTCCACCTGCTGACTGATCAGATTGACCAACCAGATTGATCATGTGACATTACCGTGATCGGCAAGGATGACGATGTTGGCGCAGCGATGAAGTCCTATCTGCTTGAGGCCGTTCATCAGCTGACCCACAATCTTGTCCACCGCCATTATGGCCGACACCACCTGGACCACAGTCACATGACACATGTTGGTACGTGTCGGAGGTGGAGAAGGTGATCTGGTTTGTTCGTGGACGTAGCGGTCGTTGGACGGAGGACACGGTGCGTTGATTTGGATGAGGCGTGCGATAAGATGCAATAAAACTTTTGGCTAGGAGCCAGAGTGAGGTGTAGATAAGACCTCCTGATGATGGGGAAGGTAAAAAAAATCCAAGCGAGACAGAAAAACATCACGTGTTGGATTCAGTGAAGACAACGCACCCCCCCACTGGCAGGGCCGAAGCTGTGTCCTGATTTGTCCGGTTCCTCCAAGTAGAGGGTGAAAAAGTCCGGTCTGGGGGGAAAAGAACACACAGTGACAAGACAGCTCAGGTTCTATGTGGCCCATGGACTTGGAACTTGGATCTGGTCCATTCACCTCTCATGCTCCGGCAGCTGCAGCCACGTCAACACCGTCAGGACTCGCTCCTCAAATGGGATTTTCCTGCGGAAACGAAGGCAAAAATAGAAGAACACGACTTTTGTTTCCTGTGCAGAGCCACAAGAACACACGCATACCCGTTGTAAGGCCGGTATAAGTCCGGGAAGCTGCCGTTTATTTTCACGTCGGACCCAGGCCAGAAAAAGGTTCCGGACTTCAGCCCATGGGACTTTGCCGTGTGCCAAATCTTCAGAACAAAGTCAACAAGTCAGAGCTACAGTTGGAAGACCGCAGGTCATGTGACCATTCCTCATGAAACTCTAAACTTCACTCAGGTCCAAGTCCTCACACCCGCACTACTCACTGGTTGTCCCAGGTACCAGGCCGGGTTGTCTTTCTCCGAACTGGACAAAGTGAAGGTGGCGTCCATCACGGGATCGTACATGATGTTGTCAACCAAACCGTTGGACTCGGGGTACAGACCCTGTGAGGTTCGGAAAGGGGTGTGGCTTAATTAAGAATGTCCTAGGCAATGTCACGTTTAAGCACTACTTGCCGTCACGATGGTGTAGTGGTTTGGGAAGGTCTTGCTGGGAAAAGCCGCCTGCATGTATGACGCTGACGCTCCGCACGTCTCTGAAAGAAGACAACAACTTCCTGTCACTGATGACCACAGCTGGAGTCTAACCCAGGGCCCACTTGCAGCCGCTAAGTCAAGCTGTAAGACTCCAACCGAGAACCTTTGGCTGAGAGGCACCCGGGATGCGTTCTCACTCACTGAGTTTGGTCAACACAGGGATGAGAGCGCTCCATGTGCGCAGATACTCGGCCCGAAGGCCGTCCAGAGAAACCAGAAGAAGCGGCTGCCGCTTGAAACTACGAGCAAAAGCAAGAGAGGCTGAGTGTGTTGTAATGCCACCTGACGCCCATAGAGGCAGCAGTGAGCCAGTCCATTCTTATGCTGCCCCATGTTGGAATGTGTGTGTTGTTGGTACCCTGGTGGGCACGAGGGGCGCGACAGGTCCTCGCACTCATCCTCCACCCACTGTGTTTGGCCTAAGAAGACAAAGGTCATCGGGTTATGCCCGCTGCTGACCCCCAATGCGTTGCGGCGTCTCACCGAGGCAGACGTGCTGATAGTTGCTGCAGCAGTCCCGTGTCAACGCACAGTCGTGCGAACAGTGGCACCGGCTGGTCGGCAGCCGCGCCTCGCCGCAGCGCACCCTTGTGCACTCCCACAGCTCACCTGCACACAAGCCAGGCCTTCTGGGTTAGCGTCGGTGTGCACGAGAAGGGCCGGGGCACACGGTAGCGCTCTCACTGGGGGCAGTGCAGAGGTCGTGGTAGTCATGGCAACAGCTGCCGCCGGAACTGCAGCCGGTGTCACATCTGCAGCCAGGGGCGGCGGCATCGTACGGCTCGTAGCAGCGATTCCTGCATGACGTCTGCGGTGCCACTGGGGGGTGACAACACCATTTAGGACATGACAAACTTCCAAAGTCCACCGCCGTGCTCATAGGAAACTTCTGGAATTTGCTCTGTGGGCAGGGACGGTCTTCAAAGATGTTTCCGCGTGAGTCATGCTGAGTCAGCATCCCGTGTTGCCATGACAACACCCCTTGAGGCTGGCTGCGTTGTGTGAGGTGCGCATGAGGAGCGTGCACGTGCAAGTTTGAGAGTACCTTGGTTTTGGCAATGCTGCAGGTCCAGTCCAAGTCCAAGTCCAAGTCCAAGGATCAGGGTCACCACGGACACGGCCAAGACGCCAACCTGTGAAAAGCAGGAAGTAGAAGATTTGCTAGCATTAGCATTAGCATGGCACCCCGTGACTGACAGGTGACCAGTCCACAGTGAACCGACATCAGCTGGGGTAGGCTCCAGCTTCTTAGTCCCTTGTGAATCTATTTAGCAACATGTGACAAAAACCGATATGTAACCATGGCAACACTGCTGACCTAAAAAAAACATGGAGGAAAACTTAAGAAAGAACGTGTGTAGTTTGTGCGCTACTCACAAGAACAACATTCTTCTTCTTCATCATCAGGCCGACTGAGACGCTGACGCTTACGATGGTGACCTCCGGACCAGGCGTGACTCCAGTAACTGATTAGCAGGACATGCAGATAAGGCCCCTGACGTCACTTCCTGTAAAAAAGTAGCAACAGGTGAATCACGTGACCCATTTGCTACCTCGGGAATACTCAAACATCCTCATCTTCAACCTCATCGTGTGCTGGACCTCCTCCTGAGTCACGTGACACTCATGACTCAGGTGGTCTCGGTGACCAGCGTGCAGGAAGTGGGATCCATCAGAACAGTTCGGACCAGTTTTGGAGTGCATCGGCCTGTTTGCCCGCCAGGTGTCACTGTGGTTCCTTCCAGGCACCATTCTGTTCTGGCCTCTCGATGTTGGACCTCCCACTTTTGTGCTGGGTTCGTCTCCCCCCGCCGGACAGCAACACCGTGTGGATCCCGCCTGTGTCGCGGCGGCAATGTCCGGTACCGGGAGCTGAGCTGGGGAAAGGCGTGAAGGTGGAGCTGGAGTAATGGACCAGCCGGAATTGTTCGGTAAGGAGTGTGTGTTATTGGGGGGAGGTCTGGGGGAGGGGAGGGGGGGTTCTGATGGTCTTCACGTCAAATCAAGTTAAGTATAAAAACTGCTTATGGATTCTTTTAATACGATTCATTTTCATTTCGCCAGTTTCAAGTTGCTTTAGTTGAAATCCTTTTGGACTCAAAAAAGTTTTGTTTGTCTACCCCGAGGGCGGGGGCGTACCTGCTACTTCCGTATGTGAGAGTGGGCGTGGCCTGACAAATTCCTGTTGTGCATCCAGGAGCAGCTTTTCTCTGCGCTATCTATATGTATCTATATGTATCTATATGCTGCATCCAAACATTGTGCTAACACGCTAACATGTCATGTAGAGAGCGTGCGGGACGCTGTGGGGCGTGGGGTCAAGCTGACCCTGAGGCGCAAGGTGCAGCTGGAGGTCAAAGGTGAAAAGGTGGAGAACAAAGTGCTGGTGAGTATCAAACCTGTGAGCTTCCTGCTGCGATCCGTACCCTGTGCACACACATCACCGTGTCAGCCTGTGGACTTGTGCAGACTTGTCACACACACACACACACACACACACACACTGCATTCCACACAGACATGTGTCAGCATGCCCCCTGCGTCATGGTGGGGTGAAAGCGTACATGTTAAGAGAACTGATTGTTCACATCGCCATGGAAACAACAACTTCTCATCAATAATCAATAAAGCTCTGCATGTCTGGCCCGTCCGTGTGTGCGTGCAGGCCTTAGCGTGGCATCGAGCCTTCCTGCTGTCAGCACGCATCCCCTCCAAGGTGGGTGTGCATGTTCACGTGTGTGCTGAATGACAGACCAGGAAGAGTTTCACGGAAGGACGCGTGTGTGCAGGTGGAGCAGTCCCTCAGCTACCTGGACATCCAGGGAATCCATAGCAACAAGGCGACGCAGGTGAGAAGAAATGCAAAGAGGACACATCCATTCATTGGTGGTTGGTGACGGGAGGCGCCCCCCCCCAGGTGGTGCTGGAATGCGAGCGCGGCCCGTGGACGCTTTGGTTGACCTCATTGGAGGAAGTGGATGAAGTGATCGCTCATGTCGGGTTCTGTCTGCTGAGGATCTGCCCGGCCATGTAGGTACCGCCTGCCCCGTCCAGTCAGAGCCGAGTCAGAACCTGCGACCAGAAACTTCCTGGCTCAGCGTCCTCCTGTGATGTCATCCCAACAGGAAGCTGATGAAGAAGGTGAGCGTGAAGCCTCCGGAGCGAGCCGCCACCTTGCGCGCCATCTGGGAGCAGCAGGGCCCGCTGGACCTGGGACCTTGTGGTACAGAACTTTGAGGGGGCACGAGGGGGTGTGGCCAAGCTGCTGAGATGCTGATGTCTTGCAGGAGGATTCTCTCATCAGTACCGCTGTGTGTGTGAGCACCTCAACCTGCCCTACAGGGACGAGGTCCAGTGGGTCGGTGCTGAATCTTTTTTAGGCTTACAAGTAGAAAGTAGCTATTATGAAGTAGACAGTAGTAGTAAATAATGAGTTAGTATGAAGTAAAAGGATATTTTAATACACAGTACTCAGTAGTTGCTTTGGTGGTTGTGGTTTTGGGTCCACCAGGATGTGGACACCATCTACCTGAGCCAGGACACCAGAGAGCTCAACCTTCAGGACTTCAGTCACCTGGACAGCAGGTGAGGCCGCTTTTAGCCCCGCCCATCATTCCCCCCAGCAAGCAGATGTTCCAGCTGTGTGTGTGCGCAGGGATCTGGTGGCCATCGTGGGCGTGCTGGAGTTCAACCAGTGGTTCACAAAGTTGGTCTCCAAGGACGTCAAACTGGTAACAGTCTTTGTCTCGCTGAACTTTGGCGTATTCATGCGTCCTGCCGCTTGTAGTCCACAGACGTGTGCGAGCAGATCCTGCGAGTCGTATCCCGATCCGGTCGCCTTGAGGAGCTGGTTCTGGACAACGCCGGGCTCAAAAGGTCAGATGTCCCAGTTGAAAGTCCCGCTGGTACATGTTGGAGACATCCTGACTTGTTGTCTTCTTCAGTGACTTTGCTCACAGGATGTCGCTGGCCTTGTCTCATAACCCCGCCTCCTCGCTGCACACCCTCATCCTCAGCAACAACGCTCTGGAAGACAAAGGTTCTCATGCACACGCGCCACGGGACACATCAGAAGAAGGCAACTGTGTGTGTTTGTGTATTGCAGGCGTGTGTGTTCTGAGTGGTCAGCTGACCAAACTTGCAACAGGTCTGAAGCAGTTGAATCTCAGCAGGAACTCCTTGTCTCCCAAAGGTGAGGACGAGGCCCTCACAGCTGGAGACAATGATCTCCACTCAACTCACAGTGTGTGTGTGTGTGTGTGTGTGTGTGTGTGTCAGGCATCAACTTCCTGTGTCAGGCTCTGTGTGTAAACCCCAGCATGGCCGCCACCCTCACACACTTGGAACTGTCGGGAAACTCGCTTAGAGGAGACGACCTGCAGGTACCGTGGGTCTCCTTTGTCCTCCTGCAGGACATCACCATCCTGACTGTCTTTTTCCTCACAGAACCTACACAACTTTTTGAGTCATGACAACCACTTACAACTTCTGGATTTGTCCTGCAGTGACTGCTCACTGGAGCAGGTGAACCCCCCCGCACGCCTCGCCCACCCCCACACACACAGGAAGCGCAGAATAAACTGATTGATGTTGTTTGTCTGCCAGACATCAGCGTCTCTGCTCAAAGGATGTTTGAAGCACCTCAGTGTTCTCAACATGTCAAAGACTGTCTTCTCTCACAGGTCGTTGTCCTCACTTTAGTATCCCTCGTAGTACACAGTATGTAGTATGTAGTATTATGGAATGATGAAGCTGTGAGAGTACACGTTTGTACAGGAAGTGCAAAGAGGTTCCTCCATCCTTCAAACAGTTCTTCAGCTCGTCTTTGGCTCTGACTGCAGTCAACGTGTCGGGAACCAGACTTCCTGCGGAAGCACTCAAGTAAGGCGGGTAAAAAAATGGAGGCTCCGGCACATTTCCTCATGTCTTGGTGTCTTCAGGGCGCTGCTGCTGGGTCTGGGCTGCAACCCCAACCTCAGCGACGTGTCTCTGGATTTGAGCAGCTGCGAGGTAAAAGCGTTGTCACAGACACAAAGAGGGCGGGGCTTGTTGCAAAATTGTAATCACATTGCTTTGACTTTCAGTTGCGCTCAGCAGGATCTCAGATCTTGGAGGGCTGCATTGCTGAGATTCCCAACATCTCCAGTCTGGACATCTCAGACAACGGTTGGTACCAGTCTGCAGTTGGTCCATATATATTTGGACACTGACACAAGTTTGGTTTTTCTACCCTTCTACTGAAACATACTCCAAAGATGGTGATATCATGGACATAAAGTGCAGACTCTCAGCTTTCATTTGAGGGCATCCACAGTCAAATTGGATGAAGGGTTTCGGAGTTTCAGCTCTTTAACATCGGCCAACCTCTTTTTAAAGGGACCAAAAGTAATTGGACAATTGACCTAAAGGCTATTTCATGGGCAGGTTTGGGCAATTCATTCATTATATCAATATAAATGAAGCAGACAAAAGGCCTGGAATTGATCTGAGGTGTGGTGTTTGCGTTCAGAAAATGTTGCTGTGAAGACAACATGCAGTCAAAGGAGCTCTCCATGCAGGTCAAAGGAGATCTCCATGCAGGTGAACCAAGCCATCCTTAGGCTGTGAGAACAGAGAAATGGCTACAATATTAGGAGTGGCCAAATATCCAGTTTGGTACATCCTGACAAAGAAAGCAGTCACTGGTCAACTCAGCAATGCATAAAGACCCGGACATCCACAGAAGACAATGGTGGTAGATGATTCATTTCCGTGGTGAAGAGAAACCCCTTCACAACAGCCAGTGACATGAATACCACTCTCCAGTTAGAAACAATACCCAAGTCTACCATAAAGAGAAGACTAAAGTAACACTGAAGTAAATAGAGAGGGTTTACTGCAAGGTACAGGCTGCTCATAAGTCTGAAGAATAGAATTAGACTTTGCTGAGAAAGATCTAAAAAAGCCAGAATGTTTCTGGAAGAACATTCTTTGGACGGATGAAACCAAGATCAACCTCTACCAGAATGATGGCGAGAAAAAAGTATGGCGCAAGCTTGGAACAGCTCATGATCCAAAGCACACGGCATCCTGGGTAAAACACAGGGGAGGCAGTGTGATGGCTTGGGCCTGCATGGATGCCAGTGGCACTGGGTCACTAGTGTTTGTTGATAATGTGACAAAGATGAATTCTGCGGTGTTCAGAGGCATTCCAATATACTCAGATCCAGTCAAATTCAGCCAAATTGATTGGGTGGGGTTCATAATACAGATGGACAATGACCCAAAACATACAGCAAAAGCAACCCAGGAGTTTATTAAAGCAAAGAAGTGGAATATTCTTGAATGGCCAAGTCAGTCACCTGATCTCAACCCAACTGAGCCTGTTAAAGACTAAACTTAGGACAGAAAGGCCCACAAACAAACAGCAAATGAAAGCTGCTGCAGTCAAAGCCTGGCAGAGCATTGAATGGAGGAAAAACAGCTCCTGGTGATGAGTTCAAGACTTCAATAAGTCATTGCCAGCAAGGGGTTTTCAACCAAGTATTAGAAATGAACATTTCGTTTTCAGTTATTGTAATTATAATAATTTTATTGTGTTTAAAATTCCTGGCATTTTTATGCAATCTTTTTGTTCAAGCCGCTAAATTAAAGCTGAAAGTCTGCACCTGGAAAAGCGGTAGAAAATGAATGAATGAATGAAATTAAAATGTTCCAAACTTCCACTGCGAGAAAAGTAGTCACTGTGCCATCGTGTCGACTGTTGGCAGGTCTGGATGGAGACCTGAGCACGCTGTTGGTCTGGCTGGCCAAGAACCGCTCTGTCCGCCATCTTTCACTGGGAAGAAACTTCCAGAACATCAAGTCAAAGTGGGTTAGCAAGCAACAAACGTGGGCATGGCTCAGTCTTCACTCCGTTTCCTTGTTTCTGTCAGGAATGTGGCTCCGGTCCTGGACAACCTGGTCCACATGATCCAGGAGGAAGAGTCAGTAAGTGACACATTGACTCAGCCGGACGTGCATGGCTTCTGGAAGTTTGACATTCCTTTCCACTCCACAGCCGCTGACCTCGCTGTCGCTAGCAGATTCCAAGCTGAAGGGCGAGCTCACCATCGTCCTCAACGCTTTGGGTAGCAACGCCTCTCTCACCAAGCTGGACATCAGCGGGAACGCCATGGGCGACATGGGCGCCAAGATGCTGGCCAAGGCCCTGCAGATCAACACCAAGCTCAGGTGAGCCACACTCCACTGACCAAAAGATGGCACCTCTTTCTCCTCGGTGCTTTGAACGTGGCCTGGTGTGTCGCTGGTGCACAGGACGCTTATCTGGGACAGAAACAACGCCAACCCTCAAGGTCTGCAGGAAGTGGCGTCCGCTTTGGAGAAGTGAGTTTGGATGACGTCTTCCTGTGACGGTGTTTAATCTGAAAGATGGGCTGTCTTTTGTTCCCGTCAGGAACTTCACCATCCGATTCATGCCGATTCCCATCGTTGATGCTGCTCAGGCGCTCAAGATCAACCCGGAAAAGACGGAAGATGCCCTGCTGAAAGTGAGTTCAAATGGTGGCTGCAGGTTGCGAGACGCTGACTCACGTCGTGTGCTTGTGTGCAGATGGAGCGCTTCCTGCTGAGGAACCACGAAACCCGGAAGTACCTCCAGGAGCAGGCGTACCGGCTGCAGCAGGGCATCGTCACCAGCACCACCCAACAGGCAGGCGACTGTTGTCCGCACCGTGTCCCTCTGCCACTTTCTTTCTGACTGAGCTCTCATCTTTTTGCAGATGATGGACACCATGTGTGTCAAGGTTCAGGATCACCTGAACTCACTGATGTTCTCCCAGAGCCACGTAATCCAGGATGACATGAAGGTTGCAGAGAATCTGATGAACGATGCCAGGAACTCCAAGACTGTGAGTGGACTTGAACTGGACTGGTAGGCTGGACAGGTGCACTTGAGTCAAACTGAAAATTGCTCCTTCTGTCTTTGGGGCGTCCAGCTGCTCCCCAGCCTGTACCATGTGAAGAGCGGCGCCCTACACGGGGCCATCCAGGACAAACTGAAGTCGCTGGCAGGAGAGGTGGCAGCCACAATGGAGGATGAGTTGCAGGTACCGCAATTGGAGCAAAGGACGAGGCTTTGAACCGCAACCTTTGAGCCCTTTCTCATGCACTGCAGATGATGCTGGCATCCATGTTGGACGCCGCAGAGGGTCTGTGTCCTCATGTGATTAAGAGGAGCGGCCTTCGTCAGGAGTTGCTGAGGGCGGGGGCCGAGAGGATGATAGTCCCTCGCAGCTTTGTCACCGCCACACTGCTGGAGCAGTCGGGCGTTGACATCGTTAACAAAATTAGGTGTGTGTCCGCGCAAACCTTAGCCAGCCTCGGATTTGTTTGGCCGCATCACCTTTAATTAGCGTGGCTGTTCTTTGTCACCAGTGAAGTGAAACTCAGCGCGGCGTCCTTTGTCTCCGATCGTATTGTGGACGAGATCCTGGACTCTTTGTCCACATGGCAGCACACGCTGGTTAGTCCTTTTGTCCCTCCCTTCGTCCTCCTGTCCCTCACTCCGGCTGTCTCCAGGCTGAGCATGTGACCAGGAAAGGCCAGCCTGTGTTGCGTCCCGAGTCTCAGGAGACAGAGGTTCTAGACGAGATGGTTCTGCAACCGGAGCGCCTCGAAGAGGAAGGTGACCGTCAGCTGGAGGACGCAGACACTGGCTTGGTTGGACTTCATTCATTTTCTAACGCTTTTTCCTCACGAGGGTCGCAGGGGGGCTGGAGCCTATCCCAGCTGTCTTTGGGCGAGAGGCGGGGTACACCCTGGACTGGTGGCCAGCCAATCCCAGGGCACATATAGACAAACAACCATTCACACTCACATTCATACCTATGGACAATTTGGAGTGGCCAATTAACCTAGCATGTTTTTGGAATGTGGGAGGAAACCGGAGTACCCGGAGAAAACCCACGCATGCACGGGGAGAACATGCAAACTCCACACAAAGATGGCCGAGGGTGGAATTGAACCCTGGTCTCCTAGCTGTGAGGTCTGCACGCTAAGCACTAGACCGCTGTGCCGCCCTTGGTTGGACTTGTTGTTGATGAAGACAAACACGCAAAAACAAAAATGTTTTCCTCTCCAGATGATGGCCCAGTCCAAGAGGAAGAGTATTCTGGTTCGGATGCTGCGGCCCGTCTCGGTGGCTTTTGGTAAGTCTTCATGAGCATCAAGTATCAATCAAATACCTGGAGGTCCCTCTCATTGTCTGTTGCTCAGAGATGGAGTTTGACCTGGACAAGGCTCTGGAGGAGGTGGCCATCCATGTGGTGGACCCGCCTCCCTCCCAGCCTGAAAAAATGCCTCTGCCCTCATCCACCCCTGCATTGGAGGAGCTGCCACACATGGAGCACCAGACACTGCAGCATCACACCAAAGTGCGACCTCGGCCCAAGAAGAGAAACAAACCCAGCAGAGTCGCTGTAGGTCGCAAGCAAAACGTCCCATACCTTGAGCAGATATGGTGACGTGTCTTCCCTTCAGCACGTCGCAGCCACTTCAGCACCTCAAGGGGCGGAGCATCAGGGCATCATGGCAAAGGTTGACGAGGGCGTGGATGAGTTCTTCTCCAAGAACATCATGAAAGTCAGCTTTAAGTGAGAAGCTCTGTTAGCATGCACATGTCAACGAATGCTGCGAGCCAATCAAACGTCCTCTTGTTCACCCTCAGACGTCCCGTCGCACAAGTGGTGCCAGCGAGCACGCAGGAGGCGCCTGAAAAGAAGCGGGAATCCAGGAGGAGTGGTTTCTTCAACCTGATCAAATCTCGGACGTCCCGCTCAGAAAAGAGCCAGGGGACGGCCTCAATCAGTCCGCCTCCGCCAGTGTCCCCCACCTTTGTTCCCCCCTTATCCTCTGTCAGCAAGGAGCTTCCGCCCATGTCCCCCGGGGCGCTGCATAGGGATGACAGCTATTCCGACACGGATGCCTCACCGGCCCCTGCTGGGGTGGCCAAGAAGGAGGAGGGAGAGAAGGAGGACAGCATGGAGTCGGACCATCCGGTCGTCCCGCGTCACCTTGGAATTCCGGTCATGGCCTCTGACCTTCTGGCTGAGATGAAGGCGCGACAGGAGAAGATGGTGGCTCAGAAGGTGAGTGATGATGTGGTGGGCGGGTCTTTGAAACAACTTCACCATAACGTCACCTGTCCTTGTAGCCGTCCTCCAAAGAAGATGGACACCTGGGTAAGTTGGTCGTCACCTTGGCAGCATTATTGGCTACATGCTCATGCTAACGCCTTCATGCATCCGCATCATCTCAGACGTCTCACAACCTGGACCAGTGGCCGCCCCCAGGTCCAAAACCCCCACTGTTAACCCCAAAGTAGCCCCCCCTCAACCCTGCAAAACCCCACTGGAGGAACAGGAAGTGCAGCGTACAAACTTCCTGTCAGAGAATTCCACTCCTGAAGCTCTCAAAGGTCCCATTCCTGCTCCTCGCCTGAAGAGATTGCCGTCTGCACCGGAACCCGAGTGCCACGATGGAGGTGATGGGGGCTGTATTTCTACGCTAGTACCACTGCTGTACTTCTACGCAAGTACTACTGCCGTATTTCTACGCTAGTACTACTGCCTTACTTCTACTCTATTACTACTGCTGTATTTCTACGTTAGTACTACTGCTTTACTTCTACTCTAGTACTACTGCTGTATTTCTGCGCTAGTACTACTGCCTTACTTCTACTCTAGTACTACCGCTGTATTTCTACGCTAGTACTACTGCCTTACTTCTACTCTGGTACTACTGCTGTATTTCTACTCTAGTACTACTGCTTTAGTTCTACTCTGGTACTACTGCTGTATTTCTACTCTTGTACTACTGTTGTACTTCCACTCTGGTACTACTGCTGTAGTTTTGCTTTAGTACTACTGTGGTACTTGTCTTGTACTTTTGCTGTACTACTACAGTACTTCTCAAGGACTGCTGCTATACTTTTACTCTTGTATTGCAGCTGTACTTGTACTATAATACTACTGCAGTAATTATACTCTACTACTGCTGCTGTACTTGTACTATTGTACTCCAGCAGTGGTGTGACTTTGTGTTTTTTTGGTGTGATGAAGTATCGGCTTCTTCTGGGGACGTCTTGGATCTTCCCGCCTCAAGGAGCGACCCCGGCGGGGGCGATAGGGCGTGGTCATCGCTGAAGAGGTGTGCCCGCCCCCCTTGGAGGTGTGAAGAGGAGCGAGAACGAGCCAAGTCCCTCCCCGCCGACGTGCGGAACCCTCAGGCCCCCTCCGGTTAGCTGCTAAACGTTAGCCGTGCTGGCTGGCGTGCTGGCTGGCGTGCTGGCTAGTGTGCTGGCTAGCGTGCTAAGCGTGTACCAGAAAGGGTCAGGAGGAGGAAAACTGACGATTGATTGGCGGCTTCTTTGTGTCTCCAGGGAGACGTAGGTCTGGGGAGGAGGGGCCGACGTCAGCTGACAACCAATCGGAGGCCGCTCCATACGACGGCGTCGATCAAGCCTGAGTCAGTCTTCCTTGACTTGTTTCCTGTCACATGACCCAACTTTTCCTTTTGGCTTTTAGTATTTCCGTCGTTTGTGTGTCATTGGTGTGCATTTCTATTTTGACACCATTTCCAAACAAATAAACAGGCTAGTAAGAGCACAGAGACCTTGAAAGGAAAGGTCAAAGTTCAAACGAAAAAGACCATCCTGAATCTTCATCTTCTTCATGTCCTCCAAACGTCAGACGCTCTTCATGTTGACAAACTTCATCCCGGTCCAAGTTTGTCATTTGTCCTCCCTTCCTGCACGTGTCGCTGCTCCCCCGGCGCCACCTCGCGCTGCCGGAAGTGCATCTTTTCCGACGCGGAACTGCGGTGGTGTGCGGCGGTGTCTGCACAAAGCCGCTCCGAAAAAGCCGCCCCCATGTGCGCCGTGCAGCTTCTGCGGGTGTCGGTTCGCCAGCGGATGACCGCCGCCGTGGAGGACTTCCTGCTGCGGCTGCAAAAAGAAGAAGAAGCCTCTCGACTTCCGCTGCTGAGGTCGCTGCTCACCGAGCGGCTCGCGGCGGCCGCGGACGACATCGTGGTCCTGCTGGAGGACTTCGTCAACGACTACGAGGTGAGGATGAAGCGGTCCGAGTGGGAACTCTGCCGCCAGAGGAAGCTGCTGGATGCCAAGACGCAGAGTCCCGCGCAGTCAAGCCGGACGCCGTCAGGCAGGTTTCTTGACTTCCGCTTGGAAGCTCTCGCGCCGGAAGCGCCGCTGATCGAGACGATGCTTTGGAGGTCCAAAGTGTGGCCCGCGTTAAAAACTTAAAACATCAGCTGTAGTTGGACCGTGAGAAAGTCAATATATGAAAAAAGAAGCTATTTCTCCTGAAAGGGTTGTCGTTTATAGTGAAGAACGAAATAGCAGGAACGCTAACTCATCTTAGTAGCATGAGATGTCATCTTTTAGTTTCGTGTAGATTCGTTTGGGGGGGGGGGGGGGGGGGTATAATGCTTTGAGAATGAAGTCAAGTATGAAAACATTTCCAAGAAAAAAGACAGCAGATAGGCTGTGATTTTATGACAAAGTTTTCTAACAACAAAAAATCTATTTGAGAAGAATAAACTTGTATCGAAAGGATCATTGTCGTAGCTGAAAGGAAGAAATAGTGGCTTTCAGGAAGGAATTTGGGAATGTCATTTAGTATGGGGGGCGATTAATTGGGCTGATTATCACATATCACAGATTAATCTATATCGGTGAAAATGGAGCCGATATTCACTTTTTTTGTTGCGCTGAGAGTCTGTTGCTCCCATTCTCTCTCTGAGCTTTTAAGGTGAACATGCAAGTGTTAACTCCCATAACCACCATTATCTAAGACTACTACAGCGTTTTGAGGTGAACATGCAAGTGTTAACTCCCACGTCCACCTTATCTAAGACTACTAGAGCGTTTTAAGGTGAACATGCATGTGTTAACTCCCATGTCACCAAGTTAGCCAGGCCTCCAGCACCAGTAAAGCAAAGAAATTGACAAATTTGTGGCAACAGCTAAAAATGAATGACAAAAAGGCATATCATGACACACAGGCTGCAATGGCACAGACCAACGCATGAAAGTCACAGTAATATTATTTCATATTTTGGCTATTATATTTATGTTCATGTACAGTATTATATTCTGTGTATATTAATGGTCTTATTTCATATATCGGCCCATCAGCCTATATATCGGATATGGTTAGTTAGTTTAGTGGTATTAAGAGGAATAAAACATGCACAGGTGTTGCTCTACATATCCACTGGTGGCCTGACTGGAGTCACCTTGTAGTTGGGGCCTTGGCCCATAAGGTGGCGCTGCTGGCTGTCTTTGGTTGAAGTGGGTGGCGGCCACGGCGCTCACGCTTGCACTGCCTGTCTTCCAGAGAGTCCCGAGGACGTGCGGCAGCTGGTGGTGGGGAAAGAGGTGCAGAGCAAGCCGGAGCCCCCCCGCGTCAAACAGGAAGAGGCGGGCCGAGACGATGAAGAGGCAGCTTCTCCCTCCCCCCGCCACGAGAGCGAGGGCAGTGATGAGGATTGGATGGGGTCCGGCGATGACGTGCCGGTGAAAGGGTCCCAAGTGGTTGGTGGCGGTGGCGTGTCCACCACCTGCTGCGAGTGCGGAAAAAGCTTCCTGAACGCCTTGCGCCTGAAGAGACACAAGAAGACGCACTCGGGAGAGAAACCGTACGTGTGCTCTGTGTGCGGAAAGAGCTCCCGGCAGAAAGGAGACCTGATCAAACACATGCGGACTCACACGGGCGAGAAGCCTTTCTCGTGCTCGGTGTGCGGGAGCAGCTTCATCCACAGCCAGGCGCTGGTCCAGCACACCAGGACGCACACCCAGGAAAAGCCCTTCAGCTGCTCCGTGTGCGACGAGACCTTCGCCCGCAAGGACTACTTGAAGACGCACATGAGGAGACACACGGGAGAGAAGCCCTTCTCCTGTCCCTTCTGCGGAAAGAGTTTCCGGCAGAGGGTGAACATGACGTCCCACATGAGAGTCCACACGGGACACAAGCCGTACTCCTGCTCCATCTGCGACAAGAGCTTCTCGGTGAAGGGCAACGTCAGGATCCACATGAGGACGCACACGGGGGAGAAGCCCTTCAGCTGCAGCGTCTGCGACAAAGGCTTCACTCAGAAGGTCAACCTGCTGAGTCACAAGTGTGCCGGTAGGGCGCCGCCCGACCAATGAGCTGCCGGGACTTTCCCTTTCCATGTTTGAGTCCATGTGGGCAAAGTGCTCTACTGTGGAGTGTCTTTTGGTTCTTGTGCCTGTCCCTGTCAATAAAGGCCTTCCATAAGGACCGGCAGCTGCTGTGCATCACCACCATCCATATACTGCTATTATTTTGAAAAAGCCTCACCGTGAAAAGAGGGAACCCAGGTGTCATTGCCGCTAAGCTAACACCGTCATTGATTACATTTATGGCTCTGCTGTGTGCACGTCCATCTATGCTATATTTCTAATTATTGCCTGATATATTGCACACGTCATTTTGGATTGATCCAAGATCACAGGTGTTCAACGTCACAGGGAGAGCCCGTTCACATACTCCAGTCCACTAGGGGGCTGTATACGACTCGCAGCATCTTTTGGCTGCCGAGCAGGAAAACGCGAAGGAAGCCGAAGGTTAGCTGACTCTAGACCTAAACAAAGTAGGCAGAAGGATCAGCCTCACCGGGACGCCTACATCCAGGAGCGATGGAACAGCGGAACGAAACCGCGACGAAAGCGGAAGGTTGGTGATCTGATTGTTGGCTAACATTAGCGTCAGCTAGCTGCTAAGCTTCTTTGCCTCAAAAGGTGAATGCAAGTCTTTGTGGTATTAGTGTCACGTTCCTCACTAGAGGCTCCAAGGGGGCTTCCAAGTCAGGACTGGTTATTGGAGGGCTTTTTGCCGTGACGTGCTTACCTGAAAACCCTGCCCAGAAGGGCGGGTATGTAAGAGTTGATTATTGGAAGTACTGCCACTGCTTCTAGCCGTCACGATGAATGTTGCGTTGCAGTGTTGCCGTCAGACGTCTTCAAGGTGATTGTAGGTGCACCGCCCCGGCCGGAGACCCCCCGCATCAAGGAGGAGGACGCGACAGAGGTCCGGGTGGCGGCAGGGGACGAAGACGACGCTCCAGGCGAGGCTGATGGAGACTGCCGTGGAGGAGCACAGGCAGCCCGCGACACGTCCACCACATGCTCGCAGTGCGGAAAGACCTTTTACTCCAAGTCCAACCTGAACTTGCACAAGAAGATCCACACGGGAGAGAAGCCGTTCGGCTGCTCGCTGTGCGGGAAGAGGTTCTCCCGGAAAGAGAACATGAGCCGACACGTGAGCACTCACAGCGGCCTGAAACCGTTCAGCTGCTCCGTGTGCGGCTCCTCCTTCAGTCAGCACGACAGCCTGCTGCGACACGTGGCCACGCACGAGCGCACCAAATCCTTTGCGTGCTCCGTGTGCGCCAAGGCCTTCTATGACCAGTACCACCTCAGGCGCCACATGGAGGTGCACAGCCAGGAGAAACCTTTCAGCTGCTCGCTATGCACCCGGACCTTCCGGCACCGCTCGGCTGTGGACGCGCACTTGCGCACGCACACGGGAGAAAAACCTTTCAGCTGCTCGAGCTGCGAGGCCAGCTTCACGCGCCACCCGGCGCTGCTGCAGCACATGAAGAAGCACTCCGGCATCAAGCCCTTCGCCTGCCCAGTGTGCCAGTGCCGCTTCACGCTGCGCCACACGCTGGAGCAGCACGTGAGGACGCACACGCAGGAGAAACCCTTCGACTGCTCCCTCTGCGGGAAGAGCTTCTCTCGAAAGGGCGGCCTCAGCACGCACATGGTGACCCACACGGGGGAGAAGCCGTTTCACTGCAGCGTCTGCAACAGGGCCTTCTCCTGGAGCTCGCAGCTGAAGAGACACAAGTGTGCCGGCCACATGCCTGCTGTCCTTACGCTGACGCATGTGCCGGCGCAGGACCTGGCGGTCAGCACAAAGTAGAAGAAGAACTTCTGCTTGAAATCACCACTTTTACTTTTAAGGGGTCTCACGGACAAGTTGGAAAGAGCTGGAAAATCAAATGCAACGTTCTTCATTGTCCACAGCAACTTTCCAGGTGGAAGAAGATGAGAAGAGATGCCGATTAGAAGTTGGGCTTGTGCTTCTTGACCTCCACCATGAGATGGTGCAGGTTGATGAGCTCGGAGCGGACCGGCAGGCTCCGGAAGGTGGGCTGGTTGAGGATCTTATGGAAGCCGTGGTAGTACTGGATGAGCTGGGTGAGGGCGCCCTGCAGGCAGGAAGAGGAGGAGTCACCATGTGTGTCGGAACCAGAAAGGTGATGAATTCCCCGCATCCTCACCTGGATGATGCTGGTACCGTTTTTGAAGTTGGTGAAGGACCGCATGACGTCCTGACTCATGGCCTCCACTGACTGTTTCCACGAGCTGGAGAATCCTCGGACCAGCTGACAGATCCGAGCTGAAGCATAAAAACATGGAGCAGGTTTTTCCCTTCAGTGAGGTGGTTTCTTCCTGGCGTGGCTACATGGTCACTAATGCACAGCCTGGGCAATAAAATCCTGATGAAAATGTCTTGCATTACTATGTGATAGACCAGTGCTTCTTCTGGAACGTTGATTAGAAAGTGATCATATTTATTCATTGATCTGTACTGTACAGACGAGGGTTGGTGATATGGACCTTAGCATACATCACCATGTGACCATATGACAGGATATCAAATGTAAATTGAGCAGAGTTTGTATAAAAAGCTACAAAGCTTTAAGCCATATCATGACAGACATGTCTCGAATGGTAAAGCACAAGTATTTATTGGTAACTGGCTAACTGTTGCTACTACATCTCCAACCAACCATGCCATTCCATCTGCATATGGAAATGGTTTCATCACACGCTCTTATTTTGAAGAATGGTCAAGGAAGTGTCCTGTGTGTGGAGAATGTGTATTCACGGCTAAGATGAGCGACGTTAAAAAATAAACACGCTTTTCATATTTTTTACAGAGGACTTCCACGTGGTCACAGGGCAGTGTAAAACCTTCCTTACGTTATAGCCTGAAATCACAAGCCGGTGGAAATATACTCATCCACGCTAACTCTGCTAGCTTCCATTCACGCTCTGGGAGAGGAGATTCAGCTGGGGTTTATCTGTTAAACCTGTGTGTGTGTGTGTGTGTGTGGTGGTGGTGGGGGGGTTGTTCTGTGTTTAGAATGATCTGGTGCCACAACTGAGTAAATACTTCCTCACACCAATGCAATTCATTCATCTTATATATGCGCCACGGCACACGGCCATCAAGCCATTTTCTTATGATGGGAGGAATCTAAAGCGCTAGAAAAGATGTCACCCAGCCACGCTGGGACACGCTGAAGGTGGAAGCAGGGAAGAGCATACAAGCAGGAGTCAACATGTGTACATGTTGGCAGGGCGGCATTGAACTGACCCCCCCCAAATATTTGAGAAGCACTGGTGTAAGTGGACCAAAATGGACGTTGTCACCTTCCTCGTTCTTCAGTCGCTCCAGCTGCCCTTTCTCCACCAGTGCCTCGGCCTCCTTCACAAAGGAGATCATCCCTCCGAAGGGCGGTGACAAGATCTCTTCAATAAACTCCTGTGGGGAGGGAGTTGTTGTATTATCCTGCCGGTATTTCACAATGAAAGCTGCCAACGCAAGTTCTCACCTGCGTCCTGGCCAGCAGCAGCTGCTGGAAACCTTCCACCTCTTTGCTGTCGTCTGCTGCCCTCTCCTGCACAAACACAGCCATCAACTTCCTGCGCTTCAAGGGAACGTAGCGACTACCGACATCAGAACACCAGCGGCAGCTAGCATATCTTACATAATGACCAACTGCAAACCTAACAAGTGCGTGTCATGTGAGTATATGGAGAGAAGGAAGAGAGCGGGACACAATGCTGGCAGGACGTTGGAATCCTCCCTCCCTTTGAAGATGGACAGTGTTTGTGGGCAGGGCTTACCATGAGGACGCTGAGCATCATGTCATAGTTGTTGATGAGGAAGATGAGTTGGTCTCTCCGGGACGGAAACTCTGCCGCCATCTTCAGCACAAAGTTTTCCACCTCCGCCTGAAAGGTCACCAAGAAGCGATGGCTGGACCAATCACACGCTTGTGCTCAAGCAGAATATAAACGACCAGTAGCCTCTGCTCCTCCATCATCATCATCGTCATAATCTGCTTCTACTCTCAAATGACTTGAATGACTTCTATACAGCGCACCTAGTCCTGAAATGGAGTGTAGGGAAGGGTGCTAGTAGATGTACAGGATAGGGGGCAAGGAGATGTGTAGGAAAGGAGGGCAGGAGGGGGCAAGGTGTCGTGTAGGAAAGGGGGCTAGGAGATGTGTAGGAAAGGAGGGCAGGAGGGGGCAGGGTGTGTAGGAAAGGGGGCTAGGAGATGTGTAGGAAAGGAGGGCAGGAGGGGGCAAGGTGTCGTGTAGGAAAGGGGGCCAGGAGAGGTGTAGGGAGCATTTAGGAGCAGGGTGTGGCTTGCCCAGAGTGAGGGGGTGCTACCATGGAAGTACAGTTACTAACAGGGTGTCAAATGGAATAAGATTTCTGCTGTGAATTCATAGCAAACGTCCCCATCCACCTTTTGGCCTCCAAACTGCCTGCAATGTCGGCGGGTGTACTTTCCAGAATGTGTCGGCAAGCGTGGTGATTGGTGGACATGGAAAGGAAAGGGGGCAGAGAGGGGAATGTTACCTGAAGTTGAGCCAGCAGAGCGTTGGTTCTCTCACTGGGGAACGTCTGGTTGATGCTGACGATGGCTGAAGAGAACTCAGCATAACGACGTGTGATCTGAAACCCCAACACACAGCATGTAGGTGCTTGTGTGTGTGTGTGTGTGTGTGAGACATACATAATGGGGTCTGGTGTCCAGCACTCCCAGTTTCTGAGGGTCTGTGTTTCTGATGCTGTGGATGTTCATTTCCAGGATGAGCTCAAAGCGAGGCCAAAGCAGCTCCAGCACGGCCTCCCAGTACCTGACACACACACACACACACACACACACACTGTCACAGACGTATGCCCTTGCGTGCACACACAAGTGTGAGCAGACACTGACTTGTCAAGAGCGGGAATGTTCCTCTTGGTGGTGATAGCTCGGAAGCGGAGGATGACGTGGATGCACAGGAAGATGGCGATGCTGTCGTAGCAGTCAGACACGTACGTAGACATGCTCCTCTGTGCACACACACACACACACACTGAATTTTTTTACCACATGGGGAAGCTGTGCGTGTTCTACGCAAGCAGTGGAACAGAGCCCACCAGGAACATGCTTAGCGTCTTTCCCATGATGCTGTTGAACAGGTCGAGGGCGGAGTTTCCGGCCACCATGAAGAAGTCGGACAGGAAGAGGTGCTCTCTGCAGCCGTTGTCCAGCAAGGCATAGTGTTGGCTGCGGAACAACGTCTCATAAGGGTACTGAGGGAGGACAGCTTGGTTACTAGAACGTTCCTGAAGGGGCACCACACGCCACTAGGTGTCGCCACTTGACAGAAGAACCAGCCGGCCTCACCCTGCTGTCGCCTCTCTGAGCCGTGTGAGGAACCAGAATGGGGCCCTCTAGCTCTGGGGGACTTAGTATCGCCCCCCTCTGGCCGAGTGTGAAGATGGTGTTCCTGCTCTTCAGAGACGGCTTGGAGAAGAAACCTGCGGGGACCAAGCACAAAAGGCATTCAAGTATCTGAAGATGGTTAACAAATTTTGACATTATTATTGACGATCATCTGCACCCGCCTGTCACCCAAATACAGCTGGCATAGGCTCCGGCATGGCCCTGTGACCCTCGCCACAGAGGATGGGTGGATGGATGGAGTATTATTTGCTGAAACCAAGTGATCCATTCATTCATTCATTTTCTACTGCTTATCCTCACGAGGGTCACCGGGGTGCTGGAGCCTATCGCAGCTGTCTGGACGAGAGGTGGGGTTCACCCTGGACTGGTGGCCAGCCAATCACAGGGCACATATAGACAAACAACCATTCACACTCACATTCATACCTATGGACAATTTGGAGTGGCCAATTAACCTAGCATGTTTTTGGAATGGGGGAGGAAACCGGAGTACCCGGAGAAAAGCCACGCATGCACGGGGAGAACATGCAAACTCCACACTCGGGTCTCCTAGTTGCTAACCACTCGGCCGTCGTGCATGAATTATTCTCATGACATGATGAATGAGTACTTGTTGTTCTTTCAGGAAGGGGCCCGTCTGAGTTGTGATGTTTGTGGCCATGGAAATGCCTCAGCAGGGTGACACGGCACTTTCACAGCAGCCACACCTGCACTGCCACCCATGAAGGTGTGGTCCTTGACTCCAACACCCAGACTCATTAAAAGAGGGTGGATGCACACACACACACACATACACACAACATACCTTTCTTGGCGGTATCTTCCACCCCCATCAGGTCATCCTTGTCTGCGACTTCTTCGTACTGCAACCACACACACACGTGACAATGCTGCCTGGGGGTACGCCCCCCCCATTTATCAGTTAGTGAATTGGTGCATTTCTGCCAAGTAGGATTCAATGTTAATAAATGGAATATTTTCATAGCGCATGGAAAACCTGCATATGACTTTGCAGAGTCACAGTCAGTCTTCTGGAATCCACCAGTGGTTTCATGCTTTGTGTTGTGTATACACAATGTACCCATGTACAAGTCATTTGCTAATTAGCATGTTGCTGGGTGTGTCCCACTGAGTCACAGAGGCTGCGCCCTCACCTGCACTTTCAGCAGCCGACCGCTGTACGATTTGAAGTAACTGTAGTAGATCTTACTCATGGTGTCCACATACTCGTCACGCACCTCTTTGGCTGCCGTTCTCTCGTTGGCCAGCAGGAACTGGTAGAAGAACCTGGAGCACCACCACAGTCACGGGGCGGGTGTTAAGTGGAGGGGGGGGGGGGGGGGGGGGAGGAGGTGGGAGCGGGGCGCACCTGGACTTGAGTAGCGTGTTCTGTGGGATCTGGTAGTTGGTCATGGGCTTCCTGAAGGAGTAGATCTTCTGCAGAATGAACTCTCGGATCTTTGACACTGCCTGGCGTGGAGAAAACAGCCTTAGAATGATAGACCACCACCACAGCAGCCAAGGAAAGCCAAAGTCACAATTGACAAGAATAACGGCCTAATATTAACACTGTTTTTTATGAAGTCATAACATTATGAGAAACAAACCAAAGCTGTCATTTTTAAAATGAGGTTGTAGAAAATGTTCCAAGATGAAGTGAAACCCTGACGTCATGCTGGAATAAAGCTGAAACACACATGAAAAAACATTTCTTTGGAATAAAGTCCAAATATGAAGAAAAAAACTTTTACAATAACATGTATGAATAATATAAATAGATATTAATATGAGTAAAAACAACATCATTCTCGTTGCATGAAAGAAAATGACATTACCTTTAATAGTTGGAATATGGGAAACAAAGAAAGGAGGTTATGACAAGGGCAATAACGTCTGAATATTACAGCAATAACAAGCCTGGTTGCTTTACTTTGTGCACCGGCTCGGCAGATTCTTCACCTCTGATGGCTTGTTCTTTATGAGCCAATAAACACTTCATGCACACACCCTTACTTGCAAAATATTGTCAGCATGTCACTCCATTGCCCCATGGATTTTTGGGGTGTGTTGGAAGCAGAGGGGAAGTTGGCACTGAGCCAAATGTCATCAGCTGGAACGAAAGTGCTCTTGATCCCAACCTCTACATAAGTTAATCTGACAAATCTTGATGACACATAGAAGGACTCCAGCTTCTGCTTGGACATCAACAAGTAGCAAGCCGCTGTTTAACTCCCATGGAAAAACATCTGATGCTAGCTTGGATTGCAAGGTGTGCATCCATTCCAATCCTCTATTCTCTTTCATCGTGGCATGTAACATGATTTTTGATCATCGCCATGGACTCGAAGACGACGAAGGAAATGCGACTGTGGTTGTAACCTGCAGCAAATGCTGCCGCCGTGTGTACTTCAGGTGGGTGTGTCGTCAATGAAAACCCCTGGATACTTGTATGACTGCACCCAAGCAGTCAACCACCATTTCCTCGGTCTTGTTCACATTTAAAACAAGATGGTTATGGTCACGCCAGTCTCCGGAGATGTTCTCTGACGACTGCGCAGTGGTCGGGTGTATCAGAGATGGACCGGAGGTAGAGTACAGGACAGTGATTGCCGACTTTGTAGACTGATCCCGGGTAAACCGCCTGCTCCTGAACGTGGACAAGACCAAGGAGCTGGAGTACTTGGGAGTCCACATGAACGGCAGACTGGACTGGAAGGACAACAGCAATGCCGTCTACAAGAAGAGCATGAGCAGACTCTACGGCCACACCTAGGAACGTTCACCACTGCTCAATGTTTCGGCTAATTGTGGCTAATGGCTCTCACTGTAGTTGGGTGGAGCTTTACAAATGGCTTTGGAACTTTTTCCACACTGACGCATCTCAATACATCTCAGTTATATTTGGGGGAGCACGCAGGGCCATGTAGTTTTGCATTGTTTTCTCCATCATAAAGGTTTATTTGAAAAACTGCATCAAGTGTTGAGTTGTGTTGTCATAGCCTAATTTCAAGATTAGTTTGATGATCTGAAACATTGAAGTGTAACAAACTCATGTTGCTCACTCATGACCCCACCTTGACTTTGAGGCGGTCCACGATGTCCTGGATGTCAGAGCAGGCCAACGTCTCTCGGAAGCTGAGCTCCTTGGCCAAGTTGATCTTGTTGTTGAGCTCGTGGAGCTGCTCCAAGAAGTCCTGCTCTGTCACTGGACTCTCCAGGATGATTCTGAAAAAGACGTCACATGGGTTTCCATGAGGCACTAGTTTGTCTGCGACAAAGAAACAACAGGATGATGAAAGCTGTGCGGGCATACGAGATCATGGCGGCGGGCACAAGCAGCTCGTCCACCAACTGGCTGAGGTTGCTGCGGACCGCCTGGCGGTTCTTTAGACGGACATTCATGCTGAGGGACTGCTGCTGCAATGTGTGGATCTCGCTGCTGATGGACGACAGGTCGCTCTGGAAGCCGCTCAGCATCTCCTCCATCCTCTGGTGGGGAACACACACAGGTTCAGACATAGAACAAAGCAAACTTTTGAGGATCTTCCCACCTCCAGGATGGCATCACAAGCGCTGATCTGCTGGTGCAGCAGAGCGATGTTCTGGCTCTCCTTAATGTCTGACACATTAGCGCTCAGGAAAAGGAAAGTGTGCAAGTCCCACTGCAACTTGAGAACCTTTTCCTTACTTCACGCCGACACATGAGCCTCCTGTGTGGACATCCTAATTGGCTGTGCCATCTGGCCGTCTTTTATTCTGCAGTAGCGCAGCCACGCTCCCGCAGAGCCATCCACGCATCCACGCACATAGGACGTTACATGACATCAGGAGAGAAAAACAAGACAAGACATAGAGGATACAGTCTTTGATAGAGGCCTGTTCGATCTTTTGAAGCTCTGCCTCCACCTGTTTGGAGTACTGACGCAGGTCAACACCCTGGAATCACAAGAGATGACAATCGGGATGGAGATCCACAAACTGAATTCAGTCCACCTTCCTCTGTCTAATGTTGGCGCTCACAGTTTTAAGGGCCTCCTTGACAAGGTCGTCTTCCAGATTGGCCTGGATGTGCACTAGAGGAACAACACATCACACAGTCACCATGACACCTAGCCATCCGTTGCGTGTGCACAAGGGACTGATCAGGAATAGATGAGGGAGTCTTACGGTCCACTTCGTCCAAGATGAACTCATCAGTGGTCAGGTCCAGTTCTCCCAGGTTGAGCTGGGCACTTTCCCCATCATTCATCTGGAAAATCAGTTACACAATAGCCAGGATGTAGGATGCAGGAAATAGGAACCTATCTTCACGTCAACATTGCTCAGGCAAAAACTCATTCTGTCTGAATCATTTTCATTGCGTATTCCTTTCTGTCAGCATGAGACACACAATTGACCATCCATCCATCCCGCCAGCGAAGGGGTACAAACATACGTAGATACGGACATTCGTTGGTCACGTCATTATTTGTAAGTGCAACGGAATGCTAATGCTAATGCGTTTCGGGGAAAAGAGCGAAAGGAAAGCTTGTGAACAAGGACAAGGGTAGCCACACAAACAACGATACTAACAAATCTCACCTCGTCTTGAAAGTAGGCCATGGCGAGTTGTGTCGGGGTCTCAGCAATGTTGACATCCACACAAGAGGAGACTAAAGCCGCCTCCGCCATTGCTCAGGTGACGTCAGCGTCCTCTTAAAAATGCAATTTCTTTTCGCCAACGTTGAAAGCACACAGTCAAGTTGTACCGGAAAACGTCCCTGTAGCCATGATTTACCACAGATTCTAAACAAGTTGTACCTCTTGGGTAATGTCGTTCTTATTTGGTGTTTCACATATAGTAAAATTGGCATTCGTTTCTTGTCGGACACGTTTAAAGTACTGGAATGACTTCCGCCCTCGGCACTGTCAAACTATCGCGAGATCTCGCCCACTTCCTTTCTGCGCTGAACAAGCTTCCAAGATGGTGAGTACCTTGTCTAGCAACCCGGCATGTTATTGATATCTGCCCTCATCTGGCGCAAGCGTGTATCAATTCTTTTCTTTAGACATTTTATGAAACATGCACATCGTGTGTGAGCGCTCAAACGCAGAATTGATGGCAAGTAAGGGTCATTAATGGATATATAAAGGTGTCTTCGAGACGGCGCCGGTCCTTCGATGCCCGTAACAAGTCGTCAATGTTCGCCTTTATTTGTTGTCAAGAGAGTCTAAAGCACCTTTTCCATACCGACTTGTACGTTATGCTGTTTTGACAAGCGCCTGGATAATAAACCCTTCCACTTAGCGTGGAAGCTAATGTAGCGTCGTTAGCCTCAGCGTTGGCGATGTCCCGGTGCGCTCAGATGTTGCATCGTCCCGTTTGCAGCTTGGAGCGTCACAGTTGACACCGACAACGTTCACCTGGCCATTCTTTGTAAGGGCTGCTGCCATGTCACTTAAGACCAATTATTATTTGGTATTTCTGCAGTCTCTGGTCATCCCTGAGAAGTTCCAGCACATTCTACGTGTTCTCAACACGAACATTGATGGAAGGAGAAAGATTGCCTTTGCCATTACTGCCATAAAGGTAATCAAAGAAGCTGAGGAGTTGCCATCTTGTTTTAGCGTGCATTTGTGCAGCCCCTGTTTGTTCTTCTCTCAGGGTGTCGGCAGGCGGTACGCCCACGTGGTCCTGAGGAAGGCGGACATCGACCTCAACAAGAGGGCTGGGGAGCTGACTGAGGAGGAGGTAAGCAGGGTGCTTGCAAGATCTTTGGTGGAGCCTTGGTGCGTTTACGCACTCACACTTAGTCTTTGGAGTCCATAAGTGCCCACATGTCCCGAGACGTGGTCTTTGGAGTCCCATTTGTGCCCACATGTCCCGAGACGTGGTCTTTGGAGTCCATAAGTGCCCACATGCCCTGTCAGTATTTTGAGCACAGGAAATGGATTAGGAAAGGTATAGTCAGTTGTGAATAGCAGCATTTAGCAGTCATTGTGCTAAATGCCTGGGTTGAAACAGGCTATGCAAAGGTTCCTAAAAGGAGTGCCTCTTTGCCGTTTTCATTTCGTAAAAGTAGTTCTCACAAGACAACATTGGAGGCCACTGATTATGCAACATACGTAATTAGTTTTTCCATTCACTTAAGCAAATGATATATGACTAACACGGATGAAGTAACCTCTATTGAACAATCTCATTGGGGGAGACGACGAGGACGACGACGATGATGATGAGGAGGAGGATTCACACCAACAACTTGTGGACATCTTCCGTGATTGGTGGTTTAGCACCCTTATCTGACAGGACCATTGCGTCTCCCTTGGCCAGGATGTTGGGCTAGTGGATGTACCTGAAGGATACTGTATTGTTGTGTACACCAAGTATCACCTGAAGGATACTGTATTGTTGTGTACACCAAGTATCACCTGATGGACAATAAACAAGCAACGCTGGCAGTATGGTCATGACTTTTACTAATACCATATGTCAACTCCAACACTTGGTTACGCACTATCAGAGCTGCAATGAGGATTCGAATAATTTGAGCACCTCGATTACAAAAACGATTAGTTATTTTTCTGCTTCGAAGAATCGCTTCCATGACGGAGTGTGCGTCACCCACGCAGAGGACGAAGGAAGCGGTGTTTAAAGGCGCGGGTAGTTTGAAGAGGCGGGCAACAAGGCAATGAAAGAAGGAAAACAAGTAAAAAAACAAAAAAAAACATGGCTAAACACGGTGATGTGTATCCATTGGAACGTGCCGCTTACATCCACAATAGCATCCTGATTAGCTGTCGACCGTGTGCAGCCACAATGAAATCTCAGCACTTGCCGGTGTGGCTGATGGATAAAAGCAGTATTTGAAGCCGCTATCTTGTGGCGGTTGGATGGAAAGGAGACATGTTTGTTTGTTTCTTATTGTGACTAAATGGCTTTCGTGTGTATTGTGGTACTTGACTCAATATAGCGCTGCTCCTATTGTACAATAACCCACAAAGAACACTGGTGGTATTTTGTTGGAAAAATCTTGCCCCAAACCAAATTATTGGCAAGCTGAGGTTAGTGTTCGGCCTTCTTGACCCATAACTCCCCAAAGTAACCTCATGCTGTGGGTCCTGGTTGCAGGTGGAGCGTGTGGTCACAATCATGCAGAACCCTCGCCAGTACAAAATCCCAGACTGGTTCCTAAACAGGCAGAAGGACGTCAAGGATGGTAAATTCAGTCAGGTGGGTGAATGCTGATTTCTGACTTGTTGACATGCAAGAAAAGGACAGAGCGGTTCTGGTAAATTGCACACTGACGACCATGCGCTGCTTCCAGGTGCTTGCTAACGGCCTCGACAACAAACTGAGAGAAGACCTGGAGAGGCTGAAGAAGATCAGAGCCCATCGTGGTCTTCGACACTTCTGGGGGTGAGCCGAGCACTGAGGCGTTGGCTGTCATCTCTAACATGGTCATCTTTAACATCCCGTCTCTCCTCTTCCAGCCTGCGTGTGCGTGGTCAGCACACCAAGACCACCGGGCGCCGTGGCCGCACTGTGGGTGTGTCCAAGAAGAAGTAAACTCCCAGCATCCTTTGCTTTCAATAAACCACATTCACTTCTTTCATTGTGATTCTTACGCACCTGCCAACGCTACAGCGATGGAATGCATCAGGCTTTGAGGCAAACTTCATGTTTGGAGCGGCTGCAGAAGAAACCCTGCTCATGACTTATGGAGCCTTTCTTACAGGGACGTTTGCTGGGCATCCGTCAGGTCTGGCGCCCCAGCTAGCACGGCTAACTGGACTGGGTTATGGTTGCAGCCTTTTTAATCTAGTTTGACCTTTCTCTTTGGGCTTTTGTCTTCAGGGGTCGCCACAGCAAAACAATCCTCCATCCAACCCTTTCTTCATCTGTCTCTCTCATGTCCTTCACTACCTCCATAAACCTCCTCTTTGGTCTTCCTCTATGCCTCCTACCTGGCAGCAGCCAGTTTGACCAGATAGCACTTTAGTGTCATTAAGCACAAGCACCAATGTCATGTGGAAAATGGTAATACGCCTCAAGTTAGATGAGCTTGAGTAATACTTAAGCTATGAAGTACTTTCAATGCTAGCAGATGGAAAGAAGTACAGATGTGGCTTTAACGTCTCAAGTCTCTGCATCATGCAGTTCTGCTTTTCCATGCAAGGTGGACAGTGGGCTGGCCTGTGAAATCATCAAGAATGGAAGGAATATGGCTTGTGTGAATCTGCCTAGGTCAGACCACCCTCGTAAACTGAGGGACCGAGACTAGTGAGAGATGCCACCAAGACCCATACGAAGACTCTGAAGTAGTGACAAGCTTCAGCTGCTGAGGTGGGAGAGACTGCATATAGCAACTGCTGCCCGGGTTCTTCGCTGGTCAAAACTTCATGGGAAGGTGGCAAAGGGAAGCCACTGTTGAAGAGAAGCATGTGGAAGACTCCACGGTCAAGTGGAAAAAGATTCTTTGGTCTGATGGAGCAAAATGTAGCTTTTTGGCCATCCGACAGGACGTTATGTCTGGTAGAAACCAAACACTGCACGTCACCAAAAACACACCATAACCATGGTAGCATAGTGGTGGCAGCATCAAGCTGTGGGGATGTTTCTCAGCAGCCGGACCTGGAAGGCTTGTACAGATAGAGCGCAGAATGCATCCGTCCATCCATTCTCCTACGCTTATCCGGGTCCAGGTCACGGGGGCAGAAGTCTCAGTTGGGAAGCCCAGACTTCCCGGTCCCTGGCCACCTCCTCCACCGGGAGGATACCAAGGCGTTCCCAGGCCAGCTGTGAGACATAATCCCTCTGTGAGACATAATCCCTAGATCTGGCCCGGGGCCTTTTCCCAGATGGGCATGCCCGGAACACTTCACCAGGGAGGCATCAGGGAGGCATCCGGACTAGATGCCCGAGCCACCTCAGCTGACTCCTCTCGATGTGAAGGAGTAGCGGCTCGACTCTGAGCCCCTCCCGGATGGCTGAGCTCTCTTAGGGTGAGTCCAGCTACCCTACGGAGGAAACTCATTTCAGCCGCCTGTATCCGCCATCTCATTCTTTCGGTCATGACCCAAAGCTCATGACCATAGGGGGGGGGGGGAACATAGATCGACCGGTAAATTGAAAGCTTTGCCTTCCGGCCCAGCTCTCTTTTCCCCACAACGGTCCGGTACAGTGACCGCATTACTGCCGGGGCTGCGCCGATCCGTCTGGCGACCTCACGCTCCCACCTTCCCTCACTCGTGAACAAAACCCCGAGATACTTGAACTCCTCCACCGAGAGCAGGACCTCATTCTCAACCAATAGGGAGCACTCCACCCTTTTCCGACTGAGAACCATGGCCTCTGATTTGAGTCTCATCCCAGAAGCTTCATACTCAGATGCAAACGCTGAAGGTCGCAGTCCGAAGATTTGGTACCGTTTTAGATCATATAAGCTCAGCTAAATCATTTTCATTTCAAGGTGGAAGCAAGGATGACTTTGTTAGTTTAAACGTGCCTGGAGGTGATCATTGGCACAGTACATGAAGCAGACTTGAAACGTTTTCGCAGCAAGCACGGAATCCAAAGAAATACAACTGGAATAGGTGCAGATTCTGGAAGATCTACTAAGTTTTGTGTGCTGGTTATGGTGTGTAGCTGGTCTATAGCAGTCCACAACTCAATACAAAGATCCCAAAAATGAGCATCATAGGTCCCGTAATCCTAACCCTTTGATCAGGTCTTATATAGATAATAATTGCCAATGAAGAATTGTAGTATTTCTAATGTATGACTAGTACTGATTGGCATATTCCCAGGATTTGTGTTTGCAAAAGGCAATCACGCAAACAGTGCCTTACATTTCTACCTTCAGCAAAAAAAAAAAAAAATCAACAGACTTGAATGCACATTTTTATTTTGGCAACCCTAGCAAGAATAGTCTGAACAAGATCCACAATACACAGAATACATGTACTGCAAACTGTAACTACATACCCATACCATAACCATCAAAGTTGAAAAGTCCCAACTATACATAGTACATGCAGGACTACTATCTACTACTGCTACTACTTGTAGCATTTACTCGGGGGGGTACCATCAGTGCGAGTAGTAAACAGTAGTATTATCAGTGGGAGTAGGATCCATGGAGTACTTTTTGTAGTAGAAGTATTTATAGGGGTGCTTTTTTTTGTAGTAGTAGTAGTATTTAGTAGTAGTGGGAGTAACTGTAGTGGTGTTTTCTGTAGGAGTACCAACTGTAGTGGTGTCTTCGGCAGGAGTGTCGTCTGTTGGGTTGCTATCTGTAGTGGCGTTTTCCTCAGGAGTGCCAACTGTCGTGGCGTCTCCGGCAGGAGTGTCGTCTGTTGGGTCGCTATCTGTAGTGGCGTCTCCGGCAGGAGTGTCGTTTGTTGGGTCGCTATCTGTAGTGCCGTTTTCTTCAGGAGTGTTGTCTGTTGGGTCGCTATCTGTAGTGGCGTCTTCCTCAGGAGTGCCAGCTGTCGTGGCGTCTCCGGCAGGAGTGTCATCTGTTGGGTTGCTATCTGTAGTAGCGTTTTCCTCAGGAGTGTTGTCTGTTGTGTCGCTATCTGTAGTGGCGTCTCCGGCAGGAGTGTCGTCTGTTGGGTTGCTATCTGTAGTGCCGTTTTCTTCAGGAGTGTTGTCTGTTGGGTTGCTATCTGTAGTGGCGTTTTCCTCAGGACTGCCAACTGTCGTGGCGTCTCCGGCAGGAGTGTCGTCTGTTGGGTCGCTATCTGTAGTGGCGTCTCCGGCAGGAGTGTCGTTTGTTGGGTCGCTATCTGTAGTGGCGTCTTCCTCAGGAGTGCCGTCTCTTGGGTCGCTAACTGTAGTGGCGTCTTCGGCAGGAGTGCCAACTGTCGTGGCGTCTCCGGCAGGAGTGTCGTCTGTTGGGTTGCTATCTGTAGTAGCATTTTCCTCAGGAGTGTCGTCTGTTGGGTTGCTATCTGTAGTGGCGTCTCCGGCAGGAGTGTCGTTTGTTCCGTTGCTATCTGTAGTGCCGTTTTCTTCAGGAGTGTTGTCTGTTGGGTCGCTATCTGTAGTGGCGTCTTCCTCAGGAGTGCCAGCTGTCGTGGCGTCTCCGGCAGGAGTGTCATCTGTTGGGTTGCTATCTGTAGTAGCGTTTTCCTCAGGAGTGTTGTCTGTTGGGTCGCTATCTGTAGTGGCGTCTCCGGCAGGAGTGTCGTCTGTTGGGTTGCTATCTGTAGTGCCGTTTTCTTCAGGAGTGTTGTCTGTTGGGTTGCTATCTGTAGTGGCGTCTTCCTCAGGAGTGCCAACTGTCGTGGCGTCTCCGGCAGGAGTGTCGTCTGTTGGGTCGCTATCTGTAGTGGCGTCTCCGGCAGGAGTGTCGTTTGTTGGGTCGCTATCTGTAGTGCCGTTTTCTTCAGGAGTGTTGTCTGTTGGGTCGCTATCTGTAGTGGCGTCTTCCTCAGGAGTGCCAGCTGTCGTGGCGTCTCCGGCAGGAGTGTCATCTGTTGGGTTGCTATCTGTAGTAGCGTTTTCCTCAGGAGTGTTGTCTGTTGGGTCGCTATCTGTAGTGGCGTCTCCGGCAGGAGTGTCGTCTGTTGGGTTGCTATCTGTAGTGCCGTTTTCTTCAGGAGTGTTGTCTGTTGGGTTGCTATCTGTAGTGGCGTTTTCCTCAGGAGTGCCAACTGTCGTGGCGTCTCCGGCAGGAGTGTCGTCTGTTGGGTCGCTATCTGTAGTGGCGTCTCCGGCAGGAGTGTCGTTTGTTGGGTCGCTATCTGTAGTGGCGTCTTCCTCAGGAGTGCCGTCTCTTGGGTCGCTAACTGTAGTGGCGTCTTCGGCAGGAGTGCCAACTGTCGTGGCGTCTCCGGCAGGAGTGTCGTCTGTTGGGTTGCTATCTGTAGTAGCATTTTCCTCAGGAGTGTCGTCTGTTGGGTTGCTATCTGTAGTGGCGTCTCCGGCAGGAGTGTCGTTTGTTCCGTTGCTATCTGTAGTGCCGTTTTCTTCAGGAGTGTTGTCTGTTGGGTCGCTATCTGTAGTGGCGTCTTCCTCAGGAGTGCCAGCTGTCGTGGCGTCTCCGGCAGGAGTGTCATCTGTTGGGTTGCTATCTGTAGTAGCGTTTTCCTCAGGAGTGTTGTCTGTTGGGTCGCTATCTGTAGTGGCGTCTCCGGCAGGAGTGTCGTCTGTTGGGTTGCTATCTGTAGTGCCGTTTTCTTCAGGAGTGTTGTCTGTTGGGTTGCTATCTGTAGTGGCGTCTTCCTCAGGAGTGCCGTCTCTTGGGTCGCTAACTGTAGTGGCGTCTCCGGCAGGAGTGTCGTCTGTTGGGCCGCTATCTGTAGTGGCGTCTTCCTCAGGAGTGCTGTCTCTTGGGTCGCTAACTGTAGTGGCGTCTTCAGCAGGAGTGCCAACTGTTGTGGCGTCTCCGGCAGGAGTGTCGTCTGTTGGGTTGCTATCTGTAGTGGCGTCTTCCTCAGGAGTGCCGTCTCTTGGGTCGCTAACTGTAGTGGCGTCTCCGGCAGGAGTGTCATCTGTTGGGCCGCTATCTGTAGTGGCGTCTTCCTCAGGAGTGCCGTCTCTTGGGTCGCGAACTGTAGTGGCGTCTTCGGCAGGAGTGCCAACTGTTGTGGCGTCTCCGGCAGGAGTGTCGTCTGTTGGGTTGCTATCTGTAGTAGCGTTTTCCTCAGGAGTGTTGTCTGTTGGGTCGCTATCTGTAGTGGTGTCTCCGGCAGGAGTGTCGTCTGTTGGGTTGCTATCTGTAGTGGCGTCTTCCTCAGGAGTGCCGTCTCTTGGGTCGCTAACTGTAGTGGCGTCTCCGGCAGGAGTGTCGTCTGTTGGGTTGCGATCTGTAGTGGCATCTTCCTCAGGAGTGTCGTCTGTTGGGTTGCTATCTGTAGTGGCGTCTTCCTCAGGAGTGTCGTCTCTTGGGTCGCTAACTGTAGTGGCGTCTTCGACAGGAGTGCCAACTGTCGTGGCGTCTCCGGCAGGAGTGTCGTCTGTTGGGTCGCTATCTGTAGTGGCGTCTCCGGCAGGAGTGTTGTCTGTTGGGTTGCTATCTGTAGTGGCGTCTCCGGCAGGAGTGTCGTCTGTTGGGTTGCTATCTGTAGTGGTGTCTTCCTCAGGAGTGCCGTCTCTTGGGTCGCTAACTGTAGTGGCGTCTCCGGCAGGAGTGTCGTCTGTTGGGTCGCGATCTGTAGTGGCGTCTTCCTCAGGAGTGTCGTCTGTTGGGTTGCTATCTGTAGTGGCGTCTTCCTCAGGAGTGCCGTCTCTTGGGTCGCTAACTGTAGTGGCGTCTTCGACAGGAGTGCCAACTGTCGTGGCGTCTCCGGCAGGAGTGTCGTCTGTTGGGTCGCTATCTGTAGTGGCGTCTCCGGCAGGAGTGTCGTCTGTTGGGTTGCTATCTGTAGTGGCGTCTCCGGCAGGAGTGTCGTCTGTTGGGTTGCTATCTGTAGTGGCGTCTCCGGCAGGAGTGTCGTCTGTTGGGTCGCGATCTGTAGTGGCGTCTTCCTCAGGAGTGTCGTCTGTTGGGTTGCTATCTGTAGTGGCGTCTTCCTCAGGAGTGCCGTCTCTTGGGTCGCTAACTGTAGTGGCGTCTTCGACAGGAGTGCCAACTGTCGTGGCGTCTCCGGCAGGAGTGTCGTCTGTTGGGTCGCTATCTGTAGTGGCGTCTCCGGCAGGAGTGTCGTCTGTTGGGTTGCTATCTGTAGTGGCGTCTCCGGCAGGAGTGTCGTCTGTTGGGTTGCTATCTGTAGTGGCGTCTTCCTCAGGAGTGCCGTTTGTTGGGTTGCTAACTGTAGTGTCATCTATCTCAGGAGTGCCGTCTGTTGGGTCACTAACTGTAGTGGCGTTTTCTGCAGGAGTAATATCTGTAGGTTTAGGATTTGTACCAGGTAGTACGTCAATAAATAGGTAGTTTTCTATTATCTTCAAACTCAAGTGAGTTTCTTCAGGAAACTTGAATTTGAAGCGTCCGGGCCGCAAACAGAATTCATCAGCGGGATCAATGGTTTTATTGGTTCCAGTGGTTCCAGTCATTGAAGCAGTGTAATTCTGAGTATGTTGTGCTTGAGTAGGCAGACTCTTGGTTCCTGTTTGAAGTAACATAGTCATATATCAGTAAGCATTCATATCTCGCAGTATGTAGTTGTACAGAAGTACATACTGTGGTTTATATTTCACGTCTTGTTGAGTGTTTGATGACTTACCTACGATCACAAATACAAGAATGAAAGTCTTGATCATCATTGTGTTGTCTTTGTGTCCTCTGATGTCCAAGATAAAGTCAGATGGCTTCCTGTAAGACAGGGAGAAGGAACATTGAATGGCATATAGAAAGTGGCGTCCATCAGGGGATGGTGTCCTGTTGGTCAGAGCTCAGGAGGACGACTGACATCTCTCTCCTCCTGTTCATGTTTTGCTCTACCAGTGTGATGTTACATGATTGTGTGTCACTGAAACCCTTTGGTCCTCCAGGACTGAGCTGGCTGTCTCCACTGGAACGTCTGGTCAATAAAAATGTTCCTGCCTGCAGCCACCTGCAACAAGTGCGTGCAGGAGATATTGTGCAAGGCACACAGAGTGTGATGCTCTATTTAAACATTATTGTAGTCATGTGCCACGATGTCTGATTCTGATCCTATCACAAGTAAAAAAAATATTTCTGCTAATGTGTCTGACGAATTTTAAAAGTTGTGTATCCGATATCATTGCGGTAAACGACATTACGACACTTAATTAATGAAGTAAATCAATAATTAATTTACCACCCTCGGCCATCTCTGTGCGGAGTTTGCATGTTCTCCCCGTGCATGTGTGGGTTTTCTCCGGGTACTCCGGTTTCCTCCCACATTCCAAAAACATGCTAGGTTAATTGGCCACTCCAAATTGTCCATAGGTATGAATGTGAGTGTGAATGGTTGTTTGCCAATATGTGCCCTGGGATTGGCTGGCCACCAGTCCAGGGTGTAGATAGTCCGGTAATGGGCTGAAAAGTGACGCTTTGCCCCGTATTATTGTGGGAATGAAAAATAGTCCACGGATTCCAGCTTCTGAAATGGTTATCGCGAGGCAGTATTAGTATTGGAAAAGACCAACAAGTGTGTATGCCAGGGTAAGAGGAACACAAAAATAGTGGAGACACTGAAGAAGGTCCAGTCATGGATGCAAAGAGACAAGTCATATGCAGGGAGAAGAGTGATGGACATGCAGGTCCAGGGTAGGACAGGAACACCCGTACGACCGGACTCGGTGCAGGAAAAAAAAGCATCTTTCGGCTAGCAATTGAGAGAAGAATAAAGGACTCACCGCTCTGAATGAGATCCCTTGTTAAATCCCAAAACTGGAGGTTGACTTGGCTCTTCGGGTCCTGCTCCAACTTTATATAAACACGGAAAGGTCCCTCCTTCACTTGGTGGCTTCGACAGTCTTCTTTTGAATCTCTGGAGTGTCAGCTGGACTGATGAATAAAAATGCAAACCTTGTCACGTAACATTGCTAGCCATTTGTCCAAAACAATGCCAATAATTAAAAGAACACGCCTCGCAGTGGTGGCACAACAGATGTAAAGTGTGTTTTAATTAGGATGATTCAGCGTTCACCGGTTAGTCATTTCACAGACAAGGGGACATTAGAGGACATGTGAATGGGTGTTTGCACAAATACCTCGCTTCTCTGAAGTTGTCCCAGCAACAAGAGACAACAGACCGGAGCTGTCCTATCTAGTCAGACGAGAGCTGACCCTTCGAGTCGTTGAACATGAATCAATGAAGCCAAACGTCTTCTAAGACAGTGGCTATCCAATCAGTGTGCTGAGAAGACAACATCCTCAGATCAAGGTCAGACAAGTCACATGAAGACATGGGCTTGAGGTCTTTTACCAAATAAAATGAATGGAATTACAAATGTCATTCAATGTCAGATTTGATAGAGTGGTATCGTCTTTGTTTTGGATAAGACCAGTGTGACTTAGTCAGGGCACGGACATGTAATCCACGCCCTCTGTTGTTCTCACATGATTGGACCTTCATAGGTGCATTCCATGAGACCGTTCCTGTGGGAAAGTTCTTGTCTCGCTGAAAATGACATCACAGCAATCCCATTAGTTGACTGATGGCGGTCTGATGGCGGTCTGATGGCGGTCTGATGGCGTACAGGAAAGCAGAGATGCCACGCACAACTTGGAGTCATTGTGCGCTATACAGATAACGTTAGCAGCAAAACTTTGCCAAATGGCTATCATTAGCTGGCAGCGAACATGTTACGTGGTGCATAAGAGCTCGAGCCCTCACGCAGTAAATGGGCTGCCACCTTCAAATCCCATTTGGCTCCTGATCACACAGCATTGGGGGTAATGGGGGTTCAGGATTCTTCAACATGGTCACGGTGGACTGAGGGATGAACCAGAAACCTTACAGGGCGGGGAGACACCGATGCCATCCCTCCCCACGACCTCCTCAATGCAGCCTTAATGGAAGGTAGCGTCAGCCTCATCTTCTTCTCTTGCTCTTTGGTGGCCATCCACGCTACTGCTGAGCCAGGTAGGTGGTGGTAGGCAGTGCTTGTGAAAAAACATTTATTATAACATTTAGAATAGATAGGTATAGAATAGGTAACTTCATTAAAAATAATGAAAGCATCAAGGGTCACTGACACACATACACAGTACACATACTATAGCTGAATAATAAACAATACATGCAGCAACTACTGATCAGTCAATGTCCATTTCAAACTTCATCATGTACATTTAAGCCCCACCTCCCATTTGCGGTTAAACCATGCCCAACTCAGTTTTATACCCCACCCACTCCGAGTACAGATACGGATAGAGATGATTTAGATGGGTGAACAGATACAGACAGATACAGATAGTGGTGTACCTACCAATATTACAAAAATGGAGTCATCAAAAAAAACATATTTTTTGTTTAAAGAGAAATAATAAATTGAGAATAAAAAATCAAACATTTGAGTAATGAAGGAGCAATTGGTTGAATGATGGAGCTAATGGAATGTTTTATGTCTTAAATGGACATAGTACATAGTGTAAGTGGTTCTTATGTTTATTTACTATATATACTATATGTCTTAAATGGACATAGTACATAGTATAAGTGGTGCTTATGTTTATGTATATTCTATATATACTGTAGTCTTAAATGGACATAGTACATAGTGTAAGTGGTGCTTATGTTTATATACTATATATACTATAGTCTTAAATGGACATAGTACATAGTGTAAGTGGTGGTTATGTTTATATAACATATATACTATAGTCTTAAATGGACATAGTACATAGTGTAAGTGGTGGTTATGTTTATATACTATATATACTATAGTCTTAAATGGACATAGTACATAGTGTAAGTGGTGCTTATGTTTATATACTATATATACTATAGTCTTAAATGGACATAGTACATAGTGTAAGTGGTGCTTATGTTTAGGACTACAACAAAAACCTAAGCCAAGACGAGTTACTCAGCCAGGCAATAATAAATGAACTTGACATCATGTGAGACCTGGCATCAACCTGAGGTCTACTCAGCCTTGAATGAAGCCTGGGGCTTTACGGTTCGACCCCAGGATGCAGAGATGAAGACCCAATTGCAGGTAAAAATATATTTAATAATGCTATGGAGCAGCCTCTCTGTGAATCACCACCTTATTGTGGTGGAGGGGTTTGAGTGCCCGAGTGATCCGAGGAGCTATGTTGTCTGGGGCTATATGCCCCTGGTAGGGTGTCCCAAGGCAAACAGGTCCGAGGTGACGGGACAGACCAAGAGTGATTCAGAAGACCCATATGAACAAGAACAAGAGGAGGAACCGTACCTCGCCCGGATGTGGGATACCGGGGCCTCACCCTGGAGCCAGGCCCGGGGGAGGGGCTTGCAGGCGAGTGCCTGGTGGTCGGGCCTTCACCCGTGGAGCCCAGCCGGCCCAGCCCGAAGAAGCCACACGGGATCTCCCCCTCGTAGACCCACCACCTACGGGGGCAAGCATAAGGGTCCGGTGCATTGTGTGTTGGGTGGCAGTCAAGGGCGGTGCGTAGGCGAGCTGGTCTTCGGCGGCCAAATCTGGTTCTTGGGACATGGAATGTCACTTCGCTGGTGGGGAAGGAACCTGAACTTGTGCGATAGGTTGAGATATTCCGACTAGACATAGTCGGACTCATCTCGACCCACAGTTTGGGTTCCGGAACCTAACTCCTTGAGAGGGGCTGGACCTTGTTCTACTCTGGAGTTGCTGCAGGGGAGAGGTGGTGAGCTGGTGTGGGCTTATTAATAACCCCCCGGCTTGGTGCCTCTGTGTTGGAGTCAGCCCCGGTGAACGAGAGGGTCATTTCCCTACGCCTTCGGGCTGGGGAAAGGGTCCTGACTGTCATTTGTGCGTACGTGCCAAATGGCAGTTCGGAGTACCCGGCCTTCTTGGAGTCCATCAGGGGGGTGCTGGAGAGCACCCCAGCTGGTGACTCCGTCGTTCTACTGGGAGACTTCAACGCCCATGTGGGCAATGACAGTGTGACCTGGAGGGGCGTGATTGGGAGGAACGGCCTCCCTGATCGGAACCCGTGCGGTGTGATGTTATTGGACTTCTGTGCAAACCACAGTTTGTCCATAACTAACACCATGTTCGAACATAGGGATGTCCATAAGTGCACTTGGCACCAGGACACCCTAGGCCGCAGGTCTATGATCGACTTTGTAGTCGTATCATCAGACCTGCGTCCGCATGTTCTGGACTCACGGGTGAAGAGAGGGGCTGAGCTGTCAACTGATCACCACCTGGTGATGAGCTGGATTAGATGGCGGGGGAGGATGCTGGACAGACCTGGTAGACCCAAACGAGTAGTGAGGGTGTGCTGGGAACGTCTGGCAGAGTCTCCCGTTCGTCGAGTCTTCAACTCTCACCTCCGGCAGAGCTTCACTTGCATCCCGGGGGAGGACCGGGATATTGAGTCCGAATGGGCCATATTCTGTGCCTCCATTGCTGAGGCAACTGAGTGGAGCTGCGGCCGCAAGGCGGTTGGTGCCAGTCATGGCGGCAGGCCCCGAACCCGATGGTGGAC
Source organism: Doryrhamphus excisus (assembly GCF_037039965.1). NCBI lineage: Eukaryota > Metazoa > Chordata > Actinopteri > Syngnathiformes > Syngnathidae > Doryrhamphus > Doryrhamphus excisus. The sequence goes on from NC_136363.1 coordinate 14,145,101, forward strand.
ACCAGAGGTCAAGGCTGCCGTCAAGCTGAAGAAGGAGTCCTATCGAGCATTGATGGCTTGTGGGACTCAGGAAGCAGCTGACAGGTACCGTCAGGCTAAACGGTTTGCGGCTTCGGCGGTTGTCGAGGCAAAAACTCGGGTCTGGGAGGAATTCGGTGAGGCCATGGAGCACGGCTTTCGGGCGGCCTTGAAGAGGTTCTGGCAAACCATCCGGCGCCTCAGAAAAGGGAAGCAGTGCCCAGTCCACATTGTTTACAGTGGAGACAGGGGCCTGCTGACCTCGACTGGGGATGTAGTCGGATGGTGGAAGGAATACTTTGAGGCCCTTCTCAATCCCACTGACATACCTTCCATAGAGGAAGCAGAGTCTGAAAACAGGGGCTTTCAAACAAGGTGGGAGTTGGAGTACATGTTCACGGAGGTAGCTGGAAAACCTGTGTGTCTTCTATGTGGAGAAAGTGTGGCGGTGATGAAAGAATATAATATGAGACGGCATCATGAAACAAAACACACAGACAAAAACAACATTCTGGACATGGAACAAAGGCTACAGAAGGTCGAGGAATTAAAACGAGGCCTCAAATCTCGACAGAGTCTGTTCAGAAAAGCCCAGTCGAAAAAAACCTCATAACATAAATTTTATGTTATGAGTTTTTTATATAAAGGACATTTGTATTTTGTGCCTGCTGAAATTAAAAATGACTGACAGAGTCATAAGAAAATATTGCTTTATTTATCCAATCATATTTTAATATATTTGTTATGTTTTCAGGAGGTTAAATCTTGGTTTTAATGAAGATTGGACAGTCCGGCCCTCGACTTGTGGCCAAATTTATTTGGCCCTCCGTCCATTTGACTTTGACACCCGTGCCATAATCAGTTCCCAGTTCCACATGTTCAAAAGGAGTAGGAAGAAGCAAAGCTTATTAAATCCTACCCCTCCATCTGGTACTTTTACAATCACTAACTGTTACATTTGTTCACTTCCTGCTTTGCATAATACAGTTTAAGGGTTTAATTTTTTATTTTTTTTTATTTTTAAATTTTGTAATTTTTTTGTCCCGGCGGCACGGCGGTCTAGTGGTTAGCGCGCAGACCTCACAGCTCGGAGACCAGGGTTCACTTCCACCCTCGGCCATCTCTGTGTGGAGTTTGCATGTTCTCCCCGTGCATGCGTGGGTTTTCTCCAGGTACTCCGGTTTCCTCCCACATTCCAAAAACATGCTAGGTTAATTGGCCACTCCAAATTGTCCATAGGTATGAATGTGAGTGTGAATGGTTGTCTGTCTATATGTGCCCTGTGATTGGCTGGCCACCAGTACAGGGTGTACCCCGCCTCTTGCCCGAAGACAGCTGGGATAGGCTCCAGCACCCCCGCGACCCTCGTGAGGAAAAAGCGGAAGAAAATTAATGAATTAATGATTTTTTTGTCCCGTACCAAAGTACTCGGTGATATGAGCATCCAATGCCATAATGGGTACCATAGTAAGTGTCAATATAGTGATATATATAGCACATCATGACTGGTTCAAGACTCTTCATCCTTGTATTTAGCAAACATCAATTGCTTGTATTGTTTCTTGAATTGGCTCATCGTTGTGCATTGTTTGATTTCCTTACTCAATCCATTCCATAGTTTGATTCCACATACTGAAATGCTATGGCTAGCATAACGTAGTCCTAGCATAGAAGTGTTTCAAATGTACTTCTTCCCTGAGATCATATTTCTCCTCTCTTGTAGAGAAGTATTGGATGACATTTTTAGCTAATTGCTTATTTTTAGCCTTATGCATTATTTTAGCTGTTTGAAGATGAACTATATCAGCAAGTTGAAGTATTTGTCATTTTACAAATAAGGAGTTAGTATGTTCTCTGTAGCCAGCATTATGAATTATCCTTACTGACCTTTTTGCAGTACATTTAGCCAGTGAAGATTGCTTTTATAGTTATTAGCCCATATTTCCACACAATACGTAAGATATGGTAGAACCAGAGAGCAATAAAGAGTGTGGAGTGAATTCTGATTGAGAACAAATTTTGCTTTGTTCAAGATTGAAATATTTCTTGCCACCTTATGTTGTATATTTGTTCATATTTTCTTATTTGCTCATATTTTCATCTATTGTGACCCCCAGAAATGTATTTTCCTTCACCCTTTCAATGTCTACACCGTCTATTTGTATTTGTTGGTACGTGTGCTTTCTGCTGTTACCAAACAACATGATTTTAGTTTTACTTAGGTTCAAGGACAATCTATTATCATCAAACCATCTTTTTAGTGTGACCATTTCTTCTCTGACCTTTCTAATGATTTCGTCTGTACTCCCTTCAGAACAAAAAGCAGTGGTATCATCCGCAAATAATACCAGCTTTAAGTCTTTCGTAACTTTGGAGATATCATTGATGTACAAGTTGAACAGTTTTGGCCCCAGTATTGACCCCTGGGGAACTCAGCATGTAATATATGAACTTGCAGATGTGTATTCTCCTAGCTGTACGTATTGCTTCCTGTCAGCTAAGTAGCTTTGACCCAGTTCATAACTAATCCTCTTATTCTGTACCTTTCTAATGTAGTTATTAGGATGTCATGATTGATTGTATCAAAGGCTTTTGTCAGATCCATGAATACTGCGACTGCACACTTCTTATGATCTATAGCGTTAGTCATTTCCTCCCTAATTTTGATCAGTGGCATGGAGGTAGAAATGTTAGCTCTGTATCCGTACTGACTTTCTGATAGTAATTCGTTTGCATTAATAAATTCATCCAGCCTGTTGTTGAATAGCTTCTCAATAATTTTGGAGCATTATTGAGAATGTTATTGAGAAACACCAAAAGGCCTACTCCAAAGCCCTTAGGGATGCACGGTCCAAGTTCTATTCCAGAATCATCAGTAGCAGCTCCGGCAATTCCAAACAGCCCTTTTCCACGATACACCTTAAATTCTCCTTAAACCCCAAACCCAGATACCCAGAGAGACCACAGAGAAGCAGTGCAAAGACTTTCTTCAGAAGCAAGGTTGATGGCATTCGCTCTCTCCACCCTGGCTCCTCTACTCGCCCTGCTCCAGCTGTCGTCCCGCAGCTTGAAGTCTCCCAGCCTCTCTGCTGTTTCTTCAACACCTCACAGCGAGAGGTGGAGTGCATCATCGGGAGGATGAAGAGCTCCACCTGTGCCCTGGATCCCTTCCCCCAGCCCTGGTGAAGGCTAACATCGGTGCCATCGGTCCCCTGATCACCAATGTCATAAACCTCTCCCTCCAGGCTGGCCATGTTCCGCCAGCTCTCAAATCCGCCATCATCACTCCCCTCCTGAGGAGGCCAACTCTGGACCCGGAAGCCCTTGGTAGCTACAGGCCTACAGTGAAGAAAATAAGTATTTGAACACCCTGCTATTTTGCTATTTCTCCCACTTAGAAATCATGGAGGGGTCTGAAATTTTCATCGTAGGTGCATGTCCACTGTGAGAGAGATAAACTAAAAAGAAAAATCCAGAAATCACAATGCATGATTTTTTAACAATTTATTTGTGTGATACAGCTGCAAATAAGTATTTGAACACCTGTGTATCATCTAGAATTCTGACCCTGAAAGACCTGTTAGTCTGCCCATTAGAAGTCCACCTGCACTCCATGTATCATCCTGAATCAGATGCACCTGTTTGAGGTCGTTAGCTGCATAAAGACACCTGTCCACCCCATACAATCAGTAAGACTTTAACTTGTAACATGGCGAAGACCAAAGAGCTGTCCAAAGACACCAGAGACAAAATTGTACACCTCCACAAGGCTGGAAAGGGCTACGGAGCAATTACCAAGCAGCTTGGTGAAAAAAGGTCCACTGTTGGAGCTATCATTAGAAAATGGAAGAAGCTAAACATGACGGTCAATCTCAATCGGAGTGGAGCCCCATGCAAGATATCACCTCGTGGGGTCTCAATGATTCTAAGAAAGGTGAGGAATCAGCCCAGAACTACACGACAGGACTTGGTCAATGACCTGAAAAGAGCTGGGACCACCGTTTCCAAGGTTACTGTAGGTAATACACTAAGACGTCATGATGTGAAATCATGCATGGCACGAAAGGTTCCCCTGCTTAAACCAGCACATGTCAAGGCCCGTCTTAAGTTTGCATATGACCATTTGGATGATACAGAGGAGTCATGGGAGAAAGTTTTATGGTCAGATGAGACCAAAATAGAACTTTTTGGTCATAATTCCAATAAGCGTGTTTGGAGGAAGAAGAATGAAGAGTACAATCCGAAGAACACCATCCCTACTGTGAAGCATGGGGGTGGTAGCATCATGCTTTGGGGGTGTTTTTCTGCACATGGGACAGGACGAGTGCACTGCATTAAAGAGAGGATGACTGGGGCCGTGTATTGTGAGATTTTGGGGAACAACCTCCTTCCCTCTGTCAGAGCATTGAAGATGGGTCGTGGCTGGGTCTTCCAACACGACAACGACCCGAAGCACACAGCCAGGAAAACCAAGGAGTGGCTCCGTAAGAAGCATATCAAGGTTCTAGCATGGCCCAGCCAGTCTCCAGACCTGAACCCAATCGAAAATCTTTGGAGGGAGCTCAAACTCCGTGTTTCTCAGTGACAGCCCAGAAACCTGACTGATCTAGAGAAGATCTGTGTGGAGGAGTGGGCCAAGATCCCTCCTGCAGTGTGTGCAAACCTGGTGAAAAACTACAGGAAACGTTTGACCTCTGTAATAGCAAACAAAGGCTACTGTACCAAATATTAACATTCATTTTCTCAGGTGTTCAAATACTTATTTGCAGCTGTATCACACAAATAAATTGTTAAAAAATCATGCATTGTGATTTCTGGATTTTTCTTTTTAGTTTATCTCTCTCACAGTGGACATGCACCTACGATGAAAATTTCAGACCCCTCCATGATTTCTAAGTGGGAGAAATAGCAAAATAGCAGGGTGTTCAAATACTTATTTTCTTCACTGTATCTCCAACCTCCCGTTCCTGTCCAAGGTGCTGGAGAAGGTATTTGCTGCTCAGCTCCAAACCCACCTCAAAGACAACAACATCTTTGAGACGTTCCAGTCTGGGTTTCGGTCAGCACTGAGACAGCCCTAGTAAGGGTCACCGATGACCTGCTGATGGCGTCCTCCTCGACCAATCGGCAGCGTTTGACACTGTCGACCATGCTATCCTCCTGGATCGTCTGCACTCCACCGTTGGTCTCTGTGACCTGGCTCTGAGCTGGTTCCAGTCCTTTTTGGCTGGACGGAGTGCGTCTCCCTTGGAGGTGCTAAATCACCAACCCAGCCTGTCTCCTGTGGTGTCCCACAGGGACCCGTCCTTGGCCCCCTCTTATTCACCCTATACATGCTCCCCCTCGGCCGTGTCATCAGCAGGCGGGCGTCATTTCACTGCTATGCTGATGACACGCAGCTCTACATCAGGACAGAGCCGACGCCTCCAACAGCCCCGTCATCATCGCCATCACCTGTCAGCCCGTCTGGAGGAGACTAAGGCGTGGATGAACCACAACTTCCTACAACTCATCAGCTCCAAAACCGAAGCCATGCTGGTCGGTACTCTACATCAAGTATGATCATCCCCCATAACCTCCATCATCTTTGCTGGCATGACATGTCTCCGTGTCTCCACTATGGATTTCCCATTAAGGCCAAACATTGCATTATAATATATTGAACTGAGTAGATCCTTACTAATGTGACGTACATTGAAATTCAGGAATGGCTTTGACAGAAAGATAAGAGAAGGCTATTTCTACTTTAAGAGTCCCTTTAGTCCATCTTCCATGGATCAATGTTCTGCTTTTAGTGTGTCCGCAGCATGCATACGTCTTAACTTAAAAGTTGGACAATATAGTGAAGGAAAGGGTTGTGGGGTAACACGGGAAACAGCTTTATACGGCTTCTTTTATAACCATTCACGAGACCCTGCCCACGTATTAAAACAAAAATCCATGGTGGCTGCCATGGGCCCCGGAGTTTGTTCCCCCTATCCTCTGATCACCTTGCGCTCTAATGATACCTTCTCCTGGATCGCAATGAAACTTCAAACATCATTGCCATTTCCAAACCTACCTTACTCCCTTAGTTTGAGCATGAATTGTATGTTTATCCTGCACATACTCATCCTCAAAGCCCTCATTAGATTTTTTACTTTAACCGCCCCCAACATAAGGAGTGTTGTTGTCAGGAGTTTACATACACTCATCGTACAGGTATGTGTTTTCATGATTTGGTTTTTTGGGGGCCGATTCAGATTCCAATATTAATTAAAAAAAAATCAAAAAACAGATATATTGCATACTACATGCTTTTGATGGCTCAAAGTCACATCCCAGGTGTGATTCTCATGTTTCTCATTAGCTAATGCTACTTAAACTCGAGCATACTGCAGGATGGCATCGGAGTATTTACTTACCAAAAGTCCAATTTATTATGACATCCAGTGACTTCTTTTTTTTTTTTTTTTGTCCCGTCCAGCCATTGGGGCAGATAGTATTGTTGATCTAAATGCCCTTACATGCTAAACAGATTTGCTCTGTGTCAGGAAAGGTGTTGGCTACAACTTCCCTGTAATATTAAATTTTATTTTCTGTTATTTGATGTTTCTATTATGCGAATTTGGAGCAACCGGACCGGAGCAGGAAGAAACACAGAAAAGAAGAAAAGAAACTGGGGTGGGGGTGCAGTAGAGAGAGAGAGACAAAAACTGCAGCAACAACAATTCCCATAACAACAAGAGTGACAAACAGGACTGCATGAGTTAAATGTCAATGATGGCTAAGGGTCACAATGGAGATGATATCAGTGAAAAGAAACAGTCCAACTTACCAGTAGCAATAGTAACAATGAAGACATGAACCGTGATAGTAAACACAATTACAGCCATACAGTTACAGTAATTAAAATCTCACTGCTTGACATCATTATTACTGTAATAATAGCATACCAATAGCATATAGATATCAGGGATAAGGATCGTGGCTAGGCTAGGATCTTGATGAGGGTGCGGAAATACCATCATATCACCCCCACCCTGGAATCACTGCACATTTCTGTAATGTAAAGTGCAATATAAATACAATTTATAATTATTATTATTATTAACTAACAAGTCCGTGAGAAAAATGGCGTTCATGGCACGAACGGCGCAACCAAACAAGTAATTTTCCACACAACATAGCGACTTCAAATACGACGAGTGGCAATGGTGAAAGGAGTGTGCATCTTACTGCTGAGTTGTTTTATCCATCAACCACAACAGCAACCGCGGGATTGGGTGAGATACGCACGTTGGTGACGTAGGTGATTTTTAAAAATGTGGAAAAATTGTGGTATTGGAATTATCTGAATCATCATTGCTGCCCAAATTAAAATCCATAGAAATTCATTGTTATATTACAGTAAATATTATTTTATTACAATACTCTCACTATTCATGAGAATTCCCCAATATTTGAATGTGTAACGTAAGCTGCGATTTGTCCGATGCAAAGAGGACTGTATGGATGTATTTGGATGGATTTCCGCCCTTTTTCTTTCACCTCATACTTGTTCACGAATGCTGATACTATGTGGGAACCCGTAAAGGTAAGTTTTGATGACTTTGAGTGCTAATGTGCATCATTGTGGTAGTTCTATGCTAAATGGCTAACACCAGCAAAACACCAGACTTCAGCCACGGTCATCACATTGACAGCCCATCAATACGTAGAAGTTGGAACTCCAATTTAGCCGTCAGTTCAATGCCAAAATCATCAGAGAGATGTCAAAATGTGAAAAAAACTGGTTAGTCGGGCCACTCTTATGCCAAGGTAGCGCTGGATATGACAATAAAAACAATACCTGCACTGCTCCAGTCTCTGGCAGGCCATGGAATCCGTGATAAGTCAAACACAGCCACAGCAGATCCAAATAACTTTGGTCTTGCTACAAGAGCCATCTGCTAAGACTTTGAAGCTAACTTTACCAATCAAACTACTCTTTTCTTTCTCCATTTGCCATCAATATTTGTTCCAGGTTGGGGCCACAGAATTAAAACAGGAGGAACGTACGTTAATCAGCTGTCAAAAGAATACCGCCGTTAATGAAAACTTCCGTTAACACGTCGTTAACATGGAGGAGTTCAAGTACCTCGAGGTCTTGTTCACCAGTGAGGGCAGGATGGAACGTGTGATGGACAGGGGGATTGGTGCGGTGTCTGCAGGGATGCGACACTGGACACTCAGTCCTTGTGGTGAAGAGAGAGCAGAGCCCAATGGCAAAGTGCTCAATTCATCGATCTATGTATGTTCCTACCCTCATCTACGGTCATGAGCAAAGGACAAGCGGTTTTCTCCCATATAGATCAGGTGAGAAGCACTGGCATTCAGGAGAAACTCTGCATTGAGAGGAACCGGATGAGGTTGCTCAGCCATCTGGTCAGGATGCCTGCCTGGGGAGGTGTTCAGGGCACGTCCGATCGGGAGGAGGCCGCGGGGAAGACCCAGGACACACTGAGAGACTATGGGGGGCGCCTCAGGATCCTCCAGGAGGATTTGGACTAAGTAGCTGAGGAGAGGGACGTCTGGGTTTGCTGCCCTGACAACCCCTCCATTGATGGATAAGTGATGGATGGGTATTTCTTGAATTCAAAAGTGTTACTTTTACACGAGGACTTACCTAAACCAGTCCCAACCCTTCCCCACATTGCAACACACACAATTCATGTGGTTGGATCAGGCCATAAATGTAGTAATAACTACAAGTAATAACTATAAGTAATAACTGTAAGTTTGATCAGAGATTTTTAATGATTGGTTGCTGACAGAAAAAGCAGAGAGCAGAAAATATTCATGATATTCTTTATACCTTTCACCAGTGAGCTCCTCAACCAAAGTGGGGCCACCTTCCTCCTCTTTCTCTTGATGTTAAAAATATATGAGACAATATAACAACTCCAAGCACATTAGGGCTGCATGCACTAGTCTTTATCCGCCATTTGGCATTTTCTTCAGGAACAACACAACGCCTCGTGCTATAGTGGCTTCCTCCCCACCACACCTCCCCTAGTGGTCAGTGATAAAATGACAGTTAAAAGGTAGAACAGGAACATAAGCAGATAAATAAATGTCAAAGTAATAACGCTGCAGTTCAAATTCAGGCCAGAGGCTAGACATCGTCTGGGGTTGTTGGTTCAGAAGTTGTTGGAGGAGGAGTTGCTGAGGATGTTGGAGGAGGAGTTGGTGGGGTTGTTGGGGGTGTTGTTGGTGGTGTTGTTGGGGGTGTTGTTGGTGGGGTTGTTGGGGGTTTAGTTGGCGGAGTGAGCACCTTAAAGATGACATAGTTGTCTTCAACAGCAAAGTAATAGGCAGGAATCGGATTGGGAAGCTTAAATTTGAGTATATCGCCTAGCTCTAAACATGTTACTTCAAGATCAGTGGGAGACGGCGTGGGTGGTGTCGTGGGAGGTGTTGTGGGAGGTGTCGTTGGAGGTGTTGTGGGAGGTGTCGTTGGAGGCATCGTGGGAGGTGTCGTGGGAGGTGTCGTGGGAGGTGTCGTGGGAGGTGTCGTGGGAGGTGTCGTGGGAGGTGTCGTTGGAGGTGTTGTGGGAGGTGTCGTGGGAGGCGGCGTGGGTGGTGTCGTGGGGTTATCATCTGGAGTTGTAACAACAATTGCTTGAGTAGGCAGAGTCTTGGTTCCTGTTTGAAAGAAATGGAGTAAAATATCACGATATATCTTTCATTAATGTTAATAACAATTTGGAATTGTCCAATTCAAATAACAGTGAGACTGTAAAAGCACATCTGTTATGTTCTGTTGCATGAACTAGTGAATTGTCAATAGCAACTTTTAGGTAGAAGTGTATTCATGTGTACTGGTAGGCGGGTTGTCATTCTGCCATGTGGATTTATTACTGACTTAGTGCCGGGGTAGTTGAGGTAGTGAGGAGTTCATTGCACATGGCTTGGCCCATGTGGAGCAAAAGTGGACAAATTGCGCAATAGTCAATGGGTGTGTGCATCATTTGAGGGTTGGTTTTGGAAGTATATACAGCAGCCCAAAAAAGGCCAGCATTGTTAGTCCAGTGAACGGCGTCGTGCCAAGTGAACAACGTCTCCGGTCACCGACACGGTGGAGGCGGGTTTGAGTTACAGTGATATAGCCGGGCGTATGGGCTGTTCCCACGCTGCCATCAGAAACCCGCATGAACGCCACGACGCCACAGGCTCTGTTGACCATAGACTGTGCCCGGGGTGAGAGACAGTGACAACTCCCGCCCGGAAACACCAGGCAGGTGCCTCCACGTCGTTTTGAATGTTGGGACTTTGTGTTTGGCAGGTGCCATTTTCTTTTGTTACCTTTTTTGTTTTGAAATTATCATTGAAACATTTGATATTTGTTTCTGTACGCCAATATCCCAAACAAATGATTCATATGAGGAAAATGCAGAATTCGGGTTTCAAAATAAAAATGATGTTGAAAAATATGGCCTCAAAGTTTCTATTGACTATTTCATACATGGCACTCTTAGAATCCACTTGAATTTATTTTAACTGGAAAAGTTAGCTCGAATACTTCAGCGCATCAAATAAACTTGAATTTGACAGGTTTATTTTATCTGGAATTACATGAATAAAGGATGTGTGACATACAATATGAACTATGAAGAATAAAACAGTGATGATTAAGGAGAAACTTGAACAGAAAAGGGTAAACGTCCCTCCTTTTTGACTTCTCGACAGTCCAGTGGGGAGATGAAGTGTTTGTTGAGTGTGTGTTGGCCAGGTCGCGCATGTGAAAGCTATCTCAGACTGACTGACTTGCAAGCCTGTTGCCAGCTTTTATGTTCAAAGCTTAAATGAAATGCTTTGGAAGCAACTGGCGGGCCAAATGTGGCCCCCCCGGCCGTAGTTTTCTCTAGAGTCTAGAGATGTGGGTAACAACACCTGCCCCCCAGGTGTTGGTCCCAGGGTGATTTTTTGAAAATGGCGCCCGTAATTCCTGGCAGTGCTCGTGTAGTTCTGGAGTCTCAGTATATAGTTTGATATTTTACGTCTTGTCAAGTGTTTGATGACTTACCTACGAGCAGAAATACAAGAATGAAAGTCTTGATCATCATTGCGTTGTCTTTGTGTCCTCTGATGTCCAAGATAAAGTCAGATGGCTTCCTGTAAGACAGGGAGAAAGAACATTGAATGGCATATAGAAAGTGATGATGTCTTGTTGGTCAGAGCTCAGGAGTTCGACTGACATCTCTCTCCTCCTGTTCATGTTTTGCTCTACCAGTGTGATGTTACATCATTGTGTGTCACTGAAACCCTTTGGTCCTCCAGGACTGAGCTGGCTGTCTCCACTGGAACTTCCGGTCAAGAAAAATGTTCCTGCTTTGGTGAGCAGGACATGGTCGGATGTCCAAACTTGGACTGGACTCAACTGTTCTGAGATCCATGAAAGGACATTTTCTCACCAGCCCTCGTTAGTGATTCCACGTGAAAATGCACCAAGCGCAAGCACAGTCCCATTTGAAATAGGCCATGACGGACATCTGGTTTCATTGTTCTTTATTCTACAAGTCCAACAATGTCCAAAAGTGCCATGGTCCAGTGTGTCCATGATGACACACAATACACTTCCAAACACTCATCTTTACGCTGACAAAGAAAGGACTTACCACACTGAGCAAAGTCTGTTGATAGAACCCACACTGGAGGTTGACTTGACTCTCAGTGTTTCGGTCTCCGTCCTGGTCCAACTTTTATATGCTGCTTCAATAAAGGCGTCATCTCAGAGGACATAATTATTTAATTAGTACTTTTTGTTCTCTAATTGGTGTTAATACCATGGTGCGTTCCTTACTACTAAAAGGGGAATCTTGCCATGCAGCATTTCCTAAAGCATTGCTTCATGAATGATTACATGTCTCACCATGTTATTGTTACACAATCTCATTAAACAGCCCAGTGGGTGTGACTGCTCTCAGTCTACTTTCTGATTTGATTTGTCAACATTTTATTGACTGACACTTGTGAAAAGTTTCTTGGAGAACATAGAATTAAGCCAATCACTGATGATGGGACTAAATGTCTGATGCTGAGATAACAAAGACATGCAGATGAAGCTTGGTCGGCTTCAAACACAAAATGGTAAGTAGAAATGACCCCGGAGTGGCTTATCCTTCAATTCATGTTTTAAAGGGGACCTATGATGCTCTTCCCCCTTTCTGACCTATACGTGTAGTTAGAATGTTGTATTCTGGTGTTAAAGCAAAAGTTTCCGATAATGAGGTTTGTACATTTGGAAGTGAGCCCTGAAAGACTTTTGGGATGGTTCTAAATGCTCAGTTTCAGAGGAGGTGTGTTTGATGGCACAGATGGGCGGGCTTACGTATATGGGCGTGGCTGTAGGACAGATACGCTCCCTTCCCTCCCCCAAGCTCCGCCCGCCACCCCCAAAAAAGAACTGCGTCTATGTTTATGGTGTTAGCAATATTCATTCATTCATTCATTTTCTACCGCTTATCCTCACGAGGGTCGCGGGGGGTGCTGGAGCCTATCCCAGCTGTCTTCGGGCGAGAGGCGGGGGGGCCAGCCAATCACAGGGCACATATAGACAAACCATTCACACTCACATTCATACCTATGGACAATTTGGAGTGGCCAATTAACCTAGCATGTTTTTGGAATGTGGGAGGAAACCGGAGTACCCGGAGAAAACCCACACATGCACGGGGAGAACCGCCGTGCCACCTGTGTTAGCAATATCACCCAGGAAATGTTTCTTTGGGTTAAAGGGAAAGACGCCACCGTCAGACACAAGTGGTTGGAGTTCCTGATTCCCTACCAGCAAAAGAAATGCATTTTCATCTGTCAAGGGCATTTCACACTGGACTGTTTAGTGAACATGGGCCACTATGCAGCTGGACTAGCCCACAAACTTGCTAAAGGCCTAATACGCCTTCCCAACGTTACTTGGCAGGGTGGAAGGGTCAGAAGGGTCAGCAGTCAGTAGCAGTTTATCAGGGTCCTAACTGTCTTTATTTTGGGGAAGTCATGGCGCAGAAGGGCTTGTCTGTGTAGCATTATAGAGTGTGCATACAGGAAGGTGTTGCTAATAGCCTTTTCCCACCACAATCAGTGGCTCTACTCGAGTAATAATCCTGCAATAAACTTGTAATTACCACATTACACTTATTATACATTACAGATATTGAAGAAAACCTAACGCTAATATTCATTCATTCATTCATTCATTCATTCATTTTCTACCGCTTATCCTCACAAGGGTCGTGAGGGTGCTGGAGCCTATCCAAGCAGTCATTGGGTGAGAGGCGGGGTACACCCTGGACTGGTGGCCAGCCAATCACAGGGCACATATAGACAAACAACCATTCACACTCACATTCACTCATGCTAATATGCTAAAGCTATTTACCATTGAGACTCCAACTATTTTCCTGAGAAACTTGGGGCTGTCCAGTTTCTACTTTGGATCGGATTGGGATGCCGGCAGCTCTGCTGAGGTAGCGAGAGCTGGCAACGTCCTCCAGGCTGGGCAGAGAGCAGCCAGTGATCTTCTGTGCCGTGTTGATCACTCAGGTTGTTCAGGTTGTTCCTCCTTAGCACCCTCAGGAAGTGGAGTCGCTGCTGGGCAGAGAGCTGCACGCCCAGGAATCTGATGGGAGTTGACCCTTTCCACACAGTCCCTCTGGATGTAAAGAGGGGCTGGGTCGGCTCTGCTCTTCCTAAAGTCCAGTATTAACTCTTTTGTTTTTGTGGTGTTCAGTGGCAGGTTGTTTGCTGAACTCCACGCTGTCAGTCTGTTGACTTCACCTCTGTAGTTCGACTCGTCCCCCCCTGAGATGAGCCTGACCACGGTGGTGTCATCCGCAAAGTTGATGATGGAGATGAGTCGGAGAGCAGTCCTGCATGTAAAGAGTGAACAGGAGGGGGCTCAAGACACAACCAGGGGAACCAGTGCTGAGTGTGATGGTGGAGGAGAGGTGGGGGTCAAGTTTGACGGACTGAGGGCGCTCCATCAGGAAGTCTTCAATCCACTGGCAGATAGGGGTGGAGATGCCAGATGGGACAGTTTCTGGACAAGGATCTCTGGTATGATGTGGTTGAAGGCTGAGCTGAAGTCCAGGAAGAGCATCCTCATGTAGCTTCCTAGGTCCTCCAGGTGTGCTATGGTTATAGCATCCGCATATAGCAACTGTTGGGGGTCCAGAGTGGGAGGCATGCAGACAGGTCCTGATGTGTTGTCAGACCAGATGCTCACAGCACTCCATGACCACAGGTGTAAGTGCAGGCTCATAGTCGTTAAGGCTCTCCACTGCTGACATTTTGGGGACAGGGATGATGGTGGAGGCTTTGAGGCAGGATGGAATGATGGCCTGTGACAGAGACAGGTTGAAAATGCAGGTGAAAACTCCTGCCTGTTGGTCAGCACACGCTTTGAGTACCTTGCCAGGTACACCATCAGGGCCAGCCTCCTTCCTGGGGTTCACAGACTTCAGCACACGTCTCACTTTGTGCTCTTGAAGTGTCAGTGTGATAGTGCTGGAAGATGTTGAGTAGGTGTAGTAGATGGTGAGTAGAGTGACTGTTGGGGGTCTGTCTGCCAGCGAGGCATCAGCCTCCGCACTCACCAGGATGCTGCTTCTGTAGTTGGTGATGTGATTTATTCCCTGCCACATCCTCCTGGGGTCATTTGCAGTGAAGTGGTCCTCTATTTTCCTCTTGTAGGCTGCTTTGGCCTCTCTGAGGCCTCTTTTCAGGTCAGACCTGGCAACGCTGGCCCCAGGCGGTGTTGCAGCTTTTGAATAGAATGATCAACTCAATAAAGTTGGGTTTGCAGCTAGTGGCACGACACCGGAAGTTCTCCTGAGCACTTGGGAGTGTGCCTGGAGGCGGGACGTTGGTGGAATAAATCAAGGGACTGTGAGAAGCTGGTTATGGTGTGTAGCTGCTCTTGTCGATTTCACCACCCCCCCCCCCCCGCCGTCAAAATATGGCTGTTTTCTAGCATATGTTTTGGATGCTTGTCACTATGGTGGCATCGTGTTTACGTGTTTATATGTAAGTAAGACATGACTTACTCTGTTCCGTGGCAACTTTGATGCCAAACCATGTCAATGAGTGATGAGTGTACAAAAATTGTATCATCCTAACTAGGAAAGAGAAGGGCTGACATAAATACAGAACCTTGGCAGTTTTGATAACCTTTGCAAGACAAAGGGGTCAGACAACAACAGTATGCATGGCGGTCTGAGTGTGTGTGAATGTGTGTGAATGAGAGGGGCCCAAGTGGAAGAGTGAGGTTACAGGGAGAAGAGATACAGAAGGTGGATCATTTTAAGTACTTAGGGTCAACAGTCCAGAACAATGGAGATTGTGAAAAGGAGGTGAAGAAGTGTGTGCAGGCAGGATGGAACGGCTGGAGGAAAGGATCAGGCGTGATGTGTGATAGAGTTTCAGCTAAAATGGTATACAAAACTGTGGTGAGACCAGCCATGTTGTTTGGTCGAGAGACATTACATGTTAGAGGCCTTGGAGATAAAGTCAGTTATCGGCCAGACTGAGATGGTTGGAGGAGGACATAGTGAATATATTGGTAGAAGGATGCTGCCAGGTAGGAGGCGTATAGGAAGAGCAAAGAGGAGGTTTATGGATGTAGTGAAGGAGGACATGAGGGTAGTTGGTGAGAGAGAGACAGATGCAGAAGACAGGGTTGGATGGAGGAGATTGGCTTGCTGTGGCGACCCCTGAAGGGAAAAGCCCAAAGAGAAAGACGAAGAAAAACAGATACAGATCATGGTATAGCTCATCCCTTCAAGTTGAGTTAAAATCACAGTCAGTTAAAGTCAATCCAAGTCCAGAACACTCTCAGAACATGTGTTAAACATTGCAGTGTCATTGAAAGTAACAGAAAATTGTGACACTGTTAGGATGTTGAAGGTTCTTCTGTGGCGCCCTGGAACAGGGGGCTTCTCCACAGAACAGTGCAGTGAAATAATGAACAGCACTGGGAAGTGATCCGAAATGCGGATCCAGTATCTCCGGGATCGCGATACACAAGTCCAGCCCAAGCAGTTTTCTATTATAACACCTAAAAATGTATTCTGGTTCACTCTGTCAGTGTCTACGCTGTCTATTGGTATTGCACCCAAGTGTCACCAAATAGCATTCTTTTATTTTGACTTGGGTTTTATCAAAGCATTTTTCGTATATATTGTCATTTCACCTATGATTTTTCTTATTAATTCTACTATGGGGCTGCACGGCGGAAGAGTGGTTGGCGCACAGACCTCACAGCTAGGAGACCAGGGTTCAATTCCACCCTCAGCCATCTTTGTGTGGAGTTTGCATGGTCTCCCCGTGCATGCGTGGGTTTTCTCCGGGTACTCCGGTTTCCTCCCACATTCCAAATACATGTTCGGTTCATTGGCCACTCCAAATTGTCGAGTGAATGGTTGTTTGTCTATATGTGCCCTGTGATTGGCTGGCCACCAGTCCAGGCTGGACCCCGCCTCTCGCCCAAAGACAGTTGGGATAGGCTCCAGCACCCCCGACACCTTCGGAAAAGTGGTAGAATATGAATGAATGAATTCTACTATGAAGGGTGAGTGTGACAAAAAACACTTGTGTAATGAAAAGAAGAATTCAGGTGAAATTCAGGTGCCGTTTTGGGAGACCTCCAGAGGAGTCCCGCCTCCGTCGGCCCGCTCACCATTCAGACCGCCCTCCAGGGTGGCCCGGCCACCCCCACCGGCCTAGCCCTTTCCCCTGCATCTCATAGGGGCCCTGCTGGCTCCGCAAGGCATGTCGTCCCGGCCGACCTCCAGAGAGGTCTTGCCAGCAACCCAACTCCAGTCCTCCCACCTCCCTTCCCTTTTTGTTTGTGGACTCTTTTTGGACGTCTGGGATCCGTCCTTGGGGGGGTGGGGGGTTACTGTCACAATCTACACCGTTGCTTGTGTGACAGTTTTTGTTTTCACTTTGTCAGTCTTAGTTCCTACTCTCATGCTCTTATTTTGTACTATTTCCTGTGTTCCGTCACTTTCTCTCCTACACGCACCTGTTGGTAATTTGTTGATTTGTATTTAGTTCAGCCGTGTGTGTGTTCCCCTTGTTGGTGCATTGACTTGTTGACGTGTTGTATGCCAGTGCTGCAATCGCTTTTTGAAAATAAAGCTAAGCTTTTACCTGCACCTACTTGTCCTCTCTGCATCCTGGGGTCGCATCGCAACACCGACATGCCGTACCGTGACACTTTCATTTGGGTCCAGGACCGCCCCCCGTGTTGACGGACAGCCCATCGAATCCTTTGGCTCGGTGCAGATGTCATTTTTTGGAGGTCTAGCGCTTGACTTTTTTCTCCGGTAATGCTGAGGATCTTTCAAAAAAGTGGAATGACTGTCTTCCTGCGTCCAAGCTCAGCAGCAATGGCATGCTGCCAGAGGCCTGGCTGATGGAGCTCCACCATCCCACCATGTTCAGGAAGAGAAAGCTTCTTAGCTTTAGCCATCAGGGGGCTGACCGTGTCAATGTGGAAATGACCATTTGGAGCACATTTTGACTTTTATAGCCTAATTTTAATTACAAGTTCCAAATGATTTTTTGGCTTGATTTCATTCGTTTCTGGTTTCTTTATTCAATGATGCTTTTTCCACTTCTCTGACCTATAAATGTAGTTAGAAATACATGGCAGGAGCTCGGACTTTGCTACCGGAGTTTTGAAGCTTTTGTTGGGAAAATTCCCAACCATTACTTGTCAGCACCTCTGGGGGACTCTGTGACAACTTTGTCTTAATTCAGGACAAGCGAGGTCTGAACTCACCACATCAACGAACTGTAAGGAGCCGAGAGCTGTTACAAGGCTAGCCTGCTAGCATGGCTTGTGGCTCCTAGCATGACCTCCATAACATCATGGAATCTTTGTGGAGACTTCCTGTAACAACGAGTGGAGAGAAACAATATTCACTATAACAACAAACATTAAACACCGAAGACAGCCGTAAAGGCAAGCTAACGGGCGATGGCGTTGCCTAGCAACCACAACAATGCCTAGGTCCAAGGGGAAGGTTTCACCCACAAACTAACGTACCTGCCAGCTCAAGACCCAGAGATACATAAACTCCTCCACCTGGGGCAATACCTAATTCCCAATCCAGAGGGAGCACTCCACCCTTTTCCGACTGAGAACCATGGCCTCTGATTTGGATGTTCTGAGTCTCATCCCAGAAGCTTCACACTCAGATGCAAACGGTCCCAGTAAACGCTGAAGGTCGCAGCCCGAAGAGGCCATCAGCACCACATCATCTGCAAACAGCAGAGATTAGATCCTAAGGCCCTGACTCCCTCAACACCTTGGCTGAGGCCAAAATTCACCGGAAACAGGCTCGATTTACAACTGGCAATGCGAACCAAACTCCTGCCTGTTTGTACAAGGACCGGATGGCACGTAGTAGCGCGTCCACCAATCCTGTACTCCTGGAGCACCCCCCAAAGGACGCAGCGAGGGACACGGTCGAATGCCTTTTCCAAGTCTACAAAGCACATCTAGATCAGTTGGGCAAACTCCCATACACTCCCGCTGGAACCAGCTGACGCTGGGGCTTGCCTTAGGGGCACGGTTGGCGGTACCTTCCTTGGTCTGTCCTGGGTCATGGGCACCTCCGTGCCCTTGGGGGGGGGCATTCAGCGGGCTCCGGGCAGTGGGGTCCATGCCACTGGTGGCCTGAAGTCTGCGGCGGTGGATTGGGGTTGCTGCGCTGTGGTGGCTGCTGCGGGGACCGGGCTGTGTGTTGGGATGGGGCCTGATCTCGCTCGTGGGGACGGGGGCCAGGGTGGCGTGTGGCGAGTGGGGGGCATGCGCCTCGGGGTCGGGCCTACTGGGGGGGGGGCGATGCTCTCCTGGGCGTTTGGGTGTCTGCTACCACTGGTCTATATACTCTGCTGCATCGCTTTCCTTGTCTTTGCCCATCCCCGGTCTGTCTTCGGGGATGGTTCTTCGGTACGTGGGTGGTGCGCTGCTGCTTCTGGGGGTGGGTCGGGCCTCCCGGTGGATATTGGGGTCCGTTGTTGGCCTAGCACTGGTCTTGACTCCTTGGCTCTGGTGCTTGGCCTCCCCATGGCTTGGAGCTGTGGCACTTCCTCTCTGGGGGTGCGCTGCCCGGTGGGTGTTGGCTGGCATGGTGGGTTGCCTTGCTGCTCGCCTGCGTGCCCCCTCCGGTTGCTCATATGCAGGCCTCCCAGCCTCGGCCACACCTTTGTCTGCCTCACTGTTGTAGCCCCGACAACGGGGTCGGGGTGCTATCCCTTGGTGGTCTGTGTCTCCTTGGGCTTAGAAGCGGCGCCTGCGGCCGTGGGCGGGCTCCCTTCCAGTTGGCAGGGGCGCCCTTGTGCCCGCTGGTGTGTGGCCCTTGATGCCCTTCTGCCCTAGTGGGGTATGGTCTCCCACCGGTCTCGGGGGTGTGGCTCTCCTGCGGCCTGCTGGCGCCCTGTTCCTGGTCGGGATTGCTCCTCCATGGCCTCTTGCTGGTCTCATCGGAGGGATGCTTCTTGGGGAGTCGGCCCTGGCTTTGCCCGCACTCACGGGGCCGGTGGATCTCTGGCGGTGAGAGCTTGACCTGGCTGCGCGGGGCAGGGTTTACTGGGTGGTAGAAGGCAGTCCCTCTCCTTTTGTCATTCTCAGTGACAATTACACATTCACACACACGCATTCACACATATGAGCACACTTACGCACACATGAATATGCACACCAACAGGAGTACACACCTCCATATGGACACTCACAGCACATGGGTGCTTCTCTACACAATCTACCATCTTATCCCTGATATCTATATGCTATTGGTATGCTATTATTACAGTAATAATGATGTCAAGCAGTGAGATTTTAATTACTGTAACTGTATGGCTGTAATTGTGTTTACTATAACGGTTCATGTCTTCATTGTTACTATTGTTACGATATGATGAAGAGACGTGCCAGCAAAGACAGTCTCTCAACATCCAGAGCATTGAGGAATTCTGGGCGGCACTTGTCCACCCCCGGAGCTTTGCCACTGAGGAGCGTTTTAACCACCCCAGATACCTCAGCCACGGTGATGGCACTGTCCACGTATGTGTCCTCAGACTCTGCTTCCTCTATGGAAGGTATGTCAGTGGGATTGAGAAGGGTCTCAAAGTATTCCTTCCACTGTAAACAGTGTGGACGGATTACTTCCCTTTTCTGAGGCGCCGGATGGTTTGCCAGAACATCTTCGAGGCTGACCGAAAGTCCTCCCACACCCGAGGTTTTGCCTCGACAACCGCAAAAGCCGCGTTCTCCTTGGCCTGATGGTACCTGTCAGCTGCTTCAGGAGTCCCACAAGCCATCTATTCTCGATAGGACTCCTTCTTCAGCTTGACAGTGGCCCAGACCTCTGGTGTCCACCATTGGGTTCAGGGCCTGCCGCCAGGACTGGCACCGACCACCATGCGGCCGCAGCTCCGATCAGCTGCCACAGCAATGGAGGCATGGAACATGGCCCATTCAGACTATCCTGGTCCTCCCCCGAGGATGCAGGAGAAGGTCTGCCGGAGGTGAGAGTTGAAGACTCGATGAAAGGGAGACTCTGCCAGACATTCCCAGCACACCCATACAGCCTGTCTGTCCAGCACCCCCCCCTCCCCCACCATCTAATCCAGCTCATCACCACTTTCAACTGGTGATCAGTTGACAGCTCAGCCCCTCTCTTCACCCGTGTGTCCAGAACATGCGGACGCAGGTGTGATGATACGACTACAAAGTCGATCATAGACCTGCAGCCTAGGGTGTCCTGGTGCCAAGTGCACTTATGGATCCCTATGTTTGAACTTGGTGTTAGTTACGGACAAACTGTGGCTCGCACAGAAGCCCAGTAACATCACACACCATACAGGTTCAGATCAGGGAAGCCGTTCCTCCCAATCACGCCCCTCCAGCACACCGTCATTGCCCACATGGGCGTTGAAGTCTCCAAGTAGAACGACGGAGTCACCAGCTGGGGTGCTCTCCAGCACGCCCCTCCAAGAACTCGAAGAAGGCAGAGTACTCTGAGCTGCCGTTTGGCGTGTACGCACAAACAACAGTCAGGACCCTTTCCCCAGCCTGAAGGCGTAAGGAAATGACCCTGTCATTCACCGGGGATGACTCCAACACAGAGGCACCAAGCCTCGCCGCCTCTCCCCTGGAGCAACTCCAGAGTAGAACAAGGTCCAGCCCCTCTAGAGGAGTTGGGTTCCGGAACCCAAACTGTGGGTTATTGGGATATCTAGTCGGAATGTCTCAACCTCAAAAGTTCAGGCTATTTCACCACCAGAGAAGTGACATTCCATGCCCTGAATTTCTGTGGATCTCAGAAGTGTACTCTCAGTTGGGCCCCTTTCTGGGCCCTTGTCTGTAAGTCTCACTCCTTCCTATCCTGCACTGTAGTTACTCTTAGTTGCTAACACAACGCCGTATCTACACAGTGGGCTCCATTGGAGCCCCCTCGTGTAAGTCCCTGTCTTGGCTAACCACCACGCTACTACTCCACTGCTGCCTGTCGTAAGCAGATTTGTGCACTTTCAGCCTTGTACTGGCCGTCTGCCTGTTTTTCAGCAACCTTACCCACCATGGCCCACTCAGCTCTACTTCCGGCTGCCCCGACTGCTCGATCCTCCTGGGAAAAATCCATGAGTTGGAGGAGCGCATTTTTACCATGTGCAGGCCGCGAGGCTGAGCTCTTAATGAACACCATCACCTTCCGTCTCCCATCTCCACGGTCCGAATCAACCACTCATCCAGCCTCCCCCGCTGCCTCAACGGATAGTCCATCTCTGCCATTCCATGATGTCATCCATGCTCAGGCGGATGTTCCCCCAGCTCTCCCTCCGGCAGCTCCTGTCACCACTGCCATCCTGCTGGTGCAGCAAGTCCTTGGCGACCTCCACTCCAGCTAAACTGCCATCGTGGCCCCAAGGCTCTCTTCGCCTCTCCGTTGTGAATTTCACCCCTGCACCACGGCGCCATCTTGCTTCTTTAACTTCTACCACTTCAGCTGCCCTGTCGCCGCCAACCCATGTGACGCCGCCAACCCATGTGACGCTGCCAACCCATGTGACGCTGCCAACCCATGTGATCCTGCCCCTATCATCTGTCCAGGTTTCTTTGGCACCACCCCGCCCACTTTTTCCCTGACCACCCTCATCATTGGGGACTCCATAACGAGGAACATTCAGTTCTTCAACGCCATAACATCCTGTTTTCCCGGAGCCACTGTCCCCCTCATCCACACAAAGCTTGTTGACATTGTTGAGCGATCTCTCCCCCCTTCAATCCGTAGAATAATCGTACATGTAGGTTGCGTCATGTAGGTTGCATCATGTAGGTTGCGTCGATGCTTTCCGCCGTCAGTCTGAAATCACCAAAGTACAGTTTCATAATCTCTTTCAATTCCTTTGTAAAACTGGCAAGTCCATCTTCATTAGTGGCCCTCTCTCACCTCAAAACTGTGGTTATGGTATATTCAGTCGCAATTTCCGTCCCATATCCAACCTCCCCTTCCTGTCCAAAATCGTGTGTCATAGCTGCTCAACTACAAACTCACCTCAACTCCAACAGCCTGTTTGAATTCTTCCAGTCCGGCTTCCGTCCCAAACACAGCACATTCAGCTTTACATCTCCACCACCTCCATCAACTCCACCCTCACCAACTGCTTAACTGACATCAAAACACAATAGATATACAGATATTATCATCATTGGCCCCCAAAACATCACAACATCCACCCATAACTTCTGTCTCCAACTGGACAGCGCCACACTCATCCGCAACCTCTGCATCCTCCTGGACCCTACTCTTTCATTTGAACCCCGCGTCAAACAATTAAACTGGATAGCATTTTTTCATCTTAAGAACATAGCCCGGCTCCATCACTTTCATTCTTTGCCACTGAATTCCTGATCCACGCGTTTATCACATCCAGAATCGACTACTGCAACAGTATTCTTTACAGTACACCATCCAAAACCCTCAACAAACTACAATATATTCAGAACTCAGCTGCTCGCCTCCTCACCACCACACAATCCCCCACATCCCATTTGCTCCTCAGACTCCAACCTCCTGGCACTCGCCTGTAAGACCAAGCTTCGAACCTGGGGAGACAGAGCATTTTCCATCGCTGCCCCCACCTTCTGGAACTCTTTGCCCCATTCACTCCGTGCTTGCCCCGACCTTCCCACCTTCAAAAAACAACTCAAAACCCACCTGTTTAAATCCGTTTTTAATGTATAACTTTTTATACCTGACTTCTGCGCCCCGTTTTTAGCCTTGTCTTAGCTGTGAATGAATGTATGGATATTGTATTTTAATGCATCGTTTACTCTGTTTTTACTCAACTCTATTTTCATCTTTTTTCTCTACTGTAAAGCGTCTTTGAGTACTCTGAAAAGCGCTACACAAATAAAATTTATTATTATTATTTATTATTATGTCCGAAGAACCAGATTTGGCCGCCAAAGACCAGGTCGCCTAAGCACCTGTCAGGTTCAAACTCCTGTGACACTTGTAAAAACACTTGATTACAGACAGACAACTAAATTCAAAGTTACTTGCAGCAAGGAGAGTGAAACAACATACCCGGTGACATGCAGCTCCACTCTGAATATGCAGTTCACGCTCCTCTCTTTTTATTTTTTTGGAGGTCCCTACTACATGGTCGTGCAACTCTAAGGGGGGGAGCAAGCAGTTGCACGAGCTGTACTTGTTCATCTATGTGTGTGTGTCTGTGTGTGTGTATGTGAGAGTAATTACTTTTTTTGTGCATGTGTTCTTGGCACATTTTTGCATGATGAGCAAGAACATCTGCAAGGTCACTGCTGGCGTTCCCAGGCACCTCCAAGACCTGTGGCGCTGATTAGGGTTACGGAACATTCCTGCTTCAAAACACTCAAACACTCTTTCTATTGTCTAAGCAAACGGATATACGGGTGATAACTAACACTATAATAATCTATATATACGTATAATATATTAATAACAATACAATCTGTATTGTTGGTGATGAACGTGCAACATTGGTCGCCAAACATGGAGCATACTCCCTGCTGATGCGCCAGCAGTCCATCCAAGGTGATGCGATTCTGAAAGGTCATTCATTCAGAGCTAAAAACAAGGTATAAAAAGTCGGGTATAAAAAGTTAGACAATACAGGTGGGAAAAAATGCAGTCCAGGTTAATTGTTTGACGTGGGGTTCAATAGGGTCTATTATACTACTTTAGAGTAGGGTCGAGGAGGAGGCCAAGGTTAGGGATGACAGAAGAAGGAATGAGGGTGGCGCTATCCAGTTGGAGACAGAAGTTATGGGTGGATGTTGTGATGTTTTTGGGGCCAATGATGATAATGGTGTAGTCATCTTTTGTCACTGTTGAGTTTAAGGAAGTGTGTTCCATCCAAGTTTTGATGTTGGTTAAACGGTTGGCAAGGGTGGAGTAGATATTGGAGATGTACAACTGAATATCATTGGCGTAGCTGTGGAAACTGAGGCCATGACAACAGATGATATTGTCAAGTGGGAGGATGTAGAGGATGAAGAGAAGAGGGCCAACACCAAACCTTGGGGAACACCTTGAGGTAAAGGGGCTATGGAGGAAGAGCAGCTGTTGATGTTGACAATTGGTGAGCCGAGGGGGGGTTGAGGGAACTGTTGCTGTTGCCACAAGGTGGTCGGTGCCAGTCACCCGATGGTGGACACCAGAGGTCAAGCTGAAGAAGGAGTCCTATCAAGCATGGATGGCTTCTGGCTTGTGGGAATCCTGAAACAGCTGACAGGTGCCGTCAGTCCGAGTGGCACGTGGCTTTGGCAGTTGTCGAGGTAAAACTTCAGGTGTGGGAGGAATTTGGTGAGTCAGTGGAGCACAACTTTCGGTCGGCCTCGAAGATGTTCTGGCAAACCGTCCGGAGCCTCAGAAAAGGGAAGCAGTGCCCGGTCCACGCGGTTTACAGTGGGGACGGGGACCTGCTGACCTAGACTGAGGATGTAGTTGGATGGTGGAAGGAATTCTTTGAGGCCCTTCTCAATCCCACTAACATACCTTCCATAGAGGAAGCAGAGTCTGAGGACACGCGGGCAGTTCCATCACCGAGGCTGAGGTATCTGGGGTGGTCAAAATGCTCCTCAGTGGCAAAGCTCTGGGGGTGGACGAGTTGCGCCCGGAATTCCAAAAAGCTCCGGATGTTAAGGGACTATCTTGGCTGACACGTCTCTTCAACATTACGTGGAAGTCAAGAACAGTACCTTTGGATTGGCAGGCCGGGGTGGTTGCCCCGCTCTTCTCTTTAAGAAGGGTGACCGCAGGATGTGCTCCAACTATAGAGGGATCACACACCTCAGCCTTCCTGGGAAAGTCTATTCCATGGTGCTGGAGAGAAGGGTACGACCGTTGGTCGAAACCTTTGATACAAGAGGTCCAATGCGGTTTGTGTCCTGGTCGCGAAACACTGGACCAGCTCTACACCCTCACAAGGGTGCTGGAGGGTGTTAGAATAAAATGTAGATACAGGTATTAATTTGTTAGTTATCACCCTTATATCCATTTTCTTAGATAATAGAGAGAGTGTTCGAATGTGCTGAAGAAGGAATGTTCCCGTGACCCTGATCAGAGACCCCCCAGTGACCCCCAGGTCCTGGAGGTGCCTGGATGCACCAACAGCGACTCTGCAGATGCTCATGTTAATCCTGCAAGAATGTGTCAAGATAAAGAACTCATAAAACATTAAAAGTAGTTGCTCTCACATACACACACACACACATAGACAAACAAATACAGCTCGTGCAACTGCCTTCTCCCCCTCCCCTTAGAGTTGCACGACCATGTAGTAGGGACCCCCGAAAGAGAATAAAAAGAGAGGAGTGTGAACTGCATATTCAGAGTGGAGCGGCATGTCACTGGGTATGTTGTTTCACTCTCCTCGCTGCGAGAAACTTTGAATATTGTTGTCTGTTTCTTCTGTATTTCTGTATTTAAGTGTTTTTACAAGTGTCACAGGAGTTTGAACTTGACAGAGGGTGCATGGTAGTTTGCCCAACCGGTCTACATGTCCTTTGAAATGGTCACACTAAAAAGATGGTTTTATGATAATAGATTGTCCTTGAACCTAAGTAAAACTAAAATCATGCTGTTTGGTAACAGCAGAAAGCACACGTACCAACAAATACAAATAGACGGTGTAGACATTGAAAGGGTGAAGGAAAATACATTTCTGGGGGTCACAATAGATGAAAATATGAGCTGGAAACCTCATATTACAAATATACAACATAAAGTGGCCGGAAATATTTCAATATTGGGTGGGTGGATTGCTCTCTGGTTCTACCATATCTTACTTATTGTGTGGAAATATGGGCTAATAACTATAAAAGCAATCTTCAATGGCTAAATGTACTGCAAAAAAGGTCAGTAAGGATAATTCATAATGCCGCCTACAGAGAACATACTAACTCCTTATTTGTAAAATGACAAATACTTCAACTTGCTGATATAGTTCATCTTCAAACAGCTAAAATAATGCATAAGGCTAAAAATAACCAATTAGCTAAAAATGTCATCCAATACTTCTCTACAAGAGAGGAGAAATATGATCTCAGGGAAGAAGTACATTTGAAACACTTCTATGCTAGGACTACGTTATGCTAGCCATAGCATTTCAGTATGTGGAATCAAACTATGGAATGGATTGAGTAAGGAAATCAAACAATGCACAACAATGAGCCAATTCAAGAAACAATGCAAGCAGTTGATGTTTGCTAAATACAAGGATGAAGAGTCTTGAACCAGTCATGATGTTCTATATATATCACTATATTGACAGGAAGTGAACAAATGTAACAGTTAGTGATTGTAAAAGTACCAGATGGAGGGGTAGGATTTAATAAGCTTTGTTTCTTCCTACTCCTTTTGGACATGTGGAACTGGGAACTGATTATGGGATGCACTCAATTGTAATCTGATGCATGTTCAAATGAAATAAAACCATTACCATTACCATTACCATTACCATACAGTAGCATTTGTGATGTTAAGACTTTGTCTTCTCATGTCAATCTAGTGACAATGTCCACAGCCAATGTATACTTTTCACATATCTTTAGTACAATAATATCAGTAACACATTTGACATTAGCCTGCTTAATGCTATTCACCATACATTAAGGCCTGCTAGCATTAGCCACTTCACATGTGCTGTGGAAAAGGGATTCGACCGTGTCCCCCGCGGCACCCTTTTGGGGGTGCTCTGGGAGTACAGGATTGGTGCCACGCTACAACGTGCCATCCGGTCCTTGCACAAACGGGGGAGGAGCTTGGTTGGCATTGCCAGCAGTAAGTCCAGCCTGTTTCCGGTGAACGTTGGCCTCTGCCAAGGTTGCCCTTTGTCACCCATTCTGTTGACAATTTTCATGGACAGAGTTTTAGGCACAGCCAATGCGTTGAGGGAGTCCGGTTCCGGGGCCTTAGGATCTCATCTCTGCTATTTGCAGATGATCATTGTTCTCAGTTTGGAAAAGCGTGGCGTGCGCCCTCCGGGTTGGGAATGAGGTCCTGCTCCAGGTGGAGGAGTTTAAGTATCTCGGGGTCTTGTTCATGAGTGAGGGAAGGTGGGACCGTGAGGTCAACAGACGGAAAGAATGATTGAGATGGTGGATACTAGCGGCTGAAATGAGTTTCCTCCGTAGGGTAGCTGGACTCACCCTAAGAGATAGGGTGAGGAGCTCAGTCATCTGGGAGGGGCTCAGAGAAGGCCTCTTCTCCTTCACATGGAGAGGGGCCAGTTGAGGTGGCTCTGGCATCTAGTCTGGATGCCTCCCTGGTGAGGTGTTCCGGGCATGCCCACCCAGGAAAAGGCCCTGTGACAGACCTTGGACACGCTGAAGGGATTATGTCTCACAGCTGGCCTGGGAACGCCTTGGTGTCCTCCCGATGGAGCTGGAGGAGGTGACCGGGGACCGGGAAGTCTGGGCTTCCCTACTGAGACTGCTGCCCCTGTGACCTGGACCCGGATAAGTGGAGGCAAATGGATGGATGGATGGATGGACTTAGATGTTTCAGTGGTGGATACATGTTTCCATAAAATAACGGCCACAGTTGAAGCGTAATAATGATCAAGTTAGATGAGATATTTTTAATGTTTGCTTGATGACAGAAAAAACATACAGGTATTCAAGCCCATCAACGTAGCTAAGCATTACCATTTAGCCGTTATTTGGCATCTTCATCACTAACCAACACACTTCCCCAGGACGTCAGTGATTGATGACAGACAGGTGGAACAGGAAATAAATGTCAAGTTAATAACAGTTCATCTCAAAGACTGATCACTTCTGACTATCTGGGGTTCCAACTGGAGGACATATCGCAGGCCACAAAAAGTTTCACGACATCATCAAAAACATGAATAACAATATGGTGCCCCAATGTGCCTGGACTCAACCCAACCCAAAGCTGCTGGTCATCCAAAGAAACAACCTGCTTTGCTGGGTCGCTCCATCTCCTGTTACATGACCTGCTCCATCTCCTGTTACATCAACTGCTCCATCCATGTCATCTGGAGTCTTTGCTTGCACACTCTTCCTGTTGTAAAGGAATGTATTCCTATATCAGTATGTATTCCTATATATTCCTATATCAGTATGTATTCCTATATATTCCTATATCAGTATGTATTCCTATATATTCCTATATCAGTATGTATTCCTATATATTCCTATATCAGTATGTATTCCTATATATTCCTACATCAGTATGTATTCCTATATATTCCTATATCAGTATATATTCCTATATATTCCTATATCAGTATGTATTCCTGTATATTCCTATGTCAGTATATATTCTTATATCTGTATGTATTCCTATATATTCCCATGTCAGTATATATTCCTATATCAGTATGTATTCCTATATATTCCTATGTCAGTATGTATTCCTATATATTCCTATTTCAGTATATATTCTTATATCAGTATGTATTCTTATATATTCCCATGTCAGTATATATTCCTATATCAGTATGTATTCCTATATATTCCTATCTCAGTATTGTCACGTTGCGGCTTGTGAGTTTTACGGTTCGACCCCAGGGTGCAGAGATAAGGACCCAAATGCAGGAAAAAATATATTTATTTTCGCTATGTTGCAGAACGACGCAACAGCATGACCAACTCAGCAATGGCAATGAACCGACAACAAAGGGAAGCGCACACCTGAACTGAATAGGCAACAGAAAATAGAAAACAGGTGTTGGAGATAATTGAAAGGAATGGAAAACAGAACAGAGCAACAGAGGAAGTGAATACAAAATAAGGGCACGGACGAGGAACAGAGGAAAACTAAGCTGTCATGAAGGGGAGAAGCCTGATCGTGACAAGTATGTGTTCCTATATATTCCTATATCAGTATGTATTCCTATATATTCCTATATCAGCATGTATTCCTATATATTCCTATATCAGTATGTATTCCTATATATTCCTATATCAGCATGTATTCCTATATATTCCTATATCAGTATGTATTCCTATATATTCCTATATCAGCATGTATTTCTATATATTCCTATATCAGCATGTATTCCTATATATTCCTATATCAGTATGTATTCCTATATATTCCTATATCAGCATGTATTCCTATATATTCCTATATCAGTATGTATTCCTATATATTCCTATATCAGCATGTATTCCTATATATTCCTATATCAGTATGTATTCCTATATATTCCTATATCAGTATGTATTCCTATGTATTCCTATATCAGCATGTATTCCTATATATTCCTATATCAGTATGTATTCCTATATCAGCATGGAGTCAGATATCAGTATGTAGTTCTGGAGTCTCAGTATATAGTTTGATATTCCACATCTTGTGGAGTGTTTGATGACTTACCTAAAAGACAGGGAGAAGGAACACTGAATGGCATATAGAAAGTGGCGTCCATCAGGGTACGGTGTCCTGTTGGTCAGAGCTCAGGATGACTGACATCTCTCTCCTCCTGTTCATGTTTTGCTCTACCAGTGTGATGTTACATCATTGTGTGTCACTGAAACCCTTTGGTCTCCAGGACTGAGCTGGCTGTCTCCACTGGAATTTCTGGTCAAGAAAAATGTTCCTTCTGAAATCCATGAAAGGACATTTTCATGGATGGTTAGTGCTTCCACATAAAACCATAGTGAACCAGGCTCAAGTTGAACAAAGATGGCTGCAAATCATCTCAAAGTACATCCAGTTTAATCTGTCTTCTAATCTTTATTCTACAAGCCTCATGGAGACAAAGTCCACATAAGTCCAAAAGTACCATGCCTCGGTGTCCACGATGACGCACAATACACTTTCAAACACGCACCTTTATATTGGAATTCAAGATGAAGAACAGCCTTACGACACTGAATGACGTCTGTTGATGGATTCCAGATGGGAGTGACGCGCCTTCGGTCCCCCGGTCTTAGCGTTACACGCCGCCTTCATGAATAGCCTGAGATCAACTCTTGCCACGCCTTCATGCAGGTAAGAACTCAATTATTGAATGACTATTTATTGTCCTCAGCGGCTAATTGGCGTTAATGTTCAGGTAGCGTTTCCTTAGAAAGGAGAATCTGGTCAAGCAACATTTCTAACCACGTCTTAATTGTTTCATGAACGGTTACATGTTTCACCAGGGCGTTCACGTTTGATTGTTTCATGTGGAGCCATCAAGAGGTTTCAGTGAACATCCTAGTGGGCGTGGCTGAAACCACTTACCTTTCTGACTTTCATTTCTTCATGGAAAAGATTGACCCCTATCTTGAACATGTCCAGACTGCTCATGTTTTTCAGTTTTTTCAGCTCTACTTTCCAACCTCCTTATGATCCAACATTTGGTCATTATGATGTACATGCTTGACATTTTTCATCTGTTCTTAAGATTTGGATGAGGATTGGGGTGCTGGAGCCTATCCCAGCTGTCTTCGGGGCGAAAGGCCTGGACTGGTCGTGAGAATTGCATATTTATAGAAATTAAAAATAGTCCACCTGGAATGACTTGTCTTATTTTAGGTGTAAGCTGTAAAGTGAAAAGTCTAATCTTCTTGATGTGCTTTTTTGGTCATTTTTTCAGGGCCACTTTAAAATCAAATAATCCAAGTAAATATTGCATGAAATGTGATATAAATATGAACTATGAAGGATGAAACACGGATGTGAATGTCCCTCCTCTTCTGAACAGACAGAGTGTATGTCCACTCGTGTGTTGACTTGTGTTTGTGTTGTCTGGCCGCATGCTGACACGTAAAAAGCTCCTTCATCCATCACAAGGTGGTTTCGGCTTCAATGTGACCAGACAGCTTGTATGGCAAACACAAGATGTTACGTAGTTTGGAAGCAAGTGGCAGGCTGGATGTGTTTGCCCAGCCCTGTCCTCCATGCAAGAACATTGTGTAACACAGCGCTAATATAAAAATGTTGGTGTGTTCATTTGAACTTGAAAAACAGGAGTGTGTAGCCATCCAGTTCAGCTTCTTTCCTGTGACACAATGGGGGTGCTTTCCTTGATGTCTACCCGCCTTCCATCTAATCATCTATATATGTACTTCCTGGTGGGTGACTGGGAGGATGGGTGGGTGGGTGGGTGGGTGGATGGATGGGTGGGTGGATGGATGGATGAGTGGGAGGATGGGGGGGTGGATGGATGAGTGGGAGGATGGGGGGTGGATGTGTGGGTGGATGGATGGGTGGGTGGATGCATGGGTGGATGCGTGGGTGGATGGATGAATGGATGGGTGGGTGGGTGGGTGGATGGATGGATGGGTGGGTTGATAGATGGGTGGGAGGATGGGGGATGGATGCGTGGGTGGATAGATGGGTGGGTGGATGCGTGGGTGGATGCGTGGGTGGATGGATGGATGGGTGGGTTGATAGATGGGTGGGAGGATGGGGGTGGATGCGTGGGTGGATGGATGGGTGGGTGGATGCGTGGGTGGATGTGTGGGTGGATGGATGGGTGGGTGGATAGATGGGTGGATAGATGGATGAGTGGGAGGATGGGTGGGTGGATGGATGGATGGATGAATGGATGGGTGGGTGGGTGGGTGGATGGATGAGTGGGAGGATGGGGGGGTGGATGCATGGGTGGATGGATGGGTGGATGCATGGGTGGATGCGTGGGTGGATGGATGAATGGATGGAAGGATGGGTGGGTGGATGGATGAGTGGGAGGATGGGGGGGTGGATGCATGGGTGGATGGATGGGTGGATGGATGGGTGGGTGGATGCGTGGGTGGATGGATGAATGGATGGAAGGATGGGTGGGTGGATGGATGAGTGGGAGGATGGGGGGGTGGATGCATGGATGGATGGATGGGTGGATGGATGTGTGGGTGGATGCGTGGGTGGATGCGTGGGTGGATGGATGGATGGGTGGGTGGATAGATGGGTGGATGGATGGATGAGTGGGAGGATGGGTGGGTGGATGCGTGGGTGGATGGATGGGTGGGAGGATGGGTGGATGCGTGGGTGGATGGATTTTGGATGGGTGGATGAGTGGATGGGTCAGTGGGTGGGAGGATGGGTGGACTTGGGTGGGTGGGAGGATGAATGGGTGCATGGGTGGTTGGGTGGAGTACAGACTTACCCAAGCCCATTGCTTCTCAAATGGGGGGGACCTGACCTGCCGACATGTATAAGTTTGTTGAATACCTTGCGTGCTTCACTGCTCTCCATTTTGTTGCAGTTTGTTTCACTTCCCAGTTCAGTCTGTATGGTAAATAAAATCAATACAAATGAAAAAAATCAATATAAATGAAATAAATCAATATAAATTAAATAAATCAATATAAATTAAATAAATCAATATAAATTAAATAAATCAATATAAATGAATAGATATCAGTTTCTCAACAGTTTATTTATCAGTTTATTGACTGGATGTCAACTGATGGATGGTTGAGGTTGTCGTAGAAGACATTTGGCTGTCGGTTCACGCCCAATGGCGAGGTGGGACTAACACATGGATAGTTCTAGTCCGTGTTCCCTGGAAGTCCTGCTAGAGCTCCACCAATGTACTCTCACATCCTCTGGAGGTTTCACCATTGATATACTACTGATATACTACTACTACCATTGATATACTACGTCAGTCAAATATGTTTTTATTTCAATGAAGGTTTCCCTATCATGTCATACAGTCAATAGTGGGGGCATTTCTGGGCCCCATGAAAAACAAGTCATGTTGGGCCCTCCTGCCTTTTAGATTTTAATAAGGAACCCCCCCTGTCTGTCTGAGATGGCCCCCCTCCTCCCTTTAGGGTTAGGGTTCTCTGGCCCATTGTTGTCCTGAAAAGAGTGATGTTTGTCTTTCAGGGCGGCTGAGTCTGGTCCTGAAGGTTAGCGTAAGCCTATTTTTCGCTCAACGTGGAAAAGGTCCAACAGTTATCGTACAATATGGCCCGCGTCTTGTCGTGTTATTAATACACCGCATGCTGCAAGCTGCTCCACACTGATCTCTGTAGTTCTTTGCAAGCACAGTCTGAAAAAAACATGAAGTCAAAGGATTGAAAATGCATAGAACTGAAGAACGGAAGGGAAGTGAACATTTCGGGTTACTTCTACTTTCATGAAAAACTGGTGCCAAAGACATGATGAACACGGACGTCTGGGATGTAATTCGATCTGATCAAATCCTGCCACTTGCAATGTTCCTGGGCTCCATGGTGCCTTGCTTTGCAGCCCCGATCAAACGCAACATGCGGCCTATTAATTTCATAAAGCCTGCCCCTACAAAGGACAGTGGCCTGTCTGCCATCAGGCGACCTCCATCCTTCCTGTGGAGAATGGTGCTATTTTGTCGAGAAGTTTGCTTTTAACTCGGTCAGGCACTTGTGTTGCATATTTTCATACTTTATGCAGTCAAAGCCCTTTATAAACAAAGTTTTTATTGTACTTCCTACTAATTTGTAACGCTGGGAAAATAAATAATGCCCATAAAGGGCGTAGAAAGATGGCTCTCGGGGGGATAGATTTATACTCCACACATGCTATTATGTATTGGTATGATGTATTGTTTTTGTTGCTAGGACCGTTCACGATTGGACCGGTACGTACTGTACTACGGTCTGGACCAGGCTACCTTACATCACCTCAGGTGGTTCATCATATGTGGACGTATATGATTCTTTTATTTCAGGTAGCTTCACCATTTGCTGTTGACTCCCAGTCTAGTTCTGGTATTGGACTGGAGTAGCAGCAGTAAACCTGACCTTGTTGTGGAGAATGAGGTCCTCTAGTGGCTGCATGCTGCCAGTAAGGACTGGTGAGCACCTCCAGACCAACCAGTCTGGCATGCTAGTAGCTAAACAATGAAAAACAGGACAGTTACTATAGTACACATAATGTCATTGTATGCTCATATCACCTCGTACTCCGGTACGGGACAAAAAAAACAAAACAAAACAAAAACCTTAAACTGTGTTATGGAAAGCAGGAAGTGAACAAATGTAACAGTTACTGATTGTAAAAGTACCAGATGGAGGGGAAGGATTTCATAAGCTTTGCTTCTTCCCACTCCTTTTGGAGATGTGGAACTGGGAACTGATTATGGGATGCACTCAATTGTAATCTGATGCATGTTGAAATGAAATAAAACCATTACCATTACCAAAAACCTCCTCCCACGGGAAGACCTTCCGGGTGGCTTTCTGGTTTGATGGCTGCAGACACTTTATGTGCTGTGTCCAATTTCCTCACATAGACGTCTACACACGTCTACCACGTTTGCAATTCCTTGTCTGTGAAGTGAAACAAGACTTTTTGAACCATTTTTGTTGATTGTTCTGATGAGCCTGAGACTACAACTCTCAACATGTCCAGAGGAGCCATCCAAACAAAGTCTCCCTGTGAAAGCTGATATCGGCAGGACGGGACATCATGAAACGCTCCCGGTGGAATCCAGTGGTAAGACGTCCACAATTCCCTCCAAAGGAAAGGGTGATAAAACTCACGTCCAACCGCAACGATCCTGGTTCTTTCCCAAGACTCTGGAAAGACTCTTGTGGTAGACTTGCCGCACCGGTCTAAAGCCAACTAACAGATTTCTACCGCCGTCAGAGCAAAATGTGACTGCTTATAACAAACCAGGCGAAAACTATCTCATGGCGTACAAA
This sequence comes from Doryrhamphus excisus, assembly GCF_037039965.1. Taxonomy (NCBI): domain Eukaryota; kingdom Metazoa; phylum Chordata; class Actinopteri; order Syngnathiformes; family Syngnathidae; genus Doryrhamphus; species Doryrhamphus excisus. The sequence continues at coordinate 14,180,295 of NC_136363.1, forward strand.
GCGGCAGAAGGAAGAACCAAGTGAACCAAGTGTCAAAGGTCAAAGATGCTTGGAGACGCCATAGCTAACATAAACATGAACAGGATAGCAGCTACCTGCTAGCCAAGGCTGCTGTCTCTGACTTCACCACTTGATGGCAGAAAGCAACACAAGACCTGAAAAACCCTCATCATCTGTTTGAGATACTCCACAACTCTATAACTAACTATATACTATGTACTATATACAGTAGGTAGCACTATATATGTTTACATTATACTATGTACAGTAGGTAGTACTATATACTGAAAGTAATACTATATACAGTAGCTTGGTAGTACTAAGTAGGTAGTACTATATACAGTAGATATTACTTTAAACAGTATGTAGTACTATATACAGTAGGTAGGTCTATATACAGTAGGTATTACTATACACTACACAGTAGGTAGTATTATATATACTAGGTATCACTATATCCGGTAGGTAGTTCTATATACAGTAGGTAGTACTATACAGTAGGTAGTACTATATACAGTAGGTAGTACTATACAGTAGGTAGCACTATACAGTAGGTAGCACTATACAGTAGGTAGTACTATATACAGTAGGTAGTACTATACAGTAGGTAGTACTATACAGTAGGTAGTACTATATACAGTAGGTAGTACTATAGAGTAGGTAGTACTGTATACAGTAGTTAGTACTATATACAGTAGGTAGTACTATACAGTAGGTAGTACTATACAGTAGGTAGTACTATATACAGTAGGTAGTACTATACAGTAGGTAGTACTATATACAGTAGGTAGCTACAACAGCTTAAAGCAGCTAATGAGCGAGCAGCTGCAGGGACAATCGCAGGTACCAGATCCGTGCCAGGGTCATCCACTACTTCCTGTCATGTGGCCCCAAGTGGCAGCTCAGTAGGTGACATTGTAAAGGTCACATAAAGGTGGCATTGTAAAGGTCACCTGAAGGTGGGATTGTAAAGGTCACCTAAAGGTAGCATTGTAAAGGTCACCTGAAGGTGGCATTGTAAAGGTCACCTAAAGGTGGCTTTGTAAAGGTCAACTACGTGGTAAATGTCCCTCGAGAGCAAAAGTGAACTGAACTGTTGAACAATGGATTGAAGCGGTACGCCGATGTCCTGACGTCAGCACATGTCAATAGCCGAACAGTTTAGCTGTTTATTACTGACCATTCAGGTGGAGGTGCCACGTCTGAGGTTAATTTTCACTCTACTCTAAATTGTTGCTATCTTGACTGAAAACTCCAGTTGCTCCCGGTCTTATGTAGCAGCACAGTTACAGTTTTTCCAACATTCTCAGCGGGAGGGGGAATCTTCACATGACGAGCATGCTTTGAAATCTTTAATTGCTGTCATGATACGTAAAACTCCTGGTGGTATTCGAAGTTCAGATGAGCTGTTGAGTGTGAGCAATTCATCGAACACGTGCATGATGACATGTTACGCAGAGAGCTGAAACACTGTGTCCTTCAAGAACCAGCTGTTTCTTTGTCTTTGGAAACAAGTGGACAGGGAGGTAGAGTCAGGCCTTGTTAGGCCTTGTTAGGCCTTGTGCTTACTCTTGTGACGCATATTCCCAGGCAGTGAATAGTTTTGAGGCAATTGCAAATGCAGTTACTGCTAGCCCTAATGACGAGATAGCAGAGATAAGAGTGCCTTCGCAAAGAGCATGCTCAGTTCGATACTATTATGAAGCATGTCATTGACCAGTCTTCACGACCTACTCAGGGTGATGCTAACCCCTCATCTAGCTAAACCTTTCAGTCTCCAAGCAGACGGCAAACCCATCTGCCATCGCTGTAATAGGGAAGGCCACATGGCCAGATTCTGTAGGGTGAATCTAACAGCTTCTAAGAGCCAAGGGCTCTGAAGTGGGAGCACACAGCCAGGTGGTGGGAGGGGGTGTTTACTCTCAGCTGTCGGAAAACTAGATGCCTCTGGTGCAGCGAGGCAGGCACCGGAAAAGATGATCAAATAAGTAGCGAAATTAGACGGCACCAAGAAAAAAGGCAAACCGGGGACGTCCACAGCATGTGCTTGCATGTGTGTGTATTGAGTGGATGGGGTGTGCATGTGTTTGAGTTTATTTTATGTATTTATTGTTTTAAATACTTAGATAAATAATGATTAGTTTTATTATAATTATATATATATATATATATATGTATATGTGTGTGTGGGTGTGTATGTGGGTATATGGCCATATGGATATACGGGGGGGGGGCTCTGCGGGGGTCTGGCGTAGGGCGTTCCATCTCTACCGCCCGGTCCTGGCCGGGGCGGTCCTATGTCGGTGGTCAGGCCTGGGGTTGCCTGGGGCGGGCCTGGTTCTGCTTCCTGGGGGTGTGTGGGGGGCAGGAGGCGGTGCCTCCGGCCGTGGACGGGCTCCCTTCCGGCCGGCGGGGGCACCCCTGTGCCCACGGGTGTGTGGCCTTCGATGCCCTTCTGCCCTAGTGGGGTATGGTCTCCCGCTGGTCTCGGGGGTGCGGCTCTCCTCCGGCCTGCTGGCGCCCTGTTGCCGGTTGGGATTGCTCCTCCATGGCCTCTTGCTGGTCTCTTCGGGGAGTTGCTTCGGGGGCGGGTCTTGGGGAGTCGGCCCTGGCTTTGCCCACACCCACGGGGCCGGAGGATCTCTGGCGGTGGGGGCTTGACCTGGCTGCGCAGGGCGGGGTTTGCTGGGTGGTAGAAGGCAGTCTCTCTCCTTTTGTCATTCTCAGTGACAATTACACATTCACACACTCGCATTCACATACACAACACACCTCCATATGGGCACTCACAGCACATGGGTGCTTCTCTATACAATCTACTATCTTATCCCTGATGTTTATATAGTATTTGTATGCTATTATTACAGTAATAATGATGTCAAGCAGTGAGATTTTAATTACTGTAACCATATGGTTGCAATTGTGTTTACTATCATGGGTCATGTCTTCATCGTTACTATTGCTACTGGTAAGTTGGACTGTTTCATTTCACTGATATCATCTCCAGTGTGACCCTTAGCCATCATTGACATTTAACTGTTCTGTTTGTCACTGTTGTTGTTTTGGGAATTCTTGTTGCTGCTGTTTTTGTCTCTCCCTCTACTGCCCCCCCCCCGACCCCACCTTTCTCTTCTCTCCTCTTCTTTTCTGTTCTTCTTCTTGCTCCGGTCCACCCCATGAATAAAATTTCATGGTACAGGGAAGTTGTAGCCAACACCTTTCCTGACACAGAGCAAATCTGTCTAGCATGTAAGGGCATTTAGATCAACAATACTATCTGCCCCAATGGCTGGACGGGACAAAAAAAAAAAAAAAAAAAAAAAAGAAAAAAGGCAAACCTGGGAAAGGTGTCCTAGGCGGTTGAATGCGACATTGCACTGAACATTTCACTAAACCATTTGTCCTTGAAATCGAAGTCATGGCGGACTTGGGGCCCTGCTATCCCAGAACCAGGATGGAAAAGGGCCTCAAAGCCACTGAAAGGAATATATCCAACTACAACTCCAGAAAGCTGGAATTCCTGGCATTGAAATGGGCATTGACTGAAAAATTTCTAGAGTATTTGCTAGGAAATGCATTGGTGGTTTTCACTGACAACAACCCCCTCAGTTATCTGCAGTCAGCTAAAGTGGGGCCTGTGGAGCCACGATTGGCATTAGAATTGGCAGTCTTTGATTTTGAGATCCAGTCCCAACCGGGACCAACCAATCGTAATGCTGATGCGTTGTTGTGTCAGTTGCATTCCCGGAGCATAACATCTCTGTTTCCTGGCTTGAAAGTGCCCCAAGAAGTTCATGAACAGACAACAAATGTACCCTCAGTTGCTGCCACATGCCAAGCTATTGCTGCTTTTCCAGTTGGTCCAGCAGTGGGCCAGAATCAAACTAAGGGACGGTGTCTTGTATCGCCACATACAGCCACCAGGGGAGCACCAAGTTTTGGGGTAATGTGGTAACGGGAGCGGGTGGAGAAAGCAAGCATGCATAACTAAGTTCATCCCCATTAACTTAATCCATGAACTTTATTTGAAAAATGGAAAGGCTTTAATGGTAACGTGCCAAGGCGCCAAGGGGTTTGGGGCCCCCAATAGGGGTGGATATATTGTAAAATTGTACACTCTCTTTGGGGTGATCAAACTTAAGAGAGGTACACGACTTTGGGAGGCCAACGTGAGCGATTGTTACACAAGATGTGTTTGGATGTGATCAAATTCCAAGATGTTCTGCCAAAGGACTTTCTAAAGAATTCTGGTAACCCACGTCGTTGCTATTGCTCATGGGGTCTATTTCAATGATGTACTAAATAAACATGAGACCTTTTCCCACTACTACAGAGATGGTTTGTGTCTCATTATTTGCCAACACTCCTCAGGGCTCTACATTAAAAACAAAAATGAGAACTACTTGCCTGGACTTTCCCGAATATGCTAATAATTCATCAGATAATAGTACTGATGCATTGTATTTGGAGGAATGTCTGAAACGTATGTTAACATGGCATGCCATACTACCTTACATATCGTAGTCGTAGTAAGCAGTGATATTTATAAGTTGTGCACCACAATGAAACATTATTGAATAGACACATTTGTGTACTAGTAAAGTGTTTTTAATCCAGAAAAAATACTCAATGGTCAAACAATAATTTGTGAAGCAAAGGTGAGAAAAATACACAGAGAAATGGAAGCGCTAGATTTTGTAGCTTGTGCAAAATCAGCACCTGGTATTGGATCTAATCGGTGGTGTTTCATTGGGACCACTTCAAATTGTCACAGCAATGTGATTCACTCACCTGTGCCATCCTTTGATTTGCTGCCGCTAATAAAATACTTGTTTAGGTTCATCACTTTTTGCTGCTTTCCTTCACAAGTTGGTGAAGAATTAGACCATGTTGGCAGGGACGCCATGATGGATGTTTTCCTAGTCAAACCATCGCTGATTGGTTGATCGCGAACAAGAACGGCTGGACCATCTTAATAAATGATTCTGATTGGTCCATTCCAAGATTTCCAAGGATTGGTTTGCAAATTACGACCGGAATTACGCAGACCGTGTTTTACCAACATCCAACAAGAACCACTTTTAAAAAAACCCTTGGCAGTATGGCATGCCAAAGTGCACTTGCCCGACGGGAATATCACTGATTGGATTTACTTGCCCCAATTTTGTTTTAACTTACCCCGGGCCATCGGTACATCGTTATTGTCGAGCCCTACTCGTGTGTCCGACAATCAGTTCTCCTCCTCGGACAGGCGAGGTGGAGGCACCGCCCTTACATCCTGCTTCTCCTGAGCAGCAGTCCGCAGCGCTTGGGAGTGTTATCAGTCACACCGGAGTAGTCGTACCCTGAGCCGCCTGCTCGTGTTTTGCACGTACCAACACTGCATTACCCACAATGCAATGGTAGCCCGCAAAGTTGCTGCTTCATTATTCATCAGCAGTCAGAACAGAGATCAACTTTCATCTAGCCCCTCCTGAAAAATGGCCAAGCGTGAGGTGGGCGTTAAGAACAAGGGGGTTTCAAGCCAGGTGGGAGGCAGAGTACATGTTCACGGTAGGGTGACCAGATCCAGACTCACCAGATGTGGGACAGGGGGACAAAGGGGGACGTAGATGGCGCTCGCAGCGGACACCAAAAATGCACATGGCACAGCTTGCCAACCGTTCAGTAACATATAATATATACGACTGTAACAAAATAACGATAGATCTACAAACAAATACACAGGACACAGCATTGCAGCTGAAGTGATCTGCATGTACAAAAACAACACAAACTGCTAGCAAAGAGGTCAATCTTGAAGACATGAATTACCAATAGGGGCTCCCAATAAAGGCTGTCATTATTCAGTCTCATCATATCTAAAGGGAACCTTGTTGGAACTGCATTTCCTTTTCTTATTTGACTCTTTGAAAGCAGGGATCAGTAAGATGATAACACAATAATGCATTTGAAGTTTATAATGCATCCACTTATTTATGCATTCATCTTAATATTAAGAAACACATTTTGGTTTTAAAGTACATTTACTTTTTTGCTGTTTGCCTGTTGAAAATGTTTCCTTTGAAGTTACTGACTAAATATTGCTTTGTTCATTTAATGTACAGGACATTTCAGGATTTTTCTTTTTGCCTGTTGAAAAATATTTTCACTTGAAATTTCTGACAAATCCATAAGGAAATATTGCTTTATTTATTTCATCATGAAATAATATGTCCGCTGTGTTTGGTCTTGGTTCAATAAGCTATGTGCAATAATTTCAATATGTTTTAATAAACATTAAACCAGTCCAGCCCTCGGCTTGTAGCAAATAAGATTTTTTGGCCCTCGGCGTATTTGGCTTTGACATCCCTGGTCTAGAGACAGCTACTGAGGAAAAGGCAGGAAGCAGAACTGAAGTTGATTTCACCCCGACCTTTGACCTATAAGCATATCTGTTTGGAAGAACATCTGACATCTGAAGTAATGACATAATAATAGTTAACAGCGAGAAGCAGTCTTCTCCACCAAGCTCCACTCACCATGTGTGAGGAGGACTGTACCGCAGAGTCCCGCCCAGTTTTTGATATTATGGTCAACTGTGTCAAATGTGAAACTCAAATCCATCAATACTCAGACTGAAATGCTACGTTGTGTTCATAGCCATGCCATTGACGACCAGGAGCAGTTTGGGTGCTATGATGCGGGCCAAAACCTGACTGGCAGATGGGAGGTTGTTTAGTTGTTGACCGTTAGCTTTTCCTCAGAAAAGAGAGCTTTGATATATTCTATAGCAGAGGTTCCTAGAGATGCTCAGTTAAAGTGCAGCTTCTGACCAGATGGTGGCGTTAATGTGTCAGTCGTTTGTTCGACAAGCTCACAAAGATCAGAAGAAGACATCCAACTCCAACTGGCAATGTCGAGGTTGTAAAAATGAAGACAAAAGTGGGGCATTGTAACCCGCCTTTCTTTCCTCTGCATTGTGTTCTGGAGGTTGTTCATAAAAAGGTTAGGGGCCCCTGTTCCTGGTCTACAGTATTATTAGCCTGGTATCACCATGGTTGTTTTGGGAGGACACCCGACAGCAGAGACATATGTGCAGTCGGTTTAATTGAAACATTCTTAAAAAACCTTGCAGGCAGAGTGGCAAGGCAACAAGGCAACAAGGCAACACGGCAACAAGGCAACAAGGCAACAAGGCAACAAGGCAACAAGGCAACAAGGCAACACGGCAACAAGGCTACAAGGCAACAAGGCAACAAGGCAACAAGGCAACAGGCGGACGCCAGATGGTGTACATTGGTAGATCATTGGATCAAAATGGGATATGGTAGCTGCTCTGTGTGGACAAATTGTCAACACGTGAAGTGTAAGCAAGGGTGAGTGGCCACATGAAATGAACACGACAAAACAAAAGTCCAAACAGGAAATGATGAGAAACAACAGCAAAGGTCTGACATGTCATGTGAATCATGACAAATATAAAAATCCTTCACACGCCATCAGCCTGATTTGAATAAATCAATTCAACTCTGAAGTGCGGTGGAAACACAAAACACACAGGAACCCCAGGAGCCTTGGAGGTCCAGGAACTCTTGTGTTGGTCTTGGTGGAAAAGGAGCAAACAGAAACAAGATAGAATGTCCAGCAAGATGGCAGAGTTTGTGTGCCGGTCCGGGGTGGAGACAGCCAAAGAGAGCTGGGATAGGCTCCAGCATACCCCCTGTGAGGAAAAGCGCCATAGAAATGGATGGGTAGAGTAGGATGAGGTAGATGTGTTACTTGGGGACGAGAACCTTGACACCACCATCGTTGTCATGGTCGCTAACATTGTGACTGCTAACTTGACTATGTAGCGCTAACTCAACCACCACATCGCTGCCTTTAACCTCAATGGCAGCACCTTTGGCACCGATACCCAACTTCACCACCAGGCTGGTACCCTTGATCACCATCTTGTTTTCATCTGGACAATCATCTCCACCGTCTCTGTCATCATCTTCTCTGTCTCTGTCATCATCTCCACCGTCTCTGTCATCATCTTCACCGTCTCTGTCATCATCTTCACCGTCTCTGTCATCATCTTCACCGTCTCTGTCATCATCTTCATCGTTTCTATCATCATCTTCACCGTCTCTATCATCATCTCCACCGTCTCTGTCATCATCTCCACCGTCTCTATCATCATCTTCACCGTCTCTATCATCATCTTCACCGTCTCTATCATCATCTCCACCGTCTCTGTCATCATCTCCACCGTCTCTGTCATCATCTTCACCGTCTCTGTCATCATCTTCACCGTCTCTGTCATCATCTTCACCGTCTCTATCATCATCTCCACCGTCTCTGTCATCATCTTCACCGTCTCTGTCATCATCTTCACCGTCTCTATCATCATCTCCACCGTCTCTGTCATCATCTCCACCGTCTCTATCATCATCTTCACCGTCTCTATCATCATCTTCACCGTCTCTATCATCATCTCCACCGTCTCTGTCATCATCTCCACCGTCTCTGTCATCATCTTCTCCGTCTCTGTCATCATCTTCACCGTCTCTGTCATCATCTTCACCGTCTCTGTCATCATCTTCATCGTTTCTATCATCATCTTCACCGTCTCTATCATCATCTCCACCGTCTCTGTCATCATCTTCACCGTCTCTGTCATCATCTTCACCGTTTCTATCATCATCTTCACCGTCTCTATCATCATCTCCACCGTCTCTGTCATCATCTTCACCGTCTCTGTCATCATCTTCACCGTTTCTATCATCATCTTCACCGTCTCTATCATCATCTCCACCGTCTCTGTCATCATCTCCACCGTCTCTATCATCATCTCCACCGTCTCTATCATCATCTTCACCGTCTCTGTCATCATCTTCACCTTCTCCATCTCCATCATCACCATCTTCATCATCGTTATCTTCCTCATCATCATCCTCCTCCTCATCATCATCTTCGTCATTATCATCATTGCCTTCATCGTCATCATCTTCTTCATCATCACCTACATCGTCACCACCTTCATCATCATCATCCTCATCCTCATTGTCATCATCTCTGTCATCGTCGTCTTCATCATCATCATCTTCTTCATCACCTACATCATCCTCGTCATCATCATCACCATCTTCATCATCATCATCGTCATCATCATCATCTCTGTCGTCATCCTCGTCATCATCCTCGTCATCATCCTCGTCATCATCATCACCATCTTCGTCATCAATATCATCATCACCATCATCTTCATTGTCATCGTCATCACCTTCGTCATCATTATCTTCATCACCCTCATCATCATCTTCATTGCCATCATCGTTACTTTCATCATCATCTTCATTGCCGTCATCATCATTATCATCACCATCATCTTCATCATCGTCATTTTCATCATCGTTATCTTCCTCATCACCATCCTCATCATCGCCATCATCAACATCTTCGTCATCATCATCTTCGTCATCATCATCATCGTCATCATTGTCATCACCTTCATCATCATCTTCTTCTTCATCATCATCTTCTTCTTCATCATCATCGCCTTCATCATCATCCTCGTCTTCATTGTCATCATCTCCGTCATCATTGTCGTCATCATCATCACCTTCATCACCATCTTCATCACCTTCATCATCTTCCTCATCATCCTCGTCATCATCATCACCATCTTCGTCATCATTATCGTCTTCATCATCATCATCATCATCATTACTTTCATCATCTTCCTCTTCATCATCATCACCATCATTGTCATCATTATCACCGTCTTCATCGTCATCATCATCATCTCTGTCATCATCATTGTCATCACCATCATCTTCATTGTCGTCGTCATCACCTTCATCATCGTCATCATCTTCATCATTCTCCTCCTCCTCCTCCTCATTTTCATCATCAGCACCTTCATCATCGTCATCATCATCTTCGTCTTCATTGTCATCATCGTCGTTGTCATCTTCATCATCATTGTTGTCATCATCATTGTTGTCATCATCATCTTCGTCATCATCATTACCTTCATCATCATCTTCATCACCATCATTTTCTTCATCATTATCGTCATCTTCATCATCGTCCTCATCATCTTCATCATCATTTTCATCATCGTCATCATCCCCATCATCATCTTCATCATCCTCACCTTCATCATCATCATTATCATCATCTTCATTACCATCATCATCATTATCATCATCGTCCTCATCATCATCATCATCGTCATCATCACCTTCATCATCGTCATCATCATCATTGTCATCATCACCTTCATCATCGTCATCATCACCTTCATCATTGTCATCATCATCACCTTCATCATCATTATTGTCATCATCTTCATCGTCCTCATCTTCATTATCATCATCCTCTTCATCATCATCCTCATCATTATCATCATCATCGTCCTCATCATCATTGTCATCACCATCATCATCAGCAGCACCTTCATCATTGTCATCATCATCATCTTCATTGTCCTCATCTTCATCATCTTCCTCATCATCATCCTCATCATTGTCATCATCTTCATCCTCATCTTCATTGCCATCATCTTCATCCTCGTCTTCATCATTGTCATTGTCACCATCGTCTTCTTTATCATAATCATCATCATAGTATCTTCCTCCATATTCCTTCAGTGGTCTGTTTGATTGTTCCAAAGCATCTTCACGTTTCCAAAGGCCAGAATGTCTTCTTCTTGGCATACTGTTGGTCCCTTTTAGAAAGGAAGGCAATCATATATCAGTATGTATGATGTACTATGTATCAGTATGTATGATGTACTATTTATCAGTATGTATGATGTACTATGTATCAGTATGTATGATGTACTATGTATCAGCATGTATGATGTACTATTTATCAGTATGTATGATGTACTATGTATCAGTATGTATGATGTACTATTTATCAGTATGTATGATGTACTATGTATCAGTATGTATGATGTACTATGTATCAGTATGTATGATGTACTATTTATCAGTATGTATGATGTACTATGTATCAGTATGTATGATGTACTATGTATCAGTATGTCTGCTTCCTGCTTCTGTCAAGTGCAGGCATGTCTTTCTTTGCTCCTTTTTGCTTCTTTTGCTTCCTGTCTTTTTTACTTTGAAATCATCTCCTTTCCCCAAGTTTTGTAGATCATTTCCTTTTTTGTCATTTAAGTGAACCATTCATTCATTCATTTTCTACCGCTTATCCTCACGAGGGTCGCGGGGGTGCTGGAGCCTATCCCAGCTGTCTTCAGGCAAGAGGCAGCGTACACCCTGGACTGGTGGCCAGCCAATCACAGGGCACATATACACAAACAATATATTATTATATTCCTATATAGTCCTATATCAGTATGTATTCCTATATATTCCTATATCAGCATGTGTCCCTGTATATTCCTATATCAGTATGTATTCCTATATCAACATGGAGTCAGATATCAGTATGTAGTTCTGGAGTCTCAGTATATAGTTTGATATTTCACGTCTTGTCGAGTGTTTGATGACTTACCTACGAGCAGAAATACAAGAATGAAAGTCTTGATCATCATTGTGTTGTCTTTGTGTCCTCTGATGTCCAAGATAAAGTCAGATGGCTTCCTGTAAGACAGGGAGAAGGAACATTGAAGGGCATATAGAAAGTGATGATGTCCTGTTGGTCAGAGCTCAGGAGGACGACTGACATCTTTCTCCTCCTGTTCATGTTTTGCTCTACCAGTGTGATGTTACATCATTGTGTGTCACTGAAACCCTTTGGTCCTCCAGGACTGAGCTGGCTGTCTCCACTGGAACTTCCGGTCAAGAAAAATGTTCCTGCTTTGGTGAGCAGGACATGGTCGGATGTCCAAACTTGGACTGGACTCAACTGTTCTGAGATCCATGAAAGGACATTTTCTCTCAAATCCTGTTTCGTGTTTCCACATACAAATTGTGTGAAGAACATGATACGTATATACAAGTATATATATAATCCGGAATACTTTAAGCCCTGATTCCACAAGATTGATGGAGACAAGGTCCAAAAGCGGCATGGTCCTCTCATCTTTACGCTGGAAGTCAAGGTGAAGAAAGGACTTACCACACTGACCAAAGTCTGTTGTTAGAACCCGGACTGCAGTTTGACTTGAGTCTTCATGTTGTGGTCTCCGTCCTGGTCCAACTTTTATATGCTGCCAGATGAAAGCGTGTGGCGCCCAGACAGGTCACGCCCTCATTAAGGTATCCTGGTAATGAGCTTTTTCCTTTCTTCTGAAGTCATTTAGCTGTGAAATGCTCAAGGTTGGGTGTGCCGTCAATAGCAACTCACCAAGCAACATTTCTACAACATGTTTGATGTTTGATCAAAGGAGGTTGGAGGTTTTGGGCTCCTTTTGTTCATGTTTAGATGATCCTGTACAGTCTTATTGTATGTACAGTTTTTGGGTGGTTCCCTCAGCAACAATAACCCGCAACTGTACTCCTTGTTCTGCTTTGGTATGCAAATCACACGGTGGCCACACTGAACCAAAAGGTACGGCAAACAGAAGTGGGCAAACGGTGGATTGAAAAGATTGAACAGGTACACTTTTCCAAGATCTCAAATGATATTTCTAGATGTGTTGGATCATTTGCCTGTTGACTTACTGACTTTATAGCACAGCCATCATTTTACAGTGAGGGATTCCTTTTTATCTACTTTGGTTCAGAAATGTTCAAAAGCAGCAAATAACTCTCCAAATGACTTCTTTTGGTTTTCCCAACAAATAAAATCTTGTTTCAGAGGCTTGATGTAAGAAGTGCTAAAGGCTAATGTTTGAACGTTGACTTCCTCCAACAGAATCCTGTCAGTGACGGACTAGAAAGGATCTTTCATGACCGATCCCAACAATGACTCAATGGCAGAGCTTCTACAGCCATGGTATTCTACTTCAAGACAATAAATATTCATGATGGGGTGGCACGGTTCAGGCGGTAGAGTGGTGGCCTCCCAATCCAAAGGTTGCGGGTTTGATCCTCCTGTGATCATGTGAAGTACAGTATCTTTGGGCAAGATAGTGAAGCCCCAGTTGGTCCTGATGCTGCGTCACCACTAGCTAAATGTGCTAACAGTGTCAAAGCGCCTTGGAGTACCTTGGCAGTGGAAAAGCACAAACCAAGTCAAAGACTGTTTACCATCTTATCCAATGATCTGTTTGGGATTTGACTAGCATGAGTTAAGATAGACCTGAATATTCCTGAAACCACTAGACTTCTCTTCTAAAAACTTTTTGGCCTCTTTGGAAGATGTCACTTTCAGGATACTGCATATTCATTTTGTACTAATACGTATGTTATATATACATATTACATAGTATTACAGTATTACACACATATATACATATTAATGTGCAATACACTTCAAAAAAGGGCTGGCCAAATATAAGATACAAAGACTAGATTTGGGGAAAAATACTTCAAACTAGTGAAATGATCTGTCCATGCAGCTAGTTTAAGTATTTTACTTTCCAATCCTTATTTCTTTATCAAGAAATAAGCAGGACTGAAATCCTAGCTGTAAGATTTTTAGACCAAAAAATAAGCAGGACATTTAAAGCTTGAGCCGTACGGTGGTGGTTAGCATGGAGGCCACCAGTCAGGAGAGGAGTTTGCATGTTCTCCCCGTGCATGCGTGGCTTTTCTCCGATGGTTTCCTCCCCCATCCCCAAAACTTGTTAGCTTCATTGGTGACTTCAAATTGTCCATAGGTATGAATGTGGGTGGGAATGGTTGTTTGTCTATATGTGCCCTGGGATTGGCTGGCCACCAGTATAGAACATATACATAATACATATATATACTAGAAAATGGATGGATGGATTTAAGATGGAAATTGTCACGCCCTGCGTGAGTTCCTGCGTGACAGTTTATGTTTGAGCTCCGGTCTAGGTTTTGGTTTCCGTTTCACACTCTTATTTTGTATTTTCCTGTTTCACTTCCTGTCTTCCTTGGTTGCCTTAATCATTTACACCTGTCCCTAATTTGTGGTCTTATTTAGTTCAGGTGTGTGCATCTCCCCTTTGTGGGATCATTGTTTGGTTGTCCTCGCTGATGCTGAGTTGTGTTTTCTTTTGCTGCTATTATTGATAAAATAAATATTATTTTACCTGCATTCGGTCCTGCTCTCTGCACCCTGGGGTCGCACCGCAACACAGTGATGCCGATACGTAACAGAATGATCCCACCAAGTGACGACGACCTCGCGGAGAGCGATTATTGGACCTGGCAGCTCCTCAAGGCGATGGAGGACGAGGAGATGGCGATGCCGCCATGGGAGATGGAGGATTTGGTGTGCGGTCCGGACGACACGTTCGTCGCTACGGCGTGGCTGTATCCCGGACCCGCCGACGACGCTCCAAACCCTTCGCGACGCCGACGCAAGCCGCGGCGCCACAGAGCGACGCCTAGCTCGTCTTCCCCTCCACGCCAAGTCGAGGTGCACCCGCCCTCTTGCCCTGCCGGCTTCGACGGACCCGACGACGACCTCGCGGAGTTCGACGAATGGACCCGGCAGTTCTTCAAGGCAATGGAGCAAGAATGTGCTAGGTATACTCCGGAGGAACTGGAAACCATGGTGTGGGGGCCGGACGGCACCCTAGTGCCCATGGCGTCGGTGTTCCCGGTAACCGCTGCACACCCTCCGACGCGGCGGCGTCGCCGGCGCACGGCACGTCGCCAAGAGGTGTGGCCGCCCTCTTCCGCCTCTCCATGTCACGCCACGGCACAGCTGAACTCTCTCGCTGCTGCCGAGTTTCAGCCCGTCGGGCGTTCCCTGACGGCTCCCGTGGCAAGTGGCGAGGCTCCCCGGATTCCTCCAGTTCCCAAGCCACGCAGCTCCAGGTGTCCCCAAGACCCGGCTCCCGTGCCAAGCTGCGTGGCCTCTCGGATTCCTCCAGTTCCCAAGCCACGCAGCCCCTGGGGTTTCCAAGACCCGGCTCCCGTGCCAAGCTGCGTGGCATCTCAGATTCCTCCAGTTCCCAAGCCACGCAGCCCCTGGGGTTTTCAAGACCCGGCTCCCGTGCCAAGCTGCGTGGCCTCACAGATTCTGCCAGTTCCCAAGCCACGCAGCCCCAGGGGTTTCCAAGACCCGGCTCCCGTGCCAAGCTGCGTGGCCTCTCGGATTCCTCCAGTTCCTAAGCCACACAGTCCCAGGTTTCCCCAAGACCTGGCGCCCGTGCCCAAGCCACGCAGCCACTGGGGTTCCCAAGACCCGGCTCTCGTGCCAAGCTGCGTGGCATCCCGGATTTCGCCCGTGCCCAAGCCGCGCAGCCCGAGGGGTTTTCAAGACCCGGCTCCCATGCCAAGCTGCGTGGCGTCCCTGATCCCGCCCGTGCCCAAGCCGCGCAGCTTCGGGACCAGGCAGGTGGCTGTGGCCGGGACTGTTGACCTGGAGGAGCCAGTGGCCCTCCTCCAAGCCTCCCTCCTCCCTGCCCTGGTTTCGGCTCCCTCGGATTACGGCGTCTGGGATCCGCCTTCGAGAGGGGGGGCTAGTACCACCTGCTGGGCTACGGTGGAAGCACAGCCCAGCCCGCCGATGGAAGGGGAGGATGGCGCCACCTGCTGGGGGAGTGAGGAGGCACAGCCCTCTCCACCTGCAGGACGAGCAGCAGGGCTTGCTGGAGCAGATGGACAGGCTCTGGCAGGGACGACGCCTGCTGCTTCGGCGTCGCCGCGTCAGGGTCGGACGCCTGCTGCTTCGGCGTCGCCGCGTCAGGGTCGGACGCCTGCTGCTTCGGCGTCGCCGCGTCAGGGTCGGACGCCTGCTGCTTCGGCGTCGCCGCGTCAGGGTCGGACGCCTGCTGCTTCGGCGTCGCCGCGTCAGGGTCGGACGCCTGCTGCTTCGGCGTCGCCGCGTCAGGGTCGGACGCCTGCTGCTTCGGCGTCGCCGCGTCAGGGTCGGACGCCTGCTGCTTCGGCGTCGCCGCGTCAGGGTCGGACGCCTGCTGCTTCGCCGTCGCCGCGTCAGGGTCGGACGCCTGCTGCTTCGCCGTCGCCGCGTCAGGGTCGGACGCCTGCTGCTTCGCCGTCGCCGCGTCAGGGTCGGACGCCTGCTGCTTCGCCGTCGCCGCGTCAGGGTCGGACGCCTGCTGCTTCGCCGTCGGCGCGTCAGGGTCGGACGCCTGCTGCTTCGCCGTCGGCGCGTCAGGGTCGGACGCCTGCTGCTTCGCCGTCGGCGCGTCAGGGTCGGACGCCTGCTGCTTCGCCGTCGGCGCGTCAGGGTCGGACGCCTGCTGCTTCGCCGTCGGCGCGTCAGGGTCGGACGCCTGCTGCTTCGCCGTCGGCGCGTCAGGGTCGGACGCCTGCTGCTTCGCCGTCGGCGCGTCAGGGTCGGACGCCTGCTGCTTCGCCGTCGGCGCGTCAGGGTCGGACGTCTGCTGCTTCGCCGTCGGCGCGTCAGGGTCGGACGTCTGCTGCTTCGCCGTCGGCGCGTCAGGGTCGGACGTCTGCTGCTTCGCCGTCGGCGCGTCAGGGTCGGACGTCTGCTGCTTCGCCGTCGGCGCGTCAGGGTCGGACGTCTGCTGCTTCGCCGTCGGCGCGTCAGGGTCGGACGTCTGCTGCTTCGCCGTCGGCGCGTCAGGGTCGGACGTCTGCTGCTTCGCCGTCGGCGCGTCAGGGTCGGACGTCCGCTGCTTCGCCGTCCCCGCGTCGGGACCGGACGCCTGCTTCTTCGCGTCGGGACCGGACGCCTGCTGCTTCTTCGCGCCGGGACCGGACGCCTGCTGCTTCTTCGCGCCGGGACCGGACGCCTGCTGCTTCCCCGCGCCGGGACCGGACGCCTGCTGCTTCCCCGCGCCGGGACCGGATGCCTGCTGCTTCCCCGCGCCGGGACCGGACGCCTGCTTCCCCGCGCCGGGACCGGACGCCTGCTTCCCCGCGCCGGGACCGGACGCCTCCTTCCCCGCGCCGGGACCGGACGCCTGCTTCTTCGCCGTCTCCGCGTCGGGGCCGGACGGCCTCTAGACTTTCGGCCGGAGACCTGGGTCTACTCCCAGGGCGCCCGCCTGAGGATGCCTACCTCGCGCTTGGTCGAGGGCGCCCCCCGGAGGGTGTACACCGACCCAACCATTCCCTCCATCGCGTGGAGGGGTCTTGCTGGCTCCGCCGGGCCGGCCGCCCCGGCCGACCCCCTGAAGGGTCCCGTCGGCGACCCACCTCCGGTTCCCCCACCACCCATCCCTCTTTGACTGCTACTTGTTTTGGACGTCTAGGATCCGTCCTTGAGGGGGGTGTACTGTCACGCCCTGCGTGAGTTCCTGCGTGACAGTTTATGTTTGAGCTCCGGTCTAGGTTTTGGTTTCCGTTTCACACTCTTATTTTGTATTTTCCTGTCTTCCTTGGTTGCCTTAATCATTTACACCTGTCCCTAATTTGTGGTCTTATTTAGTTCAGGTGTGTGCATCTCCCTTTTGTGGGATCATTGTTTGGTTGTCCTCGCTGATGCTGAGTTGTGTTTTCTTTTGCTGCTATTATTGATAAAATAAATATTATTTTACCTGCATTCGGTCCTGCTCTCTGCACCCTGGGGTCGCACCGCAACACAGTGATGCCGATACGTGACAGGAAATACTTATTCTAAGGATGTGTTACAACTGACAAAGAGTGAAATACCTGGAAACCAAGCAACCTGCCCTACCTTTAATAAATGTATATCATGAAACTTGACAGACCTTAAAATAAGAATCAAGCCGATAAAGTAGACAAACAGACTAGATATCAGGAAAAAATGATTCCAACAAGTGAAATGATCCGTCCATGAGGCTACTTCATTTTACTTGAGAAAGAATCCAAAGCAAAAATAAAATGGCATGTTGGCCGTATCTTGAAAGTGACTGATCTCGAAGTGAGCCCAAATTCATCTTCCAAGGAGGCCAAAAAGAAGAGAAGTCTTGTGGTTCCAGGAATATCCAGGTCTATCTTAACTCATGCTAGTCAAATCTCAAATAGATCATTGGATAAGACCAACTGGACCAACTGTACTTCACATGATCACAGGAGGATCAAACCCACAACTTTCAGGTTGGGAGGCCACCACTCTCCCGCCTGAACTATGCCCCTCCCTCAATCATCATCAGGAAAATCATTTTAAATCTTGGCAAGTGCCAAATAATTTGTAGTTGACAAAATGAATATGCAGTATCCTGAAACTGACATCTTCCAAGTCGGCCACAAAGTCTTTGGAAAAAAAGTCTAGCGGTTCCAAGAATATCCAGGTAAAATATTCTTGCCATTGAGTCATGGCCTGGGATGGTAGTCCAGTAAGAAGGTACGTAAGTAAGTAAGCTGGTTTACGCAGGTTGAGAGGAAGTTCATTCCAAAGCCGGGACACAGTTGCTTTGAACGATCGATCTCCTGGAGTTTTAAAGGAAGTCCGTGGGACCAGTAACAAATGCTGCCCAGACAACTTTAGACGGCGGGCTGAGGTGTCGGGCTGATAAGATGGCAAAGGTATGCAGGGGCCTGACCATGCAGGGCTCCGAAAGTAAGCACCAAGATTTTATATTGGACACGGTATACAACAGGGAGCCAGTGAAGGGATTTTAGCACGAGTGTAATGTGGGCTCTCCTGTTGGTGTTGGTCAGGAGCCTCGCTGCAGCATTTTGGACTACTTGTGAAGAGACAGTTACAGTAGTCCAACCGCGAGGACACAAATGCATGAATTATTATTTCAAGGTCACTTCTAGAAACCATGGACCTGACTTTGGCAATATTGCGCAACTGAAAGAAACAGTTTTTTGCCAGCTGCCTGGAATGATGCTCTAGTGACATGCTCTTGTCAAAGATCACTCCCAGGTTTCTCACTTTTGTTTTAGCAGAGAGGCTCAGATCACCTGAATGCTGTTTAACAGTAGGGATAGCAGCATCTGGGGCAATGACAAGGGTCTCTGATATCTCAGTCTTCAGTTGGAAACCGCTTTCATTGAACCACTGCTTCACACTCAGGCAGTTGATCAAGGAGGTCACTTTGTAGGTCTCAGATGGTTTAAATGAGCAGTACAGTTGAAGATCATCGGCCATTCGTTGGCAATTTCATTGCTGTGTTATTGTGCAGTGACAATAAAGGAAGTCTATCCATCCATCCATCTAAAAAGATGGTAGGAAACATCGCCAAATTGCTGTATTGGCCATATAATAAAAACAGAATGGGGCCCAGGACTGAGCCCTGGGGGACACCACATAGTACATTTCCGGCTCTGACATTATATGGTTGGCAGACACACTGAAACTTCTGCCAGTCAAGTATGAGGTAAACCAGCAAAGGACTGGACCTGGCATCCCAACCAGGTCTTGCAGTCTGTTTATTAGAATGGTGTGGTCCACCATGTCAAAGGCCGAAGACAGGTCCAACAGGACGAAGACTGTACATCTCCCAACATCAGCAGGCATCATGATGTCACTGGATACTTTTGGTAAAGACATTTAAAAACCAGTAAGAGAATCTTAAAATCGATCCTGAAGCGGACGGGGAGCCAATGTAGCGACTTTAAAACTGGTGTAATGTGCTCCCGCCCTCTGGTCCTCGTCAGCACACGTGCGGCTGAGTTCTGTAATAATTGGAGATTTAAAATACTTTTTTGGGGAAGACCGGAGAGCAGGGCATTACTGTGTTCTAAACGACAGGATATAAAAGCATGCATTAGCACCTCCGTACTGGCCTGAGAGAGAAACGGGCGGACTCTGGCTATGTTCTTAAGATGATAAAAACCTATTTTTGTTATATTTTTGATATGTGGGATAAAATTTAGCTCAGAGTCAAAAATCACACCCAAATTTTTAACAGATTCGGCTGGTTTAAGATCCTGTAGTTTTGGTAAAAGTTTTCTCTCTGGCCTTCAGGACCTATAACTAAAACCTCAGTTTTGTCCTGGTTGAGCTGCAGGAAATTGTCTGCCATTCATGACTTGATGTCTACAATGCAGTTAAAAAGGGCATCAAGTGGCCCTGAGTCATCAGCAGACACGGCGATGTATAGCTGTGTATCGTCAGCATGGAAACTATGGAAGCTGATGCCGTACTTCCTGATGACGTCCCCAAGGGGAAGCATGTAAAGATTAAAAAGGAGCGGACCTAAAATTGAGCCTTGGGGAACCCCACATTCAATTTCATGGGTTCCTGAGGAACATGTATCCATACTTACATAAAATCATCGGTCTGTGAGATAAGAACAAAACCAGTTAAGAACAGTACCGGAGAGGCCGACCAGGTGTCTGAGTCTATTTAATAAAACATGATGGTCCACTGTATCAAAAGCAGAGCTTAGATCCAGTAGAATCAACACTGTGAGCTTTTTGTTATCTAAATTCCACCTGATGTTGTTTAAAATCTTTAAAAGTGCTGTCTCGGTACTGTGGTTCCTCCTAAAGCCAGACTGATGTTTCTCCAAGATGCTATTTCTGTTTAAAAAGTCATTAAGTTGGTAAAAAAAAAACAGTTTTTCGAAAATTTTACTTAAAAACGGCAAGTTGGATACGGGTCGGTAATTATTAAGATTGTTGGGGTCTAAATTGCTCTTCTTCGAAAGGGGCTTCACCACCGCCGTTTTAAAGGCAGTGGTGAAGACACCCGTCTGAAGAGAGCAATTCAAGATGTTTAAAAACTGCTCCTCAAAGAATCCATAAAGTGATTTTAAGAGTGATGTGGGAATTGGATCTAAAAGGCAGGTTGTTGGGCTTACTTGGGAGAAAACTCAACCAAGTGTCCTTGCATCAACCAGGGCAAAACTCTCCAGTCTCGCCTCAGGCAAGGACAACAGTCCAGGTGTGGTAACAGACAAGACTTTCTGAGGTAACAGGCAGGATCTGATGTCCTTGATTTTAATTCTGAAGTGGTCTGCAAAGTTTTCACAAAGATCATCTGTTGGTGTCTTAAAACCTTTATTAAAATTGGTGCCTGTTAAAATATTAACGGTGGAGAAGAGGAAGCGGGGATTGTTTTTGTGGTTGGAAATGAGTTGTGAGAAATGGGAAATTCGTGCCTTTTTGACTGCGTGATTGTAGGTTTTGAGTTGTTGACGTAAAATCTCGTAATGAACCATCAATTTCGTTTTTCTCCATCTTCTCTCAGTACTCTTGCATTTTCTTTTCAGTTTATTGATTTCATCGTTTTTTCTCCACGGGGGTGTAGGTTTTCTTTTTATTCTTTTCGTTACAGGTGGAGCTACTGAGTCCAGAGTTGACTTCAGTTTACTGTTAAAATTATCAACGATAAAATCACAAGGTGCAGGTAAAATTCCAGCAGGAGTGCTCTGTAAAATCTCAATAAAATTTGCAGCTACTTCAGAAGTTAGATAGCGCCTCCTTACTGTTCTCACTGGGGCCTCCTCCTGGTTAAAACTGGTGATGCTAAAAAATACACAGTAGTGGTCGGACATAGCCAGGTCAACAACAGTGGACACATCGATGGACAGGCCATGGGTTATGACCAGGTCCTGGGTGTGTCCTCTGTTGTGAGTTGGCTGTGTGACGTGCTGCTTAAAATCAAGACAATTTCAAAGGTTTAAAAACTCTCTGGATATCGGATCCGAGGTATCATCAACATGTAGATTAAAATCACCAGATAATAAAATCCTGTTATAAGAAGTGTGAATGATTGATAAAAGTTCAGAGAATTCACTGATAAAAGAACCAGAGTGATGGGGTGGTCTGTATACAGTAATACCTTGAATCGGAGGGCTGCTAAAAGTAAAGGTATGGTGCTCAAATGACTTGTAACTGTGTAAAAGACACTCCATTTGAGATCAGCGAGTCATTTATGATGAGGATTCTTCTACCCTCTCTAGTAGAATATAAAAAATGAAAATTTGGTGGGCAGTCCTCAGTGAGAACAACAGATGCGTCCGTGCCAAGCCATGTCAAAAGAAGACAGTCCAACTTAATATCTAAAATCACATCATTCATTAAAAAGGTTCTATTTAAAAGAGAGCGAACATTAAAAAGTGCTACATTGATGGTGACAGGCGGCTTGTTGATCATGGAGGTGGGGTATGGGTGTCTATTGAGTGGTCGAAGGTTATGAGGGTTCACAGAGTGAGTGTGGTGGTGTCTGATGTGTTGATGCAGTGTAATGATTACCGGAATGAAAGAGGTGTTGGTGTAAGTTTGAGGTCCAAGTCCAGTATTGTGTGTATGGTGGTCAGAGGTGGAACTGTGTGTATAGGAGCATGGACCTGGGGGACATCAATCAGTGTGGGACAGAGCAACAGGTGTGGGTTTGGGGATGATACCATGCTGAAGGCCGTAAGCCAGGTTGGCTGAGAGCATGCGGGCACCTGCCCTGTTAAAAAAAGCTCAGCCACCCCACCACCCAAACCAGGGCCCCGTGTGTGATTCCTCGCCAGGTGGGAAGAGTGGGACGAGTGGTGGCTCCCTCACGAGCTGCTTGCACCTGTGCCGGCAGACGGCTCCCTGTTGGACCCCCACCAGCCGGGCGTCAACCGTGCTTTCTCGAGCTCCTCCCCCCCAGACTATTTTTGTCATCAACATGTCGCGACTTGCCAGGAGGGACGGGGCTACCGCTACTGTCTACAAGCAGGATTTTAAGTGCCGCCCACTTTCCACCAAAGCCTATGCTGTTGTTTATCGCCCACCTAGTAATTCTAGCAAAGACTAAATGGTTTCTTTCTTTTTGGCAGAAATCATGTTGAAGTCTGGCCATATATGGATATGTGGTGACTTTACCATCCATGTTCAATGCTCCTCTGATCAGCTGGCTAAATGCCGGGGTAGTTAGTATTGATATCAGCGCTCCTTGTCGTCTCATACATTTTTCAGTTCTGCTTGTACATACATTTGGGGAGGGTGAACTTTACGCATGCGCTGCGTTCCGATTTAGTTGTGGGCATGAAACAATATCAGCTCGCGGCACATTTGCGCACGCACACACACGGGCATTTGCGCCCTCATTCACGTGAATGCGCATTTTGTGCAGTGTCAAGGCTAACTTATTCAGTAAGCAATTTTGGCCAAGGTATTTCTACTATTTTCCATCCACGCATATTCTCATACAACAACACACAGCATAACACATTTGCATCCATGAACTGGAGTTATGTCAACTTCCAGCCAGCAGGTGTCAGACGAGGACGACAGAGGGGACGGAGCAGAAGCAGCCCAGGACCCGACACCGCTCCTTGAGCCCTGCCGACATGTCACCTACAGGCATACCCACACAGCAGTCACAGAACTGACCAGCCTGTTAGGGTCCATGTATTTGGACCAGCCGGATCAGGACGCCGCACAGGCTGAAGAGGGTGATAACGAAACAGGGCTCTACATGGAACACTTTCAGTCCCTCCAACAAAAGGTGGACGTGTTGGAGAATAGACTCAAGGAGGCCGTGGACAGCACCCTCAGTTGGGATGAGGGGCTTAGAGCAACAATGGAGACGATGATGGCGGAATTAAAGGCGTATGTGGACACCAAGCTACAGCAGTTTGATCAAATGGTTGTAGCCTGCTTGAAACGCCGAGATGCAAGGTGGGACGAAGAGCTTAAGAAGACCCTGACCAAGAGTCACCTGCCTCGCCTGCACCTCCAGCGTCAGTCAGCAACCAGCTACCCGGCATCGATGCCACTTTTCCCATTCCACCGGCGGTCACAGCGAGACCTCCTATAAGGTTGGAGTTTCCCCAGTTTGGAGAGTCCAGGAGTTCAGCTGATGTAACAGAATTCATTGAGCAATGTGAGAACTTCCTGGCTCTCGGGAGGTTGGCGGCTCGCAATAAAATAACATGCTGGGCTACCTTCAAGCAGTCCTTTCTTGAGGCTTTTGTTGCCCACCAACTACCAATCTGAGATTGAGGAGCAGCTACGTTGCAATGTGCAAACCCCCAATCGGTGTTTGCGTGACTTTGCATATGATTACTGCGCCCCGTGGCTGAAATGGAGACCTGACATGGAGGAAGATGAAATCGTGCGACGCATACTCGGTGCCTGTAACCCAAGGCTGGCCAGCGGTTTGCGGGGTATCATATCCACAAAGGACCAGATGGTTAAGGTTGGCTCCCTAATTGAGAGGGACTGGAGTAACGCCAAAGACTATTGGAGCCGTGTACAACAGGCTAACCCAGCGAAAAGGCCGGGCAAGAAGGCGGAGCAGGGGTCAAGCCGAAGCACAGCAGCTGACCTCGTCTTTGCAGTGGGAGAACAAGCCCTTTTGGCCGTGCCTGTAGGCCTGCGAGGCTCGCGTGGGGATACAGTCCTTGACTCTGGGTGCTCCTCCTCTCTGATGAGTCAGGCGATAAGGAAGGAGGGCGAAATCCTAGAGCCAAGCGGAATTCCGAGGTCCATCATGGCAAATGGGCCAAACTTTGACTCTTAGGTGAACTTTGGGACCCTTTCAGGGTGGGGGGTAAACGTTTGGGATTAAGTTGGTGTTCCATGGTTGTCTTAGTTGGCGGGTGGGAAGTTGAGTTAGTTAGTTAGGTTGGGAGGGGATGATATGCAGGTTTGGTTTGGAGTCATTAAACTGCCGTTGTGGAGGCAAACCACCATTTTCCAGTGTTTCCTTTTTCTTACAGCTGATATCCGCTCCCCCTGCGACCCTCTTGTTTGCGTTGTGGCCTCGTTACCTCTATCGGAGGAGTTACATAGTTTGGGAGGTGATGTTTATCTGCTTCAATGATAGCATTTAGTAACATGTCAACATTCATAGGGTAGATAGATACTGGAATCAGTAATGTCACTACTGCACATGTTCCGGTCGCATATATACGATGTCATCAAGGTATTCGTCCCCGCACCACCACCACACGTCTGCTCTAGAGCAGAGTTTTTTACATTGGAAAAATCTTGTGACACACCACAAACCAAAAATGTTACAAAATGTCACCACGACCTCACACGTGCATCAATAAGTCTATCGGTGGAACAAGGTAGGTGTTGCCACACGGACCAATATTACATTGCTCGGCCAGTCTTTACACCACAGACACTCGACAGTAGCCACGTTTTTACATGTTTTTCTCTTTCCGAATGACCTTTCGGGAAACAACGGTATCCATGGAAAGGATTATTCCAATCTCTCGTCTACATGCGCGGTGAAAATCAAACAGAATAGTCAATGGGGTATGCCCAGTAAAACGTAAACATCAACATCAGTTTTTCTTTCACTTGTTGGAATAACTCTGTATTATCAGTTTTTCGTCTGTCCAGTCTTGGAATTTAGTTTGAATCAAAAACAAACTTTGCTTAGTCCAGTGCCGATTGCTGGCCTCCATTTTTAAAAGTGAAGAACGTCTGGATCTGCGTGTCACGTCATATCTGAGCATGCGCTGAAAGATAAACATGATGGTGACAGTGTCATTACTTTAAGGACGCAAGTAGCGTCCTGGTACCAGTGCTGGTACAATCCGGAGAAGTGGGGTCATGGTCATACATGCAACACAACTACTATTTTTAACATAGTTTGCGGCACTTTCTGCTGCTTGTTCAATGTTTAAAAACCAGTTGTTAAAAATTCCTGATACTAACATTTTAAAATCTACTGATGCATCTGTTTTCATGATGGTGATGCCTTTCATTTTTACTATTGGATTTGTTACAACAGTCACATTGACATGAACATTTACCAGGTATTAATTATTATATTATTTATAGCTTAACCCGACTACTATAGTTATTGGTCAGCCGGTGGGCATTTTGGTTACTGTTACATTTTGTGCCATTCTGCTATAGTGCCCTTAAAACCAGGATGCATTGTTCGGTTTTCTGGCCGAGGGTATGTGCTATAATCTTCACTGCTCAGCACGATGCCCCAGAGTGTAGAACTCTGAAGTCCCCTGCGTCACAGATGGGTCTTTACCTTCCTTGTCAGACTCCCGAACAATGACTACTTTACAATGCGATTGATGTACCCAAGTACTTCTTTCTGCAATTTCAATGCAGTCGGTGTCGTTAACAATACTTGATGAGGTCCTTCCCACTTGGGAGAGTGTCAGTGTTTTTTTTTACACTTTTATTTAGCTCAATAAAGTCCATGTGTATTACTGAATACTGTGGTTTTGGAAATTGGCCTAGGTCGCAAACTGCCCTGGGCATTGGGTTTTGCACATGTTAAACACGCTCTACAAACATTAAAAAAAAAAAGAATTAAATCCATACGTTAAATCCACATGTAGTACAGTGGGTGTTAATAGTGTGACACACAGAATCAGAATCAGAATCAGAAAAGGGTTTATTGCCAGGTATGATCAAACACATACTAGGAATTTGTTTTGGTGAAGTAGGTGCAGACACATTTCCGGGTTCCGGGCCTTGTTGATGAGGCTGACAGCAGACGGGAAGAAACTGTTCTTGTGGCGTGAGGTTTTGGTCCTGATGGCCCGCAGCCTCCTGCCAGAGGGGAGCGTCTCAAAGAGTCTGTGTCCGGGGTGAGAGGGATCGGCCACAATCCTTTCTGCACGCCTCAGGTTCCTGGACGGGAGATTGCAGCCAATCACCTTCTCTGCAGACCGAATGACACGCCGCAGCCTGCCTTTGTCCTTAGCAGTGGCAGCAGCGTACCAGATGGTGATGGAGGAGGTGAGGATGGACTCAATGATGGAGGTGTAGAAGTACACCATCATTGTCTTTGGCAGGATGAATTTCTTCAGCTGCCGTAGGAATGTAGGAAATACATCCTCTGCTGAGCCTTCTTGATGAGGGAGCTGATGTTCGGCTCCCACTTGAGGTCCTGGGAGATGATGGTACCCAGGAAGCGGAAGGACTCCACAATGTCAATGGTAGAGTCACAGAGGGTGATGGGGACAGGAGAGGCTGAGTTCTTCCTGTTGTCTACTGTTTTTAGGGCGTTGAGCTCCAGGTTGTTTAGGTTGCACCAAGTCGCCAAATGGCCAAAGAGCCAAAGATATTGGATCGGATTTATTTGTATGTGTTTATTTGTATTTCAGCATTTTCTATTCCATTATTATTATTGTTGTTATTATTATTATTATTACTACTATTATTATTCTTGTTGTTTTTTGTAATATCATGTTGTCATTTGATTAATTTAGGGATGGATAATTGTCCATCAAAACCATACTTGTTAATCCATATTTTTAGATGGTTTATTTGGGTTGGTTGGAGTTGAAAAATGTAACACCAATCCTTGCACTTTAATTCTTCTTTTTTGACTTGTGGTTTCCCACTTTTATTTCCCATCTTGGGAATAATTTGGTCCCTGTTATGATGAGCTTCCTAGGGAAAACTAACAACAGGGTTGTTTGTCAGTGAGAGAGTAATGAACTTTTCTTTGAGGTAATTCTCAAGCTTCTACCCCGGTGAGGGCGGAGAATTCTTGCCTCTGCTTCCTCAAAGACTTACTCTTTTTCTCACCCTTTAATATGAAGACCTGTCTAGTGACAAAATCTCCCATTTCACACACTCATTCCTACTTTGAAAACGTTTTCGCTTTCAAACCCCGAAATGGTCTTTTCAAAAGGTACTGCAAAAGACTCAGCAGACTGCAGAGTCCGTCTCTTTTGCTTGCCAGCGACTAGTATACCCAAGGCCTTATTGACTTGCGGGCCGCACTCAGCTCCAGGGTTCAAGAACACTTAGCGGGCCGCATGTGGCCCCCAGGTCTCAGTTTGCAAACATTTCGAATTTAGAACCAGTATCGTAAATAAACTCATCTTATTTGGAGCTGACACTGGAATTAAAAAAACATGTTTGTGTCAGAGTGAGAGGTCTCACTCACTCACATTTTAGATTTGATGACGCTTGTGGGCGTGGTCGTCCGGGATGATGAGATGCGTCTGGTCGCATGGAAAGAATCAGGCTGTACGTCTTGCTTGTTGTTTGTGTTTCATGGTGCGTGGCTTGATAAAAGCTTGAAATCCACACCACATTTGGAGCTACACATTACATGTTCACTTTTAGAAAATACTTTTTACAAAAAACGCTTTTCCACAGTCCGTGGGGCCTGAAATCAAACATGACAACAGTATCACTAACCTAGGGTCAAAATCGACCTGCCTCGTTCCCTTTTTTGTTGCTAAAAGCCAAATGGCAGAGTTTTGTGCTGAGTGTTGGACACCACGCTGAACTTTTTCATGTTGTGTTTTTCAAACAGAAGCCCTTTTTATCACGTGTGCAGCCTGTGCACGGTATTGTGTTGTATTGTCATGTTAAGCGATGCCAAAGCGGCAGTAATGAGATTTGGAAGTGAGCCCTGAAAGCAGCACATGATTTCACAGATTTTTTTTTAAACTCTGAATTGTAATGATGTCAGTGCAACCTGGACCTGGCATGCCCCCCTCCCCGTCTACGTGTTAGCAATGGCACGCGGGACATATTTGGAGTTTCTGATTCCTGGCCAGCAAGAGAAAAATACACCCATCTGTGAAGGCTCACGGGACCATATTGTGAATATGGACGACCTTGCCAACGTTACTTGGTCGTGTTGCAGCGTCAGAATAGCAAACTGTAAGTATCCGTTTTTCATGGTCCTAACTTTGTTTGTTTTGTGTAAATAATTGGACATCATGCGCTCAGTAGTTGTCCAGAAGTCCTCGGGAGCGCTTGGAAGTGCAACTCATCACAGTGGAGTGGCCTAGATCACGACCGGGGTGGTGTAAATTAATAGACTGTTTGGGCAGAAAACAAGAAGTCCATGGAAATACTGCAGAATCTGGAAGATCTAGAAAGCCTTCTGTGTGGAGCATGATTGGTCCTCTTTACAGTTTTTCTCGATTGTTTACACACAATTTGTGATGCCTGAGACACAATGACCACAGCATATAACCAATGCACAAACTACATGAACCAAGTCTGCTAAACTATAAGCACAAGTCCTGCTTTACACTCAGACTGCAGATCTACAACACACTTTTTTCAAAACACTACACACAATTTTCCGAGTTTTGGCACAATTTTCATGAAGTAAACTTATTCTTTTCACAAAGAACACAATGTCACTCAAAACAATCAAATTAATATTCCTATTATTCACACTGACTCGTCACATGGGTAAACACCTGGCACACATTTTTACATTTAGCAATCAGAGCTTTAGCATAAAACGGCAACAGGTGAGTTTCTCTGTTCTTCTTTTTTGTTCTTTGGAACAATGGACGCCAACACTGAAATCAGAGGGAGAGCCAGAAGTGTGAGAATGAGAGGACGAGGACTAGGAGGGATGAGGGCCACAATCTGTGATGAGATCAGGGCCACTTTGGTTGACCATGTGGTAAACCATGGTCTAACAATGAGGGAGGCTGGACAAAGGGTCAGAAATCCACAAACACACAATCCCCTTCTCCAAGCTATGGAAGATGCATGTGGAGACATTCCAGCGGATGCTTTCCATGGCTGGATTCGCCATAGGCGATATTTCCCCCGCTGCTTGGCCAGACAAAACCTTGCATGTGATGTAGATGACGTGCTGTGACCTGTCCCAAACAGAAGACGTGATGCAGCATAGTCTTTTGCTTTGTTATTGATTGATTTTTTGTTTATGATTATTATTATTTCTTTAACTGAAGCTGTATACATTTAGATGCAGGCCACTGTATGTGGAACTTTGTGTTGGCTGTGATGAACACTTCGTACATGGTTTTTCTGTGAAAAATAACAAATATATATTTATGTGTAATTTTGTGTTCTGAGTCCAAAAAATACATAAAAACCCAAAAAACAATTCTAAAATATTTTGCAAGAAGTGTCACACTGAACACAAAAAGGCCCGAGTCATGATGAATATGATGTAATCACAGTGTTTTACACTGAGCACATCAGTGTTCAACTGGTTCATACAAATGTTTGTTCATATTGTGGTTGGTGTGCGTCATTTGGAGACAAAACACCATTTTGAGAAGAATAAAGACTGTTTTGGATGTAAAGTTTCATTTTGCAGGAGAATTGAGGGCTTTTCAGAAATGTGTGAGTGATTTTTGGATTTGTGTGTAGAGTTCTGAGAATATGAGGCATCCTTTCAGAAAATGTGTTTAAACAATCGAGAAAAACTGTAACCATAGGGCCGGGACCCAGACTTGGGCCTCAAGCGCCACCTATAGGGCCACAAAAACTTAGCGCTTTGAACCAGTGGGCCACAAGGGTTGTGGGACTGCATAGTAGGTTATCAACTGAAGACACCAGAAATAGGCTCGCCGCTATGTTACTGTATGCTATCCATGAGACGCTCAATTACAGTGCAGCTTCCGACCAGATGGTTGTTTGGTGTGGATGCCGTGATGCTCAAAACATGGCCCGTCTCCAAAGTTATTATTCATCTGTTCTACCAAAAATGTCCCCAAGCATGTGGAAAGCAGCTCCATTTTGACAAGTGGAGAGTTCTATGGTAAACTATAGACCCACCAGTGTCCAGGGTAACAGAGATTACGGAGAACCTGCCAGCAAAACAAATGATTAATCGTTTAAACGCCGCACCCTTTGTTCTACACCCCTTACAATTAGAGCCAATTTAGATCCAATTTAGAGCCAATTACTCCACCCAAGCTGAAACTTGTTATTTCACTGAAAACATCAGTTGGTGGTGTCGTGCTCCTGGATCTCAAGAAGGCAATTTTGAATGACTGGTCTCTGATCTCTCTGATCCCCAACAGGTTGCCTGGAGGACAGATTGGTCCACAGAAGATGTAATCTAACGCTCCAGTCAGTGCCGGGGCATCTGGAGAACAAGACCTACGTAAAGACTACAACTCAGCATCCAGGACCTCTCCCTGACATCTAGGTCCCCAATCGGCTCCATCTCCAGATCCGCCCCCTCACCTGCTCCTGGATTAAACACTTCCTGATCAACCACCCTCAGTCTGTCAGACTTGGCCCTGATCTCCTGGTATCATCTCTCACAGGTTCTCCTCAGGCTTGTCCCCTTTCCCACCCAACCAACAGCATCTGTAACGATGTGGATTAACGATGTGGACCTTGGTTGGCTTAATCAATGCTCGGTTAGCATCTAACTTTTGACAGTCAACTGGGGAAATGTATTTGGTTTGTGTACATTTTCTGCTTAGGGTACAACACTGCAAGCGTCTTGTCAGGTTAGTACACACTGTTTGAGTCCAACTGTGTTCTTCCTGTATTTATGATCACCAATCATCTTTAGCTTCTAACAAAGAAGAAAGCCTGCTAAGTTACAAAATGGCACCCAGACCAGGAAGTCAGATAGGTAGCCTATCTATGATGTCATCAGTACTTGATTCTCAAAAATGTTCACCCACAACAACCTTTTGTAGTTGTACTATTTTAATATAGTATAGAAATGGTGATGTGTGTCTTTGTGTGCAGTGTTTGTATTCGTCTTATGGAAAAATGGATTCAGTGGCACCTTCAGTGGCATCAGTGATGCTAACCAAGGGTCCACGGTACCGGTCTTCCTATCCACATTTGCTTTATTTCGAGTTTCTATTTTGTTTTGAATGCCCTAATCTAAGGTTGGACTGCCTGAGTGTCTTTCGTATTTCGTAATGTGCGCTGCTGTGGAGGAAGCACCCATTCAATGTTGTTGTGTCTTCTGGTGCAGTGACAATAAAAGCCCATTCTAGTGCATATTCTAGTCTATTGGAAAACACTCCCAGTGAATCCAGTCTGACTTCTCTTCATTCTACCAGACTGCTCCTCTGCATACGGACATGATGCCTCTTTGTCACAAATAGGCATCCTAAAAGGCGGGAGGACTCACCACACAAACTTCCTGTCCTGGGCTCTGTTCTTACATGCCGATGAAATAAAGAACCTGACGTCAAGACGTGTCCCACCCTCATTAAGCTGATCAGAGCATTTATTCTAATTAGTTTTTACTGTTGGGAGTAAGTCCATTGTTGCTTGTATTGTTTGGGTTGGTGCGTAATGGATACAGTCTTGTCAGGTGACATTTCCAACCATTTGTTGTTTCCGCAAGAATGAAGTCCCTCATTCGGATGCTTTCTTGAAGGACTCTTCGGATGTGAGAGTACATTGCTGGAGCTCCAGCAGGACTTTCAGGTACGAGAGAGCACTCGGCGACCCCGCCGCTGGGAAGGCTTGTCACCTGATGTGATGGATTATATAATAAAATATAGTAATTCTTTGGGTTGTTAGTATAGCCTTCTGGCCGTCATTGCCATATGGCTCCCAGTGATACGTTAGCATCTCTGATGATCTGATGATCACAGCCATCACAAACTCGATCAAGTGTACGTATGTTCTTCACATGCCGTATTAAACGGAAGCTTTTTAACGTGCCATCACCGCCTGGCATGTGTTGGTAGTTCACTTCCACACGAAAGATGTGATTGATGATGTTTTGGTATGCCTCTGCACTCACCAATAATAATAATTCATTCATTTTCTATGCCACTTATCCTCACTGGGGAGGGGTATGCTGGAGCCTATCCCAGCTGTCTTCAGGCAAGAGGGGGGGTACACCCTGGACTGGTGGCCAGTCAATCCCAGGGCACATATAGACAAAAAACCATTCACACTCACATTCATACCTATGGACAATTTGGAGTGGCCAATTAACCTAGCATGTTTTTGGAATGGGGGAGGAAACCGGAGTACCCGGAGAAAAGCCACGCGTGCAAGGGGAGAACATGCCACTCATAATAGTAATAATAGTAATAGTAATAGTAATAGTAATAGTAATAGTAATAGTAATAAAAGTAAAAGTATTAGTAATGTAATCGTAAAAGTAATAGTCATGTAATAGCAATAGTAATAGTAATAGTAATGTAATAGTAATAGTAATAGTAATAGTAATAATGTAATAGTGATAATGTAATAGTAACAGTATTGTAATAGTAATGTAATAGTAATGTAATAGTAATGTAATAGCAATAGTAACAGTAATAGTAATAAATGTAAAAGTATTAGTAATGTAATAGTAAAAGTAAGTTCTGTAATAGTAATAGTAATAGTAATAAAAGTAAAAGTAAAAGTAAAAGTAAAAGTAAAAGTAAAAGTATTAGTAATGTAATGGTAAAAGTAAGTTATGTAATAGTAATGTAATAGTAATGTAATAGTAATGTAATAGTAATGTAATAGTAATGTAATGTAATAGTAATAGTAATAACAGTAAAAGTATTAGTAATGTAATAGTAAAAGTAAGTTATGTAATAGTAATGTAATAGTAATAGTAATAGTAATAGTAATAGTAATAGTAATAGTAGTAGTAATAGTAATATAGAACATGCGGACGCAGGTCTGTTGATACGACTACAAAGTCGATCATAGAACTGCGGCCTAGGGTGTCCTGGCGCACTGGTGCACTTATGGACATCCCTATGTTGGAACATGGTGTTAGTTATGGACAAACTGTGGTTTACACAGAACTCCAGTAACATCACACCGCACAGGTTCAGATCAGGGAGGCCGTTCCTCCCAATCACGCCCCTCCAGGTCACACTGTCATTGCCCACATGGCCGTTGAAGTCTCCCAGTAGAACGACGGAGTCACCAGTTGGGGGTGCTCTCCAGCACCCCCCTGATGGACTCCAAGAAGGCCGGGTACTCCGAACTGCCATTTGGTGCATACGCACAAATGACAGTCATGACCCTTTCCCCAGCCCGAAGGCGTAGGGAAATGACCCTCTCGTTCACCCTCTCAACACAGAGGCACCAAGCCGGGGGGCTATTAATAAGCCCACTCCAGCTCGCCACCTCTCCCCTGCAGCAACTCCAGAGTAGAACAAGATCCAGCCCCTCTCGAGGAGTTTGCTTGCAGAACCCAAACTGTGGGTGAGTTGGAGGTGAGTCCAACTATGTCTAGTTGGAATATCTCAACCTCTCGCACAAGTTCAGGTTCTTTCCCCACCAGAGAAGTGACATTCCATGTCCCAAGAACTAGATTTGGCCGCCAAAGACCAGGTCGCCCAGGCACCCGCCCTTGACCGCCACCCAACACACAATTCACCGGACCCTTATGCTTCACATTATGGATCACACTCCTCAGCCTCCCTGGGAAAGTGCTGGGAAAGGTACAACCGTTGGTCGAAACTCTGTTACAAGTGGTCCAATGCGGTTTTCGTCCTGGTCGTGGAACACTGGACCAGTTCTACACCCTCACGAGGATGCTTGAGGGTGCATGGGAGTTTGCCCAACCAGTCTACATGTGATTTGTGGATCTGGAAAAGGCATTCGACCGTGACCCTCGTGGCCTTTGGGGGGTGCTCCGGGAGTACGGGATTGGTGGCACGCTACTACGTGCTATGCCAGTAGTAAGTCGAGCCTGTTTCCGGTAAACGTTGGCCTCCGCCAAGTATCTCGGGGCCTTGTTCACGAGTGAGGGAAGGTAGGAGCGTGAAGTCGACAGACGGATTGGTGCAGCCTCGGCAGTAATGCGGTTGCTGTACCGGACCGTCGTGGTGAAAAGAGAGCTGAGCCGGAAGGCAAAGCTTTCAATTTACCGGTCGATCTATGTTCCCACCCCCACCTATGGTCATGAGCTTTGGGTCATGACCGAAAGAATGAGATGGCGGATACAGGCGGCTGAAATGAGTTTCCTCCGTAGGGTAGCTGGACTCACCCTAAGAGATAGGGTGAGGAGCTCAGTCATCCGGGAGGATGACTCAAGAGGAGTCAGTTGAGGTGGATCGGGCATCTAGTCCGGATGCCTCCCGGACGCCTCCCTGGTGAAGTGTTCCGGGCATGCCCAGCTGGGAAAAGGCCCCGGTGCAGACCTAGGACACGCTGGAGGGATTATGTCTCACAGCTGGCCTGGGAACCCCTTGGTGTCCTCCCGGTGGAGCTGGAGGAGGTGGCCGGGGACCGGGAAATCTGGGCTTCCCCACTAAGACTGCTACCGCCGCGACCCGGACCCGGATAAGTGGAGGAAAATGCATGAATGAATAGTAATAGTAATAGTAATAGTAATAGTAATAGTAATAGTAATAGTAATAGTAATAGTAATAAATGTAAAAGTATTAGTATTGTAATAGTAAAAGTTATAGTCATGTAATAGTAATCGTAATGTAATAGTAATAGTAACATTAACATTAACATTAACATTAACATTAACATTAACATTAACATTAACATTAACATTAACATTAACATCACGACAGGTGGAGAGAGCCGGTCTGGAACCCAAAATGCAGAAACACAGTCGTGTAACAAAGGGTGTCCACTAGAAAAAACAAGGCAAAAGTAGAAACCAAAAGCAGAGTCCAAAAGTGCAACTCAACAGAGAAACAACACAGCAGCAAACGGCTCAAACTCCCAGCTGACATCATTGAGAACATCACCTTCCATCGTGTCCACCGGCTGGGAGCCAAGAAGAAGTCAGAAAGCCAGAAAATAGAAGGCCGAGACCCATCGGGGCAAAATTTGAACACTTCAAGCAGAAGGAGCAGGTGAAAGGCCGAGAGCTGAAGGGGACGGACTTCAGCGGGAACGACCATTTTCCAAGGGAGATCCTCGACAGACGCCGTCGCCTGTTCCCTGTCCAAAAGAAGTTCATCACCGAGGGGTGCCGAGCTGTCATCACGGTGGATAAACTCTTTGCCAATGGACAGCTATACCGCAACCATGGCTGTATTAATCATCCCAATATGGTAAGTGAACATCCCCAATGCTAATAATCTTCCCGTCTGTCACCTGTCTGTCCTCTGCATCAACATGTCTCGACAGCTCACACACACTCACAAAGTCACAAACCGGCAAATACAAACATTGGATACATAAAGACACACATGCATGCACACATTTACACACAGGTGGCTCGTACTGTACATCTGATACACAATCCTTCATCACTGCCTTACACACACACATCTCACACATGCATACACAAATATTACCTTTCACTAGTTAGATCAGGAGGACTACATTATAATATACCTTTGTGCAATTTAAGCATATATTTAAATGTATACGCTTACATTACCTACAGATACATACGTATACTTCACATTTGTACATCTATACACACACATCACCATAAGCTAGTCTAGGATGTCTCATTGCAATTTGCCACTTGGAATGTCAGGGGAGTCGGGTCTGGAGAAAAAAGACAAAAAATGTTTAACCATCTAAAGAATATCCAAGCAGACAATAGCCGTATACAAATGGACCCAAATATTCCAATTCCATTCAGAAAGAATGTAACCTTTGTATACACCTCATTCCGAAAGAAAAGTGCCAATCCGAATAAATATATAATCGGATTCCCAGGGGTGGAATATTCCTTTCCCCAATCCGATTGAGGTATCTTGTATCCGCTCAAACGGAAAGTTGTCAGACTGCGTTCTTCTTCCTGGTGTTTTTCTTCTTCTGTTGTTTATTGGCATTTATTGGAGGGGAAAACGAGCGTGGCTTCGCCTTCCGGAGCCGCGGCTTGCATCGGCGTCACGGCCGGTCTGGAGTGTCATCGGTGGGTCCGGGATAAAACCACGCCATTGAAACGAGCGTGTCGTCCGGCCCGCGCACCATCTCCTCCAGTTCCCATGGCGGTCTCGCCATCTCCTCATCTTCCAAGGCTTTGAAACGCTGCCAGGTCCAAAAATCGTTCTCCGCGAGGTCGTCGTCTCTTGGTGGGATTATTCTGTCACGGTGCGGCATGTCTGTGTTGCGGTGCGACCCCAGGATGCAGAGAGCAGGACCAAATGCAGGTAAAATAATAACTCAAGCAACTCAACTAGCTGACGGACAAACAACAATAATCCCACACAGGGAGAAGCACACACCTGAACTAAATAGACACTGAAATTAGGGACAGGTGTGGGTAACTATGACAACGAACGAAGACAGGGCAAAACAGGAAGTTAAATACCAACATAAGAGTCCAAAACGGAAACCAAAGCCCAGACAGGAAACTCAAACCCAAACTGTCACTTAGGAACCCACACAGGGCGTGACAGTTATTCCCGAACCCGAACCCTTTCTCTACAGTCAGCCTTTTTCCTCCTTTCAACTCCCCAATGCCTCTGAAATATCTGACCTCATTCACAAATCAAAGCCCTCCACATGCCAGCTGAACCCCATCCCCACAATCCTGGTCAAATCTTGCCTCTCCTCTCTGCTTCCTCTCATTTCTACCATTATCCACTCTTCACTGTCTACCGGAATTGTCCCTCTAGCTTTCAGAACTGCTGCTGTCACCCCAATTCTGGAAAAACCTGGTTCAGATCTCAAAAACGTCAATAACCTCCGCCCTATCTCCAACTTACCTTTCATTTCCAAGATTCTTGAAAGAATAGTCTCCTCCCAACTTCACACACATCTCACTTCTTAACAGTCTGTATGAACCCTTCTAGTCCGGCTTCCGTCCCCGTCACAGCACTGAAACTGCACTTATCAAAATCACCAACGATCTCCTCACTGCAGCTGACACCGGTTCACGTTCAATTCTCATCCTCCTCGACCTGAGTGCAGCCTTTGACACCATCTCACACCCCATCCTCCTCAGTAGACTCTCCTCAATTGGCATCACCCACACCCCCCTCCACTGGTTCCACTCTTATCTTACAGACCGCACTCAGTTCATACAACTTCAGTCTTTCTCCTCCGATCCCTCAGTCACCTCAGGTGTGCCCCAGGGCTCTGTCCTGGGGCCCCTTATTTTCATAACCTACCTTCTCCCCCTCAGCCATATCTTCCGCAAATTTAACATTCACTTCCACTGCTTCGCGGATGACACCCAGCTCTACCTTTCTTCCAAACCTAACCCTACACTCCCACCCCCCTCCCTCACCTCCTGGTTCACCTAAATAGTTCATGGTTCACCTCTAACTTTCTGAAACTTTTTTTTTTCTCGATTTTCTCGATTGTTTAAACACATTTTCTGAAAGGATGCCTCATATTCTCAGAACTCTACACACAAATCCAAAAATCACTCACACATTTCTGAAAAGCCCTCAATTCTCCTGCAAAATGAAACTTTACAACCAAAACAGTCTTTATTCTTCTCAAAATGGTGTTTTGTCTCCAAATGACGCACACAAACCACGATATGAACAAACATTTGTATGAACCAGTTGAACACTGATGTGCTCAGTGTAAAACACTGTGATTACATCATATTCATGATGACTCGGGCCTTTTTGTGTTCAGTCTGACACTTCTTGCAAAATGTTTTAGAATTGTTTTTTGGTATTTTTTTGACTCAGAACACAAAGTTACACAGAAACATATTTTTTTATTTTTCACAGAAAAACAATCTACGAAGTGTTCATCACAGCCAACACAAAGTTCCACATACAGTGGTCTGCATCTAAATGTATACAGCTTCACTTAAAGAAATAATAATAATCATGAACAAAAAATCAATCAATAACAAAGCAAAAGACTATGCTGCATCACGTCTTCTGTTTGGGTCAGGGCACAGCACGTCATCTACATCCCATGCAAGGTTTTGTCTGGCCAAGCAGCGGGGGAAATATCGCCTAGCCATGGAAAGCATCCGCTGGAATGTCTCCACATGCATCTTCCATAGCTTGGAGAAGGGGATTGTGTGTTTGTGGATTTCTGACCCTTTGCCCAGCCTCCCTCAGCTAAGGTTGTTCCAATTTTTAAAAATGGTGACAAACACCAATTTACAAACTATTGGCCAATCTTCTAGTACCACAATTCTCCAAAATTATTGAGAAGCTATTCAACAACAGGCTGGATACATTTGTTAATGCGAACGAATTACTATCAGAAAGTCAGTACGGATACAGAGCTAACATTTCTACCTCCATGCCACTGATCAAAATAAGGGAGGAAATGACTAACGCTATAGATCATAAGAAGTGTGCAGTCGCAGTATTCATGGATCTGACAAAAGCCTTTGATACAATCAATCATGACATCCTAATAACTACATTAGAAAGGTACAGAATAAGAGGATTAGTTATGAACTGGGTCAAAAGCTACTTAGCTGACAGGAAGCAATACGTACAGCTAGGAGAATACACATCTGCAAGTTCATATATTACGTGCGGAGTTCCCCAGGGGTCAATACTGGGACCAAAACTGTTCAACTTGTACATCAATGATATCTCCAAAGTTACGAAAGACTTAAAGCTGGTATTATTTGGGGATGATACCACTGCTTTTTGTTTCGGAGGGAGTACAGAAGATATTATTAGAAAGGTCAGAGAAGAAATGGTCACACTAAAAAGATGGTTTGATGATAATAGATTGTCCTTGAACCTAAGTAAAACTAAAATCATGTTGTTTGGTAACAGCAGAAAGCACACGTACCAACAAATACAAATAGACGGTGTAGACATTTAAAGGGTGAAGGAAAATGCATTTCTGGGGATCACAATAGATGAAAATATGAGCCTCATATTACAAATATACAACATAAGGTGGCCAGAAATATTTCAATATTGAACAAAGCAAAATTTGTTCTCAATCAGAAATCACTCCACACTCTTTATTGCTCTCTGGTTCTACCATAGCTTACTTATTGTGTGGAAATATGGGCTAATAACTATAAAAGCAATCTTCACTGGCTAAATGTACTGCAAAAAAGGTCAGTAAGGATAATTCATAATGCCGCCTACAGAGAACATACTAACTCCTTATTTGTAAAATGACAAATACTTCAACTTGCTGATATAGTTCATCTTCAAACAGCTAAAATAATGCATAAGGCTAAAAATAAGCAATTAGCTAAAAATGTCATCCAATACTTCTCTACAAGAGAGGAGAAATATGATCTCAGGGAAGAAGTACATTTGAAACACTTCTATGCTAGGACTACGTTATGCTAGCCATAGCATTTCAGTATGTGGAATCAAACTATGGAATGGATTGAGTAAGGAAATCAAACAATGCACAACGATGAGCCAATTCAAGAAACAATACAAGCAGTTGATGTTTGCTAAATACAAGGATGAAGAGTCTTGAACCAGTGATATATATATCACTATATTGACACTTACTACGGTACCCATTATGGCATTGGATGTCAATCTCTGGGGTGATAATGGACTTTAACAGCCACATGAAATCATCATCATCCAAACATCACCTTTTCCTTCCTTGAATCCTTTGCTGCCATCTTCGCTTTTTTTTCCCTTGTGGCCTTTTTAAAAAGGTCTGAAAAGGTCACACAGCATCATGGAGCTGGACAGGTTGATGCTGCCCTCCTGTGGCTACTTATGACATTGCATAGAGCGTGTATTTCATACACTGGGGGTTGCAACTCAGGGGGCCACCACACAACAGGTAGGCAGGTAGGTAGCGCTGCAGTGGGGCACCACCACAGAGCTCCCAGCCACCCCAGTCGGTAAGCCCCACAAGAAGGGACACCCCGGCCCCCAACCGAGGACAGCCCCCAGCGCAGAGAGCCCCCACTGAAAAAGCACTGGATGTATGGGATAAGAAATATAAAAACATAAAATAAGAATATAGAAAGTATATATAGAAATAAACATAAAACAAAAACATTTGGTTAAGATCCAAAACAAAAGGTATAGGGTATAAAAAAATCATTAGATAAAAGTCAAGTTCAAAAGTTAAAAAAGAGTACACGAAGAGCAAGAGTTAAAAGCTAAATTAAATAAGTGGGTCTTGAGCCTATTTTAAAAAATCTCAACGTTCTCTACGGCCCTCAGGTCTTTCGGCAGGCTGTTCCACAAACGGGGGCCATAAAACTGGAAAGATGCCTCACCGTGTGTTCGTGTTTTAACTCTGGGAATACATAACAGGGGCGGCACGGCGGACAAGTGGTTAGTGCTCAGACCTCACAGCTAGGAGACCAGGGTGCAAAGGCAAGGATGCCCCCCAAGATCTTCCAAGAAAACCCCTGGGCCCCCTAACTTCAGCACCAGCCGACACCCGTCAGGTAGCAAATCCCCAGAGCAGGAGTGCCCCGCCTGGGCCCACGTCATGGGGTGGCCAAGCACCCAAGACCAGAGAATTTATTTATTTTGCAATGGTTGATTATTGTTATTGTCTAAAATACCATTTTGACAGAAATGATTCACCGTTTGTTTCTGCTGTATATTAGCTTGGCTATACTGTAAATCATCCCTACAACTCAAAACACTTGAATTTGGAAATGAAAAGGACAACTTTGTCATCAGTGATTCATTGATGTCATTCATAAATCATTGAAGGATCTGTCTGAAGGATCTATTTTTTTACTGTTCATGTTTTCTCAAGGAAAATGAGGAGGAGATAGCGCCAATATACCACCTAAAGTTTGGCCATGTAGAGCAGGAATGCTGGTGGAAAACAAGTAAGATGCTTGGATTAGCCTGCTGCTGAGTTTAATGTAACTGTCAGTAACAGATGACCTGTCCACCAGGTGGCGTATGTGGTATATTAGCCATGGTGGCCTCTGATGGTAGTCCAGGCCAGTGCAGCCCAGCCCAGTCCAGTCCAGTCAAGTCCAGTCCAGATTTTGCTGCACAGAGTCTCGTCTGCAGACATTGACACGCCACGGGCGGCTAGTAAGTTCGTAGCCGGAGCCTCAGACAGGTGAACGGATCCAGCTGTTCTCTGAGGAACGCCACGGGAAGCCATTATACTCCCGGGAAAGCCTCAGGGGCCGATGAGGATCATGCACCTGGTAGGTTCTCAATCTGACGAGTGCACCCTGTCCTGGGTTGTAAGTTTCTGCATCTCGTATTTCCCACTCCTGAAAAATCATGTCCAGGTTCAGTTAGCATATGTAATCCTGTTGAGTGAGAAACTCAGCCTGAGCATTCAGATGGTGTAGCATGATTT
Source organism: Doryrhamphus excisus (assembly GCF_037039965.1). Lineage (NCBI taxonomy): Eukaryota > Metazoa > Chordata > Actinopteri > Syngnathiformes > Syngnathidae > Doryrhamphus > Doryrhamphus excisus. The sequence goes on from NC_136363.1 coordinate 14,221,880, forward strand.
TATTTTCTAATATTGAGTCGAAATGCAATGTGGTTAGAGATGACAACCAATAAACCTTTGGAACTGTTCTTGATGATGTCTTGCAAAGTTCATTTTGACTATAGTTTGGCATCTTCATCCAAAAACAATCATGTACCCGACAATGTTTTCAGCTTCTACGTAAAACAGTATCGTTTAACATTTCTCTATGACATCAATAAGTATATTTTAGCATGGAAAAGATGGCGTGTTAACCTCTACAGAAGGCGGTCATTATTAGTGCTTCTAGTGGGATAGACAGGTGCAGAGCACCAAGAACGCTGCATGGTGTGTGCGGACAGAGCGAAGTCATCAGTCCAGTCATTTTTATTAACAACGTGACCAAAGCATCAGCATAGACTTGTCCAACATAGAGCAGCATTGCATGGTTTCATGGAGCGCTGGTCACTAAAGCTGTCACTCACATTCTCCTCCTGTTGTCACTGGCAACTCCACACTAGCATTTCCTTCAAGTATGAAGAACTCTTAGCAGGTTAGCATGTACTGTATCAGTCCACATGAAAGTGAGATGGTTGTTTTCCACAGGTTCCAATGGATAGTTGAAAAAGTCCTTCTGCGTCATATGCTCCCAAATGGAATGGGAAATGCTGCTTTGTTCGCAGCGGCTTTTGTCTTTTGTCTTCCTTCTAGAGAAATACAATCCTTGCCAACATTGGAATTGTATCAGTCATGAGGGGCAGACATGAAACATCACATATACACTTATACAGGCTATAAATAGAATAGTGTTCTTCACCCAGTTCACAAGTCCTTCATTTACGACACGCTTCATAGGAGCACCACAGCCACGGCGGCGAGTGCTGCGGCCAACGACAGCATCTCAATGTTTGCACCATTTGTTTCCAGCGAGGTCGTTATAAACGTCCCCGAAGTACTCGCTGCGACTTCAGCGGCTCTTGCCGACGCTTCGGCAAAAGCATTCATCGCTTCGATGTCCACCTCGTTTCCTGTTGTGGCCACCATCACTCCCAACGCCGCTGCCTCTCTGGCGAACTCTGTGGACACCTGCGTTACCTCCGCCACAGACAGCAATCCTTGGAGTTCAACACGCTCCACGATAGTTTGTGGTGATGCACTTGACAGTAAATCTTCCAACTGTTGTGTCAGATCTGCAGATTCTGTGGCTACTTCTGTGGCAACTGCCAGGGCGTCCGATAGCATTTGCTCTGTTGCTGGGACAGTGGCTGCCATCTGTGCAGCGGTTGCCGCCTTTGTCGCTGTTCTGGCTGAGTCCTCGGCTAATCCTGCCAGCTGCTCTTCCAGGGTCGATCCAGATGTTTGTGCTGCTGTCATGGCAGCATCGGACGCATTTTCAGCTGCTCCGGCTGCTTCGTTTGCTTCAAGCACCGCAAAGTCCGTTGTTTCCTGGCCAGCGGTCAGTGATGTGGCGGCACTCGCTGCTTCGCTGGCGGCCGTCGATGCGCTCCTGGCTGCGGGGATGGCTGATGATGCAGTTGCTGCTGCTGCAGCCGAGGTAGTAGCCGTGGCTGCTGCAGCTGAGGCTGTTAAGCTAGCCACCACTGCTTCTTGGGCCAAATCAAGAGGGGATTGTGTACCAGGACCAGAAAAGCTTTCATTTGCTGCTTGCGTTGCTATTGATGAAGCTCTTGCAGTGGCTTGTGCAGCAGCTTGCGGGTCTGCAGCACTGCTCACCGTTTCTGCTAGGACTCCTGTAGATTCAGCAAACAAGGCGACCTGTCCTGCATCCTCAAGTGCTGCTAACATTTCACCAGTCAGGTTGGATGGGACCTGACTAGAGAGCTCTGAAAACAGCTCTGAAGAATTCCTTGATACGTCCACAACTTCTCCTGCAGCAACATCAAGTTCACCAGGGTTTGCCATCGCCGCTTGTCTGGCTGCCATTGCTGCAGCCAACGATTGCAGCGCTAGCTCTTCCTCAATGCTTCCTGGTGCTGAAGCATTTAGTGCTGCAAAAGCAACTGTTTCTGCTGCGTCTGCTGCAGAATTTGCGGCACTTTGAGCTTGTGCTACAGCTGTTTGTGGATCTGCTTGTCCATCTGCAATTAATACAGCAGCTGTAGATGCTTCATCTGCCCTTAGAAGGGCAGCGTTGACTTGTTCTGTTAGATCTGCACCAGTAGCTGCAGCTGCTGAGGCTGCGAGGGCCGTTGCTGCTGCTGCTAAGGAGGCTGCTGCTGAAGCTTCGGCAACTTCTTCATCACTTGTAGGAAGTGCTTCCACAGCCTGTGATACCACCTCTGTGGATTCTCTTGCCAAATCTACGGCATTTTGTACTTGTTCTACGGCTAATGCTGCAGCTAATTCCGCTTCCGTACTTCCTGCGCCTGGTGCCAATGCTTGTTCTGCTGTGTCCAGTGCCTGTAAGGCCTGGGCTGCCGTTTCATTTGCCAGTTCAGCAGCAGTTTCAGCTGACACTAACGCTTCTCTTACTGTGGCCGCTGTTGCTGCTGGAAGGGCTGAGGAATTGAGTAATGCTCTGAGGGCTTGTGCAGCCACTTGAGCCTCTTGGCTGGCATTTCTTGCAGCCTCTATGATAAGTGGTGCGTTGGCTGTTATGTTTCCAGATTCTGTAAGGTTTGCTGCTAAGACTGCAGCATCTGCTGCTGCTCTCGCTGCAGATGATGCATTTGCTGCTGCAATGGATAGATTATTTGCAAGACTGGCCAAGTCTCCTGTTGCTGCTGCTGCCACTTCTGCGGCTGTTGCTGCAGCCATTTCAGCCTCATTTGCTGCATCTACTGCCGCTTGTGCTGCTGTTGATGCGTTTATTGTGCCTTGTAAAAGAGAAGATGACGCAGCAGCTGCTGCATCTGCAGCTGATGAAACATTTCCTGCTGCATTTGTTGCTGAGAATCCACCTGAAGTGGCAGCTGTTGCTGCCACAGCTGCTCCCGTCAATGCTGCTGCTGCTGCTGTGGCTGCTGTGGCTGCTGCAACTGCTGCCTCTGTGGACATTTGTACAGCTGGTGCCACTGGGCCCACAGTGGGGGCAGCAGTGGTGGTAGTGCCCAGGCCCACAGTTGGGGCAGCAGTGTTGGTGGTGCCCAGGCCCACAGTGGGGGCAGTAGTGGTGGTAGTGCCCGGGCCCACAGTGGGGGCAGCAGTGTTGGTGGTGCCTGGGTCCACAGTGGGGACAGCAGTGGTGGTGGTGCCCGGGCCCACAGTGGGGGCAGCAGTGTTGGTGGTACTCAGGCCCACAGTGGGGGCAGCAGTGTTGGTGGTGCCCGGGCCCACAGTGGGGGCAGCAGTGTTGGTGGTGCCCGGGCCCACAGTGGGGGCAGCAGTGTTGGTGGTGCCCGGGCCCACAGTGGGGGCAGCAGTGTTGGTGGTGCCCAGGCCCACAGTGGGGGCAGCAGTGTTGGTGGTGCCCAGGCCCACAGTGGGGGCAGCAGTGTTAGTGGTGCCTGGGCTCGTAGTGCTGGCAGCGGTAGGGACAGTGCTGGGGAGGTCTATTGTTGTCTCCAGAAGTCGTCTACCAATCCTGGTGTATTCAGATCCTCCCTCAGCAGACTGACTGTTGATGGCTGTTTCCATTGAGAAGTTGGTCAGTGATGGCATTTAGCTGCAGTATATATTGTAGTTGATCGTTGAGATGGCTTACCAATAAGCAGAAAAATAAGAACTGTAGTCTTCTTGGTCATCTTGATGTTTTATGTGCTCTGATGCCCCAAACAAAATGTGAATTTTTTTCTGTAAAAACAGAAACAAAGCATATTAGTATTGATGGGGATTTTTTTCAAATACATCTGTTTCTCGCCAAATGTAAAATAGGAAAACTGAGATCTTGATCGGTAAAAGTCTTGTTGCACGTCAGTCAGTTTAATGTAAGTGTAACGTAAGAGACTCTTTCTCAAAACCTAATTATGAGGTTAGCAATCTAAGTGTAATAATGGACTCGGATCTCAACTTTATCAGCCACATTAAACCAAATATAGTCCAGGGTGCACCCCGCCTCTTGCCCGACGACAGCTGGGATAGACTCCAGCATACCCATGACCCTAGTGAGGTTAAGCGGCATAGAAAAAGATGGATATTGCCCAGCGTTTTATTACTGACACCAATATCAACCGATACTGACACAATTGTTTTTTAGCAGTTATTTGGCATTTCCTGCCTCATGCTCTCATTTTCGTCTTTTGTTGGTGCGCTTGTGTCTTTGTAGTTGCGGCTCCCAAATGGGCCAATTAGGCCCAACCCTTCATTTCACGTCGGGATGTAAGTCGAAATGTAAAGTGCTCGTACTACCTGGAAGGCGAAATTTTTTACCTTGGTCAAAATAAGTCATAATAAATACATTCATATTGATAATGCTGTAAAAAAATGTAGCAGTCATTTTTTCCTGAAGTTGTATGCTATCAATAACAAAATCCTTTGTAATATTTACTATTTGACTTTCTAAAAATGCACCACCTGGCTCTCCATCAGATACGTTTATATACGTTTATATATTGTGCCAAGTGTGTGCAGCAGAACTGTACTTAGAGAAATGACGGACAAATGTTGGCAATTGAAATAAAATTCTCATTCAAAAAAGGCAAGCTGTTTTGTTTGTATCGAAGCGTAAGCGTATCAAAGCGTAAGTATATCGAAGCGAACCGAGCCGTGGATTTTGTGAATCGTTGGACCCCTCGTTCGTAGTCCTGGACAGTTAGATTTCAATGATGTCGTTCATTTTTCATCTTGTACTTTTTGCTCATTTTATTCATATTCAGCTCTTCGATCAGTGCGTGCTGTTTTTAAAAAGTCCTGTGCAAATAAAGTCGCTTGGCTTGTTGGGTTTTTACAGAAAACAGCATGAAAAATGTCCCTGCAGTGAAGAGCGGGACATTGAGGGACGTCAAAACTTTCCCAGACTCAACGATGCTTCAAGATCCATGAAAGGACATTTTCTCACAAACGCTCGTTATTGTTTCTACCCCTACGACAAAAAAAAACCAAAAAAACGTTCTCCTTGTTCTCTTATGGTCTTACGGAGTCTTACGGAGACAAAATCCAACAACGTCCAAAAGTAGCATGGTCCTCTGACTCTGTGTGAAGGACAAACACTCATCTTTTTCCAGGATTTGAAGGAGGAGGAAGGACTCACCGTCAAAGTCCGTAGTTCGATTCCAGACTGGAGGTTGACTTGACTCTGAATGTCCCAATCTTTGTCCTGGTGTAAGGTTTATATGGCGCCTTGCTAAAGACGATGACGCTAAAACTTATCACGCCCTCATTACAACAAATTAGACATTGTGTTTTCAATCAGTTTGTACTATTCTTAGGTAGTTAATTGGCCGTCTTAAAGTTTTGGTTGGGTGTTTAAGTAGTACAAAATCTTGTCAAGCAACATTTTCAATCATGCGTTTGTTTCATGAACAATTAAGTGACGCACGTTGAAGTGAAACAGACGCACATACACACAAGTGTACAGGTTGTTCCCTTCCCTTCATTCAACCACTCCAAACCTTGGCAGCGCCCTGGTCAGCTTCACCACTCAGGCATTTACCTGTTGTTGGAGATGAAACTCTGCAAGTCAATCAAGGCCACAAGGACCTCTTGTAGGAAAACTGCACTTTTGGAACATTTTGGCAATCATCAACAAATTTCTTTCCCTTTTCTGCGCTTCTTATTTCATATGAGCTGACTAACAATGCACGTCATTGGGAGGTACCTATTTGGATAAAACCTCAAACAGCACTGTATCGCTGTATTGATATCCATTCTGTGATGCATTAAAATGTACTTTGATGATATTATGTAATATATGTGCCGTATTACATATATATATGTAATACGGCACCAATATCCGCTCTCGTAGGGATGGCTGTGTCTTCCAGCACGTGACGTGTGTTCCAGGCCTCAGGTAAAAAATGCTGACACCAAACAAACATCTGATTGCGTATTCATGGTGACTTTGAGAGATAGGTATCCACTCTTCCGTCTGTCCGTGTCCGTCTGTGAGTGACGCTGACACAAGCGGCTGTCGAGGCCTGGATTGTGGGACCCGTGGATCCCCCACCCTGTAACACCCCGGGGGAACGACCTCGGTGTGTGCGTGCGGGCATGTTGAGTGGGCACAGGGTTGTGCGTGTGTCTGAGTTGTTTTTATGTATTTATTATTTTAATTATTTATTTATTACTTCTTTTTTTAAATTAACGGGGTACAGGGGTTGAGCTCTGGTCCTGCGGTCCTGTGTCAATGGTCAGGTTTGGGGTTGCCTGGGGTGGGCCCGGCTCCGCTTCCTGGGGGTGGGTGGTGGCGTGGGGAGACACCGCTTCCATCCGTGTGCGGGCTCTTTTTCCAGCTGGCGGGGGCGCCCCCGGGCCCGCTGGTGTTATGATCCTCAATGCCCTTCAACCCTAGTGGGGTGTGGTCTCTCGCCGGTCTCAAGGGTTGGCTCTCCTCCGGGCTGCTGGCACCCTGTTTCTCTGTTGGGATTGCTTCTCGGTGCCCCTTACTGGTCTCTTGGGGGGTTCGGGGGCACGATATTGGAGGGCCGGTCTTGGCTTTGCCCGCTCCCGTGGGGCCGGTGGTTCTCTGGTGGTGGGAGCTTGGCTTTGCTGCATGGGCCGGGATTTACTGGGTGGTAGGAGGCAGTCCCTCTCCTTTTGTACATTACAGCCATACAGTAATAATGATGTCAAACAATGAAATTGTAATTACTGTAACTGTATGGCTGTAATTGTGTTTCCTATCACGGTTCATGTCTTCATTGTTACTATTGCTACTGGTAAGTTGGACTGTTTCATTTCACTGATATCATCTCCATTGTGACCCTTAGCCATCATTGACATTTAACTGATTTAGTCTTGTTTGTCTCTCTTGTTGTCATTGGAATTGTTGTTGTTGCTGTTGTTTTTGTCTCTCTCTCTCAAATTTCTCCCTTCTGTTAACACCCACCCCACCTGGGGGCATGTAAGGGCATTTACATCAATAATACTAATCTGTACCAATGGCTGGACAGGACGAAAAAAGTCACATCTGATCCCGAAGATCCTGAGTACTGGACCAGTAACACCAATATGCGTTTGAAGGCGTCCCAGTAGGATGGCGTGATTGACGGTATCGAAGGCAGCACTGAGATCCGGTAACAATATTGAGGATGTCACAGTCCATAGATAGAAGATCATTTGTGACTTCAGCAAGGGCTGATTCAGTAGAGTCCATCCTGAAACCAGACTGAAGAGGTTCAAATAGATCACCCAAAGCCATGTGATCATTGAGCTGTTGTGCTACAATTTTTTTCAAGGATTGTGGAAATAAATGGAAGGTTAGACACCGGCCAAAAGTTAGAAATACTCTCAGGATCAAGGCTTGGTGGAATCATCGGAGTCTTGAAAGCCGCAGGCACGGTGCCAGATGAAAGTGATAGATTTATAATATTTACAATTGAGGGGGTGACAATTATTTCATTCCTGATGAGCTCGACTTTATTTGTGAAAAATTGCAAGAACTCATTGGCCGAGTAAGAGGAACTACTAGAAGAGGTCCTCTTCTGTGTTAGCAATGCTACTGTGTCCAATCGGTATTTATGGTTATTCTTATTAAGGTCAATTAATTGAGAAAAATAATTGTTTTTTGCAGCAAGGAGAGCCTGTTTGTATTTGGTCAGACTATCTCCCCATGCCTGACGGAAGACCTCAAGTTTAGTTGCACGCCATTTGCCCTACATTCTCTGACATAACTGTTTCAGCCTTTGAGCTTCATCTGTAAACCATGAAGTAAGTCTTTTAGGACGAGAATTATATCTTAAAGGTGCTACGATATCAAGAGCATTTCATAAAACCTTGTTAAAATAATTTGTAATATTAACCATAAGACACGTATATGAAGAAAAAGAGGAAACGGTGCAGTGACAGTTGAAGAACTAATATTAGGACTGCTTGAGCACTGATTCCGGTCAGAGCGGTGGCATTGGGTTAAAACTTCAAACGTCATGAAATATGGTCAGACACAATGCTTGTATAAGGAAGGACTGTTCCATTGGAGGTCGTAATGTCCCGAGACTAAATCTAAGGTATTTCCATTGGTGTGAATGAATTGAACAAAGCCAAAAGTATCAATTATTGTCGGAAAAGCCACACTAAGGGACTCCTCGGGAGAATTGACATGGACATTGAAGTCACCCATACAATATTGTACAATATTGTCTGCGTGTGTTACCAGGTCTTCAGTAAATTCAGAGAATTGATCCAAGAAGCCAGAGTAGGGAACGGGGGGACAAGACAAGACCGGGGGAGAAGTGCCAGATAAAATGGCAACGACGCTGTTGATCGCAAGATGAGGACCTCAAATGTTTTAAAGTTGGATTTTGAGCAAAGTACTAAAGTTAAGAGCAGAGTGAGAACACCCTCACCTTTCCTACTAGGACGTGAAACCTGAGAACTCGGGAAAATTAGGTGGAGTTGCCTCATTAAGGGATATTAAATCATTTGGTTTCAACCAGGTCTCGCAAAGATTCATCATGTAGAGATTATGGTCTCTTCTGAGATCGTTAATGAGTTTTCTTTAAAGTTGACTAAGTGAGGCTGTTCACCCCCAGAGAATTAGTCGTAGTAATATTAATAACATTGTTCCGTCTAGAACCCATGCTATATTTTGACTTGTTACACACACAATAAGAAGTTAATAAGTGATAGTTATTTGTGGAATTATCACAAGTGAAAGAGACCAAAGAGGGAGTTTCAGGTTTCTCACCAAGTGCTACCTCAGTAGAAGGCAAGACCGACTGAGGTACTTTCATGGATTGTGGATCGGTTTGCATAATACATATGTCACTTTATTCTACAGATAGAGCTATGTGTATTGTTAAGGTCGGGCCTCGCGCCAGTCAGCCATAATGTTACAGACGCCACACCCGTTCTAACAGGCTCACTCATCACCTGTGCCCCGACTTGTTCTAGTGTGTGATGTCATGTGATGTCTGCGGTGTGGCGGAAGGCGGGGCTGTGCGTGAGCATTCGCTTTTGCGTCCGTTGGGGTGTCGCTCTTCTCGTGTGGCACACGTGTCTCTGTCCCTCCTTGGCACTTTTGGCTGGCATGGTTGTACTCTGCCTCATGTGGTTCCCAGTTCTCCTGCGGTCTCGGTGGTGTCCCTCCCTGGGCTGCCGTGGTGATGCATGTGTCAACGGGTCACAGTTGCACGAGCTGTATTTGTTTGTATATGTGTGTGTGTATATGCGAGAGTAATTACTTTTAATGTTTTATGAGTTCTTGAGTTTTATGAGTTTTGGGGGGGGGGGGGACAGTAGAGAGAGAGACAAAAACAGCAGCAACAACAATTCCCACCTGCCAGAGGGGAGCGTCTCAAAGAGTCTATGTCCGGGGTGAGAGGGAGCGGCCACAATCCTTTCTGCACGCCTCAGGGTCCTGGAAGCGTACAGATCCTGGAGGGACGGGAGATTGCAGCCAACCACCTTCTCTGCAGACCGAATGACACGCCGCAGCCTGCCTTTGTAGAACCCAGATGGAAAATAGTTATATAAACAATAATATAAATATTAATTCAAGATGGAAAATAAAGTTATATAAACAATATAAATAATTAAATTTACTAAATTTACCGTGCGTACAATGTTTGGGGTGCAACGTCATTAGGTCACGTGACGGTGCGCCGCCAATCAGTGCCGTATATATAGTTCGGAAGGGACTACACACCGGTAGCGGTGAGGGACGCATGTGGAGAATCGCTGCAGGTATTTAAAAGTTTTCGTTGTTGAAGTTTATACATGGAGAACGTCTAAATATTTTACATGCATGATTCGGAATATAGGGGCCGTCCACCGGCGCAACGCTGAACTAAAAAGAGCAGTGTTCGATCACATCTATGGAATTGGTGAGTGTTGGCATTTCATTGCTAAACGGCATTAGCACCGTTTATTAGTATCTTTGTATGTCAGCCTGTTCTCTCAATTGATTGATTGGATTATAAGATTAATACTAGTTTGATTATAATGAATAATACATAAGTGCAATTATTTATTATAAATGATAATATATTGTACAATTGAAGTTATGATACGACTGTCTGATATGTCTGCTGGTCCTATTTTACATAGGCCAGGTTTTGATGGCAAGCTAGGAACCCTGCATTGAGGCAACACGCCTGGAAGCTGGAAGCCCAGATGAACTGATGAGCTGTCACCCACCTGCTCTGCTCTGATCGGGCTGGTAGGAGGCCGTCCTTTTCCTTTTGTCCCTCTTTGGCCTTCATAAAAAAACTTCACTCCTTTCCTCCACTCCTGACCCTCTGGACACTCGATTACTGGGCCATTGGACAGTTGTATGTTTTGGGACTCTCAGTATATGAGATGAATGCGTTTTGTAAATTGAGCTCATTGAAATGTATTTGTAAATTAGTGTTGTGAATTTGTATTGTTCTGGTTTTTCACTTTATAATATATGGTACCACCACAACTTCAAATTGCCTCGCCTTTTTCCTTCTCACTCCCAGAGCCGAAATCTGGATTTTCTGATTCTAGCCTAGATATTACAATTACAATTTAAAGTGTCTAAAGCTAATGTTAAAGGTAATAGCACATTGTACACTCTACATTTGTCCTTTGCAGTGGCAGCAGCGTACCAGATGGTGATGGAGGAGGTGAGGATGGACTCAATGATGGAGGTGTAGAAGTGCACCATAAGAACAAGAGTGACAAACAGGACTGCATGAGTTAAATGTCAATGATGGCTAAGGGTCACAATGGAGATGATATCAGTGAAATGAAAGAGTCCAACTTACCAGTAGCAATAGTAACAATGAAGACATGAACCGTGATAGTAAAAACAATTACAGCCATACAGTTACAGTAATTAAAATCTCACTGCTTGACATCATTATTACTGTAATAATAGCATACCAATAACATATAGACATCAGGGATAAGATGGTAGATTGTGTAGAGAAGCACCCATGTGCTGTGAGTGTCCATATGGAGGTGTGTACTTCTGTGTATATATTTATATATATGTGTGCTCGTTTGTGTGAATGTGTAATTTTCACTGAGAATGACAAAAGGAGAGAGACTGCCTTGGGAGGCCAAGCACCAGAGCTGAGGAGTCAAGACCAGCACAAGGCCACCGACGGACCTCACCAGGGTTAGGGTTAGTTAATTCCGATCCAATATCTTTAGGAAATGCATTCGCTGATAAAATGGTAAAACAAGCGGCACCAAAGGAACTGAACCATCTTAACACTAAAAAATGACAAGTACTGTTACAAGATACTGGCAGACATGCAACAACAGAGTCCAAAACAGGAAATTGACCACTGGCTTAGGAATGAAGCAACCCTGGACAAAAAATGTTGAGAAGAGAGATAATAAACCAATCTTGCCAAAAAATTGTATAAGTGGGCTGCTATGTTGAGCCATGATGTTACACGTGGGTCAACAGGAGGCATGTGTCACACTATTAACACCCACTTTAATTTGTATTAAAAAAATCTTATTCAAAACATGTAGAGCGTTTTTAACGTGTGCAAAACACAACGTCCTGGGCAACTTGTGACCGAGGCGTGGCCAATTTCCAAAACCACAATATTAATTTCAAGTAATACACATGGACATTATTGAGCTAAATAAACGTGAAGGAAGGTCAGCCCTGATTCTTGCATTCCAGAGCTTTTGTAGATTGGCTTCAGATGGGATGGAGTTGACCTGATGGTTAACTGGTACTGATCACAGTTTAACTTGGTATTTACTTTGTAAATCAACTTGTAAAGAAAATAGGAACAATGTTCCACATGGACTTAAAGAACCATGGTGCGTACCATCCCCAAAGTGGAGGACTGGTAGAACAAAAAATGCATGGAAGAAACAAAGTGTCCACTTTGATAGAATACATGAGACTGAAACCAGGAGATTGGGAGATTGATTAAAAGTGTAAAAAAAACACTGGCACTCTCCCAAGTGGGAAGGGCCTTATCAAGTATTGTTAACAACACCAACAGGATTAAGAATTGCAGAAAGAAACACTTGGATACATCAAACCCATTGTAAAGTAGTCATTGTTCGGGAGTCTGACGAGGAAGTTAAAGACCAGTCTGTGACATAGGGGACTTCAGAGTTCTAGACTCTGAGGCATCGTGCTGAGCAGTGAAGATTATAGCACATGCCCTTGTCCAGAAAACCGAACAATGCATCCTGATCAGATTGCAGCAGGTTTTGAAAGTATTATTATAACATAACAATTAACAAAAATGTGGCTAGGATTAACTACCTCCAGTATAACATACAGAAGCTTGGGATCTACACCGAGGCCGTACTCACAGCAATTGGAGAAAAACTCCATGCCCCGTCACTCATGGCCTTCCAGAATCACATCGCCTTGGATGGACTGCTGGCACATCAGCAGGGAGTGTGCTCCATGTTTGGCGACCAATGTTGCACGTTCATCCCCAACAATACAGATTCCACAGGAATGCTGACATGTGCGATTTCTGGTTTAAAGGCGCTAAACACCAAGATGAAGGAACTCTGGTGTTGACACTGAGATGTTTAGTGACTGGTGGAGAGCATTTTGGGGGCAATGGTCTCCTTATGTGATGTCCATGCTTATTGCACTCGCTGTTGCGCTTCTTTTGTGTGCCTTACGTGGATGTTGTTGTATCCCTATCTTAAAGGTTAGAATCACATGGACTGTGGATTTAACCATGGCACCAATGTCAACAAAGGTAAATGAAATGTACCCCCTACTGGTGGCAGGTGGCAGCAATGACAGTGATGATGACTCGGATAGCCATTATAGATATTCCCCTGACTTGTTCCCTGACCAAGACAAGTACTTTGACTCAGATGACGAGAACACTTCCATTTAGATGTAAGCACATTTTATGACAAAGATTACCTTCTAGGTAAAAAAAACGAGAGGAGACTCAAGGAGCAACTGCAAACAGATAAATGTGTGATAAACAGGAGGGAAATGTTAGAATAAAATGTAGATAGAATGAATATAGTGTTAGTTATCACCCTTATGTCCGTTTGCTAAGACAATAGAAAGTGTTTGAATGTGCTGAAGAAGAAATGTTCCCGTGACCCTGATCAGAGAACCCCAGCGACCCCCAGGTCCTGGAGGTGCCTGGATGCACCAACAGCAACCCTGCAGATGTTCATGTTAATCCTGCAAGAATGTGTCAAGATAAGAACTCATAAAACAATAAAAGTAATGACTCTCACATATACACACACACATAGACAAACAAATACAGCTCGTGCAACTGCCTTCTCCCCCCCTTAGAGTTGCATGACCATGTAGTAGGGACCCACGAAAACAGAATAAAAAGAGAAGTTTGTGAACTGCATATTCAGAGTGGAGCGGCATGTCACTGGGTATGTTGTTTCACTCTCCTCGCTGCGAGTAACTTTGAATATTGTTGTCTGTCTCTTCTGTATTTCCGTATTTAAGTGTTTTTACAAGTGTCACAGGAGTTTGAACCTGACAGGTGGCGTAGCTGGTGCGATCTCAGGTGAAGCCCCCTGCCTTAGGGGGACCGGGGGCACATACATGCAGGATCTTGGGGGTGATCTGCAATCGGATGTGCCGGGGGTGAGGGGTTTCCTTGCCTGCTCCTTTTCCCTTGGCATTCCTTTGTCACCCTTCAATTTTAACCACACTGTAGACACTTATGGGGGTGGGGGGGTGAATCTGGGTAGGCATGGGTTAACTATAGCTACTTACTTTAACTACTTCATATGATACATACACACACATGCACCTGCACAGCCCTTTGGTGCAGGCCTATTTTTAATTGCACAATACCATTCCATTACACACGCGGGTGTGCTGGGCTGGACCAGAGAGCCTGGGGTGCGGCGGCTCGCTTGGGGTGGCCTGGGCTGCGTGATGATTTGGCCTGCCTAGCCTTCCTGGGGGTCCCGCTGGAACCAGCTGATGCTGGGGCTTGCCCTTGGGGCGCGGTTGGTGGTACTTCCCTTGGACTGTCTTGGATTGCGAGCACTTCTGTGCCCTTGGGGGGGCGGGTGGCGCTCAGCAGTCTCCAGGAAGCGGGGCCCATGTTGCTGGTGGCCTGTGGTCTGGGCGGTAGCTTGGGGTTGCTGCACTGTGGTGGCTGCTGCGGAGACCAGGCTGTGTGTTGGGATGGGGCCTGATCTCGCTCGTGGGGACGGGTGCCTGGTGGCTGGCGTGTGGGGTTGGGGGCCATGCGCCTCAGGGTTGGGCCTGCTGGGGTGGCGATGCTCTCCCGGCCGTTTGGGTAAATATTCTGGGGGTGGGGGGGGGGTAGAGAGAGAGAGAGAGAGAGAAAGAAGGAGCGGCAGTCAAACAGGCAGGGAATATTTTTATCTAAATGCTAAAGTGTAGAAATGAGTCTTAAGTCGGGACTTGAACATTTCTACTGAGGTAGCAGCTGTAGTTTTAACAGGTAGAGCATTGCACAACATTGGGGCCTGAATGGAAAGGCTTTAGAGCCTCCATACTTCTTTCTGAGCCTTTCTGGGTTCAGAATAGAATAGAATATTTGGTAGTTAGAGCATGGAAAACGTGTTTACAACATTCTAAATCAATTTGTTAACATTATTCTAGCCCTCCAGATATGATATAACACCCAATAGTCACCTTTACGCTGCTCTTTGTCACGATGGGGCGTTACCCTCATGTAACAGCCCTATTTAGTTCAGGTGTGTGCTCTTTTTTTTTTGGCTTCATTGTCATTTGTTTGTCACATTGTTTGTTGGTGCGCCTTGCTTTGTTTTGTTTTGTGTTATAAAACTGTGCCGGTACCGGGAGCTCTTTCACCAGAGAAGAGCTCATGTACATCAGGGGAGCAACAGCAGAGGATTTATCCCCCAAATTTCTGCTTCCAACAGTGGAAATTTTGGACACACTGGTCAAAGGTGCGCTCACCCTTGCACATGCAGTGAAACGCCGGAGGAGAGGAAAACTGGCCGGCGCGCTTGTGCGCCTTTGCAGCGGGGATTACGCACGTCGCTACCGGGGATATTTCTCTCTAACGTGTGTTCACTTCCCAACAAACTAGAGGAACTACAACTGCTGTTGGGAAAAAACAGGGACTTCTATTCATCTGCGGTTTTGTGCTTTATTGAGATGTGGCTCTGTGGATTATTACCGGACTCTGCGCTACAGCTGGCTGGCTTCCAACTCCATCGCGCGGACAGAGACACAGAACTTTCCGGCAAAAATAAAGGTGGAGGAATCTGTTTCTACATCAACAGTGGTTGGTGCAACGCTGTGACAGTGATCCAGCAGCACTGTTCTCCTGACCTGGAATCTTTCACCATTAACTGCAAGCCCTTTTATTCACCCCGTGAGTTCGCTTCATTCATTCTGGTTGGCGTCTACATCCCGCCGCAGGCCAACGTGCAGGACGCACACCGCATGCTCGCCGACCAGATACTGTGTGTGGAGCGGACCAACCCGGACTCCTTAGTTATTGTCCTTGGCGACTTTAACAAAGGCAACCTTACCCAGGAACTCCCTAAATACAAACAGTTCATTAAATGCCCGACCAGAGAGGAGAATATTCTGGATCACTGTTACACTACAGTCAGGGATGCTTATCACGCCGTCCCCCGTGCCGCACTGGGACACTCTGACCACATCATGGTCCACCTGATTCCTGCGTACAGGCAGAAACTAAAGCTCTGCAAACCTGTAGTGAGAACATCAAGGAAGTGGACCAGGGAGGGTGTAGAGGATCTCCAGGCGTGTTTGGACTCCACTGACTGGGATGTGTTCAGGACTGCTACCGACAATCTGCATGAGTACACAGAGGCTGTGACGTCCTACATCAGCTTCTGTGAGGACTGCTGCGTTCCATCACGCACCGGGGTGAGCTACAACAACGACAAACCCTGGTTCACATCCAAACTCAGACAGTTAAGGTTGGCGAAGGAGGAGGCCTTCAGGAGTGGGGACAAAAACAAATACAAAGAGTCCAAGTACAAGTTTAGCAAGGTGGTGAAAGAGGCTAAACGACAGTACTCTGAGAAGCTCCAACACCAATTCTCAGCTAACGACTCTGAGTCCGTCTGGAAAGGGATCAGGCAGATCACCAACTACAAGCCTAAAGCCCCCCACTCCATCAACAATCGACACGTATCCAACGACCTGAACGAGTTCTACTGCCGCTTTGAAAGACAAAAGGACAGTCCAGCAACCACCCCCCTCGACACCTTCCAACAGCTCCAGCTACAGTCATCTCCACCAAGACCCGCCTTAAAGGCCCTCGCCTACCCCTCCTCACCCACCTCAGGGACGACTCTTTCCATCCATGAAAGAGACGTAAACAAACTCTTCAGGAGACAGAATCCCCGGAAAGCAGCTGGACCGGACTCTGTGTCTCCGTCCGCCTTGAAGCACTGCGCTGATCAGTTGTTTCCAGTGTTCACAGATATCTACAACACCTCACTGGAGACATGCCACGTGCCTGCCTGCTTCAAGACCTCAACCATCATCCCTGTTCCCAAAAAGCCAAGGACCACAGGACTTAATGACTTCAGACCCATCGCCCTGACCTCCGTGGTCATGAAGTCCTTTGAGCGCCTTGTGCTCTCACACCTCAAAGCCATCACCGACCCTCTCTTAGACCCCCTGCAGTTTGCCTACAGAGCCAACAGGTCTGTAGACGATGCAGTCAACTTGACCCTCCACTTCATCCTCCAGCACCTTGGACTCTGCAGGAACCTATGCTAAGATCCTGTTTGTGGACTTCAGCTCTGCCTTCAACACCATCCTCCCAACTCTGCTCCAAGAGAAGCTCTCCCAGCTGAGCGTGCCTGACTCCACCTGCAGGTGGATTACAGACTTCCTGTCTGACAGGAAACAGTGCGTGAAGCTGGGGAAACACGTCTCCGATACAAGAACCATCAGCACCGGATCCCCCCAGGGCTGCGTTCTTTCTCCTCTGCTCTTCTCCCTGTACACAAACAGTTGCACCGCCAGTCACCAGTCTGTCAAGCTCCTGAAGTTTGCGGACGACACCACCCTCATTGGACTCATCTCTGACAGCGACGAGTCCGCCTCCAGGTGGGAGGTTGACCATCTGGCGACTTGGTGCAACCTGAACAACCTGAAGCTCAACGCCCTAAAAACAGTAGAGATGGTTGTGGACAACAGGAAGAACTCAGCCTCTCCTGTCCCCATCACCCTCTGTGACTCTACCATTGACATTGTGGAGTCCTTCCGCTTCCTGGGTACCATCATCTTCCAGGACCTCAAGTGGGAGCCGAACAGCAGCTCCCTCATCAAGAAGGCTCAGCAGAGGATGTACTTCCTACATTCCTACGGCAGCTGAAGAAATTCATCCTGCCAAAGACAATGATGGTGCACTTCTACACCTCCATCATTGAGTCCATCCTCACCTCCTCCATCACCATCTGGTACGCTGCTGCCACTGCTAAGGACAAAGGCAGGCTGCGGCGTGTCATTCGGTCTGCAGAACCCCCCCCCCCGACACTCTTCACACCCCACCTCTGCCTCATCCTGCCACTTTGACACTTTCACTATATGCGTTACATTAACGCTCAGTTTGGACTCTTAGGAAAACAATCAGACTGCACTTAGTATATATAATATAATATCAAAGTAAAACAGACTGTGTACATATATTTATACTGTTTATTCTGTATAGTTTGTATTTTCATTTTTTAATAGATGTGTCTGCACCTACTTCACCAAAACAAATTCCTAGTATGTCTTTGATCATACCTGGCAATAAAACCGTTTCTGATTGTGATTCTGATAGTGAAGGAGGACATGAGAGAGACAGATGCAGAAGACAGGGTTGGATGCAGGAGATCGGTTTGCTGTGGCGACCCCTGCAGGGAAATGCCCAAAGAGAAAGAAGAACTCTACACTCTACAATACTGCATATCATTGGGTCTTTCAAAGCAAATTGGTATTTTAGTTCTGTTAACTACCTTTTAGACTTGAAAATGATGAATTTAAGCATTAAATATGTGAAATTTTCTTCAATACTACTTCAACATTATTTTACTAAAAAGGTCATGGCAGTATGATTAATTAATGGCTATATTTTAGAAAAGGGTTAGGGTTAAAAATTCAAATTGCACAGTGACGATTACAACCAGTAAACCTTTGGAACTTCTCTTGATGTCTTGCAAACTTCATTTTAACTATAGTTTGACATCTTCATTCAAAAACAACCATGTACATGACAATGTTTTCAGCTTTGATGAAAAACAGTATCGTTTAACATTTCTCTATGACATCAAACCATGGTCATTATTAGTGCTTCCAGTGGGATAGACATGCGCAGAGCACCAAGAATGCTGCACGGTGTGTGCGGACAGAGCGAAGTCATCAGTCCAGTCATTTTTATTTTGACAACAACGTGACTAAAGCATCAGCATAGACTTGTCCAACATAGAGCAGCATTGCATGGTTTCATGGAGCGCTGGTCACTAAAGCTGTCACTCACATTCTCCTCCTGTTGTCACTGGCAAGTATGAAGAACTCTTAGTAGGTTAGCATGTACTGTATCAGTCCACATGAAAGTGAGATGGTTGTTTTCCACAGGTTCCAATGGATAGTTGAAAAAGTCCTTCTGCGTCATATGCTCCCAAATGGAATGGGAAATGCTGCTTTGTTCGCAGCGGCTTTTGTCTTTTTTCTTCCTTCTAGAGAAATACAATCCTTGCCAACATTGGAATTGTATCAGTCATGAGGGGCAGACATGAAACATCACATATACACTTATACAGGCTATAAATAGAATAGTGTTCTTCACCCAGTTCACAAGTCCTTCATTTACGACACGCTTCATAGGAGCACCACAGCCACGGCGGCGAGTGCTGCGGCCAACGACAGCATCTCAATGTTTGCACCATTTGTTTCCAGCGAGGTCGTTATAAACGTCCCCGAAGTACTCGCTGCGACTTCAGCGGCTCTTGCCGACGCTTCGGCAAAAGCGTTCATCGCTTCGATGTCCATCTGGTTTCCTGTTGTGGCCACCATCACTCCCAACGCTGCTGCCTCTCTGGAGAACTCTGTGGACACCTGCGCTACCTCCGCCACAGACAGCAATCCTTGGAGTTCAACACGCTCCACGATAGTTCGTGGTGATGCACTTGACAGTAAATCTTCCAACTGTTGTGTCAGATTTGCAGATTCTGTGGCTACTTCTGTGGCAACTGCCAGGGCGTCCGATAGCATTTGCTCTGTTGCTGGGACAGTGGCTGCCATCTGTGCAGCGGTTGCCGCCTTTGTCGCTGTTCTGGCTGAGTCCTCGGCTAATCCTGCCAGCTGCTCTTCCAGGGTCGATCCAGATGTTTGTGCTGCTGTCATGGCAGCATCGGACGCATTTTCAGCTGCTCCGGCTGCTTCGTTTGCTTCAAGCACCGCAAAGTCCGTTGTTTCCTGGCCAGCGGTCAGTGAAGTGGCAGCACTCGCTGCTTCGCTGGCGGCCGTCGATGCGCTCATGGCTGCGGGGATGGCTGATGATGCAGTTGCTGCTGCTGCAGCCGAGGTAGTAGCCGTGGCTGCTGCAGCTGAGGCTGTTAAGCTAGCCACCACTGCTTCTTGGGCCAAATCAAGAAGGGATTGTGTACCAGGACCAGAAAAGCTTTCATTTGCTGTTTGCGTTGTCATTGATGAAGCTCTTGCAGCAGCTTGTGCAGCAGCTTGCGGGTCTGCAGCACTGCTCACCATTTCTGCTAGGATTCCTGTAGATTCAGCAAACAAGGCGACTTCAAGTGCATCCTCAAGTGCTGCCAGCGTTACAACAACCCGAAGGGATAGCACCCGACTAGAGAGCTCTGAGAATAGTTCTGAAGCATTCCTTGCTACGTCCACAACTTCTCTTGCAGCAACATCAAGTTCACCAGGGTTTACCATCGCGGCTTGTCTGGCTGCCATTGCTGCAGCTAACGATTGCAGCGCTAGCTCTTCCTCAATGCTTCCTGGTGCTGAAGCATTTAGGGCTGCAAAAGCAACTGTTTCTGCTGCGTCTGCTGCAGAATTTGCGGCACTTCGAGCTTGTGCTACAGCTGTTTGTGGATCTGCTTGTCCATCTGCAATTAATGCAGCAATTGTAGATGCTTCATCTGCCCTTAGTAGGGCAGCGTTGACTTGGTCCGTTAGATCTGCACCAGTAGCTGCTGCTGCTGAGGCTGCGAGGGCCGTTGCTGCTGCTGCTAAGGAGGCTGCTGCTGAAGCTTCGGCAACTTCTTCATCACTTGTAGGAAGTGCTTCCACAGCCTGTGATACCACCTCTGTGGATTCTCTTGCCAAATCTACGGCATTTTGTACTTGTTCTACGGCTAATGCTGCAGCTAATTCGGCTTCCGTACTTCCTGCGCCTGGTGCCAATGCTTGTTCTGCTGTGTCCAGTGCCTGTAAGGCCTGAGCTGCCGTTTCATTTGCCAGTTCAGCAGCAGTTTCAGCTGACACTAACGCTTCTCTTACAGTGGCCGCTGTTGCTGCTGGAAGGGCTGAGGAATTGAGTAATGCTCTGAGGGCTTGTGCAGCCACTAGAGCCTCTTGGCTGGCATTTCTTGCAGCCTCTATGATAAGTGGTGCGTTGGCTGTTATGTTTCCAGATTCTGTAAGGTTTGCTGCTAAGACTGCAGCATCTGCTGCTGCTCTCGCTGCAGATGATGCATTTGCTGCTGCAATGGATAGTTTATTTGCAAGACTGGCCAAGTCTCCTGTTGCTGCTGCTGCCACTTCTGCGGCTGTTGCTGCAGCCATTTCAGCTTCATTTGCTGCATCTACTGCTGCTTGTGCTGCTGTTGATGCGTTTATTGTGCTTTGTAAAAGAGAACCTGAAGCAGCAGCTGCTGCGTCTGCAGCTGATGAAACATTTCCTGCCGCATTTGTTGCTGAGAATCCACCTGAAGTGGCAGCTGTTGCTGCCACAGCTGCTCCCGTCAATGCTGCTGCTGCTGCTGTGGCTGTTGTGGCTGCTGCAACTGCTGCCTCTGCAATTCTTTGTACTGCTGGAGACACAATCATTACTGTGGTTCCTGGGTCCACAGTGGTGGCAGTAGTGTTGGTGGTGCCTGGGTCCACAGTGGGGGCAGTCGTGTTGGTGGTGCCTGGGTCCACAGTGGTGGCAGTAGTGTTGGTGGTGCCTGGGTCCACAGTGGTGGCAGTAGTGTTGGTGGTGCCTGGGTCCACAGTGGTGGCAGTAGTGTTGGTGGTGCCTGGGTCCACAGTGGTGGCAGTAGTGTTGGTGGTGCCTGGGTCCACAGTGGTGGCAGTAGTGTTGGTGGTGCCTGGGTCCACAGTGGTGGCAGTAGTGTTGGTGGTGCCTGGGTCCACAGTGGTGGCAGTAGTGTTGGTGGTGCCTGGGTCCACAGTGGTGGCAGTAGTGTTGGTGGTGCCTGGGTCCACAGTGGTGGCAGTTGTGTTGGTGGTGCCTGGGTCCACAGTGGTGGCAGTAGTGTTGGTGGTGCCTGGGTCCACAGTGGTGGCAGTAGTGTTGGTGGTGCCTGGGTCCACAGTGGTGGCAGTAGTGTTGGTGGTGCCTGGGTCCACAGTGGTGGCAGTAGTGTTGGTGGTGCCTGGGTCCACAGTGGTGGCAGTAGTGTTGGTGGTGCCTGGGTCCACAGTGGTGGCAGTAGTGTTGGTGGTGCCTGGGTCCACAGTGGTGGCAGTAATGTTGGTGGTGCCTGGGTCCACAGTGGTGGCAGTAGTGTTGGTGGTGCCTGGGTCCACAGTGGTGGCAGTAGTGTTGGTGGTGCCTAGCCTCACAGTGGTGGCAGTAGTGTTAGTAGTGCCTAAACTCATAGTGGTGGCAGTAGTGCCTAGGCTCATAGTGCTGGCAGTGGTGGCGGCAGTGCTGTTGGGTGTGTCTGAGCTCAAGGTAGTGGCAGCGGTGGCGGCAGTGCTGCTGGGGGTGCCTGGGCTCAAGGTAGTGGCAGCAGTGGCGGCAGTGCTGCTGGGGGTGCCTGGGCTCAGGGTAGTGGCAGCGGTGGCGGCAGTGCTGCTGGGGGTGCCTGGGCTCAAGGTAGTGGCAGCGGTGGCGGCAGTGCTGCTGGGGGTGCCTGGGCTCAGGGTAGTGGCAGCGGTGGCGGCAGTGCTGCTGGGGGTGCCTGGGCTCAGGGTAGTGGCAGCGGTGGCGGCAGTGCTGCTGGGGGTGCCTGGGCTCAGGGTAGTGGCAGCGGTGGCGGCAGTGCTGCTGGGGGTGCCTGGGCTCAGGGTAGTGGCAGCGGTGGCGGCAGTGCTGCTGGGGGTGCCTGGGCTCAGGGTAGTGGCAGCGGTGGCGGCAGTGCTGCTGGGGGTGCCTGGGCTCAAGGTAGTGGCAGCGGTGGCGGCAGTGCTGCTGGGGGTGCCTGGGCTCAGGGTAGTGGCAGCGGTGGCGGCAGTGCTGCTTGGGGTGCCTGGGCTCAAGGTAGTGGCAGCAGTAGCGGCAGTGCTGCTGGGGGTGCCTGGGCTCAGGGTAGTGGCAGCGGTGGCGGCAGTGCTGCTGGGGGTGCCTGGGCTCAGGGTAGTGGCAGCGGTGGGGGCAGTGCTGCTGGGGGTGCCTGGGCTCAGGGTAGTGGCAGCGGTGGGGGCAGTGCTGCTGGGGGTGCCTGAGCTCAGGGTAGTGGCAGCGATGGCGCCAGTGCTGCTGGGGGTGCCTGGGGTCAAGGTAGTAGCAGTGCTGGGGAGGTCTATTGTTGTCTCCAGAAGTCGTCTACCAATCCTGGTGTATTCAGATCCTCCCTCAGCAGACTGACTGTTGATGGCTGTTTCCATTGAGAAGTTGGTCAGTGATGGCATTTAGCTGCAGTATATATTGTAGTTGATCGTTGAGATGGCTTACCAATAAGCAGAAAAATAAGAACTGTAGTCTTCTTGGTCATCTTGATGTTTTATGTGCTCTGATGTCCCAAACAAAATGTGATTATTGTCTGTAAAAACAAAAACAAAGCGTATTAGTATTGATAGTGAATTTTTTTAAATACATCTGTTTCTCACCAAATGTAAAATAGGAAAACTGAGATCTTGATCGGTAAACATCAGTCAGTTTAACGTAAGTGTACTTCAAAGAGAAAGTGTTATTATTCACCTTGAGACTCTTTCTCAAAACCTAATTATGAGGTTAGTAAATCAAAATGGTAAGAGCACTGTACAAAAAGCTAGGATGTAGTTTTTGCACATGTGGATCTTAAGAAGAGCTACAATATGCAAAGCAAGAAAGCAGAGTGAGACAAACAAAAAGCACTGAGAAAAGTAATTTCTTCAAGAGAAGAATTTAAGTGAAATAGTCTGTTCATCAGCTGGGATAGGCCCCAGCATACCCACGACCTTGGTGAGGATCAGCGGCATCGAAAATGGATGGATGGATGGATGGATGAATTTTTAATGACAGGTTCCAAACCTTTTTTGTCTCACTCCCCCTTCTTGCTTTTGCATATTGTAGCTGTGTTAAAGCTAACCTCATTAAGGTCCAAATGTGCTTAATACATATTCTAGCAGATTTGGATCAGGTCACATCAGCCCAAGAGCACTGGGGGACGGGCACTACCGCTGACGCCATGATCAAGTGCAGCGGGTCATCGCAGACGTCATCAGCACAGGGATCTCACCACACCAACAACCAACAACGCAGTCCATACCCGTTGTTAGGCCTGGGGAGGAGCCAAAGCAGTGCCGGAGTCAAGCAGGGGGGCTGCTGGTGACAGCTCTAGACTGGCAGCTGAAAGTTGACCCTCAAATTCCCAGAAAACATTGCCATGACCACTCTCAGGCCAGACATGGTCCTGGTGTCAGAAACAACTAGGCAAGTGGTCCTGCTGGAGTTCCCTGGGAAGACCATATGGAAGAGTCCTTTGAGAGGAAGAGGGCCAAGTACGAAGAGCTGGCAGGTCAATGCTGAAGTAGAGGATGGAGGACCCCATGCAACCTCATCGAGGTCGAGTGCAGAAGATTTGTCTCTCATCAGAGCACTCAAGATGTTGGGAGTGAAAGGAGAGCACAACAGACGAGCCATCAAGAACATCACTGAGGCAGCAGAAAATGCATCTAGATGGCTGTGGATCGAGCGGGTAGATCCCTGGGCAACAACTAAAGCACTAAAGGCACAACCGGGACTGATCAACCCGACTGGGTCATCTGGGCAAGGGTATCTGTTGTGAGACCCGAAACACCCAGCGAACCCAGGATACAACACTGATGAAGTTGCACCAAAAGTGTATGCCAGAACTACCCAGGACATGCTAAAGGGACTATGTCTCACAGCTGACTTGGGAACACCTTGGAGTCACCTACTGAGACTACCGCCCCCGTAACCCGAACCCAAATAACCAGAGTTTTTTTTGTTGTTTTTATGTATTTCATTTTTGTCTTGTACTTTTTACCCATTTTATTCCTATTTAGCCCTTTGGTCGGTGGTTGTTGTTTTTAAAGAGTCCCGTACAAACAAAGTTGGCTTGTTGCGTTTTTACAGAAAAACTTGAGAAGAATGTCCCTGCAGTGAAGAGCGTTGATGGACATTGATGGACCGACTCAACGGTGCTCCAAGATCCATGAAAGGACAATTTAAACCCCCCCCCCCACTATAAACCGACTTTAAACTCATCTTAAAGTTGAAGCTGCCTTTGTTCTACAAGACATATGGAGACAAAGTCCAACAATGTCTAAAGGTGGCATGGTCTTCTGCCTCTGTCTAAAGGACAAACACTCTTTTCACAGGAGTTCAAGGAAGAGGAAGGACTCACCTCACCGAGGTCTGTAGTTCCATCCCAGACTGGAGGTTGACTTGACTCTGAATGTCCTGGTCTCTGTCCTGGTCTAAGGTTTATATGCTGCCTTACTAAACAGCATGACGTCACGCCCTCTTGACGGTGACTTAGACCATTTTTTTCAATTAATAATTGATCCTTCGAATGATATGGTTAGGTGTGTAATTAGTAGAAAATCTTGTCAAGCAACATTTTCAATCATCGCTTTCATGAACAATTAAGTGACGCACGTTGAAATGAAATACACACACACACACACACAAGTGTACAGCCTTTTGTCTCCTATTTATTCAGCCACTCCAAACCCCCAACAGCACCCCGGTCAGCTTGACCACTCAGGTGTTTACCTCTCCAGCCAGTGTTAGAAATACTTGGAACTGTTTGGAACAGGGCATGTAGGGAACAGAGGAACGGATGAAAAGAAAAAGATTGAACAGGCAGGACAGGATGTAGGTTAGCCCTAACCCTAACCTTAACCCTAATCCTAACCCTAACCCTAAACGACAATAAGACCAAACCATGTGAAGATACAGTATAAAAGCAAACTATGGTTGTTAGAATAAAATGTAGATAGAATGAATATAGTGTTAGTTATCACCCTTATATCCATTTCAGGAAATGGATGGTAAGTGGCTTGTACGAAGAATTGCGAGTTTGATAAGGTCAGTAAACATACTGTCTTCTTCTACGTCCCTGATGTATAACAGACCTTTCTCTCTCCACTTAATAAATGTAGCGTCAGATTGAGATGGCAAGAAAAGGTGATTGTCGGCTATTGAGGCAAGAGTTGAAGGTTCCTTTAACCCACCATTTTTATGGAATTGATTCCATATTTTCAGCAAGTCAACAACAACAGAGTCGGAGACGTTGTGAATCTTAAGGGGAAGTTGTGCGATCAGAAGAGATTGTAAGGACTACCTAGAAGATTGTCATTCCATTTGAGCTCAGCATGGGCCTGCGGCAGCTCCTCGGTCAATCCAATTAAGGAGCTTATCAATGTTACATGCCCAATAATAGCGAATAAAATTAGGCAGTGCGAGACCGTTCCAAAAGTTCTTGGTGAAGAGGTCCCAGGGGGATGCGGGAACAAACACACCTAAGTAGCGGAACCCCCCAGGTGGTCTGAAATGGGAAGGAAGTGACAAGCATCTTCCTAGAGTTGATGGGGAGGAGATCCCTTTTACTAAAATGTAATTTATGACCCGAGTAGTTGCCGAATTGAGTTCAAATGTCTGAAATGACCGGTATGGCTGTAACAGGGTTTGACACGTACAATATTAGGTCAGCATAGCGGGACAAATTGTGGGTGATATTGTAATACTGGGAATACTGGTAATACTTTCAAATTTTAAAATTGACTTACCCCGTTAGTAAGAATGTGGCCAGTTGGGGAATTACTATAAAGCAATTTTATCCATTTAATGAAATTGGAGCTGAAGCCAAATTTTTCTCGCACAGAGTACAGGAATTCCCATTGGACCCTATCGAATGCCTTCTCTGAGTCCAGTGAGACCACCACTTCGGGTATATCAGGGTTCGGGGAGACAATCACGTTCAAGAGCCGTCTGGTATTAAATGATGAGTTCCGACCGGTCATAAACCCGGTCTGATCCGCAGAGATTATAATCGGTAAGGTCTCTTGAAGGCGTGTGGCCTTCTTTTGGCCAACATTGAAAATAATGACCACATTCCTGGGGATCCTTATCTTTTTTCAACTAAAGGGAGATGTTAGCCGCTAACATAGTTGGGGGTAGTTTGCCAACAGAGTCGGATTCGTTGTAAACGTGAACCAAATGAGGGCATATAAGGTCTGAATATTCTTAGACATAGACATAGACTTTCTTTACTGTCATTGCACAATAACACAGCAGTGAAATTGCCAACGAAATGTCGTTGCCTGGCTCCCGTGTAATAATAAATAATAAATAATAATGTGGAGAATAAATAGATTACATCAAATATGAACAATGTACAGCGTAAACAGTAATTTGTGCAAATAATTGAAATAATTTAGAATTAATAACAATAATTTAAAGTTTTGGTTGTGCGTGTAGGCAGGTGGGGGAAGTAGCTGTCTCTGAACCTGGTCGTCCTACAGCGGATGCTGCAGAGCCTTCTGCCCGATGCCAGGCGAGAAAACAGTCCATGCTGGGGGTGTGTGGGGTCAGAGTAGATCCGACGGGTGTTTGCTATGTCCTTAATGGGGGGGAGCGGGTCCCAATGATCTTCTCCGCTGTCCTCACCACATCCAGTCCGAGGCCTTGCAGCTCCCAGACCAGACGGAGATGCAGCTGGTCAGCAGGCTCTCGATGGTCCCTCTGTAGAAAGTGGTCTGAATATTCTTGATAAAATTCTACGGTGAACCCGTCAGGGCCAGGAGATCTTCCATTTTGTAACTGCCCAATGGCTTCCTTCACCTCCAACCTCCTCCTATTGAGGCTCCCATCTTGCTTGCCGTGTCATTATTGATTTTGGGGTAGCGGTGCCATGGGGTTATGGCCTTCCCAAACGTCTAGTGAATTCTCTGAAGTGTACAATTTTGAATAAAAGTCTAGAAATGTGTCGTTTATCAATTCCCGGATGGTCGTCCCGGATGGTGATTTAATTGTGGGGATCCATCTAGAAAGGATCTAGCTTGGTGGGCAAAAAGCTTGCCAGCCTTGTCTCCGATCTCAAAGTACTGCTGTTTGGTTTTTAGCATCATACTTAGCATCAACTTTGGAGGTCGAGAGAAGATCAAACTCAGACTGGAGTTTAAGACTCAAATTTAGTACTTTTGATTATTTATTATAAGAGGATTCATCTTTTTGAACAAATATATTGTACAATAATTAAGTTATTAATTACGATATGACTTGTATTGTATATTGATTAGAATATTTTGTACACATTGATTAATTTATACTGGTCCTATTTTATATAGGCCAGGTTTAGATGGCGGGTGGGAGGTTGAGTTAGTTTAGTAGAGGGCGGCATACGCCATTGATTTGATGCAACTAGACATCCGTTTTGGAGGCAAACGACCATTATGTTATTTTTTGTTTTCTCTCAGCTGATATCTGGTCGACCCGCGACCTACTAAGAGGGTGCGATTGCCACAGAGTGGTGGTTGTTAGCAGGGGTCATTGGCCCTTTTATTCATTTAATAGTGACGCTTATATAACATTTGGGAGTGTGAAATGTTTAGTTGTGTGGCTTGTAAAATATCAGCTCAAGCACACACGCACACAAACGTGCATTTACGCACTCATTTGCAAGAACACCCATTTAGTTGGAGCACCACACCTAACACATACGTACATTGAATTACTTCTATGTATCCCCACAATTTTTTATCCACATCAATTCTCACACAAGTACTTTTACACACAGCACAATTACACACATACCCTGGAGCATGATCAACTCCCAGCCAGCACTTGACTATCAATCAGGGGTTGTGGAGCAACGACATTCCAATGGGCAAACACCTAATCAGTGTTTGCAAGACGTTGCGTATGATTACCGTCCTCTTACTCTCTGACGAGCCACTCCCTATGGAAGACGATACATAAGGAAGTCGAAGTACTGGAACCAAGTGAAATACCAAAGTTCATCATGGCCAACGGGCAACAAACTAGAGCAATTGGGAAAACCACCCTACTCCTCAGCCTGCAAGACGTTGTTTGGGATCGAGTTGTTTGATTGCTTTTGTTGGCGGGTGGGAGGTTTAGTTCGGGATATAGGCTTTGCAAATTCCTCTGGGATGTTGTTTTTAGCAGCGGTCGTAAGCATCTCGCACTGATAGGCTTCTGTCAGGTTGTTGGAGCATGGAGGTGGTAGACTAGGAACCACAGGTTGGACCACAGATGGGATGCTGATGAAGAATTGTGGATGCTGTGGCCAAAGAAACATATCCAGGATATGTCCCACTGGAAGTGCCGTTGAGCAATATCTACATCTGGGTTGGTGTCGCTGTTCCAACGTGCACAGGGGAAGGTGCTGTTTACCTTTTGTAAGGTTCAAACTCCTGTGACACTTTTAAAAACACTTAAATGCAGAAATACAGAAGAGACAGACAACAATATTCAAAGTTACTCGCAGCGAGGAGAGTGAAACAACATACCCAGTGACATGCCGCTCCACTCTGAATATGCAGTTCACACTCCTCTTTTTATTCTATTTGGGGGTCCCTAGTACATGGTCGTGCAACTCTAAGGGGGGGGGTGGAGAAGGCAGTTGCACGAGCTGAACATCTGCAAGGTTGCTGTTGGCACATCCAGGCACCTCCAGGACCTGGGGGTCGCTGGGGGTCTCTGATCAGGGTGGCGGGAACATTTCTTTTTCAGCACATTCAAACACTCTTTCTATTGTCTAAGCAAATGCATATAAGGGTGATAACTGGCACTATAATACTTGTGTCTACATTTTATTCTAACACCTTTGGATCGTACATGGGTGTCACATCAAGCGTTGAGGCCTAGTCTGCCAGGGAGTCGCCATCAGCATTGGAGCTGCTGTGCCTCTGGTCAGTGTGATGGCTATTGAAGTCGCCGGCATACACAGCAAGAGCTGGGGAGGATGAGGGGAACAGTCTACAAGGAGGTGGTTTGTGAATTATATTGAACATAAAGTGTAAAACAGAACTTAAATATATACAATACTTGTATACACACCCGGTAGTCCAGTTTTCCGGTTTCCGATGGACGCACAACTCAAATGAATGGGACCACACGGTAGCATGTGGAATCTATGGAGTGAGGAGGTAATGTCCAGATGTGCTAGTTGTGAGTGAGAGGGTGGAAGACGAGAGTGGTGAAGGTCCAGGCTCCTGGCCTTGTTTTCTCACGCAAGGAGTGGACTCAATCCCACAGGCAGGGCACCTGGCCTGCAGTTGGGGTCCCTGGCTTCTCTTCCCACGCAACTGAGGAGAGTGAAGTCAGCGCAGCTTATGTAGCTTCTTGCTTAGTGATTGAATGAGTGAACCCAGGTGAGCATGTCATGACATGGTGCCTTCAAGGGCCAAAGAGAGTATGGTTAAAAATGCTGAGGCTAAGGATTTTAACCATGTAACATCCTCCCCCTTTTAACCCTTGCAAGTCCCATTGCAAGCTAACATGACACAAAATCAACAGGTGAACTAGTGTCAGGTGATGAGCCTAAGGCATCAGATAAACTATGTAACAACAGTTACAGTAACAGTTGAACAGTAGAGAGGGAGACAAAAACAGCAGCAACAACAATTCCCATAACAACAACAGTGACAAACAGGACTGCATGAGTTAAATGTCAATGATGGCTAAGGGTCACAATGGAGATGATATCAGTGAAATGAAACAGTTCAACTTACCAGTAGCAATAGTAACAATGAAGACATGAACCGTGATAGTAAACACAATTACAGCCATACAGTTACAGTAATTAAAATCTCACTGCTTGACATCATTATTACTGTAATAATAGCATACCAATAGCATATAGACATCAGGGATAAGATGGTAGATTGAGTAGAGAAGCACCCATGTGCTGTGAGGGAGCATATGGAGGTGTGTACTTCTGTTGGTGTGCATATTCATATCTGTGCTTAGATGTGTGTGTATGTGTGAGTGTGTGAATGTGTAATTGTCACTGAGAATGACAAAAGGAGAGGGACTCCCTCCTACCACCCAGTAAACCCCGCGCCACACAGCCAGGTCAAACTCCCACCGCCAGAGAACCACCAGCCCCGTGGGTGCGGGACCCCACCCCCGAAGCATCCCCCCAAAGAGACCAGCAAGGGGCCATGGAGAAGCAATCCCGACCAGAAACCGGGCGGCAACAGGTCAGAGGAGAGCCACAGCCCCGAGACCGCCCTGAGCGAGACGCCATGCCCCAGCAGCCAGTGGGCCAAACGCAGGGTAGGTGTCACGCCCTATGTGGGTTCCCTCGTGGCAGTTTGTTTGGTTTCCGTTTTGGACTCTTATGTTGGTATTTAACTTCCTGTTTTGCCCTGTCTTTGTCCGTTGTCATAGTTAACCACACCTGTCCCTAATTTCAGTGTCTATTTAGTTCAGGTGTGTGCTTCTCCCTGTGTGGGATTATTGTTAGTTTGTCCCTCAGCTAGTTGAGTTGCGTTTCTTCTTGCTGCTATTATAGCTAAAATAAATATTATTTTACCTGCATTTGGTCCTGCTCTCTGCATCCTGGGGTCGCACCGCAACATTGACATGCCGTACCGTGACAGAATGATCCCACCAAGTGACGACGACCTCGCGGAGAGCGATTATTGGACCTGGCAGCTCCTCAAGGCCATGGAGGACGAGGAGATGGCGATACCACCATGGGAGATGGAGGACTTGGTGCGCGGTCCGGACGACACGTTCGTTTCCACGGCATGGCTGTATCCCGGACCCACCGACGGCACTCCAAACCCTCCGCGACGCCGACGCAAGCCGCGGCGCCACAGAGCGAAGCCAAGCTCGTCCTCCCCTCCACGCCAAGCTAAGGTGCACCCGCCCTCATGCCCTGCCGGCTTCGATGAACCCGACGACGATCTCGCAGAGCTCGACGAATGGACCCGGCAGTTCTTCAAGGCGATGGAGCAGGAATGTGCAAGGTACACCCCGGAGGAACTGGATACTATGGTGTGGGGGCCGGACGGCACCCTAGTGCCCATGGCGTCGGTGTTCCCTGTACCCACTGCACATCCTCCGACGCGGCGGCGTCGCCAGCCCACGGCACGTCGCCAAGAGGTGTGGCCACCCTCTTCCGCCTCGCCATGTCACGCCACGGCACAGCTCAACCCTCTCGCTGTTGCCGAGTCGCAGCAGTCGTCGTGCATTCCCCGACAGCTCCCGTGCCAAGCTGCGTGGCATCCCGGATTCCGCCTGTGCCCAAGCCGCGCAGCCCCTGGGGTTCCCAAGACCCGGCTCCCGTGCCAAGCTGCGTGGCATCCCGGATTCCTCCAGTGCCCAAGCCGCGCAGCCCCAGGGGTTCCCAAGACCCGGCTCCCGTGCCAAGCTGCGTGGCATCCCAGATTCCGTCTGTGCCCAAGCCACACAGCCCCAGGTGTTCTCAAGACCCGGCTCCCA
The DNA here is from genome assembly GCF_037039965.1 of Doryrhamphus excisus. NCBI lineage: Eukaryota > Metazoa > Chordata > Actinopteri > Syngnathiformes > Syngnathidae > Doryrhamphus > Doryrhamphus excisus. The sequence continues at coordinate 14,253,601 of NC_136363.1, forward strand.
TGCCAAGCTGCGTGGCCTCACAGATTCTTCCAGTCCCCAAGCCACGCAGCTTCAAGGTTCCTCAAACCCCGACTCTCGTGCCAAGCTGCGTGACTCCACAGATTCCTCCAGTCCCTAAGCCACGCAGCCCCAGGTGTTCTCAAGACCCGGCTCCCGCGCCAAGCTGTGTGGCCTCACGGATTCCTCCAGTCGCCAAGCCGCGCAGCCCCAGGGGTTCCCAAGACCCGGCTCCCATGCCAAGCTGCGCGGTATCCCTGATTCCTCCCGTGCCCAAGCCTCGCAGCTTCAAGCCCAAACAAGTGGCTGCGGCCGGGACTGCTGACCTGGAGGAGCCAGTGACCCTCCTCCAAGCCTCCCTCCCCCTTCCCTGGTTTTGGCTCCCTCTGATGACGGCGTCCGGGATCCGCCTTCGAGAGGGGGGGCTAGTACCACCTGCTGGGCTATGCTGGAAGCACAGCCCAGCCCGCCGATGGAAGGGGAGGATGGCGCCACCTGCTGGGGGAGTGAGGAGGCACAGCCCCTCCACCAGCAAGACGAGGAGCAGGGCTTGCTGGAGCAGATGGAGAGGCTCTGGCATGGACGACGCCTGCTGCTTCACCGTCGCCGCGTCAGGGCCGGACGCCTGCTGCTTCACCGTCGCCGCGTCAGGGCCAGACGCCTGCTGCTTCACCGTCGCCGCATCAAGGCCGGACGCCTGCTGCTTCACCGTCGCCGCGTCAGGGCTGGACACCTGCTGCTTCTAGACTTTCTGCCGGAGCCCAGGTTCTACACCCAGGGTGGCCCCCTGAGGATGCCTACCTCGCGCTTGGTCGAGGGCACCCCCCGGAGGGTGTTTACCGACCCAACCATTCCCTCCATCACTTGGAGGGGTCTTGCTGGCTCCGCCGGTCCTGCCGCCCCGGCCGACCCCCTGAAGGGTCCCATCGGCAACCCACCTCCGGTCCCCCCACCACCCATCTCTTTTTGACTTTTAACTGTCTTGGACGTCTGGGATCCGTCCCTGAGGGGGGTGTACTGTCACGCCCTATGTGGGTTCCCTCGTGGCAGTTTGTTTGGTTTCCGGTTTGGACTCTTATGTTGGTATTTAACTTCCTGTTTTGCCCTGTCTTTGTCCGTTGTCATAGTTAACCACACCTGTCCCTAATTTCAGTGTCTATTTAGTTCAGGTGTGTGCTTCTCCCTGTGTGGGATTATTGTTAGTTTGTCCCTCAGCTAGTTGAGTTGCGTTTCCTTTTGCTGCTATTATAGCTAAAATAAATATTATTTTACCTGCATTTGGTCCTGCTCTCTGCATCCTGGGGTCGCACCGCAACATTGACACTGGGCTTTCCAGCCCAGTCCGCCACACGCATGTGTGTAATGGAATGGTATTATGTATATTGTGCAACTAAAAATAACCCTGCTCCAAAGGGCTGACCTATGTGTGTGTATATGTGTGTATGTACCATATGAAGTAATTAAAAGTAGAGCACAGCTGAGCTATGGTGGACCCCATACCTGCCCAGATCCCCCCCAAGAACTGAGTGTCTACAGTGCGGTTAAAATTGAAGGGTGACCAAGCCACAGGAATGCCAAGGGACAAGGAGCAGGAAAGGAAACCCCTCACCCCCGGCTCATCCAATTGCAGATCACTCCCCAAGGTCCTGCATGTATGTGAGGTGGTGCAATGCAGCAGGGAGAACCGGGGCCCCACACGCCCACCCCGCACTACCGACCAACCGAGCGGGAGCCAGCACAGCACCACCTGGAGCAAGCTATGGGCTGCAGCACCGGCCACAGGCCCCGCCCGGCCCATCAGGGCAACCAGTATGGCCCGCCAACCCCCCGAGCATGACCGCCCCAATGCAGGGTGCCCCACCAGAGATCACGCTAGTTACACAACCCCAGACAAGCCACGCGCCCCGAGACAGCCCCCACAACTGCCAGAACAGAAGGGACCCATGGCAGCCCAGGGAGCGAAACCACCAAGACCGCAGGAGAACCGAGGCCCGCATGAAGCAGAGAATGACCATGCCCCAATGGCACGCAAGCCAAAAGTGCCAGGGAGGGACAGAGACACATGTGCCACGCAGCAGAGCCCACGAGAAGAGCGACACCCCAGCAGGCGCAAAAAGCGAATCCCCCCCCCCCCGGCCCTCCTCCCACCACAACGCAGACGTGTCACCACCACATCCCCCATCCCCCCACCAAACCGACCCGCCGAGTATGACACCTCGGAGGTGGGAAGACCTGCCCCCAATACCCCGGCCAAAGCTCCCCCACGACCCAGAGCCCACCATCCTGGCCCCATGCAAGAACCCCCCCACCAATCCCGGCCAGCGCCGTGCAGAGCACCACACTACCCACCATCCGCCCCAGCACCCACACACCCACAGCCAGCCCCCCCATCTGGCTGCCCCTCTACCAAAGGGAGAGAAGCAGGGATCGCCCACCTCAGGACCGCACCCTCCCCCACCCCGAGCCCACCTCCCATGTGCTCTCCAGGTGCCGGGGAAACAGCCACAGCCAGAGTGGTCCCGATACATCACACATGCCTTCCATACACAAATAAAAAAAATCATTAATTCATTCAAATAATACATGAATTGAGAATAATAATAATAGTATATGTGTCACGTTTGCACTTGAGGGCTTTGCGATGAGACCCCAGGATGCAGAGAGCAGGACCAAAAGTGCAGATAGAAGGTTGTTTCATGCAATAATGGCAGCAGCAGGAAACATAACAGCCACTACAAAACAAGCCAAACCAAAGACAATGAAGCCACAAACGAAAGCGCACCTGAACACACCTGAACTAAATAGAGAGTGTGAAATTAGGGACAGGTGCGTGAAATGAGCCTGGATAGAGAAAACGCAAGGGAACAAGAAAGGAAGTAGTTATAAAATAAGGGCATGGACACCGGAACAGAGGCAAGGAAGGAACTACAAAAGCTGTCACGAGGGAGTAACGCCCCATCGTGACAATATTAATAATAATAGTTATGTATGTATAATAATAATAGTAGTAGTAATAATAATAATACTTAATATTATCACAATTTGGCCGTGTGGCAGAGAGGTTGGACCCTAGGATGCAGGACACAGCAAGCTCATGTAAGTTTTAGCTGCTTTAATAGTTCAGGTGAGCGAGACGCAATAAACTAAAGGCGACAAAGCACAAATGAGGGGGCTCCGTGACAGAGTGCACGCAGGCACAACACAAAATACCAGAAAGAGCAGTGAGCAGTCTTAGAGGCCAGCGGGCTACCGGATGGGTAGGGGGGTGCGTGGCCGAGGCGTGAGCAGCGCTGGAGAGGCACAGAAGCAGGGCCGCAGCTAGGAGCTGGTCTGTCACGTCCACAAAGGAATAATCCAGCACCCTCCTGCCTTAAGAAGGGGACCGGAAATGAGGATGATTGGCAACAGCTGCGCCCGCCAGGTAGCTCCGCCCAACCCAAGGGAGGTCCACATCTGCAGATGCATAAAGAGAGCAGTAAGAGTCCAAATAACAACAGGAACCGGGCGTACTCCCAAACTGACACACAAGGTAACATAAGAGAGATTGGCAAAGTTCTCCAACGGTCAAGATCATCCTCAATCGATTTTAACAGTGGGGTATAATTCAAGTTGATCAGGTCTGATCAGGACAGATTGGAGGAAATGTTGGTACCCAAAAACCTGATATTCCCTGAGGGCAGTGGTATAGAGGGGGTGCTCTGGAAAACTAAATTAATGGATACTGTTGATTTAGACCAGTTAATAGAGTCGTCCGAACAGGTGCTAAAGTTATTGATGAGTGTGATAGCTTGGTGAAGTGAGGAGTGTGAGTTTTTTAGGAAGAGTAACACATCATTAGCATAAAAGCTTATCTTATGATGAACATTTGTTGTGTGGATCCCTTTAATATTTACATGTTGTCCAATTGCGGCTGCAAAAGGTTCAATGAAGATAGCAAACAATGAGGGAGAGAGTGGACAACCTTGCCTAGTACGTCTTTGTAAAGTCAATTCTGGAGAGATCAGATTATTGGCCCGAACGGAGGCTTTCAGGGTGCTATATAATATTTGGATCCACGTTCTAAATGAGTCTCCAAGGCCAAATTTCTGTAGGGTTGCTAAGAGAAATTTTCAGTTAACTCTGTCAAATGCTTTTACAGCGTCTAGTGAGACGATTGTGGTTTCCAAATTATGGAAGATAGAGTGATCAATCAGATTAGTTAAGCGGCGTACATTGCTAACCGAGTGTCTCCCCTCCTTAAATCCTGATTGATCGGGATGTATTATATGAGGGGTAACTTTTTTCAGTCTTCTAGCTAATACTTTGCATATTATTTTAAGATCCGCATTAATAAGTGAAATTGGACGATAACTGGAAGGTAATGTTGGGTGAGACTGCCAGCAGAGTTCATATTTGGGCGTAGGCGTGCATTTTCTTTTATTTACAGAACCATTTTAAAAAATACTGGGGCTAGCAATGACCAGAATGTTTTATAATATTCAGCAGGGAACCCGTCCGGTTCTGGTGCTTTGTTATTTGCCATTTGCTGTAGAGCATCATAAAGATCTGTTAGTGAAATGGGTAAGTCCAGGGTTGTCACCTGATTTTTTTCTAATTGTGGTAATTGGTGCTAAGAAATGTTTCAATGTCTGGAACAGAAGGGTTAATGTAAGGTATATATAGTTCTTTATAAAAGTCCCTAAAAACTGAATGAATTTCCTCTGGAAGGTGAGTGATGTTACCTTCTGAGTTTCTAATGGAGGAGATTTCTTTATTAAGTTTTAGTTGGTTAGCTAAGTATTTTCCAGATTTATTGGCATGTTCAAACTTCTCCAAACGTAGTCTTTGTAATTGGAACTGAATTTTCTTCTCAGTAATTTATTTTAAATGTAATTTCAATGTTCTTAGGTTATTCAGAGTATTGTCATCTTGTGAATCTGCATAAGCGGTTTCAAGGAGTTTGATTTTTTTCTCCAATTCCAACTCCAATAATCTTTCTTTCTTTTTCTTATACAGTAAAGTCTCGTTATATCGATATCGGTTATATCGATAGTACTGCTTATTACAATACTATTTTCATTTCCCGGCAAATTTCTAGTCTTTTATGATATAATTAGTTCCGGTTAGTACGATACCCGGTTATTACGATAATCCGGTTACTACGATGCCCTTTTCATCTCCCGCCAGCCAATTTGGTCTGCTTATATCGATACAAAAGCAGCTTAAAGCTGAATCAATATTTGCTTAAGGATTTCAATACCACCATTAGCGAAATCTGTAAACGGCGTATTGTTTGATTTTCGGCTAACACCGTTTCGGCTTTTCCACCGACGGACGGTAATTAGAGGATTACAGGTAATTAATATGAGGTAACTATTAAACAGTCTTTTGAAGTAAAGAAGTAAATATTTGTATAATTTAGAGGGAAGATTCAGGGAATAGACTTAGTGTTTTCAGATGTGTTCAATATTCTTGGCACTAGCTTTACTGATAAATTATGAAAGTAAACTTACGGTATTGCTTGATCAAAGAAGCAATCTCTTGTTGTTTGAAATAAATCAATCCACTTGTATCTTAAAGATTAATATGATAAGTAAATCTACAATACTAGTAAACATCAAAAGGGAAGAAAGCAGGTATAAATTGGAGTTGTGAAGCTCGTGAAGCGTTTTAGAGATAAGATCCGCACGAACAATTTTGTTATGGAATTACGAGTTGAGAGTTGAGTCGAGAGAAAATGCATCAGATTGTTGAGAAATGTTAAACAATATTGAATCTTTTGTGTTAAAAGGTGAAAAGGGGAAGCAGAAGAAGATGGAAGATTTTTTTAAAGTATTGCAGAATAAGTAATGTAAACGTTGCAGTTTTTGTTTTCCATGCATGTATTTAATTGTGTTGTATTCAGATATCTTTTTATATATATATATATATATGTATATGTGTGTGTGGGTGTGTATGTGGGTATATGGCTATATAGATATACGGGGGGGGCTCTGCGGGGTCTGGCGTAGGGCGTTCCATCTCTACCGCCCGGTCCTCCATGGGGCAGTGTGCCCGGGCCTCTTCTGTCCTGGCCAGGGCGGTCCTATGTCGGTGGTCAGGCCTGGGGTTACCTGGGGCGGGCCTGGTTCTGCTTCCTGGGGGTGTGTGGGGGGCGGGAGGCGGTGCCTCCGGCCATGGACGGGCTACCTTCCGGCCGGCGGGGGCGCCCCTGTGCCCACGGGTGTGTGGCCTTCGATGCCCTTCTGCCCTAGTGGGGTATGGTCTCCCGCTGGTCTCGGGGGTGCGGCTCTCCTCCGGCCTGCTGGCGCCCTGTTGCCGGTTGGGATTGCTCCTCCATGGCCTCTTGCTGGTCTCTTCGGGGGGTTGCTTCGGGGGCGGGTCTTGGGGAGTCGGCCCTGGCTTTGCCCGCACCCATGGGGCCGGAGGATCTCTGGCGGTTGGGGCTTGACCTGACTGCGCGGGGCGGGGTTTGCTGGGTGGTAGAAGGCAGTCTCTCTCCTTTTGTCATTCTCAGTGACAATTACATATTCACACACTCGCATTCACATACACAACACACCTCCATATGGGCACTCACAGCACATGGGTGCTTCTCTATACAATCTACTATCTCATCCCTGATGTTTATATAGTATTTGTATGCTATTATTACAGTAATAATGATGTCAAGCAGTGAGATTTTAATTACTGTAACCGTATGGTTCCAATTGTGTTTACTATCATGGGTCATGTCTTCACCGTTACTATTGCTACTGGTAAGTTGGACTGTTTCATTTCACTGATATCTCTTTAGCCATCATTGACATTTAACTGTTCTGTTTGTCACTGTTGTTGTTTTGGAAATTCTTGTTGCTGCTGTTTTTGTCTCTCCCTCTACTGCCCCCCCCCTCCCGACCCCACCTTTCTCTTCTCTCCTCTTCTTTTCTGTTCTTCTTCTTGCTCCGGTCCAGTCGCTCCAAATGGCATAACAAAAACATCAAATAACGGCAAATAAAATTTCATGGTACAGGGAAGTTGTAGCCAACACCTTTCCTGACACAGAGCAAATCTGTTTAGCATGTAAGGGTATTTAGATCAACAATACTATCTGCCCCAATGGCTGGACGGGACAAAAAAAAAAAAAAAAAGAAACAGTCAAAAGTGTAAAGATGTTTTTGTTTGATGCATAAGTTTATTTTTCACTTCACTACAGTACAAAAGCATGCTAGATACGCAATCCATGAACTCAAGGAGAAAATTACATGCCATATCAAAGATCCCCCATTTATTGCCCACTTTTAATGCAGTTCGGCGCAGGATCGGATATATCGATAGTCCGGTTATATCGATATTTTTTCAGACTCCCGAGAATATTGATATAACGAGACTTTACTGTATGATGAATAGAAGATCATTTTTTGCTGTCTCCCAGAGAACACAAGTCGAGGTTTCCGGTTGGTCATTAAAATCTAAAAACATTGTCCACTCTCTCTCTTTTAGAAAGTCGGTGTCAATGGTGTATTAAATCTCCAACATTTGGTGGGTGTACCTGTGGTTTGGTTAGTTAAAAAGAGAGCGACTGGTGCGTGATCACTAATAATGATAGGGTGTATGTGAATATTGGATATGTCTGATAAGATTGAGCGACTTGTTAAGAAGTAGTCAATAGGAGAGTACGTGTGGTGCACTGGTGAGAAATACGTACGTATGTTCCCTGTGAGTAGGGTGATAAGAGCGCCAAGCATCACAAAGACCAAAATCAATCATATATTTCTTCAGTGTTGTTGTTGATTGAGACTCACGATGTCCCCCAGCTGGGCTAGACCTGTATCTATATCTGGATGAAATACTAAGTTGAAGTCTCCTCCCAAGATCAAGTTTGAATCCAGGGGTGCAGAGAGAGAAGACAAAAAGGTGTGCAAAAAGAGGGGTCATCAACATTAGGACCATATATGTTGGAGTTTTTCTCTTTCCGAAGGGAATCTTTCCGAATGACCTTTCCGAAAGCAATGGTACCCATGGAAAGGAATATTCCAATATTTTCGCTATTAAAGCGTAAACACCAACATCACGTGATACCGACTTTCTCGAGTTTTTCTTCCACTTGTTGGAATAACTCCGTATTGCCAGTTTTTCCTTCGTCCAGTCTTGAAATTTTGTTTGGATCAAAAACAAACTTTCCTCAGCAGTCCAGTGCCGATTGCTGGCCTCCATTTTTTTAAATCGAAGAACGTCTCGAGCTGCTTGTTACGTCATATCTCAGCATTCGCTGAAAGAACGCACCCGGGAACAGGAAAAGATAAAGTTCAATCTTGCTAATATTTTATAATTAAGCTCGGCACATGTTTTATATAGATATGTATTTTTTTTGGAATAAAAGTGTACTTGTGAATGGCGTATAGAAGGGTTTAGATTCTGTTCCACAGATGGCGCTAATGCACACCAAAGCTGCTTGCCAACCGCCAATAAACAACAGAAGAAGAAAAACACCAGGAAGAAAAACGCAGTCTGAGAGCAGAGATTGTTCAACATCATGGTCTAGGGCAGGGGTGGGCAAACTACGGCCCGGGGGCCACATGCGGCCCACCAAGTGTTTGAATCCGGCCCGCCAGTTGCTTTTTCAGTATTTCAACTTTTAACATACAAACTGGCAACATGTCTTATTTAGTCATTTTTTTTTTAAATGTAAAATTTAGTGACATAGTTTGATGTTTAAAGTGCTCCTGAAAAAAGCCACATGAGAACATACAGCTACAATTAGACAAATCATTCAAGGAAAATGTGTGTGTTAAATACATGTTCTGGCCCCCTGGACAATTTTGTTAACTCAATGCGGCCCACGAGTCAAAATATTTGCCCACCCCTGGTCTAGGGGAAGGATACAAAAGCTAGCTCAGAGATTTCAGCTGTCAGGTTCCACTCTGAGGAACATAGTGAAGAAATGGAAGACCGCAGGCACAGGTCCAGTTAAGGCCCGGAGTGACAGGCCAAGAAAAATCTCGGGTAAGCAATTCAATTCAATTCAATTCAAACACTTTATTTATTCCCAAAGGGAAATTTAAAGGACACAGAGAGCAGCATATGAAATAAAAATGTCAAAAGCAAGACAAGGACAAGTAAAACAGCAAATACTACTGAACACACACATACCTAGAAGAATAAATAATAATTAAACATGAAAGAAAAAAATTAAACAAGCTAAATGGAGGTTGTGCAAAATCTGGACAGGGCGGGACCCAAGTTCAGAAGCTGGACTGCTGTAGAGACAAAGGTGGCCCTCCTCCTTTTGTGTTCTACAGCGTGAGGCCAAGGATGGTGTATACAGTCGCAGTCAACCCACAGAACAGCTCCAAAGACCCACAACATGAACAGGAGTTGCAGAACACTGGACCAGCTAAACCCTTGCAATGGTACTGGAGGGGACCTGGGAGTTTGCCCAACCAGTCTACATGTGCTTTGTGGACTTGGAAAAGACATTCGACCGTGTCCCTCACAGTGTTCCAAGAGTACGGGATTTCCATTTTCATAGCCAGAATTGTTGAGCCTGTCCCAGCTGTCTTCGGGCGAGACGTGGGGTCCACCCTGGACTGGTGGCCAGCCAATCACATATAGGGGCACATATAGACAAACAACCATTCCCACCCACATTCATACCGATGGACAATTTGGAGTGGCCAATTAACCTAGCATGTTTTTGGAATGTGGGAGGAAACCGGAGTACCCGGAGAAAAGCCACACATGCACGGGGAGAACATGCAAACTCCACACAGAAAATCAAACTCAGGTCTTCCGGATCTCCTGACTGTGTGGCCTGCATGCTAAACCCTTACCTGCATGCTAAACACCATGCGGTCTTATTTCTTTATTATCTAAAAAATTATCCAAAAACAATCATGTACCCTACAATGTTTTCAGCTTCTACGTAAAACAGTATCGTTTAACATTTCCCTATGACATCAATAAGTATATTTTAGCATGGAAAAGATGGCGTGTTAACCTCTACAGAAGGCGGTAATTATTAGTGCTTCCAGTGGGATAGACACGTGCAGAGCACCAAGAACGCTGCATGGTGTGTGCGGACAGAGCGAAGTCATCAGACCCTCACGAGGGTCGCGGGGGTGCTGGAGCCTATCCCAGCTGTCTTCGGGCGAGAGGGGGGATACACCCTGGACTGGTCGCCAGCCAATCACAGGGCACATATAGACAGTCATCAGTCCAGTCATTTTTATTTTGACAACAACGTGACCAAAGCATCAGCATAGACTTGTCCAACATAGAGCAGCATTGCATGGTTTCATGGAGCGCTGGTCACTAAAGCTGTCACTCACATTCTCCTCCTGTTGTCACTGGCAACTCCACACTAGCATTTCCTTCAAGTATGAAGAACTCTTAGCAGGTTAGCATGTACTGTATCAGTCCACATGAAAGTGAGATGGTTGTTTTCCACAGGTTCCAATGGATAGTTGAAAAAGTCCTTCTGCGTCATATGCTCCCAAATGGAATGGGAAATGCTGCTTTGTTCGCAGCGGCTTTTGTCTTTTGTCTTCCTTCTAGAGAAATACAATCCTTGCCAACATTGGAATTGTATCAGTCATGAGGGGCAGACATGAAACATCACATATACACTTATACAGGCTATAAATAGAATAGTGTTCTTCACCCAGTTCACAAGTCCTTCATTTACGACACGCTTCATAGGAGCACCACAGCCACGGCGGCGAGTGCTGCGGCCAACGACAGCATCTCAATGTTTGCACCATTTGTTTCCAGCGAGGTCGTTATAAACGTCCCCGAAGTACTCGCTGCGACTTCAGCGGCTCTTGCCGACGCTTCGGCAAAAGCATTCATCGCTTCGATGTCCACCTCGTTTCCTGTTGTGGCCACCATCACTCCCAACGCCGCTGCCTCTCTGGCGAACTCTGTGGACACCTGCGTTACCTCCGCCACAGACAGCAATCCTTGGAGTTCAACACGCTCCACGATAGTTTGTGGTGATGCACTTGACAGTAAATCTTCCAACTGTTGTGTCAGATCTGCAGATTCTGTGGCTACTTCTGTGGCAACTGCCAGGGCGTCCGATAGCATTTGCTCTGTTGCTGGGACAGTGGCTGCCATCTGTGCAGCGGTTGCCGCCTTTGTCGCTGTTCTGGCTGAGTCCTCGGCTAATCCTGCCAGCTGCTCTTCCAGGGTCGATCCAGATGTTTGTGCTGCTGTCATGGCAGCATCGGCCGCATTTTCAGCTGCTCCGGCTGCTTCGTTTGCTTCAAGCACCGCAAAGTCTGTTGTTTCCTGACCAGCGGTCAGTGAAGTGGCGGCACTCGCTGCTTCGCTGGCGGCCGTCGATGCGCTCCTGGCTGCAGGGATGGCTGATGATGCAGTTGCTGCTGCTGCAGCCGAGGTAGTAGCCGTGGCTGCTGCAGCTGAGGCTGTTAAGCTAGCCACCACTGCTTCTTGGGCCAAATCAAGAGGGGATTGTGTACCAGGACTCTGTGGTGCAGAAAGGGGTTGCACCATTTCATCTGCTGCTTGCACTGCTAATGATGAAGCTCTTGCAGCAGCTTGTGCAGCGGCTTGCGGGTCGACACTACTGCTCACCGTTTCTGCGATTAATCCCGTAGATTCTGTGAATGAGGCAACTTCTTCTGCGTTCTGAAGTGCTGCTAACATTTCACCAGTCAGGTTGGATGGCACCTGACTAGAGAGCTCTGAAAATAGTTCTGAAGACTCCCTTGATACGTCCACAACTTCTCTTGCAGCAACATCAAGTTCACCAGGGTTTGCCATCGCCGCTTGTCTGGCTGCTGTCGCCGCAGCTAACGATTGCAGCGCTAGCTCTTCCTCAACGCTTCCTGGTGATGAAGCGCCAAGTGCTGCGAGAGCAACAGATTGTGCTGCATCTGCTGCATTACTTGCGGTGCTTCGAGCTAGATCTGCAGCTGTTTGTGGATCTGCTAGTCCCTCTGCAATTAATGTAGCAGCTGTAGTTGCTTCATCTGCCCTTAGAAGGGCAGCGTTGACTTGGTCCGTTAGATCTGCACCAGTAGCTGCAGCTGCTGAGGCTGCGAGGGCCGTTGCTGCTGCTGCTAAGGAGGCTGCTGCTGAAGCTTCGGCAACCTCAGCATCTATTGTAGGAAGTGCTTCCACAGCCTGTGATACCACCTCTGTGGATTCTCTTGCCAAATCTACGGCATTTTGTACTTGTTCTACGGCTAATGCTGCAGCTAATTCCGCTTCCGTACTTCCTGCGCCTGGTGCCAATGCTTGTTCTGCTGTGTCCAGTGCCTGTAAGGCCTGGGCTGCCGTTTCATTTGCCAGTTCAGCAGCAGTTTCAGCTGACACTAGCGCTTCTCTTACTGTGGCCGCTGTTGCTGCTGGAAGGGCTGAGGAATTGAGTAATGCTCTGAGGGCTTGTGCAGCCACTAGAGCCTCTTGGCTGGCATTTCTTGCAGCCTCTATGATAAGTGGTGCGTTAGCTGTTATGTTTCCAGATTCTGTAAGGTTTGCTGCTAAGACTGCAGCATCTGCTGCTGCTCTCGCTGCAGATGATGCATTTGCTGCTGCAATGGATAGATTATTTGCAAGACTGGCCAAGTCTCCTGTTGCTGCTGCTGCCACTTCTGCGGCTGTTGCTGCAGCCATTTCAGCCTCATTTGCTGCATCTACTGCCGCTTGTGCTGCTGTTGATGCGTTTATTGTGCCTTGTAAAAGAGAAGATGAAGCAGCAGCTGCTGCGTCTGCAGCTGATGAAACAGTTCCTGCCGCATTTGCTGCCGAGAATCCACCTGAAGTGGCAGCTGTTGCCACCACAGCTGCTCCCGCTACTGCGGCCGCTGCTGCCGTGGCTGTTGTGGCTGCTGCAACTGCTGCCTCTGCGGATCTTTGAAGTGCAGCAGTCGCTGTCATCACTGTTGTGCCTGTGCTCACAGTGGTGCCTGGGCCAATGGTGGTTACTAGGCTCACAGTGGTCCCTGGGCTACCAGGAATGGGTCCCGCCATTTCATTTGCTGCTTGCGTTGCAATCGATGCAGCTCTTGCAAGAGTTTGTGCAGTGGCTTGTGGGTCTGCGCTACTGCTCAACGTTTCTGCTATGAGTCCTGTAGATTCTGTGAATAAGGCAACTTCTTCTGCATCCTGAAGCGCGGCTAGCATTTCAGTGGTCAAATTGGATGGCACCTGACTAGAGAGCTCTGAAAATAGTTCTGAAGACTCCCTTGATACGTCCACAACTTCTCTTGCAGCAACATCAAGTTCACCAGGGTTTGCCATCGCCGCTTGTCTAGCTGCCGTCGCCGCAGCTAACGATTGCAGCGCTAGCTCTTCCTCAACGCTTCCTGGTGCTGAAGCACCAAGTGCTGCGAGAGCAACAGATTGTGCTGCATCTGCTGCATTACTTGCGGTGCTTCGAGCTAGATCTGCAGCTGTTTGTGGATCTGCTAGTCCATCTGCAATTAATGTAGCAGCTGTAGTTGCTTCATCTGCCCTTAGTAGGGCAGCGTTGACTTGGTCCGTTAGATCTGCACCAGTAGCTGCTGCTGCTGAGGCTGCGAGGGCCGTTGCTGCTGCTGCTAAGGAGGCTGCTGCTGAAGCTTCGGCAACCTCAGCATCTATTGTAGGAAGTGCTTCCACAGCCTGTGATACCACCTCTGTGGATTCTCTTGCCAAATCTACGGCATTTTGTACTTGTTCTACGGCTAATGCTGCAGCTAATTCCGCTTCCGTACTTCCTGCGCCTGGTGCCAATGCTTGTTCTGCTGTGTCCAGTGCCTGTAAGGCCTGGGCTGCCGTTTCATTTGCCAGTTCAGCAGCAGTTTCAGCTGACACTAACGCTTCTCTTACAGTGGCCGCTGTTGCTGCTGGAAGGGCTGAGGAATTGAGTAATGCTCTGAGGGCTTGTGCAGCCACTAGAGCCTCTTGGCTGGCATTTCTTGCAGCCTCTATGATAAGTGGTGCGTTAGCTGTTATGTTTCCAGATTCTGTAAGGTTTGCTGCTAAGACTGCAGCATCTGCTGCTGCTCTCGCTGCAGATGATGCATTTGCTGCTGCAATGGATAGATTATTTGCAAGACTGGCCAAGTCTCCTGTTGCTGCTGCTGCCACTTCTGCGGCTGTTGCTGCAGCCATTTCAGCCTCATTTGCTGCATCTACTGAAGCTTGTGCTGCTGTTGATGCGTTTATTGTGCCTTGTAAAAGAGAAGATGACGCAGCAGCTGCTTCGTCTGCAGCTGATGAAACAGTTCCTGCCGCATTTGCTGCCGAGAATCCACCTGAAGTGGCAGCTGTTGCCACCACAGCTGCTCCCGCTACTGCTGCCGCTGCTGCCGTGGCTGTTGTGGCTGCTGCAACTGCTGCCTCTGTGGATCTTTGTAGTGCAGCAGTCACTGTCATCACTGTTGTGCCTGTGCTCACAGTGGTGCCTGGGCCAGTGGTGGTTCCTGGGCTCACAGTGGTCCCTGGACTACCAGGAGTCGGTCCCGCCATTTCATTTGCTGCTTGCGTTGCAATCGATGCAGCTCTTGCAAGAGTTTGTGCAGTGGCTTGTGGGTCTGCGCTACTGCTCAACGTTTCTGCTATGAGTCCTGTAGATTCTGTGAATAAGGCAACTTCTACTGCATCCTGAAGCACGGCTAGCATTTCAGTGGTCAAATTGGATGGCACCTGACTGGAGAGCTCTGAAAATAGTTCTGAAGAATCCCTTGATACGTCCACAACTTCTCTTGCAGCAACATCAAGTTCACCAGGGTTTGCCATCGCCGCTTGTCTGGCTGCCGTCGCCGCAGCTAACGATTGCAGCGCTAGCTCTTCCTCAACGCTTCCTGGTGATGAAGCGGCAAGTGCTGCGAGAGCAACAGATTGTGCTGCATCTGCTGCATTACTTGCGGTGCTTCGAGCTAGATCTGCAGCTGTTTGTGGATCTGCTAGTCCATCTGCAATTAATGTGGCAGCTGTAGTTGCTTCATCTGCCCTTAGAAGGGCAGCGTTGACTTGGTCCGTTAGATCTGCACCAGTAGCTGCAGCTGCTGAGGTTGCGAGGGCTGTTGCTGCTGCTGCTAAGGAGGCTGCTGCTGAAGCTTCGGCAACCTCAGCATCTATTGTAGGAAGTGCTTCCACAGCCTGTGATACCGCCTCTGTGGATTCTCTTGCCAAATCTATGGCATTTTGTACTTGTTCTACGGCTAATGCTGCAGCTAATTCCGCTTCCGTACTTCCTGCGCCTGGTGCCAATGCTTGTTCTGCTGTGTCCAGTGCCTGTAAGGCCTGGGCTGCCGTTTCATTTGCCAGTTCAGCAGCAGTTTCAGCTGACACTAGCGCTTCTCTTACAGTGGCCGCTGTTGCTGCTGGAAGGGCTGAGGAATTGAGTAATGCTCTGAGGGCTTGTGCAGCCACTAGAGCCTCTTGGCTGGCATTTCTTGCAGCTTCTATGATAAGTGGTGCGTTAGCTGTTATGTTTCCAGATTCTGTAAGGTTTGCTGCTAAGACTGCAGCATCTGCTGCTGCTCTCGCTGCAGATGATGCATTTGCTGCTGCAATGGATAGATTATTTGCAAGACTGGCCAAGTCTCCTGTTGCTGCTGCTGCCACTTCTGCGGCTGTTGCTGCAGCCGTTTCAGCCTCATTTGCTGCATCTACTGCCGCTTGTGCTGCTGTTGATGCGTTTATTGTGCCTTGTAAAAGAGAAGATGAAGCAGCAGCTGCTGCGTCTGCAGCTGATGAAACAGTTCCTGCCGCGTTTGCTGCTGAGAATCCACCTGAAGTGGCAGCTGTTGCTGCCACAGCTGCTCCCGTCAATGCTGCTGCTGCTGCTGTGGCTGTTGTGGCTGCTGCAACTGCTGCCTCTGCGGATCTTTGTACAGCTGGTGACACAATCATTACTGTGGTTTCGTCCATAGTGGTGACTGGGCTGACAGTTGTACCAGGGCTTCCTGTAGTGGCTGGACTCACTGATGTACCAGGGCTTCCTGTAGTGGCTGGGCTCACGGATGTACCAGGGCTTTCTGTGGTGGCTGGGCTCACGGTTGTACCAGGGCTTCCTGTGGTGGCTGGGCTCACGCTTGTACCAGGGCTTCCTGTGGTGGCTGGGCTCACGGGTGTACCAGGGCTTCCTGTGGTGGCTGGGCTCATGCTTGTACCAGGGCTTCCTGTGGTGGCTGGGCTCACGGATGTACCAGGGCTTCCTGTGGTGGCTGGGCTCACGCTTGTACCAGGGCTTCCTGTGGTGGCTGGGCTCACGGTTGTACCAGGGCTTCCTGTGGTGGCTGGGCTCATGGTTGTACCAGGGCTTCCTGTGGTGGCTGGACTCACGCTTGTACCAGGGCTTCCTGTGGTGGCTGGGCTCACGGATGTACCAGGGCTTCCTGTGGTGGCTGGGCTAACGCTTGTACCAGGGCTTCCTGTGGTGGCTAGGCTAACGCTTGTACCAGGGCTTCCTGTGGTGGCTGGGCTCACGGATGTACCAGGGCTTCCTGTGGTGGCTGTCATCACTGTTGTGCCTGTGCTCACAGTGGTGCCTGGGCCAGTGGTGGTTCCTGGGCTCACAGTGGTCCCTGGGCTACCAGGAGTGGGTCTCGCCATTTCATTTGCTGCTTGCGTTGCAATCGATGCAGCTCTTGCAAGAGTTTGTGCAGTGGCTTGTGGGTCTGCGCTACTGCTCAACGTTTCTGCTATGAGTCCTGTAGACTCTGTGAATAAGGCAACTTCTTCTGCATCCTGAAGCGCGGCTAGCATTTCAGTGGTCAAATTGGATGGCACCTGACTGGAGAGCTCTGAAAATAGTTCTGAAGAATCCCTTGATACGTCCACAACTTCTCTTGCAGCAACATCAAGTTCACCAAGGTTTGCCATCGCCGCTTGTCTGGCTGCCGTCGCCGCAGCTAACGATTGCAGCGCTAGCTCTTCCTCAACGCTTCCTGGTGATGAAGCGCCAAGTGCTGCGAGAGCAACAGATTGTGCTGCATCTGCTGCATTACTTGCGGTGCTTTGAGCTAGATCTGCAGCTGTTTGTGGATCTGCTAGTCCCTCTGCAATTAATGTAGCAGCTGTAGTTGCTTCATCTGCCCTTAGAAGGGCAGCGTTGACTTGGTCCATTAGATCTGCACCAGTAGCTGCTGCTGCTGAGGCTGCGAGGGCCGTTGCTGCTGCTGCTAAGGAGGCTGCTGCTGAAGCTTCGGCAACCTCAGCATCTATTGTAGGAAGTGCTTCCACAGCCTGTGATACCGCCTCTGTGGATTCTCTTGCCAAATCTACGGCATTTTGTACTTGTTCTACGGCTAATGCTGCAGCTAATTCCGCTTCCGTACTTCCTGCGCCTGGTGCCAATGCTTGTTCTGCTGTGTCCAGTGCCTGTAAGGCCTGGGCTGCCGTTTCATTTGCCAGTTCAGCAGCAGTTTCAGCTGACACTAGCGCTTCTTTTACAGTGGCCGCTGTTGCTGCTGGAAGGGCTGAGGAATTGAGTAATGCTCTGAGGGCTTGTGCAGCCACTAGAGCCTCTTGGCTGGCATTTCTTGCAGCTTCTATGATAAGTGGTGCGTTAGCTGTTATGTTTCCAGATTCTGTAAGGTTTGCTGCTAAGACTGCAGCATCTGCTGCTGCTCTCGCTGCAGATGATGCATTTGCTGCTGCAATGGATAGATTATTTGCAAGACTGGCCAAGTCTCCTGTTGCTGCTGCTGCCACTTCTGCGGCTGTTGCTGCAGCCGTTTCAGCCTCATTTGCTGCATCTACTGCCGCTTGTGCTGCTGTTGATGCGTTTATTGTGCCTTGTAAAAGAGAAGATGAAGCAGCAGCTGCTGCGTCTGCAGCTGATGAAACAGTTCCTGCCGCGTTTGCTGCTGAGAATCCACCTGAAGTGGCAGCTGTTGCTGCCACAGCTGCTCCCGTCAATGCTGCTGCTGCTGCTGTGGCTGTTGTGGCTGCTGCAACTGCTGCCTCTGCGGATCTTTGTACAGCTGGTGACACAATCATTACTGTGGTTTCGTCCATAGTGGTGACTGGGCTGACAGTTGTACCAGGGCTTCCTGTAGTGGCTGGACTCACTGATGTACCAGGGCTTCCTGTAGTGAATGGGCTCACGGATGTACCAGGGCTTTCTGTGGTGGCTGGGCTCACGGTTGTACCAGGGCTTCCTGTGGTGGCTGGGCTCACGCTTGTACCAGGGCTTCCTGTGGTGGCTGGGCTCACGGATGTACCAGGGCTTCCTGTGGTGGCTGGACTCACGCTTGTACCAGGGCTTCCTGTGGTGGCTGGGCTCACGGTTGTACCAGGGCTTCCTGTGGTGGCTGGGCTCACGGTTGTACCAGGGCTTCCTGTGGTGGCTGGGCTCACGGATGTACCAGGGCTTCCTGTGGTGGCTGGACTCACGCTTGTACCAGGGCTTCCTGTGGTGGCTGGGCTCACGGGTGTACCAGGGCTTCCTGTGGTGGCTGGGCTCACGCTTGTACCAGGGCTTCCTGTGGTGGCTGGGCTCACGGATGTACCAGGGATTCCTGTGGTGGCTGGACTCACGCTTGTACCAGGGCTTCCTGTGGTGGCTGGGCTCACGGATGTACCAGGGCTTCCTGTGGTGGCTGGGCTCACGCTTGTACCAGGGCTTCCTGTGGTGGCTGGGCTCACGGTTGTACCAGGGCTTCCTGTGGTGGCTGGGCTCATGGTTGTACCAGGGCTTCCTGTGGTGGCTGGACTCACGCTTGTACCAGGGCTTCCTGTGGTGGCTGGGCTCACGGATGTACCAGGGCTTCCTGTGGTGGCTGGGCTAACGCTTGTACCAGGGCTTCCTGTGGTGGCTAGGCTAACGCTTGTACCAGGGCTTCCTGTGGTGGCTGGGCTCATTGATGTACCAGGGCTTCCTGTGGTGGCTGTCATCACTGTTGTGCCTGTGCTCACAGTGGTGCCTGGGCCAGTGGTGGTTCCTGGGCTCACAGTGGTCCCTGGGCTACCAGGAGTGGGTCCCGCCATTTCATTTGCTGCTTGCGTTGCAATCGATGCAGCTCTTGCAAGAGTTTGTGCAGTGGCTTGTGGGTCTGCGCTACTGCTCAACGTTTCTGCTATGAGTCCTGTAGACTCTGTGAATAAGGCAACTTCTTCTGCATCCTGAAGCGCGGCTAGCATTTCAGTGGTCAAATTGGATGGCACCTGACTGGAGAGCTCTGAAAATAGTTCTGAAGAATCCCTTGATACGTCCACAACTTCTCTTGCAGCAACATCAAGTTCATCAAGGTTTGCCATCGCCGCTTGTCTGGCTGCCGTCGCCGCAGCTAACGATTGCAGCGCTAGCTCTTCCTCAACGCTTCCTGGTGATGAAGCGCCAAGTGCTGCGAGAGCAACAGATTGTGCTGCATCTGCTGCATTACTTGCGGTGCTTCGAGCTAGATCTGCAGCTGTTTGTGGATCTGCTAGTCCCTCTGCAATTAATGTAGCAGCTGTAGTTGCTTCATCTGCCCTTAGAAGGGCAGCGTTGACTTGGTCCATTAGATCTGCACCAGTAGCTGCTGCTGCTGAGGCTGCGAGGGCCGTTGCTGCTGCTGCTAAGGAGGCTGCTGCTGAAGCTTCGGCAACCTCAGCATCTATTGTAGGAAGTGCTTCCACAGCCTGTGATACCACCTCTGTGGATTCTCTTGCCAAATCTACGGCATTTTGTACTTGTTCTACGGCTAATGCTGCAGCTAATTCCGCTTCCGTACTTCCTGCGCCTGGTGCCAATGCTTGTTCTGCTGTGTCCAGTGCCTGTAAGGCCTGGGCTGCCGTTTCATTTGCCAGTTCAGCAGCAGTTTCAGCTGACACTAGCGCTTCTTTTACAGTGGCCGCTGTTGCTGCTGGAAGGGCTGAGGAATTGAGTAATGCTCTGAGGGCTTGTGCAGCCACTAGAGCCTCTTGGCTGGCATTTCTTGCAGCTTCTATGATAAGTGGTGCGTTAGCTGTTATGTTTCCAGATTCTGTAAGGTTTGCTGCTAAGACTGCAGCATCTGCTGCTGCTCTCGCTGCAGATGATGCATTTGCTGCTGCAATGGATAGATTATTTGCAAGACTGGCCAAGTGTCCTGTTGCTGCTGCTGCCACTTCTGCGGCTGTTGCTGCAGCCGTTTCAGCCTCATTTGCTGCATCTACTGCCGCTTGTGCTGCTGTTGATGCGTTTATTGTGCCTTGTAAAAGAGAAGATGAAGCAGCAGCTGCTGCGTCTGCAGCTGATGAAACAGTTCCTGCCGCGTTTGCTGCTGAGAATCCACCTGAAGTGGCAGCTGTTGCTGCCACAGCTGCTCCCGTCAATGCTGCTGCTGCTGCTGTGGCTGTTGTGGCTGCTGCAACTGCTGCCTCTGCGGATCTTTGTACAGCTGGTGACACAATCATTACTGTGGTTTCGTCCATAGTGGTGACTGGGCTCACAGTTGTACCAGGGCTCCCTGGAGTGGCTGGACTCACGGATGTACCAGGGCTTCCTGTAGTGGCTGGACTCACACTTGTACCAGGGCTTCCTGTAGTGGCTGGACTCACGGATGTACCAGGGCTTCCTGTAGTGGCTGGACTCACACTTGTACCAGGGCTTCCTGTGGTGGCTGGGCTCACGGTTGTACCAAGGCTTCCTGTGGTGGCTGGGCTCACGCTTGTACCAGGGCTTCCTGTGGTGGCTGGGCTCACGGATGTACCAGGGCTTCCTGTGGTGGCTGGACTCACGCTTGTACCAGGGCTTCCTGGGGCGGCTGGGCTCACGGATGTACCAGGGCTTCCTGTGGTGGCTGGGCTGACGCTTGTACCAGGGCTTCCTGTGGTGGCTGGGCTAACGTTTGTACCAGGGCTTCTTGTGGTGGCTGGAGTCACGCTTGTACCAGGGTTTCCTGTGGTGGCTGGAGTCACGGTTGTACCAGGGCTTCCTGTGGTGGCTGGGCTCACGGTTGTACCAGGGCTTCCTGTGGTGGCTGGGCTCACGCTTGTACCAGGGTTTCCTGTGGTGGCTGGGCTCACGCTTGTACCAGGGCTTCCTGTGGTGGCTGGGCTCACGGTTGTACCAGGGTTTCCTGTGGTGGCTGGGCTAACGCTTGTACCAGGGCTTCCTGTGGTGGCTGGAGTCACAGTTGTACCAGGGCTTCCTGTGGTGGCTGGGCTCACGGATGTACTAGGGCTTCCTGTGGTGGCTGGGCTCACGCTTGTACCAGGGCTTCCTGTGGTGGCTGGGCTCACGGTTGTACCAGGGCTTCCTGTGGTGGCTAGGCTAACGCTTGTACCAGGGCTTCCTGTGGTGGCTGGGCTAACGCTTGTACCTGGGCTTCCTGTGGTGGCTGGGCTAACGCTTGTACCAGGGCTTCCTGTGGTGCCTGGGCTTACGGATATACCAGGGTTTCCTATGGTGGCTGGGCTAACGCTTGTACCAGGGCTTCCTGTGGTGCCTGGGCTAACGCTTGTACCAGGGTTTCCTGTGGTGGCTGGGCTCACGCTTGTACCAGGGCTTCCTGTGGTGGCTGGGCTAATGCTTGTACCAGGGCTTCCTGTGGTGGCTGGGCTAACGCTTGTACCAGGGCTTCCTGTGGTGGCTGGGCTAACGCTTGTACCTGGGCTTCCTGTGGTGGCTGGGCTAACGCTTGTACCAGGGCTTCCTGTGCTGGCTGGGCTAACGCTTGTACCAGGGCTTCCTGTGGTGGCTGGGCTAACGCTTGTACCAGGGCTTCCTGTGGTGGCTGGGCTAACGCTTGTACCAGGGCTTCCTGTGGTGGCTGGGCTAACGCTTGTACCTGGGCTTCCTGTGGTGGCTGGGCTAACGCTTGTACCAGGACTTCCTGTGGTGGCTGGGCTAACGCTTGTACCAGGGTTTCCTGTGGTGGCTGGGCTCACGCTTGTACCAGGGCTTCCTGTGGTGGCTGGGCTAATGCTTGTACCAGGGCTTCCTGTGGTGGCTGGGCTAACGCTTGTACCAGGGATTCCTGTGGTGGCTGGGCTAACGCTTGTACCTGGGCTTCCTGTGGTGGCTGGGCTAACGCTTGTACCAGGGCTTCCTGTGCTGGCTGGGCTAACGCTTGTACCAGGGCTTCCTGTGGTGGCTGGGCTAACGCTTGTACCAGGGCTTCCTGTGGTGGCTGGGCTAACGCTTGTACCAGGGCTTCCTGTGGTGGCTGGGTTAATGCTTGTACTAGGGCTTCCTGTGGTGGCTGGGCTAACGCTTGTACCAGGGTTTCCTGTGGTAGCTGGGCTAACGCTTGTACCAGGGCTTCCTGTGGTGGCTGGGCTAACGCTTGTACCAGGGCTTCCTGTGGTGGCTGGGCTAACACTTGTACCAGGGCTTCCTGTGGTGGCTGGGCTAACGCTTGTACCAGGGCTTCCTGTGGTGGCTGGGCTAACGCTTGTACCAGGGTTTCCTGTGGTGGCTGGGCTAACGCTTGTACCAGGGCTTCCTGTGGTGGCTGGACTCACGCTTGTACCAGGGCTTCCTGTGGCGGCTGCACTCATGGTTGTACCAGGGCTTCCTGTTGTGGTGGCTGCACTCATGGTTGTGGTGAGTGTGTTCTGGAGGAGTCGTCGACTAATCCTGGTACCTTGAAAACCTCCCTCAGCAGATTGATTGTTGATTCCTGTTTCCATGAAGAAGCGTGATCAGTGATGGTACTTTACTAAATATAGTTATTCATTGAATTACTTACCAATGAGTAGAAATACAAAAATTATAGGCCTTATGATCATCTTAATGTTTTTTCTGTCCAAAACGTGATTAACTCCTGTAAAAATAAAATCAAGTGTCACAATATTGATGTGTAAGAAAGTAAGATGAAAATAATGTCTTGCATTGAAGAGCAGGACATTGTTGGATGTCTAAACTGGACACAATGGTCCTCTGAGATCCATGAAAGGACATTTTCTTTTCCATCTCTTGTAAAAAAACAAAACAAAACAAGCCAACACAGATGCTTCCAATGTCCATAAAGTCCGATTCGAGAAACATTCCAAAGTTTGATCTTTCCTTATTCTACAAGACTCATGAAGACAAAATCCAACAATGTCCAACTGCGCCATGGTCCTTTTATGCTGGAGTTCAAGATGACTTACCAAACTGAATGAAGTCCGTATGTAGATCCCGGACTGGAGGTTGACTTGACTCTTAATGTTCTGGTCTCCGTCTTTTGCCTGCTTTAATAAAGCTTGAAGAGAGTAATATCCAGAATTGTCCCGCCCGTCCTCATTAAGGTGAGGCTCTAATTGTTTAATTGCTTTGTCCCCACTTGCTGAGCAATTACTTGCTAATGTTTTGTGTGTAATGAAAACATGACGCTTGTCAAGCGACATTTCTGAACAATTGAAGCCTGTAATTAATCAATTACGCTGCTCACGTCATTATGTGTCCAGACTGGGAAATCGGATTCTGTTTGCTTGTGCTTAGACTCCACTGAAATGGTGGAAAGGCGTCCGGGACACACAATCCTGCGGTGCTTCCTGCATCCGACGCTGTGCCACCGCCACCCGGTCATAGTATTAGAATGATGTTGGCTGTGGCTGTCAGTTCAGAGTTCAGACTGAACTGTCCATCGCACGTGTGTACAGACACACAAGCATCCGCCTGTCGCTACTAACCCAGCCGGTCGAGGCAGATGTCCGAGATTGTGTTTTTGGAAGCATTTCAATAAGTAATAAGCTTGAACACACTGTGTGACATGGATTCAAAGATGGCGAGTGACAGACTAAAGACGGCCACTTGACTGCTCGCAATTTGCCAGTGGTGTGCCATTGGGGCCAGCAAAGCCTTCTCTGCTGGCCTAAATGCTAGATATACAACTTCAATTCTGGTATTCTGGGTGGGCAAATATTTTGACTCGTGGGCCGCATTAAGTTAACAAAATTGTCCGGGGGGCCAGAACATATATTTAACACACACACTATTTTATACTTATAATTTTCCTTGAATTGTTTGTCCAATTTTATACTATCAGCTGGATGTTCTCATGTCCCTTTTTTAGGAGCACTTTAAACATCACACCACATCAAACTATGTCATTTGTTTTTTTTTTACTAAAGTTTGTATGTTAAAAGTTGAAATACTTAGAAAGCAACTGGCGGGCCAGATTCAAATGCTTGGTGGGCCGCAGTTTGCCCACCCCTGGTTTAGGGCGTGTGTGTCTTGCACTGCCTCCAGTATTTGTGAGTGTACTTTTTGTCCAATCCAATACAGCTTCTGTGTGGAACCATATCAACGTAATCCGCCAGGGCAGGGCTGGCCAAACCTTTTCCAGCAAGGAAAGCCACATCCTGAAAAATGGAACAACTTTGCCCCTTCGATATTGTAACACGTGGTGGAGATATTTGCTAATAAGCTATAAATTCCAACAATTCCAAAGTTTTTTTCTTGCAACATCATAACTTAATCCCCATAATGTATATTTAACTTTTAACCAACCACATTTTTCCCAAAGTGACATTATTTTGTTGTGTTTGTTTCTCATAGAATTACAGCTTTAAATCATTACTTTGCAAATAAAATAATATAGTTTTTCCACATAACATTACGAATTTATCCTCGTAAAAGTATGACTTTGAATACTTTGACTTTATTTACTAAAAAAAAAGTTTGAAAAAAACTTTTTTTATTATTATTTATTATTTATTAGGAAAGCAGGAAGTGAACAAATGTAACAGTTAGTGATTGTAAAAGTACCTGGTGGGAGGGGGGTAGGATTTAACAAGCTTTGCTTCTTCCTACTCCTTTTGGACATGTGGAACTATGAACTGATTATGGGATGCATTCATTTGGAATCTGATGCATGTTCAAATGAAATAAAACCATTACCATTTACGTACAATTTCTGCTGTTTTTTATTTTATTTTATATATAAGTTTATACAGCCCTTAATCACAAAAGAGCCTTAACGGGCTGGCTCATTTCTGCTGGGTGATTTCGTCTTGCAAGTTTTCTTCTCTGGACGAGTGGTTTGCATGGAGTCAGGAGATGGGAAGACCTGGGTTGGAATCCCCCCTCAGCCATCTCTGTGTGGAGTTTGCAAAATAAGTTGACTACAATCCTAAGAGTGTGTAAGAAGGAATATTACAGCTTATTAGACAAGTACAAAAACAATATTCGAGCAACCTGGGACATTCTAAATAGTATTCTCAGGAAAAGTAACAAAAAGCACCTATAATGACAATATGGATGAGACAGTTGAAAAGTTCAACAACTACTTTGTCGTCAATATTGGTCCCAAACTAGAAGAAGGGATTCTAAAACAAAGGACAAGGGAGAAAGGAATCCTAATTCTATGTTTCGGACAGATGTAACAAAAAAGGAAATTGACATTGTCAAAAATTGTAAAGCAAAAACATCAATTGATTGTAACAGAATCAAAATGGACACTATAAAGATGGTAGTCAACGAGATCGTAGTACGTCGTACTTATCAGTAATTTATCTTTTCAGACCGGAAGATTTCCCCAAGAAATGAAAGCAGCTAAGGTTGTTCCAATTTGTAAAAATGGTGACAAACACCCATTTACAAACACGAAGGTGGCCAGTCTCCTTACTACCACAATTCTCCAAAATTATTGAGAAGCTATTCAACAATAGGCTGGATAAATTTATTAATGCGAACAAATTACTACCAGAAAGTCAGTATGGATTCAGAGCTAACATTTCTACCTCCATGCCACTGATCCAAATTAGGGAGGAAATGACTAACGCTATAGATCCTAGGAAGTGTGCAGTCGCAGTATTCATGGATCTGACAAAAGCCTTTGATACAATCAACATTAGAAAGGTACAGAATAAGAGGATTAGTTCTGAACTGGGTCAAAAGCTACTTAGCTGACAGGAAGCAATACGTACAGCTAGGAGAATACACATCTGCAAGTTCATATATTACATGTGGAGTGGGTCATGTCCAGAGGTCAATACTGTGGACAAAACTGTTCAACTTGTACATCAATGATATCTCCAAAGTTACGAAAGACTTTACGAAAGCTGGTATTATTTGCGGATGATACCACTGCTTTTTGTTCTGGAGGGAGTACAGACGAAATCATTAGAAAGGTCAGAGAAGAAATGGTCACACTAAAAAGATGGTTTGATGATAATAGATTGTCCTTGAACCTAAGTAAAACTAAAATCATGCTGTTTAGTAACAGCAGAAAGCACACGTACCAACAAATACAAATAGACGGTGTAGACATTTAAAGGGTGAAGGAAAATACATTTCTGGGGATCACAATAGATGAAAATATGAGCAAATAAGAAAATATGAACAAATATACAACATAAGGTGGCCAGAAATTTCAATCTTGAACAAAGCAAAATTAGTTCTCAATCAGAAATCACTCCACACTCTTTATTGCTCTCTGGTTCTACCATATCTTACTTATTGTGTGGAAATATGGGCTAATAACTATAAAAGCAATCTTCACTGGCTAAATGTACTGCAAAAAAGGTCAGTAAGGATAATTCATAATGCCGCCTACAGAGAACATACTAACTCCTTATTTGTAAAATGACAAATACTTCAACTTGCTGATATAGTTCATCTTCAAACAGCTAAAATAATGCATAAGGCTAAAAATCAGCAATTAGCTAAAAATGTCATCCAATACTTCTCTACAAGAGAGGAGAAATATGATCTCAGGGAAGAAGTACATTTGAAACACTTCTATGCTAGGACTATGTTATGCTAGCCATAGCATTTCAGTATGTGGAATCAAACTATGGAATGGATTGAGTAAGGAAATCAAACAATGCACAACGATGAGCCAATTCAAGAAACAATACAAGCAGTTGATGTTTGCTAAATACAAGGATGAAGAGTCTTGAACCAGTCATGATGTGCTATATATATCACTATATTGACACTTACTATGGTACCCATTATGGCATTGGATGCTCATATCACCGAGTACTACGGTACGAGGTGCATTATTTAAAAAAAACTGTATTATGGAAAGCAGGAAGTGAACAAATGTAACAGTTAGTGATTGTGAAAGTACCAGATGGAGTGGTAGGATTTAATAAGCTTTGCTTCTTCCTACTCCTTTTGGACATGCGGAACTGGGAACTGATTATGGGATGCACTCAATTGGAATGTGGTGCATGTTCAAATGAAATAAAACCATTTCCATTACCATTACCATTACCATTGCCATTACCATTACTAGTATTACCATTACATTCCAAAAACATGCTCGGTTAATTGGCCACTCCAAATTGTCCATAGGTATGAATGTAGGTGGGAATGGTTGTTTGTGTTTGTTTATATCTGCCCTGTGATTGGCTGGCCACCAGTCCAGGGTGTACCCCCCCCCCCACCTCAGCCCAGAGTCAGCTGGGATAGGCTCCAGCATACCCCCACCCGAGTGAGGATTAAGCACAGAATATGAATACCATATTGGGTAATAGCAGTGTAATGATGACTATAGGGGTGTTATTTCATGTCTCGAGGCCTCTAATAATGTTAAGATGTGTATTTTTAAAATGTGGTTTTCTGTGCTATACCAACTACCAAAATATTTTATTTATCAACAAAGAATCCTACTTGGTGGAAATTCACTTCTCACAATCGGGTGTGGAAGCAATGGGGCGCCATGAGGGAGGGAGTACTGTATTGTGTTTATGTAGTGGTGGTGTTAAGAGGATGACAAAGTCCCCATTGAAGGCCCCCAGGACGACTACAGTTGCTTGCGGTTGAAGATGCTGGCGGACACATACACGAGCACACTTACGCACACATATATGAATATATACACAGAAGTACACACCTCCATATGGACACTCACAGCACATGGGTGCTTCTCTACACAATCTACCATCTTATCCCTGATGTCTATATGCTATTGGTATGCTATTATTACAATAAAAATGATATGAAGCAGTGAGATTTTAATGACTGTAACTGTATGGCTGTAATTGTGTTTACTATCACGGTTCATGTCTTCATTGTTACTATTGCTACTGGTAAGTTGGACTGTTTCATTTCACTGCATTGTGACCCTTAGCCATCATTGACATTTAACTGTTCTGTTAGTCACTGTTGTTGTTATGGGAATTCTTGTTGCTGCTGTTTTTGTCTCTCTCGCTCTCTTCATGGGGAAGTTACAGGGAAGTTGTAGCCAACACCTTTCCTGACACAGAGCAAATCTGTTTAGCATGTAAGGGCATTTAGATCAACAATACTATCTGCCCCAATGGCTGGACGGGACAAAAAAAAAAAAAAAAGAAGATGCTGGCGGCTCAGAATGCTGAAACACCGCCAGTAGCAAAGCAACTGTCGTGAACACGTGGAAACGCGGCCTTCATAAGATGATCGACCATGGAAAGTCCCGTCCCCTGACCAAATTCTCCCCACCACCCGGCCAATCATTTACCTCCTGACCTGAAAAGGAGTCTTCGTTGCCACATTGTATGCTCATAATTGGAGGAAGTGAATTACTCAAATTACCTGACGGATTGTGGCAAAAAAGCCCAGTGAATGACAGCAGTGTTGTTCTTAGTCACTGATCACCTGCTGGAGTACGTGACGACAAAGCTATGATAATTAGTGCATGCTGCTAAGTAGCTAAGGTGAGCTTGCTAGTGTATTCCTGCTCAAGGTGTGTCTCTTTTAATTGCCACTTTGACCACACCCATGCACACACGCACACACACACACACACACGCACACCCCAGCTGACTCACAAGGTAAAAAAAAGTTCAGTTAATACTCTGGTGGTAAACATGTCACTTACTATCATGTCTTTTTGAATGTTCATTAAAAGTCTCAAAAGCAATTTCACAACACACGTACATAAGTACGTAATCCCTCATTTGTGGAGCTTCATAGCTTTCAGACCCGACTAGTCCACTACCACCAAGTAGGACTCCTTGATCATAAATGGAAAATTGTGGAAGTTACAGAATGGAAAACCTGTTTATCATCTTCTAAATATGCCTTTCAACATTAGAGCCCTCTAGACATTGAAACAACACCCCGATAGTCACATTTACACTCCTATTACCAATATAGTGGACCCAGTGAGACAAAACAAGACATGCCTCAAGTTTAGAAAGTGCCAAGGTTGTCGTATAACCTCCCTACAGCATGCCATGTGTGTATTTGCCTTTAGACATGAGTAAATTAGCTAAAATACTAACATGCTAACAGTCATCATGCTAGCACCTAGCAAGAGGGCCTCAAGTTTAGAAAGAACCAAAGTTGTCCTATGCTAGCCCCTACCAAGGAAGCCTCAAGTTTAGAAAGTGCCAAGGTTGTCCTATAACCTCCCTGCATCATGCCTTGTCTATATTTGCCTTTAGTCATGAGTAAATTAGCTTTAATGCTAACATGCTAACAGCCATCATGCTCGCACCTACCAAGGAAGCCTCAAGTTTAGAAAGTGCCAAGGTTGTCCTATAACCTCCCTGCATCATGCCTTGTGTATATTTGCCTTTAGTCATGAGTAAATTAGCTTTAATGCTAACATGCTAACGGCTACCATGCTAGCACCTAGCATCATAACTTCAAGTCCCAAAAGTCTTAATGAAGTCCCACAGTGTCCCCACATCATGACATGTGTGTAGTTGCCTTTAGACATGAGCAAATTAGCTTAAATGCTAACATGCTAACAGTCATCATGCTATCACCTAGCAAGAAAGCCTAAGGTTTAGAAAGTGCCAAGGTTGTCCTATAACTTCCCTACATCATACCATGTGTGTATTTGCCTTTACACATGATTAAATTAAGGCATAAAAAACCTGATTACCACCTTCTACATACACCTTTCAACATTATTAGAGCCCTCTGAACAAGAAATAGCACCCCACGGTCACCTTTACACTCCTGTTACCCGATATAAACATTATCAGAGAAAATAAGACATTTAAGACATACACACCCTAGTTACCACCTTCTAAATACACCTTTTAATATTATTAGAGCCCTCTAGACACAAAATAACACACCTACGTATAGCCACATTTACACTCATATTACCCAATATAGCAGACCCAGTAAGACAGAACGAGACATAGAAAACCTGTTTACCACCTTCTAAATACACTTTTTAACATGATTAGAGTCCTCTAGACATGAAACAACACCTCTATAGTTACCTTTACACCCCTATTACTCAATATAGTGACATCATCACAAAGAATAAGACATATAAGGCATAGAAAAGTGGTTTACCACCTTCTACATACACCTTTCAACATTATTAGAGCCCTCTAAATATGAAGTAGCACCCCATAGTCACCTATACACTCCTATTACCCAATATAAACATTATTAGAGAAAATATGACATTTAACACACACAACCCTTTTACCAGCTTTTAAATGCACTTTTAACATTATTAGAGCCCTCTAGACATGAAATAGCACCCCTATAATCACCTTTACACTCCTATTACCAAATGCAGTAGACATTTTCAGAGAAAATAAGACATTTAAGACATACACAACCTGGGTACCACTTTCTAAATACACCTTTTAATATTATTAGAGGCCTCGAGACATGAAATAACACCCCAAGTGTCACATTTACACTCATATTACTCAATATAGTGGACCTATTAAGACAAAACAAGACATAGAAAACCTGTTCTTCTAAAAAACACCTTCTAAATGCACTTTTTAACATGATTAGAGCCCTCTATGAAAATAGCACCCCTATAGTGACCTTTACACTCCCATTACCCAATGTATTAGACATTATCAGAGAAGATAAGACAGTTAAGACATACACAACCTGGTTACCACTTTTTAAATGCACTTTTTAACATTATTAGAACACTCTAGACATGAAATAACACCCCTATAGTCACATTTACACTCCCATTACCCAATGCAGAAGACATTGTCAGAGAAAATAGGAAGGCTAGTCTTGTCTAATTTATCATTTCTTACCATTGATTTTCTTCATTAGACATATTTCATTTCCTTTTGTGACCTTAACTTTGTGTTTTGCAACAGCCTGTTGTGGAACTACTTCATCCTGCAAAATGACTTGAAATTGACTGGTGTGTTGTTATCTCAATAAAAAGAAAGAAAATGAACTCCCAACCCCGGTGCCTTCACTGTAACACGTCAGCCCAGTTTCACCTCTTGTTCTTGTTCTCCTGCTCCCCCGACCAGTCTCAGGCCTCAAAGAGGCCCTTTGTTTACGTTTGGTGAGTGGAGGCTGCACTGCCCGTTCATATGAGTGAATGGGAAGTGCATGAGTTAGCATGCGGCATTCCTCTCTCTTAGCCATACCTGGCAACCTTTGCTTGACACGGAATACACATATTATAAAACGTAGGTCTGTGACAACCATATCATATCTTGTTAACACTCAATAGCAATTGAGTGATGAAATGAAATGAAATGAAATATAGAATGGAATCTTTTTATGAACATTGTTCTACTTTCCACTGAGGTGAAAAAGTACAACAGTACATCAAGTACTGTCTGGTGCTGCATGGCTTTCTTCTTAGTCAAGTCCAGTCAAGTTTATTTATATAGCCCTTTATCACAAAAGAGCCTCAAAGGGCTTAACAAGCAGGTAAGAGTAGACAAGAGTAGATGATAGACCGCATCCCTGATCTGAGAGAGAGAGAAGGAGCGGCAATCAAACCTGCCAGGAATATTTTAATGAACATTTCTACTGAGGTAGCATCTCTAATATTAACAGGTAGGCCATTCCACAACGTTGGAGCCCCATTAGAAAAGACTCTAGAGCCCCCATGCTTCTTCCTGGCTCTCGGGATTGTCAAAAGGCCGGCGTGTTGTGAGCGTAGGTTTCTAGACGGAGCATAGGGTACATCTAGGTCAACCAGATAGGAAGGTGCCAACCCATGTCATATTTTATAGACCAGTAACAGAACTTAAAGTCACATCTTGAATGAACAAGTTGCAAAATAATACAATAAATAATAAACATATCGTAAATATAATCACGTTTTTTGCTGCAACAAGAGCCTGTTGTATTTGGTCAGACTATCTCCTCATGCCTGACGGAAGACCTCAAATCTTCTTTGAGCTGCAGGACTAGCTGGCTGACCACGGCTTTATCACGTAGTTATCAGGGTTTGATGTCGAAGGTGGAAATATAAGGGAGGATGGCTGCCATTGGCCTTGCCCGAGAAAATGGATTGAAATATTTCTACACTCAGAGTGTATCAGAGTATATCAGAATGTATCAGAGTATATCAGAGTGTATCAGAGTATATCAGAGTGTATCAGAGTATATCAGAGTGTATCAGAGTATATCAGAGTGTATCAGAGTATATCAGAGTATGTCAGAGTGTATCAGAATATATCAGAGTGTATCAGAGTATGTCAGAGTATATCAGAGTGTATCAGAGTGTATCACAATATATCAGAGTATATCAGAGTATGTCACAGTGTATCAGAGTATATCAGAGTGTATCAGAGTGTATCAGAGTGTATCAAAGTATATCAGAGTATGTCAGAGTATATCAGAGTATATCAGTGTATCAGAGTGTTTCACAATATATCACAGTATATCAGAGTGTATCAAAGTATGTCAGAGTGTATCAGAGTGTATCAGTGTGTATCAGAGTGTATCAGAGTGTATCAAAGTATACCATAATGTATCAGAGTATATCTCACTTTATCAGAGTGCATCAGAGTATGTCAGAGTATATCAGAGTGTATCAGAGTATATCCCACTGTATCAGAGTATATTAGAGTGTATCAGAGTATATCAGAGTATATCAGAGTATGTCAGAGTGTATAAGAGTATGTCAGAGTGTATCAGAGTATATCACAGTATATCAGAGTGTATCAGAGTATACCATAATGTATCAGAGTATATCTCACTTTGTCAGAGTGTATCAGAGTATGTCAGAGTATATCAGAGTGTATCAGAGTATATCAGACTGTATCAGAGTATGTCAGAGTGTATCAGAGTATATCAGAGTGTATCAGAGTATATCAGAGTATATCAGAGTATATCAGAGTGTATCAGAGTGTATCACAATATATCACAGTAAATCAGAGTGTATCAGAGTATGTCAGAGTGTATCACA
Organism: Doryrhamphus excisus; assembly: GCF_037039965.1. Classification (NCBI taxonomy): domain Eukaryota; kingdom Metazoa; phylum Chordata; class Actinopteri; order Syngnathiformes; family Syngnathidae; genus Doryrhamphus; species Doryrhamphus excisus. The sequence goes on from NC_136363.1 coordinate 14,286,504, forward strand.
ATATATCACAGTATATCAGAGTGTATCAGAGTATGTCAGAGTGTATCAGAGTGTATCAGTGTGTATCAGAGTGTATCAGAGTATACCATAATGTATCAGAGTATATCTCACTTTATCAGAGTGTATCAGAGTATGTCAGAGTATATCAGAGTGTATCAGAGTATATCCCACTGTATCAGAGTATATTAGAGTGTATCAGGGTATATCAGAGTATGTCAGAGTGTATAAGAGTATGTCAGAGTATATCAGAGTGTATCAGAGTATATCCCACTGTATCAGAGTATATTAGAGTGTATCAGAGTATATCAGAGTATGTCAGAGTGTATAAGAGTATGTCAGAGTGTATCAGAGTATATCACAGTATATCAGAATGTATCAGAGTATACCATAATGTATCAGAGTATATCAGAGTATGTCAGAATGTATAAGAGTATGTCAGAGTATATCAGAGTATATCACAGTATATCAGAGTATACCATAATGTATCAGAGTATATCTCACTTTATCAGAGTGTATCAGAGTATGTCAGAGTATATCAGAGTGTATCAGAGTATATCAGAGTATATCAGAGTGTATCAGAGTAGATCAGAGTGTATCAGAGTATATCAGAGTGTATCAGAGTATATCAGAGTGTATCAGAGTATATCAGAGTATGTCAGAGAGTATCAGAGTATACCATAATGTATCAGAGTATATCAGAGTATGTCAGAATGTATAAGAGTATGTCAGAGTATATCAGAGTATACCATAATGTATCAGAGTGTATCAGTGTGTATCAGAGTGTATCAGAGTATACCATAATGTATCAGAGTATATCTCACTTTATCAGAGTGTATCAGAGTATGTCAGAGTATATCAGAGTGTATCAGAGTATACCATAATGTATAAGAGTATGTCAGAGTATATCAGAGTATACCATAATGTATCAGAGTTTATCTCACTTTATCAGAGTGTATCAGAGTATGTCAGAGTATATAAGAGTGTATCACAGTATATCACAGTATATCAGAGTGTATCAGAGTATATCACAGTATATCAGAGTGTATCACAGTATATCAGAGTGTATCAGAGTATATCACAGTATATCACAGTATATCAGAGTGTATCAGAGTATATCAGAGTATATCACAGTATATCAGAGTGTATCAGAGTATATCACAGCATATCAGAGTATGTCAGAGTATATCAGAGTATATCAGAGTATATCACAGCATATCGGAGTATGTCAGAGTATATCACAGTATATCAGTGTATCAGAGTATATCACAGTATATCAGAGTATGTCAGAGTATATCACAGTATATCAGAGTATATCAGGGTGTATCAGAGTATATCACAGTATATCACAGTATATCAGAGTGTATCAGAGTATACCATAATGTATCAGAGTATATCTCACTTTATCAGAGTGTATCAGAGTATGTCAGAGTATATCAGAGTGTATCAGAGTATATCAGACTGTATCAGAGTATATCAGAGTATATCAGAGTGTATCAGAGTATATCAGAGTGTATCAGAGTATATCACAGTATATCAGAGTGTATCAGAGTATACCATAATGTATCAGAGTATATCTCACTTTATCAGAGTGTATCAGAGTATGTCAGAGTATATCAGAGTATATCCCACTGTATCAGAGTATATTAGAGTGTATCAGAGTATATCAGAGTATATCAGAGTATGTCAGAGTGTATAAGAGTATGTCAGAGTGTATCAGAGTATATCACAGTATATCAGAGTATATCAGAGTATGTCAGAGTATATCAGAGTGTATCAGAGTATATCCCACTGTATCAGAGTATAGCAGAGGGGGGGGGTGGATGCCTGGGACGCTTCCCTCGCCCACTAGAGCCCCCATGCTTCTTCCTGGCTCTCGGGATTGTCAAAAGGCCGGCGTGTTGTGAGCGTAGGTTTCTAGACGGAGCATAGGGTACATCTAGGTCAACCAGATAGGAAGGTGCCAACCCATGTCATATTTTATAGACCAGTAACAGAACTTAAAGTCACATCTTGAATGAACAAGTTGCAAAATAATACAATAAATAATAAACATATCATAAATATAATCACGTTTTTTGCTGCAACAAGAGCCTGTTGTATTTGGTCAGACTATCTCCTCATGCCTGATGGAAGACCTCAAATCTTCTTTGAGCTGCAGGACTAGCTGGCTGACCACGGCTTTATCACGTAGTTATCAGGGTTTGATGTCGAAGGTGGAAATATAAGGGAGGATGGCTGCCATTGGCCTTGCCCGAGAAAATGGATTGAAATATTTCTACACTCAGAGTGTATCAGAGTATATCAGAATGTATCAGAGTATATCAGAGTGTATCAGAGTATATCAGAGTGTATCAGAGTATATCAGAGTGTATCAGAGTATATCAGAGTGTATCAGAGTGTTTCAGAGTATATCAGAGTATGTCAGAGTGTATCAGAATATATCAGAGTGTATCAGAGTATGTCAGAGTATATCAGAGTGTATCAGAGTGTATCACAATATATCAGAGTATGTCACAGTGTATCAGAGTATATCAGAGTGTATCAGAGTGTATCAGAGTGTGTCAAAGTATATCAGAGTATGTCAGAGTATATCAGAGTATATCAGTGTATCAGAGTGTTTCACAATATATCACAGTATATCAGAGTGTATCAAAGTATGTCAGAGTGTATCAGAGGGTATCAGTGTGTATCAGAGTGTATCAGAGTGTATCAAAGTATACCATAATGTATCAGAGTATATCTCACTTTATCAGAGTGCATCAGAGTATGTCAGAGTATATCAGAGTGTATCAGAGTATATCCCACTGTATCAGAGTATATTAGAGTGTATCAGAGTATATCAGAGTATATCAGAGTATGTCAGAGTGTATAAGAGTATGTCAGAGTGTATCAGAGTATATCACAGTATATCAGAGTGTATCAGAGTATACCATAATGTATCAGAGTATTTCTCACTTTGTCAGAGTGTATCAGAGTATGTCAGAGTATATCAGAGTGTATCAGAGTATATCAGACTGTATCAGAGTATGTCAGAGTGTATCAGAGTATATCAGAGTGTATCAGAGTATATCAGAGTATATCAGAGTATATCAGAGTGTATCAGAGTGTATCACAATATATCACAGTAAATCAGAGTGTATCAGAGTATGTCAGAGTGTATCACAATATATCACAGTATATCAGAGTGTATCAGAGTATGTCAGAGTGTATCAGAGTGTATCAGTGTGTATCAGAGTGTATCAGAGTATACCATAATGTATCAGAGTATATCTCACTTTATCAGAGTGTATCAGAGTATGTCAGAGTATATCAGAGTGTATCAGAGTATATCCCACTGTATCAGAGTATATTAGAGTGTATCAGGGTATATCAGAGTATGTCAGAGTGTATAAGAGTATGTCAGAGTATATCAGAGTGTATCAGAGTATATCCCACTGTATCAGAGTATATTAGAGTGTATCAGAGTATATCAGAGTATGTCAGAGTGTATAAGAGTATGTCAGAGTGTATCAGAGTATATCACAGTATATCAGAGTGTATCAGAGTATACCATAATGTATCAGAGTATATCTCACTTTATCAGAGTGTATCAGAGTATGTCAGAGTATATCAGAGTGTATCAGAGTATATCAGAGTATATCAGAGTGTATCAGAGTAGATCAGAGTGTATCAGAGTATATCAGAGTGTATCAGAGTATATCAGAGTATACCATAATGTATCAGAGTATATCTCACTTTATCAGAGTGTATCAGAGTATGTCAGAATGTATAAGAGTATGTCAGAGTATATCAGAGTATATCACAGTATATCAGAGTATACCATAATGTATCAGAGTATATCTCACTTTATCAGAGTGTATCAGAGTATGTCAGAGTATATCAGAGTGTATCAGAGTATATCAGAGTATATCAGAGTGTATCAGAGTAGATCAGAGTGTATCAGAGTATATCAGAGTGTATCAGAGTATATCAGAGTGTATCAGAGTATATCAGAGTATGTCAGAGAGTATCAGAGTATACCATAATGTATCAGAGTATATCAGAGTATGTCAGAATGTATAAGAGTATGTCAGAGTATATCAGAGTATACCATAATGTATCAGAGTGTATCAGTGTGTATCAGAGTGTATCAGAGTATACCATAATGTATCAGAGTATATCTCACTTTATCAGAGTGTATCAGAGTATGTCAGAGTATATCAGAGTGTATCAGAGTATACCATAATGTATCAGAGTATATCTCACTTTATCAGAGTGTATCAGAGTATGTCAGAGTATATCAGAGTGTATCAGAGTATACCATAATGTATAAGAGTATGTCAGAGTATATCAGAGTATACCATAATGTATCAGAGTTTATCTCACTTTATCAGAGTGTATCAGAGTATGTCAGAGTATATAAGAGTGTATCACAGTATATCACAGTATATCAGAGTGTATCAGAGTATATCACAGTATATCAGAGTGTATCACAGTATATCAGAGTGTATCAGAGTATATCACAGTATATCACAGTATATCAGAGTGTATCAGAGTATATCAGAGTATATCACAGTATATCAGAGTGTATCAGAGTATATCACAGCATATCAGAGTATGTCAGAGTATATCAGAGTATATCACAGCATATCGGAGTATGTCAGAGTATATCACAGTATATCAGTGTATCAGAGTATATCACAGTATATCAGAGTATGTCAGAGTATATCACAGTATATCAGAGTATATCAGGGTGTATCAGAGTATATCACAGTATATCACAGTATATCAGAGTGTATCAGAGTATACCATAATGTATCAGAGTATATCTCACTTTATCAGAGTGTATCAGAGTATGTCAGAGTATATCAGAGTGTATCAGAGTATATCAGACTGTATCAGAGTATATCAGAGTGTATCAGAGTATATCACAGTATATCAGAGTGTATCAGAGTATACCATAATGTATCAGAGTATATCTCACTTTATCAGAGTGTATCAGAGTATGTCAGAGTATATCAGAGTATATCCCACTGTATCAGAGTATATTAGAGTGTATCAGAGTATATCAGAGTATATCAGAGTATGTCAGAGTGTATAAGAGTATGTCAGAGTGTATCAGAGTATATCAGAGTGTATCAGAGTATATCACAGTATATCACAGTATATCAGAGTGTATCAGAGTATACCATAATGTATCAGAGTATATCTCACTTTATCAGAGTGTATCAGAGTATGTCAGAGTATATCAGAGTGTATCAGAGTATATCAGACTGTATCAGAGTATATCAGAGTATATCAGAGTGTATCAGAGTATATCAGAGTGTATCAGAGTATATCACAGTATATCAGAGTGTATCAGAGTATACCATAATGTATCAGAGTATATCTCACTTTATCAGAGTGTATCAGAGTATGTCAGAGTATATCAGAGTATATCCCACTGTATCAGAGTATATTAGAGTGTATCAGAGTATATCAGAGTATATCAGAGTATGTCAGAGTGTATAAGAGTATGTCAGAGTGTATCAGAGTATATCAGAGTATATCAGAGTATATCAGAGTATGTCAGAGTATATCAGAGTGTATCAGAGTATATCCCACTGTATCAGAGTATAGCAGAGGGGGGGGTGGATGCCTGGGACGCTTCCCTCGCCCACCCGGAGTTCAGTTCGCAGTGTGTCATTGCGACACATAGCAGTTGCCATGGAGAAGTCTGTGGTGGGCCAAGAGAAGAGAAACACCAGGAGTATATCAGAGTGTATCAGAGTATATCAGAGTATGTCAGAGTGTATCAGAGTATACCATAAAGTATCAGAGTATATCAGAGTATCTCAGAATGTATAAGAGTATGTCAGAGTATATCAGAGTATACCATAATGTATCAGAGTATATATCACTTTATCAGTGTATCAGAGTATGTCAGAGTATATCAGAGTGTATCAGAGTACATCAGACTATCAGAGTATATCAGAGTGTATCAGAGTATACCATAATGTATCAGAGTATATCTCACTTTATCAGAGTGTATCAGAGTATGTCAGAGTATATCAGAGTATATCAGAGTATATCAGACTGTATCAGAGTATATCAGAGTGTATCAGAGTATATCAGAGTGTATCAGAGTATATCAGAGTGTATCAGAGTATGTCAGGGTGTATCAGAGTGTATCAGTGTGTATCAGAGTGTATCAGAGTATACCATAATGTATCAGAGTATATCTCACTTTATCAGAGTGTATCAGAGTATGTCAGAGTATATCAGAGTGTATCAGAGTATATCCCACTGTATCAGAGTATATTAGAGTGTATCAGAGTATATCAGAGTATGTCAGAGTGTATAAGAGTATGTCAGAGTATATCAGAGTGTATCAGAGTATATCCCACTGTATCAGAGTATATTAGAGTGTATCAGAGTATATCAGAGTATGTCAGAGTGTATAAGCGTATGTCAGAGTGTATCAGAGTATATCACAGTATATCAGAGTGTATCAGAGTATACCATAATGTATCAGAGTATATCAGAGTATGTCAGAATGTATAAGAGTATGTCAGAGTATATCAGAGTATATCACAGTATATCAGAGTGTATCAGAGTATACCATAATGTATCCGAGTATATCTCACTTTATCAGAGTGTATCAGAGTATGTCAGAGTATATCAGAGTGTATCAGAGTATATCAGACTGTATCAGAGTATATCAGAGTAGATCAGAGTAGATCAGAGTAGATCAGAGTGTATCAGAGTATATCAGAGTGTATCAGAGTATATCAGAGTATATCACAGTATATCAGAGTGTATCAGAGTATATCACAGCATATCAGAGTATGTCAGAGTATATCAGAGTATATCAGAGTATATCACAGCATATCGGAGTATGTCAGAGTATATCACAGTATATCAGTGTATCAGAGTATATCACAGTATATCAGAGTATGTCAGAGTATATCACAGTATATCAGAGTATATCAGGGTGTATCAGAGTATATCACAGTATATCACAGTATATCAGAGTGTATCAGAGTATACCATAATGTATCAGAGTATATCTCACTTTATCAGAGTGTATCAGAGTATGTCAGAGTATATCAGAGTGTATCAGAGTATATCAGACTGTATCAGAGTATATCAGAGTATATCAGAGTGTATCAGAGTATATCAGAGTGTATCAGAGTATATCAGAGTGTATCAGAGTATATCACAGTATATCAGAGTGTATCAGAGTATACCATAATGTATCAGAGTATATCTCACTTTATCAGAGTGTATCAGAGTATGTCAGAGTATATCAGAGTATATCCCACTGTATCAGAGTATATTAGAGTGTATCAGAGTATATCAGAGTATATCAGAGTATGTCAGAGTGTATAAGAGTATGTCAGAGTGTATCAGAGTATATCACAGTATATCAGAGTGTATCAGAGTATACCATAATGTATCAGAGTATATCTCACTTTATCAGAGTGTATCAGAGTATGTCAGAGTATATCAGAGTGTATCAGAGTATATCAGACTGTATCAGAGTATATCAGAGTATATCAGAGTGTATCAGAGTATATCAGAGTGTATCAGAGTATATCAGAGTGTATCAGAGTATATCACAGTATATCAGAGTGTATCAGAGTATACCATAATGTATCAGAGTATATCTCACTTTATCAGAGTGTATCAGAGTATGTCAGAGTATATCAGAGTATATCCCACTGTATCAGAGTATATTAGAGTGTATCAGAGTATATCAGAGTATATCAGAGTATGTCAGAGTGTATAAGAGTATGTCAGAGTGTATCAGAGTATATCACAGTATATCAGAGTGTATCAGAGTATACCATAATGTATCAGAGTATATCTCACTTTATCAGAGTGTATCAGAGTATATCAGAGTGTATCAGAGTTTATCAGAGTATATCAGAGTGTATCAGAGTATATCACAGTATATCAGAGTATATCAGAGTATGTCAGAGTATATCAGAGTGTATCAGAGTATATCCCACTGTATCAGAGTATATTAGAGTGTATCAGAGTATAGCAGAGGGGGGGGTGGATGCCTGGGACGCTTCCCTCGCCCACCCGGAGTTCAGTTCGCAGTGTGTCATTGCGACACATAGCAGTTGCCATGGAGAAGTCTGTGGTGGGCCAAGAGAAGAGAAACACCAGGAGTATATCAGAGTGTATCAGAGTATATCAGAGTATGTCAGAGTGTATCAGAGTATACCATAAAGTATCAGAGTATATCAGAGTATCTCAGAATGTATAAGAGTATGTCAGAGTATATCAGAGTATACCATAATGTATCAGAGTATATATCACTTTATCAGTGTATCAGAGTATGTCAGAGTATATCAGAGTGTATCAGAGTATATCAGACTATCAGAGTATATCAGAGTGTATCAGAGTATACCATAATGTATCAGAGTATATCAGGGTGTATCAGAGTATATCACAGTATATCACAGTATATCAGAGTGTATCAGAGTATACCATAATGTATCAGAGTATATCTCACTTTATCAGAGTGTATCAGAGTATGTCAGAGTATATCAGAGTATATCAGAGTATATCAGACTGTATCAGAGTATATCTCACTTTGTCAGAGTGTATCAGAGTATGTCAGAATATATCAGAGTGTATCAGAGTATATCAGACTGTATCAGAGTATGTCAGAGTGTATAAGAGTATGTCAGAGTGTATCAGAGTATATCACAGTATATCAGAGTGTATCAGAGTATACCATAATGTATCAGAGTATATCTCACTTTGTCAGAGTGTATCAGAGTATGTCAGAGTATATCAGAGTGTATCAGAGTATATCAGACTGTATCAGAGTATGTCAGAGTGTATCAGAGTATATCAGAGTGTATCAGAGTATATCAGAGTATATCAGAGTATATCAGAGTGTATCAGAGTGTATCACAATATATCACAGTAAATCAGAGTGTATCAGAGTATGTCAGAGTATGTCAGAGTGTATCACAATATATCACAGTATATCAGAGTGTATCAGAGTATGTCAGAGTGTATCAGAGTGTATCAGTGTGTATCAGAGTGTATCAGAGTATACCATAATGTATCAGAGTATATCTCACTTTATCAGAGTGTATCAGAGTATGTCAGAGTATATCAGAGTGTATCAGAGTATATCCCACTGTATCAGAGTATATTAGAGTGTATCAGGGTATATCAGAGTATGTCAGAGTGTATAAGAGTATGTCAGAGTATATCAGAGTGTATCAGAGTATATCCCACTGTATCAGAGTATATTAGAGTGTATCAGAGTATATCAGAGTATGTCAGAGTGTATAAGAGTATGTCAGAGTGTATCAGAGTATATCACAGTATATCAGAGTGTATCAGAGTATACCATAATGTATCAGAGTATATCAGAGTATGTCAGAATGTATAAGAGTATGTCAGAGTATATCAGAGTATATCACAGTATATCAGAGTATACCATAATGTATCAGAGTATATCTCACTTTATCAGAGTGTATCAGAGTATGTCAGAGTATATCAGAGTGTATCAGAGTATATCAGAGTATATCAGAGTGTATCAGAGTAGATCAGAGTGTATCAGAGTATATCAGAGTGTATCAGAGTATATCAGAGTGTATCAGAGTATATCAGAGTATGTCAGAGAGTATCAGAGTATACCATAATGTATCAGAGTATATCAGAGTATGTCAGAATGTATAAGAGTATGTCAGAGTATATCAGAGTATACCATAATGTATCAGAGTGTATCAGTGTGTATCAGAGTGTATCAGAGTATACCATAATGTATCAGAGTATATCTCACTTTATCAGAGTGTATCAGAGTATGTCAGAGTATATCAGAGTGTATCAGAGTATACCATAATGTATAAGAGTATGTCAGAGTATATCAGAGTATACCATAATGTATCAGAGTTTATCTCACTTTATCAGAGTGTATCAGAGTATGTCAGAGTATATAAGAGTGTATATCACAGTATATCAGAGTGTATCAGAGTATATCACAGTATATCAGAGTGTATCACAGTATATCAGAGTGTATCAGAGTATATCACAGTATATCAGAGTGTATCACAGTATATCAGAGTGTATCAGAGTATATCACAGTATATCACAGTATATCAGAGTGTATCAGAGTATATCAGAGTATATCACAGTATATCAGAGTGTATCAGAGTATATCACAGCATATCAGAGTATGTCAGAGTATATCAGAGTATATCAGAGTATATCACAGCATATCGGAGTATGTCAGAGTATATCACAGTATATCAGTGTATCAGAGTATATCACAGTATATCAGAGTATGTCAGAGTACATCACAGTATATCAGAGTATATCAGGGTGTATCAGAGTATATCACAGTATATCACAGTATATCAGAGTGTATCAGAGTATACCATAATGTATCAGAGTATATCTCACTTTATCAGAGTGTATCAGAGTATGTCAGAGTATATCAGAGTGTATCAGAGTATATCAGACTGTATCAGAGTATATCAGAGTATATCAGAGTGTATCAGAGTATATCAGAGTGTATCAGAGTATATCACAGTATATCAGAGTGTATCAGAGTATACCATAATGTATCAGAGTATATCTCACTTTATCAGAGTGTATCAGAGTATGTCAGAGTATATCAGAGTATATCCCACTGTATCAGAGTATATTAGAGTGTATCAGAGTATATCAGAGTATATCAGAGTATGTCAGAGTGTATAAGAGTATGTCAGAGTGTATCAGAGTATATCACAGTATATCAGAGTATATCAGAGTATGTCAGAGTATATCAGAGTGTATCAGAGTATATCCCACTGTATCAGAGTATAGCAGAGGGGGGGGTGGATGCCTGGGACGCTTCCCTCGCCCACCCGGAGTTCAGTTCGCAGTGTGTCATTGCGACACATAGCAGTTGCCATGGAGAAGTCTGTGGTGGGCCAAGAGAAGAGAAACACCAGGAGTATATCAGAGTGTATCAGAGTATATCAGAGTATGTCAGAGTGTATCAGAGTATACCATAAAGTATCAGAGTATATCAGAGTATCTCAGAATGTATAAGAGTATGTCAGAGTATATCAGAGTATACCATAATGTATCAGAGTATATATCACTTTATCAGTGTATCAGAGTATGTCAGAGTATATCAGAGTGTATCAGAGTACATCAGACTATCAGAGTATATCAGAGTGTATCAGAGTATACCATAATGTATCAGAGTATATCTCACTTTATCAGAGTGTATCAGAGTATGTCAGAGTATATCAGAGTATATCAGAGTATATCAGACTGTATCAGAGTATATCAGAGTGTATCAGAGTATATCAGAGTGTATCAGAGTATATCAGAGTGTATCAGAGTATGTCAGGGTGTATCAGAGTGTATCAGTGTGTATCAGAGTGTATCAGAGTATACCATAATGTATCAGAGTATATCTCACTTTATCAGAGTGTATCAGAGTATGTCAGAGTATATCAGAGTGTATCAGAGTATATCCCACTGTATCAGAGTATATTAGAGTGTATCAGAGTATATCAGAGTATGTCAGAGTGTATAAGAGTATGTCAGAGTATATCAGAGTGTATCAGAGTATATCCCACTGTATCAGAGTATATTAGAGTGTATCAGAGTATATCAGAGTATGTCAGAGTGTATAAGCGTATGTCAGAGTGTATCAGAGTATATCACAGTATATCAGAGTGTATCAGAGTATACCATAATGTATCAGAGTATATCAGAGTATGTCAGAATGTATAAGAGTATGTCAGAGTATATCAGAGTATATCACAGTATATCAGAGTGTATCAGAGTATACCATAATGTATCCGAGTATATCTCACTTTATCAGAGTGTATCAGAGTATGTCAGAGTATATCAGAGTGTATCAGAGTATATCAGACTGTATCAGAGTATATCAGAGTAGATCAGAGTAGATCAGAGTAGATCAGAGTGTATCAGAGTATATCAGAGTGTATCAGAGTATATCAGAGTATATCACAGTATATCAGAGTGTATCAGAGTATATCACAGCATATCAGAGTATGTCAGAGTATATCAGAGTATATCAGAGTATATCACAGCATATCGGAGTATGTCAGAGTATATCACAGTATATCAGTGTATCAGAGTATATCACAGTATATCAGAGTATGTCAGAGTATATCACAGTATATCAGAGTATATCAGGGTGTATCAGAGTATATCACAGTATATCACAGTATATCAGAGTGTATCAGAGTATACCATAATGTATCAGAGTATATCTCACTTTATCAGAGTGTATCAGAGTATGTCAGAGTATATCAGAGTGTATCAGAGTATATCAGACTGTATCAGAGTATATCAGAGTATATCAGAGTGTATCAGAGTATATCAGAGTGTATCAGAGTATATCAGAGTGTATCAGAGTATATCACAGTATATCAGAGTGTATCAGAGTATACCATAATGTATCAGAGTATATCTCACTTTATCAGAGTGTATCAGAGTATGTCAGAGTATATCAGAGTATATCCCACTGTATCAGAGTATATTAGAGTGTATCAGAGTATATCAGAGTATATCAGAGTATGTCAGAGTGTATAAGAGTATGTCAGAGTGTATCAGAGTATATCACAGTATATCAGAGTGTATCAGAGTATACCATAATGTATCAGAGTATATCTCACTTTATCAGAGTGTATCAGAGTATATCAGAGTGTATCAGAGTTTATCAGAGTATATCAGAGTGTATCAGAGTATATCACAGTATATCAGAGTATATCAGAGTATGTCAGAGTATATCAGAGTGTATCAGAGTATATCCCACTGTATCAGAGTATATTAGAGTGTATCAGAGTATAGCAGAGGGGGGGGTGGATGCCTGGGACGCTTCCCTCGCCCACCCGGAGTTCAGTTCGCAGTGTGTCATTGCGACACATAGCAGTTGCCATGGAGAAGTCTGTGGTGGGCCAAGAGAAGAGAAACACCAGGAGTATATCAGAGTGTATCAGAGTATATCAGAGTATGTCAGAGTGTATCAGAGTATACCATAAAGTATCAGAGTATATCAGAGTATCTCAGAATGTATAAGAGTATGTCAGAGTATATCAGAGTATACCATAATGTATCAGAGTATATATCACTTTATCAGTGTATCAGAGTATGTCAGAGTATATCAGAGTGTATCAGAGTATATCAGACTATCAGAGTGTATCAGAGTATACCATAATGTATCAGAGTATATCAGGGTGTATCAGAGTATATCACAGTATATCACAGTATATCAGAGTGTATCAGAGTATACCATAATGTATCAGAGTATATCTCACTTTATCAGAGTGTATCAGAGTATGTCAGAGTATATCAGAGTATATCAGAGTATATCAGACTGTATCAGAGTATATCGGAGTGTATCAGAGTATATCAGAGTGTATCAGAGTATATCAGAGTGTATCAGAGTATATCAGAGTGTATCAGAGTATGTCAGAGTGTATCAGAGTGTATCAGTGTGTATCAGAGTGTATCAGAGTATACCATAATGTATCAGAGTATATCTCACTTTATCAGAGTGTATCAGAGTATGTCAGAGTATATCAAAGTGTATCAGAGTATATCCCACTGTATCAGAGTATATTAGAGTGTATCAGAGTATATCAGAGTATGTCAGAGTGTATAAGAGTATGTCAGAGTATATCAGAGTGTATCAGAGTATATCCCACTGTATCAGAGTATATTAGAGTGTATCAGAGTATATCAGAGTATGTCAGAGTGTATAAGAGTATGTCAGAGTGTATCAGAGTATATCACAGTATATCAGAGTGTATCAGAGTATACCATAATGTATCAGAGTATATCAGAGTATGTCAGAATGTATAAGAGTATGTCAGAGTATATCAGAGTATATCACAGTATATCAGAGTGTATCAGAGTATACCATAATGTATCCGAGTATATCTCACTTTATCAGAGTGTATCAGAGTATGTCAGAGTATATCAGAGTGTATCAGAGTATATCAGAGTATATCAGAGTATGTCAGAGTGTATCAGAGTATATCAGAGTGCATCAGAGTATATCAGAGTATGTCAGAGTGTATCAGAGTATACCATAATGTATAAGAGTATGTCAGAGTATATCAGAGTATACCATAATGTATCAGAGTATATCTCACTTTATCAGAGTGTATCAGAGTATGTCAGAGTATATCAGAGTGTATCACAGTATATCACAGTATATCAGAGTGTATCAGAGTATATCACAGTATATCAGAGTGTATCAGAGTATGTCAGAGTATATCAGAGTGTATCACAGTATATCACAGTATATCAGAGTGTATCAGAGTATATCACAGTATATCAGAGTGTATCACAGTATATCACAGTATATCAGAGTGTATCAGAGTATATCACAGTATATCAGAGTGTATCACAGTATATCAGAGTGTATCAGAGTATATCAGAGTATATCACAGTATATCAGAGTGTATCAGAGTATATCAGAGTATATCACAGTATATCAGAGTGTATCAGAGTATATCACAGCATATCAGAGTATGTCAGAGTATATCCGAGTATATCAGAGTATATCACAGCATATCGGAGTATGTCAGAGTATATCACAGTATATCAGTGTATCAGAGTATATCACAGTATATCAGAGTATGTCAGAGTATATCACAGTATATCAGAGTATATCAGGGTGTATCAGAGTATATCACAGTATATCACAGTATATCAGAGTGTATCAGAGTATACCATAATGTATCAGAGTATATCTCACTTTATCAGAGTGTATCAGAGTATGTCAGAGTATATCAGAGTGTATCAGAGTATATCAGACTGTATCAGAGTATATCAGAGTATATCAGAGTGTATCAGAGTATATCAGAGTGTATCAGAGTGTATCAGAGTATATCACAGTATATCAGAGTATATCAGAGTATGTCAGAGCATATCAGAGTGTATCAGAGTATATCCCACTGTATCAGAGTATATTAGAGTGTATCAGAGTATATCAGACTGTATCAGAGTATGTCAGAGTATATCAGAGTATATCAGAGTGTATCAGAGTGTATCACAATATATCACAGTATATCAGAGTGTATCAGAGTATGTCAGAGTGTATCAGAGTGTATCAGTGTGTATCAGAGTGTATCAGAGTGTATCAGAGTATACCATAATGTATCAGAGTATATCTCACTTTATCAGAGTGTATCAGAGTATGTCAGAGTATATCAGAGTGTATCAGAGTATATCAGAGTATATCAGAGTATGTCAGAGTGTATCAGAGTATATCAGAGTGCATCAGAGTATATCAGAGTATGTCAGAGTGTATCAGAGTATACCATAATGTATAAGAGTATGTCAGAGTATATCAGAGTATACCATAATGTATCAGAGTATATCTCACTTTATCAGAGTGTATCAGAGTATGTCAGAGTATATCAGAGTGTATCACAGTATATCACAGTATATTAGAGTGTATCAGAGTATATCACAGTATATCAGAGTGTATCAGAGTATGTCAGAGTATATCAGAGTGTATCACAGTATATCACAGTATATCAGAGTGTATCAGAGTATATCACAGTATATCAGAGTGTATCACAGTATATCACAGTATATCAGAGTGTATCAGAGTATATCACAGTATATCAGAGTGTATCACAGTATATCAGAGTGTATCAGAGTATATCAGAGTATATCACAGTATATCAGAGTGTATCAGAGTATATCAGAGTATATCACAGTATATCAGAGTGTATCAGAGTATATCACAGCATATCAGAGTATGTCAGAGTATATCCGAGTATATCAGAGTATATCACAGCATATCGGAGTATGTCAGAGTATATCACAGTATATCAGTGTATCAGAGTATATCACAGTATATCAGAGTATGTCAGAGTATATCACAGTATATCAGAGTATATCAGGGTGTATCAGAGTATATCACAGTATATCACAGTATATCAGAGTGTATCAGAGTATACCATAATGTATCAGAGTATATCTCACTTTATCAGAGTGTATCAGAGTATGTCAGAGTATATCAGAGTGTATCAGAGTATATCAGACTGTATCAGAGTATATCAGAGTGTATCAGAGTATATCAGAGTGTATCAGAGTATATCAGAGTGTATCAGAGTATATCACAGTATATCAGAGTATATCAGAGTATGTCAGAGCATATCAGAGTGTATCAGAGTATATCCCACTGTATCAGAGTATATTAGAGTGTATCAGAGTATATCAGACTGTATCAGAGTATGTCAGAGTATATCAGAGTATATCAGAGTGTATCAGAGTGTATCACAATATATCACAGTATATCAGAGTGTATCAGAGTATGTCAGAGTGTATCAGAGTGTATCAGTGTGTATCAGAGTGTATCAGAGTGTATCAGAGTATACCATAATGTATCAGAGTATATCTCACTTTATCAGAGTGTATCAGAGTATGTCAGAGTATATCACAGTATATCAGAGTGTATCAGAGTATATCAGAGTATATCACAGTATATCAGAGTGTATCAGAGTGTATCAGAGTATGTCAGAGTATATCACAGTATATCAGAGTGTATCAGAGTATATCAGAGTATATCACAGTATATCAGAGTGTATCAGAGTATATCACAGCATATCAGAGTATGCCAGAGTATATCAGAGTATATCAGAGTATATCACAGCATATCGGAGTATGTCAGAGTATATCACAGTATATCAGTGTATCAGAGTATATCACAGTATATCAGAGTATGTCAGAGTATATCACAGTATATCAGAGTATATCAGGGTGTATCAAAGTATATCAGAGTGTATCAGAGTATATCAGACTGTATCAGAGTATATCAGAGTATATCAGAGTGTATCAGAGTATATCAGAGTGTATCAGAGTATATCAGAGTATATCACAGTATATCAGAGTATATCAGAGTATGTCAGAGTATATCAGAGTGTATCAGAGTATATCCCACTGTATCAGAGTATATTAGAGTATATCAGAGTATATCAGACTGTATCAGAGTATGTCAGAGTATATCAGAGTATATCAGAGTGTATCAGAGTGTATCACAATATGTCACAGTATATCAGAGTGTATCAGAGTATGTCAGAGTGTATCAGAGTGTATCAGTGTGTATCAGAGTGTATCAGAGTGTATCAGAGTATACCATAATGTATCAGAGTATATCTCACTTTATCAGAGTGTATCAGAGTATGTCAGAGTATATCAGAGTATATCCCACTGTATCAGAGTATATTAGAGTGTATCAGAGTATATCAGAGTATATCAGAGTATGTCAGAGTGTATAAGAGTATGTCAGAGTGTATCAGAGTATATCAGAGTATATCAGACTGTATCAGAGTATACCATAATGTGTCAGAGTATATCTCACTTTATCAGAGAGTATCAGAGTATGTCAGAGTATATCAGAGTGTATCAGAGTATATCAGACTGTATTAGAGTATATCAGAGTGTATCAGAGTATATCAGCGTGTATCAGAGTATATCAGAGTGTATCAGAGTATATCAGAGTGTATCAGAGTATGTCAGAGTGTATCAGAGTGTATCAGTGTGTATCAGAGTGTATCAGAGTATACCATAATGTATCAGAGTATATCTCACTTTATCAGAGTGTATCAGAGTATGTCAGAGTATATCAGAGTGTATCAGAGTATACCATAATGTATAAGAGTATGTCAGAGTATATCAGAGTATACCATAATGTATCAGAGTTTATCTCACTTTATCAGAGTGTATCAGAGTATGTCAGAGTATATAAGAGTGTATCACAGTATATCACAGTATATCAGAGTGTATCAGAGTATATCACAGTATATCAGAGTGTATCACAGTATATCAGAGTGTATCAGAGTATATCACAGTATATCACAGTATATCAGAGTGTATCAGAGTATATCAGAGTATATCACAGTATATCAGAGTGTATCAGAGTATATCACAGCATATCAGAGTATGTCAGAGTATATCAGAGTATATCAGAGTATATCAGAGTATATCACAGCATATCGGAGTATGTCAGAGTATATCACAGTATATCAGTGTATCAGAGTATATCACAGTATATCAGAGTATGTCAGAATATATCACAGTATATCAGAGTATATCAGGGTGTATCAGAGTATATCACAGTATATCACAGTATATCAGAGTGTATCAGAGTATACCATAATGTATCAGAGTATATCTCACTTTATCAGAGTGTATCAGAGTATGTCAGAGTATATCAGAGTGTATCAGAGTATATCAGACTGTATCAGAGTATATCAGAGTATATCAGAGTGCATCAGAGTATATCAGAGTGTATCAGAGTATATCAGAGTGTATCAGAGTATATCACAGTATATCAGAGTGTATCAGAGTATACCATAATGTATCAGAGTATATCTCACTTTATCAGAGTGTATCAGAGTATGTCAGAGTATATCAGAGTATATCCCACTGTATCAGAGTATATTAGAGTGTATCAGAGTATATCAGAGTATATCAGAGTATGTCAGAGTGTATAAGAGTATGTCAGAGTGTATCAGAGTATATCACAGTATATCAGAGTGTATCAGAGTATACCATAATGTATCAGAGTATATCTCACTTTATCAGAGTGTATCAGAGTATATCAGAGTGTATCAGAGTTTATCAGAGTATATCAGAGTGTATCAGAGTATATCACAGTATATCAGAGTATATCAGAGTATGTCAGAGTATATCAGAGTGTATCAGAGTATATCCCACTGTATCAGAGTATATTAGAGTGTATCAGAGCATAGCAGAGGGGGGGTGGATGCCTGGGACGCTTCCCTCACCCACCCGGAGTTCAGTTCGCAGTGTGTCATTGCAACACATAGCAGTTGCCATGGAGAAGTCTGTGGTGGGCCAAGAGAAGAGAAACACCAGGAGTATATCAGAGTGTATCAGAGTATATCAGAGTATGTCAGAGTGTATCAGAGTATACCATAAAGTATCAGAGTATATCAGAGTATCTCAGAGTGTATCAGAGTATGTCAGAGTATATCAGAGTGTATCAGAGTATATCCCACTGTATCAGAGTATATTAGAGTGTATCAGAGTATATCAGAGTATGTCAGAGTGTATAAGAGTATGTCAGAGTATATCAGAGTGTATCAGAGTATATCCCACTGTATCAGAGTATATTAGAGTGTATCAGAGTATATCAGAGTATGTCAGAGTGTATAAGAGTATGTCAGAGTGTATCAGAGTATATCACAGTATATCAGAGTGTATCAGAGTATACCATAATGTATCAGAGTATATCAGAGTATGTCAGAATGTATAAGAGTATGTCAGAGTATATCAGAGTATATCACAGTATATCAGAGTGTATCAGAGTATACCATAATGTATCCGAGTATATCTCACTTTATTAGAGTGTATCAGAGTATGTCAGAGTATATCAGAGTGTATCAGAGTATATCAGACTGTATCAGAGTATATCAGAGTAGATCAGAGTAGATCAGAGTGTATCAGAGTATATCAGAGTGTATCAGAGTATATCAGAGTGTATCAGAGTATATCAGAGTATGTCAGAGTGTATCAGAGTATATCAGAGTGCATCAGAGTATATCAGAGTATGTCAGAGTGTATCAGAGTATACCATAATGTATAAGAGTATGTCAGAGTATATCAGAGTATACCATAATGTATCAGAGTATATCTCACTTTATCAGAGTGTATCAGAGTATGTCAGAGTATATCAGAGTGTATCACAGTATATCACAGTATATCAGAGTGTATCAGAGTATATCACAGTATATCAGAGTGTATCACAGTATATCACAGTATATCAGAGTGTATCAGAGTATATCACAGTATATCAGAGTGTATCACAGTATATCAGAGTGTATCAGAGTATATCAGAGTATATCACAGTATATCAGAGTGTATCAGAGTATATCAGAGTATATCACAGCATATCAGAGTATGTCAGAGTATATCAGAGTATATCAGAGTATATCACAGCATATCGGAGTATGTCAGAGTATATCACAGTATATCAGTGTATCAGAGTATATCACAGTATATCAGAGTATGTCAGAGTATATCACAGTATATCAGAGTATATCAGGGTGTATCAGAGTATATCACAGTATATCACAGTATATCAGAGTGTATCAGAGTATACCATAATGTATCAGAGTATATCTCACTTTATCAGAGTGTATCAGAGTATGTCAGAGTATATCAGAGTGTATCAGAGTATATCAGACTGTATCAGAGTATATCAGAGTATATCAGAGTGTATCAGAGTATATCAGAGTGTATCAGAGTATATCAGAGTGTATTAGAGTATATCACAGTATATCAGAGTATATCAGAGTATGTCAGAGTATATCAGAGTGTATCAGAGTATATCCCACTGTATCAGAGTATATTAGAGTGTATCAGAGTATATCAGACTGTATCAGAGTATGTCAGAGTATATCAGAGTATATCAGAGTGTATCAGAGTGTATCACAATATATCACAGTATATCAGAGTGTATCAGAGTATGTCAGAGTGTATCAGAGTGTATCAGTGTGTATCAGAGTGTATCAGAGTGTATCAGAGTGTATCAGAGTATACCATAATGTATCAGAGTATATCTCACTTTATCAGAGTGTATCAGAGTATGTCAGAGTATATCAGAGTATATCCCACTGTATCAGAGTATATTAGAGTGTATCAGAGTATATCAGAGTATATCAGAGTATGTCAGAGTGTATAAGAGTATGTCAGAGTGTATCAGAGTATATCACAGTATATCAGAGTGTATCAGAGTATACCATAATGTATCAGAGTATATCTCACTTTATCAGAGTGTATCAGAGTATATCAGAGTGTATCAGAGTGTATCAGAGTTTATCACAGTATATCAGAGTATATCAGAGTATGTCAGAGTATATCAGAGTGTATCAGAGTATATCCCACTGTATCAGAGTATATTAGAGTGTATCAGAGTATAGCAGAGGGGGGGGTGGATGCCTGGGACGCTTCCCTCGCCCACCCGGAGTTCAGTTCACAGTGTGTCATTGCGACACATAGCAGTTGCCATGGAGAAGTCTGTGGTGGGCCAAGAGAAGAGAAACACCAGGTGTCCATGAAGGAATGAAGGAGGGTCAGAGTGTCCCGCTGCAGCAATCTTTTGGGAGAACATGACCTTGGTTAGCCGTGGTGGGGACGCCGAAATCCAGATGAAGAATATTGTTTGGGTTAGTTGGGGCAGCCACATTCCAATAGACCGGACCACCCTGTTGTCCATCCTGCCCTCCCAATTGATCCAACTGCTTTTGCATAGCCCAAATCTTCACCAAGATGCCGTCCTTGTTGGGATTGGCAGTCACAGTCAGTGTGTGAACGGCTTTGCCCACCAAATCATTCACGATGGGCAGCTGTGGGCCAACTCCATCCGCTGCTTTCATCATCATACGAATTTTGCGATACACCAGGAAAGTGCCCAGTCCAATCAGCAGCAGACCTGTTATCATGGTCCCGAATAGGTAGACGTCTTCCATGTCCTCCACGGAAAGAATCGCCAGGCAGAAGACCTTCCACTTCCCCCAACTGTCCATCACGTACCTGACGGTGTACGTTCCGTCAGGGCAGGCAGGTGAGCACCTGAGCTCCTCGTCGAGAAGATCGTGTCAATTGCGTGGAGAGACCAGTTGATCAATTCCATGATTTAGGTTTGTGGAGAGCAGTGCAGTGAGAGGCTCTTGAGGACGTATAAGACCAGACTAGACAAGACAAAGACGCTAAGCAGGGAAGATAAAGGATATGGAGGAGAGGGGAAAGATGCCACCGCCTTCCTTGAGAGCCAGAGAACAAGTGATATCCTACTATATCAGAGTATATCAGAGTATATCACAGTATATCAGAGTATGTCAGAGTATATCACAGTATATCAGAGTGTATCAGAGTGTATCAGAGTATATCACAGTATATCAGAGTGTATCACAGTATATCAGAGTATATCACAGTATATCAGAGTGTATCAGAGTATATCACAGTATATCAGAGTATGTCAGAGTATATCACAGTATATCAGAGTGTATCAGAGTATATCAGAGTATATCACAGTACATCAGAGTATATCACAGTATATCACAGTATATCAGAGTGTATCAGAGTATATCACAGTATATCAGAGTACATCAGAGTATATCATAGAATATCACAGTATATCACAGTATATCACAGTATGTCAGAGTATATCACAGTATATCAGAGTGTATCAGAGTATATCAGAGTATATCACAGTATATCACAATATGTCAGAGTATATCACAGTATATCAGAGTATATCAGAGTGTATCAGAGTATATCAGAGTATATCACAGTATATCACAGTATGTCAGAGTATATCACAGTATATCAGAGTATATCAGAGTGTATCAGAGTATATCACAGTATATCACAGTATATCAGAGTGTATCAGAGTATATCACAGTATATCACAGTATATCAGAGTATATCACAGTATATCAGAGTGTATCAGAGTATATCACAGTATATCACAGTATATCAGAGTATTTCAGAGTGTATCAGAGTATATCAGAGTATATCAGAGTATACCAGAGTATGTCAGAGTATATCACAGTATATCACAGTATATCACAGTATATCACAGTATATCAGAGTGTATCAGTGTATCACAGTATATCACAGTATATCACAGTATATCAGAGTGTATCAGAGTATATCACAGTATATCAGAGTGTATCACAGTATATCAGAGTATATCACAGTATATCAGAGTGTATCACAGTATATCAGAGTATATCACAGTACATCAGAGTATATCGCAGCATATCAGAGTATGTCAGAGTATATCACAGTATATCAGTGTATCAGAGTATATCACAGTATATCAGAGTATGTCAGAGTATATCACAGTATATCAGAGTATATCATGGTGTATCAGAGTATATCACAGTATATCGGAGTGTATCAGAGTACATCAGAGTATATCACAGTATATCAGAGTGTATCAGAGTATATCAGAGTATATCACAGTACATCAGAGTATATCAGAGTATATCACAGTATATCACAGTATATCACAGTATATCAGAGTGTATCAGAGTATGTCAGAGTATGTCAGAGTATATCAGAGTATATCAGAGTATATCATAGTATATCACAGTATATCTGAGTATATCACAGTATATCACAGTATATCAGAGTGTATCAGAGTATATCAGAGTATATCACAGTATATCAGAGTATGTCAGAGTATATTACAGTATATCAGAGTGTATCAGAGTATATCACAGTATATCACAGTATGTCAGAGTATATCACAGTATGTCAGCGTATATCACAGTATATCAGAGTATATCTGAGTGTATCAGAGTATATCACAGTATATCACAGTATATCACAGTATATCAGAGTGTATCAGAGTATATCAGAGTGTATCAGAGTATGTCAGAGTATATCAGAGTATATCACAGTATATCAGAGTGTATCAGATTATATCAGAGTATATCACAGTATATCAGAGTATGTCAGAGTATATCACAGTATATCAGAGTGTATCAGAGTATATCACAGTATATCAGAGTGTATCAGAGTATATCACAGTATATCAGAGTAAGTCAGAGTATATCAGAGTATATCAGAGTGTATCAGAGTATATCAGAGTATATCAGAGTATATCAGAGTATGTCAGAGTGTATCAGAGTATATCAGAGTATATCAGAGTGTGTCAGAGTATATCGAACTATATCAGAGTATATCAGAGTGTATCAGAGTATATCAGAATATATCACAGTATATCAGAGTATACCAGAGTATATCACAGTATATCACAGTATGTCAGAGTTTGTCAGAGTCTATCTCAGTATATCAGAGTATATCAGAGTATATCACAGTATATCAGAGTATATCACAGTATATCACAGTATATAAGAGTATATCAGAGTATATCACAGTTTATCAGAGTGTATCAGAGTATATCAGACTATGTCAAAGTATGTCACAGTATATCAGAGTATATCAGAGTGTATCAGACTATATCAGAGTGTATCAGAGTATATCAGAATGTATCAGAGTGTATCAGAGTATATCAGCGTGTATCAGAGTGTATCAGAGTATATCAGAGTATATCAGAGTGTATCAGACTATAACAGAGTGTATCAGTGTGTATCAGAGTATATCAGAGTGTCTCAGAGTATATCAGAGTATATCAGAGTGTATCAGAGTATATCAAATTATATAAGAGTGTATCAGAGTTTATCAGAGTATATCAGAGTGTATCAGAGTATATCACAGTATATCAGAGTATATCAGAGTATGTCAGAGTATATCAGAGTGTATCAGAGTATATCCCACTGTATCAGAGTATATTAGAGTGTATCAGAGCATAGCAGAGGGGGGGGGTGGATGCCTGGGACGCTTCCCTCACCCACCCGGAGTTCAGTTCGCAGTGTGTCATTGCAACACATAGCAGTTGCCATGGAGAAGTCTGTGGTGGGCCAAGAGAAGAGAAACACCAGGAGTATATCAGAGTGTATCAGAGTATATCAGAGTATGTCAGAGTGTATCAGAGTATACCATAAAGTATCAGAGTATATCAGAGTATCTCAGAGTGTATCAGAGTATGTCAGAGTATATCAGAGTGTATCAGAGTGTATCAGAGTATATCCCACTGTATCAGAGTATATTAGAGTGTATCAGAGTATATCAGAGTATGTCAGAGTGTATAAGAGTATGTCAGAGTATATCAGAGTGTATCAGAGTATATCCCACTGTATCAGAGTATATTAGAGTGTATCAGAGTATATCAGAGTATGTCAGAGTGTATAAGAGTATGTCAGAGTGTATCAGAGTATATCACAGTATATCAGAGTGTATCAGAGTATACCATAATGTATCAGAGTATATCAGAGTATGTCAGAATGTATAAGAGTATGTCAGAGTATATCAGAGTATATCACAGTATATCAGAGTGTATCAGAGTATACCATAATGTATCCGAGTATATCTCACTTTATTAGAGTGTATCAGAGTATGTCAGAGTATATCAGAGTGTATCAGAGTATATCAGACTGTATCAGAGTATATCAGAGTAGATCAGAGTAGATCAGAGTGTATCAGAGTATATCAGAGTGTATCAGAGTATATCAGAGTGTATCAGAGTGTATCAGAGTATATCAGAGTATGTCAGAGTGTATCAGAGTATATCAGAGTGCATCAGAGTATATCAGAGTATGTCAGAGTGTATCAGAGTATACCATAATGTATAAGAGTATGTCAGAGTATATCAGAGTATACCATAATGTATCAGAGTATATCTCACTTTATCAGAGTGTATCAGAGTATGTCAGAGTATATCAGAGTGTATCACAGTATATCACAGTATATCAGAGTGTATCAGAGTATATCACAGTATATCAGAGTGTATCACAGTATATCACAGTATATCAGAGTGTATCAGAGTATATCACAGTATATCAGAGTGTATCACAGTATATCAGAGTGTATCAGAGTATATCAGAGTATATCACAGTATATCAGAGTGTATCAGAGTATATCAGAGTATATCACAGCATATCAGAGTATGTCAGAGTATATCAGAGTATATCAGAGTATATCACAGCATATCGGAGTATGTCAGAGTATATCACAGTATATCAGTGTATCAGAGTATATCACAGTATATCAGAGTATGTCAGAGTATATCACAGTATATCAGAGTATGTCAGAGTATATCACAGTATATCAGAGTATATCAGGGTGTATCAGAGTATATCACAGTATATCACAGTATATCAGAGTGTATCAGAGTATACCATAATGTATCAGAGTATATCTCACTTTATCAGAGTGTATCAGAGTATGTCAGAGTATATCAGAGTGTATCAGAGTATATCAGACTGTATCAGAGTATATCAGAGTATATCAGAGTGTATCAGAGTATATCAGAGTGTATCAGAGTATATCAGAGTGTATCAGAGTATATCACAGTATATCAGAGTATATCAGAGTATGTCAGAGTATATCAGAGTGTATCAGAGTATATCCCACTGTATCAGAGTATATTAGAGTGTATCAGAGTATATCAGACTGTATCAGAGTATGTCAGAGTATATCAGAGTATATCAGAGTGTATCAGAGTGTATCACAATATATCACAGTATATCAGAGTGTATCAGAGTATGTCAGAGTGTATCAGAGTGTATCAGTGTGTATCAGAGTGTATCAGAGTGTATCAGAGTATACCATAATGTATCAGAGTATATCTCACTTTATCAGAGTGTATCAGAGTATGTCAGAGTATATCAGAGTATATCCCACTGTATCAGAGTATATTAGAGTGTATCAGAGTATATCAGAGTATATCAGAGTATGTCAGAGTGTATAAGAGTATGTCAGAGTGTATCAGAGTATATCACAGTATATCAGAGTGTATCAGAGTATACCATAATGTATCAGAGTATATCTCACTTTATCAGAGTGTATCAGAGTGTATCAGAGTTTATCACAGTATATCAGAGTATATCAGAGTATGTCAGAGTATATCAGAGTGTATCAGAGTATATCCCACTGTATCAGAGTATATTAGAGTGTATCAGAGTATAGCAGAGGGGGGGGTGGATGCCTGGGACGCTTCCCTCGCCCACCCGGAGTTCAGTTCACAGTGTGTCATTGCGACACATAGCAGTTGCCATGGAGAAGTCTGTGGTGGGCCAAGAGAAGAGAAACACCAGGTGTCCATGAAGGAATGAAGGAGGGTCAGAGTGTCCCGCTGCAGCAATCTTTTGGGAGAACATGACCTTGGTTAGCCGTGGTGGGGACGCCGAAATCCAGATGAAGAATATTGTTTGGGTTAGTTGGGGCAGCCACATTCCAATAGACCGGACCACCCTGTTGTCCATCCTGCCCTCCCAATTGATCCAACTGCTTTTGCATAGCCCAAATCTTCACCAAGATGCCGTCCTTGTTGGGATTGGCAGTCACAGTCAGTGTGTGAACGGCTTTGCCCACCAAATCATTCACGATGGGCAGCTGTGGGCCAACTCCATCCGCTGCTTTCATCATCATACGAATTTTGCGATACACCAGGAAAGTGCCCAGTCCAATCAGCAGCAGACCTGTTATCATGGTCCCGAATAGGTAGACGTCTTCCATGTCCTCCACGGAAAGAATCGCCAGGCAGAAGACCTTCCACTTCCCCCAACTGTCCATCACGTACCTGACGGTGTACGTTCCGTCAGGGCAGGCAGGTGAGCACCTGAGCTCCTCGTCGAGAAGATCGTGTCAATTGCGTGGAGAGACCAGTTGATCAATTCCATGATTTAGGTTTGTGGAGAGCAGTGCAGTGAGAGGCTCTTGAGGACGTATAAGACCAGACTAGACAAGACAAAGACGCTAAGCAGGGAAGATAAAGGATATGGAGGAGAGGGGAAAGATGCCACCGCCTTCCTTGAGAGCCAGAGAACAAGTGATATCCTACTATATCAGAGTATATCAGAGTATATCACAGTATATCAGAGTATGTCAGAGTATATCACAGTATATCAGAGTGTATCAGAGTATATCACAGTATATCACAGTATATCAGAGTGTATCACAGTATATCAGAGTATATCACAGTATATCAGAGTGTATCAGAGTATATCACAGTATATCAGAGTATGTCAGAGTATATCACAGTATATCAGAGTGTATCAGAGTATATCAGAGTATATCACAGTACATCAGAGTATATCACAGTATATCACAGTATATCACAGTATATCAGAGTGTATCAGAGTATATCACAGTATATCAGAGTACATCAGAGTATATCATAGAATATCACAGTATATCACAGTATATCACAGTATGTCAGAGTATATCACAGTATATCAGAGTGTATCAGAGTATATCAGAGTATATCACAGTATATCACAATATGTCAGAGTATATCACAGTATATCAGAGTATATCAGAGTGTATCAGAGTATATCAGAGTATATCAGAGTATATCACAGTATGTCAGAGTATATCACAGTATATCAGAGTATATCAGAGTGTATCAGAGTATATCACAGTATATCAGAGTGTATCAGAGTATATCACAGTATATCACAGTATATCAGAGTATATCACAGTATATCAGAGTGTATCAGAGTATATCACAGTATATCACAGTATATCAGAGTATTTCAGAGTGTATCAGAGTATATCAGAGTATATCAGAGTATACCAGAGTATGTCAGAGTATATCACAGTATATCACAGTATATCACAGTATATCACAGTATATCAGAGTGTATCAGTGTATCACAGTATATCACAGTATATCACAGTATATCAGAGTGTATCAGAGTATATCACAGTATATCAGAGTGTATCACAGTATATCAGAGTATATCACAGTATATCAGAGTGTATCACAGTATATCAGAGTATATCACAGTACATCAGAGTATATCGCAGCATATCAGAGTATGTCAGAGTATATCACAGTATATCAGTGTATCAGAGTATATCACAGTATATCAGAGTATGTCAGAGTATATCACAGTATATCAGAGTATATCATGGTGTATCAGAGTATATCACAGTATATCAGAGTGTATCAGAGTACATCAGAGTATATCACAGTATATCAGAGTGTATCAGAGTATATCAGAGTATATCACAGTACATCAGAGTATATCAGAGTATATCACAGTATATCACAGTATATCACAGTATATCAGAGTGTATCAGAGTATGTCAGAGTATGTCAGAGTATATCAGAGTATATCAGAGTATATCATAGTATATCACAGTATATCTGAGTATATCACAGTATATCACAGTATATCAGAGTGTATCAGAGTATATCAGAGTATATCACAGTATATCAGAGTATGTCAGAGTATATTACAGTATATCAGAGTGTATCAGAGTATATCACAGTATATCACAGTATGTCAGAGTATATCACAGTATGTCAGCGTATATCACAGTATATCAGAGTATATCTGAGTGTATCAGAGTATATCACAGTACATCACAGTATATCAGAGTGTATCAGAGTATATCAGAGTGTATCAGAGTATGTCAGAATATATCACAGTATATCACAGTATATCAGAGTGTATCAGATTATATCAGAGTATATCACAGTATATCAGAGTATGTCAGAGTATATCACAGTATATCAGAGTGTATCAGAGTATATCACAGTATATCAGAGTGTATCAGAGTATATCACAGTATATCAGAGTAAGTCAGAGTATATCAGAGTATATCAGAGTGTATCAGAGTATATCAGAGTATATCAGAGTATATCAGAGTATGTCAGAGTGTATCAGAGTATATCAGAGTATATCAGAGTGTGTCAGAGTATATCGAACTATATCAGAGTATATCAGAGTGTATCAGAGTATATCAGAATATATCACAGTATATCAGAGTATACCAGAGTATATCACAGTATATCACAGTATGTCAGAGTTTGTCAGAGTCTATCTCAGTATATCAGAGTATATCACAGTATATCAGAGTATATCACAGTATATCACAGTATATAAGAGTATATCAGAGTATATCACAGTTTATCAGAGTGTATCAGAGTATATCAGACTATGTCAAAGTATGTCACAGTATATCAGAGTATATCAGAGTGTATCAGACTATATCAGAGTGTATCAGAGTATATCAGAATGTATCAGAGTGTATCAGAGTATATCAGCGTGTATCAGAGTGTATCAGAGTATATCAGAGTATATCAGAGTGTATCAGACTATAACAGAGTGTATCAGTGTGTATCAGAGTATATCAGAGTGTCTCAGAGTATATCAGAGTATATCAGAGTGTATCAGAGTATATCAAATTATATAAGAGTGTATCAGAGTGTATCAGAGTTTATCAAAGTGTATAAGAGTATATCAGAGTATATCAGACTATAACAGAGTGTATAAGAGTGTATCAGAGTTTATCAAAGTGTATAAGAGTATATCAGAGTATATCAGACTATAACAGAGTGTATCAGAGTATATCAGAGTATATCAGAGTATGTCAGAGTATATCACAGTATATCAGAGTATATCACAGTATGTCAGAGTATATCACAGTATATCAGAGTATATCAAATTGTATAAGAGTATGTCAGAGTATGTCACAGTATGTCAGAGTGTGTCACAGTATATCAGAGTATATCAGAGTGTATCAGACTATATCAGAGTGTATCAGAGTATATCAGAGTATGTCAGAGTATATCATAGTATATCAGAATATATCAGAGTGTATCAGTTTATAACAGAGTGTATCAGAGTATATCAGAGTGTATCAGAGTGTATCAGTGTATCAGAGTATATCAGAGTGTATCAGAGTATATCAGAGTATATCAAACTATATCAGAGTGTATCAGAGTATATCAGAGTGTATCAGAGTATATCACAGTATATCACAGTATATCAGAAAATATCAGAGTGTATCACAGTATATCAGAGTATATCAGAGTGTATCAGAGTATATCAGAGTGTATCAGAGTATATCAGAATATGTCAGAGTATATCACAGTATATCAGAGTGTATCAGACTATAACAGAGTGTATCAGAGTGTATCAGAGTATATCAAACTATATCAGAGTGTATCAGAGTATATCACAGTATATCAGAAAATGTCAGAGTAAATCACAGTATATCAGAGTATACCAGAGTATATCACAGTGTGTCAGAGTATATCACAGTATATCAGAGTGTATCAGAGTGTATCAGAGTATATCATAATATATCTTAGTATATCAGAGTATGTCAGAGTATATCACAGTATATCAGAGTAAATCACAGTATGTCAGAGTATATCACAGTATATCAGAGTATATCAGAGTGTATCACAGTATATCAGAGTATGTCAGAGTATGTCACAGTATATCAGAGTATATCAGAGTGCATCAGAGTATACCAGAGTTTATCAGAGTATATCAGAGTGTATCAGAGTATATCAGAAAATGTCAGAGTATATCACAGTATATCAGAGTGTATCAGACTATAACAGAGTGTATCAGAGTGTGTCAGAGTATATCAGAGTGTATCAGACTATAACAGAGTGTATCAGAGTGTGTCAGAGTATATCAGAGTGTATCAGAGTATATCAGAGTATATCAGAGTGTATCAGAGTATATCAGAGTGTATCAGAGTATATCAAACTATATCAGAGTGTATTAGAGTTTATCAGAGTGTATAAGAGTATATCAGAGTATATCAGACTATAACAGAGTGTATCAGAGTATATCAGAGTGTATCAGAGTATATCAGAGTATATCAGAGTATGTCAGAGTATATCACAGTATATCAGAGTATTTCACAGTATGTCAGAGTATATCACAGTATATTAGAGTCAGAGTATATCAAAGTGTATCAGAGTATGTCAGAGTATGTCACAGTGTATCAGACTATATCAGAGTGTATCAGACTATATCAGAGTGTATCAGAGTATATCAGAGTATGTCAGAGTATATCATAGTACATCAGAGTATATCAGAGTGTATCGGTCTATAACAGAGTGTATCAGAGTATATCAGAGTGTATCAGAGTGTATCAGAGTATATCAGAGTATATCAAAGTATATCAGAGTGTATCAGAGTATATCAAACTATATCAGAGTGTATCAGAGTATATCAGAGTGTAATAGAGTATATCAGAGTGTATCAGAGTATATCAGAGTGTATCAGAGTATATCAGAGTATGTCAGAGTATATCACAGTATATGAAAGTATATCAGAGTATATCAGAGTGTATCAGAGTATATCAGAGTATATCAGAGTATATCAAAGTATATCAGAGTGTATCAGAGTATATCAGAGTGTATCAGAGTATATCAGAGTGTATCAGAGTATATCAGAGTATTTCAGAGTATATCACAGTATATCAAAGTATATCAGAGTATATCAGAGTGTATCAGAGTATATCAGAGTATATCAGAGTATATCAAAGTATATCAGAGTGTATCAGAGAATATCAAACTATTTTAGAGTGTATCAGAGTATATCAGAGTGTATCAGAGCATATCAGAGTGTATCAGAGTATATCAGAGTATATCAGAGTGTATCAGAGTATATCAGACTGTATCAGAGTGTATCAGAGTATATCAGAGTGTATCAGAGTATATCAGAGTGTATCAGAGTATATCAGAGTGTATCAGAGTATATTGGATTATATCAGAATATATCAGAGTATATAAGACTGTGTCAGAATACATCAGAGTATATAACACTGTGTCAGACTGTGTCAGAGTGTATCCGAGTATATTAGAGTATACAATACTGTATCAGAGAGTATCAGAGTGCATCAGAGTATATCAGAGTGTATCAGAGTATATCAGAGTATATCAGAGTGTATCAGAGTATATCAGAAAATGTCAGAGTATATCACAGTATATCAGAGTGTATCAGACTATAACAGAGTGTATCAGAGTGTATCAGAGTATATCAGAGTGTATCAGAGTATATCAGAGTATATCAGAGTGTATCAGAGTATATCAGAGTGTATCAGAGTATATCAAACTATATCACAGTGTATCCGAGTTTATCAGAGTGTATAAGAGTATATCAGAGTATATCAGACTATAACAGAGTGTATCAGAGTATATCAGAGTGTATCAGAGTATATCAGAGTATGTCAGAGTATATCACAGTATATCAGAGTATTTCACAGTATGTCAGACTATATCACAGTATATTAGAGTCAGAGTATATCAAAGTGTATCAGAGTATGTCAGAGTATGTCACAGTTTGTCAGAGTATGTCACAGTGTATCAGACTATATCAGAGTGTATCACACTATATCAGAGTGTATCAGAGTATGTCAGAGTATATCATATTACATCAGAGTATATCAGAGTGTATCGGTCTATAACAGAGTGTATCAGAGTATATCAGAGTGTATCAGAGTATATCAGAGTATATCAGAGTATATCAAAGTATATCAGAGTGTATCAGAGTATATCAAACTATATCAGAGTGTATCAGAGTATATCAGAGTGTATTAGAGTATATCAGAGTGTATCAGAGTATATCAGACTATATCAGAGTGTATCAGAGTATATCAGAGTGTATCAGAGTATGTCAGAGTATATCACAGTATATCAAAGTATATCAGAGTATATCAGAGTGTATCAGAGTATATCAGAGTATATCAGAGTATATCAAAGTATATCAGAGTGTATCAGAGTATATCAAACTATTTTAGAGTGTATCAGAGTATATCAGAGTGTATCAGAGTATATCAGAGTGTATCAGAGTGTATCAGAGTATATCAGAGTATATCAGAGTGTATCAGAGTATATCAGACTGTATCAGAGTGTATCAGAGTATATCAGAGTGTATCAGAGTATATCAGAGTGTATCAGAGTATATTGGACTATATCAGAATATATCAGAGTATATAAGACTGTGTCAGAGTACATCAGAGTATATAACACTGTGTCAGACTGTGTCAGAGTGTATCCAAGTATATTAGAGTATACAATACTGTATCAGAGAGTATCAGAG
Source organism: Doryrhamphus excisus (assembly GCF_037039965.1). Lineage (NCBI taxonomy): Eukaryota > Metazoa > Chordata > Actinopteri > Syngnathiformes > Syngnathidae > Doryrhamphus > Doryrhamphus excisus. Next base: position 14,319,941 of record NC_136363.1, read on the forward strand.
TGCATCAGAGTATATCAGAGTGTATCAGAGTATATCAGAGTGTATCAGAGTATATCAGAGTGTATCAGAGTGTATCAGAAAATGTCAGAGTATATCACAGTATATCAGAGTGTATCAGACTATAACAGAGTGTATCAGAGTGTATCAGAGTATATCAGAGTGTATCAGAGTATATCAGAGTGTATCAGAGTATATCAAACTATATCAGAGTGTATCAGAGTTTATCAGAGTGTATAAGAGTATATCAGAGTATATCAGACTATAACAGAGTGTATCAGAGTATATCAGAGTGTATCAGAGTATATCAGAGTATATCAGAGTATATCAGAGTATGTCAGAGTATATCACAGTATATCAGACTATTTCACAGTATGTCAGAGTATATCACAGTATATTAGAGTCAGAGTATATCAAAGTGTATCAGAGTATGTCAGAGTATGTCACAGTTTGTCAGAGTATGTCACAGTGTATCAGACTATATCAGAGTGTATCAGACGATATCAGAGTGTATCAGAGTATGTCAGAGTATATCATAGTACATCAGAGTATATCAGAGTGTATCGGTCTATAACAGAGTGTATCAGAGTATATCAGAGTGTATCAGAGTATATCAGAGTGTATCAGAGTATATCAAAGTATATCAGAGTGTTTCAGAGTATATCAAACTAAATCAGAGTGTATCAGAGTATATCAGAGTGTATTAGAGTATATCAGAGTGTATCAGAGTATATCAGACTATATCAGAGTGTATCAGAGTATATCAGAGTGTATCAGAGTATATCAGAGTGTATCAGAGTATATCAGAGTATGTCAGAGTATATCACAGTATATCAAAGTATATCAGATTATATCAGAGTGTATCAGAGTATATCAGAGTATATCAGAGTATATCAAAGTATATCAGAGTGTATCAGAGTATATCAAATTATTTTAGAGTGTATCAGAGTATATCAGAGTGTATCAGAGTATATCAGAGTGTATCAGAGTGTATCAGAGTATATCAGAGTGTATCAGAGTATATCAGACTGTATCAGATTGTATCAGAGTATATCAGAGTGTATCAGAGTATATCAGAGTGTATCAGAGTATATTGGACTATATCAGAATATATCAGAGTATATAAGACTGTGTCAGAGTACATCAGAGTATATAACACTGTGTCAGACTGTGTCAGAGTGTATCCGAGTATATTAGAGTATACAATACTGTATCAGAGAGTATCAGAGTGCATCAGAGTATATCAGAGTGTATCAGAGTATATCAGAGTGTATCAGAGTATGTCAGAGTATATCAGAGTATACTTGAGTGTATCAGAGTATATCAGAGTGTATCAGAGTATGTCAGAGTATGTCAGAGTTTATCAGAGTGTATCACAGTATATCAGAGTGTATCAAAGTATATAAGACTATATCAGAGTATATCAGAGTGTATCAGAGTATATCAGAGTATGTCAGAGTATATCAGAGTTTATCAGAGTGTATCAGATTATGTCAGAGTATATCAGAGTATACTAGAGTGTATCAGAGTATGTCAAATTATATTCGAGTATATCAGAGTATATCAGAGTGTATCAGAGTATACAATACTGTATCAGAGCGTATCAGAGAGTATCAGAATGTATCAGAGTATATCAGATTATATAAGACTGTATCAGAAAGCATCAGAGAGCATCAGAGAGTATCAGTGTGCAGGTGGTGCTTGTGATGACGGCGCGTGGTGTCGAAAGAGGAAGAAGAGTCATGTGCCGATGCTATGTGGGCGTGTCCTGGTCGGTGCAGTGTCAGCATGCCATTGCAGGAATGTGGTGGTAATTAAACGCTATCATGTGCTCCCCATGCGTCATCTGTGTTTTCGTGCACATACCAACATGAGGTTTGGTGTGAGGGTTTCGCCAGCTTCCACCAGGCTGGAGGTCATACCAGGCTTGCACCTCCAAAATAAAACCCTCTTCCATCCTAACTTCACCTCATTTTCCACTTCCACATGAAAAGTCGAGGTGAGGTGAAAGGTGTTGACACCAGCTGGCAGACAGCGCCTCCTGGTGGACAGACGATGAGCCAGCCATTGCAGCTGTTGCAGAAACGTCGCTGTGGGTCGTGGAAATGCTTTGCAGTGGATGCACGTTCGAGGCCCTGAGCAGTATTTGGCAAGCTCTGATGTCAGGTCCTTGAGCTGACGGCCCCACAGGAAGATGCCATCCGAGAGGCCTAGCAACCCAAGAAAGTGCGCTACACGGCCTGGCAGCTGATCCACTTCACTCTTCGATCGACTTTTATTTGTGTACTTCTGTACTATATTCAATATGAACACTTGTAGAATCACTCCCTGCAGCCTATTTGGGGAATATTGCCACTATTCAGCAATAAAGGCTTTTTTTCTTTCATATTTCACCTCTATGCTACTAAAATGAGATCATTTTCCATATACTTTATTGTCACACAATCCCAGCTTTTTCCCACTTCTGCTGTTTTTCCACCCATTTCCTCTGTCTTCTCGGAAATGTTCTTCAGGTAATTAAGACTTTATTTCCACATTTGGACTCCCTTCCTGTGGATGGAATGGATGAAGGAATGCCCAAACTCATTTTCATTTTGTTTTTGTTGTTATGTAATGCTCAATGCTCCTCAAGTTCCGCAAGTTTATTCTCATAAAATTGGGAATTTCAAACTTGTTGGAATACACCGTTCTTCAGTAAATGGTCAGGGTAATGGTAAGGGTAAGGGCAAGGGTAAGGGTAAGGGTAGGGGTAAGGATAAGGGTAAGGGTAAGGGTAAGGGTAAGGGTAAGGGTAAGGGTAAGGGTAATATAATGGTAATGGTAATAGTAATGGTAATATAATAGTAATGGTAATAGTAATTGTAATGGTAATGGTCATGGTTTAATACATCCCATAATCAACTCACAGTTCCACATGTCCAAAAGGAGTAGGAAGAAGCAAAGATGATGGAATACCCCCCCATCTATTACTGTGCTTACATCTGATACTTGTGCTTTTCTCTGGTTTTCAATCTCTATGTACATGTGTATAGTGACAATAAAGGCATTCTATTCTATTCTATTCTATTCTATTCTATTCTATTCTATTCTATTCTATTCTATTCTATTCTATTCTCTCATTTCCTCAACATATTACAACGTTATTGTCGTCCTTCAGAGGAGTAGAAAGCGTGAAAGTTGATCAGCATCCCGGGATGCCAAAGGGCTCCAGACGTCTGATTATTTGAGCGTTGCCCTCCGCCCTGCATAATTCCATCAAGGGACTTTCAGGGTGGGGCTTGGCCCCACCCACAGTGATTGACAGCTGTTGGCTGGATCAACATTGATGACATTCTTTCTTTTCTCTGTCAGGCAAAATGGAATCTTGTCATCAAGAGGTGACGTTAGCAAAGACAGGATGTGCTGGTGAAGCCAAGATGGATGCCTCGTTTGATCTGTGGGAACAATTAGTTTGTGTGCGACAGGATGACGTCTGTGTCAATAAAGCTGATTGAACTTTTAGTGGTGCTTGGCTGCTGGCTGTTTCCGTGACAACGGAGCAAAGCAAATAGAGCAAATGTTCATTCATTTGTAGTCTTTGTCGCTTCCTGACTCAGCAAAGCTCCTCCAAGTTGGCCTTGGTAGGACTACAATCATCCGGTCCAGGGTCAAACTGTGGCCGTCTGGCAAGCTTGATGACTTATTAGGAGACAGTGTTGGAAGTCGACTATCTTCACTGTCTCTTGGCCGTAAAAAGAAATGAAACCGTGTATGTGCTAATGCTACTTGGTGACTTTGAATATTCCTTACTTCCTGTCTCCGTCTCCTTCTTCCTCTACTGCATAGAGGATGCTCCTTCTTTTGGGACAACTACATGACCAACTACATGACCAGAAACTGTAGGAACTACAACACCAACCAACTACATGGCCAACTACAGCAACTAAATTACCAACCAATTACATGGCCAACTATATTGCCATCCAACTACATGGCCTTCAACATGGCCTTCTACATGGCCACCTACATGGCCAACGACATTACCAACCAATTACATGGCCAAATACATTGCCAACCAACTACATGGCCAACTACATTGTTAACCAACTACATGGCCAACTACATTACCAGCCAACTACATCGCCAACTAAATTACCAACCAATTACATGGCCAACTACATTACCAGCCAACTACATGGCCAACTGCATTACCAACCAACTACATTGCCAGCCAACTACATGGCCAACTACATTACCAGCCAACTACATTGCAAGCCAACTACATGGCCAACTACATTACCAGCCAACTACATTGCTAGCCAACTACATGGCCAACTACATTGTCAATCAACTACATGGTCAACTACATTACCGGCCAACGACATTACCAACCAACTACATGGCCAACTAAATTACCAAACAATTACATGGCCAACTACTTTGCTAACCAACTACATGGCCAACTACATTGCTAACCAACTACATGGCCAACTACATTACCGGCCAACAACATTACCAACCAATTACATGGCCAACTACATTGCCAATCAACTACATGGCCAACTACATCACCGGCCAACAACATTACCAACCAATTACATGGTCAACTACAATACCAGCCAACCACATCGCCAACTAAATTACCAACCAATTACATGGCCAACTACATTACCAGCCAACTACATGGCCAACTAAATTACCAACCAACTACATGGCCAACTACTTAGCTAACCAACTACATGGCCAACTACATTACCAGCCAACTACATGGCCAACTACATTGCCAGCCAACTACATGGCCAACTGCATTACCAGTCAACTACATTGCCAGCCAACTACATGGCCAACTACATTGCCAATCAACTACATGTCCAACTACATCACCGGCCAACAACATTACCAACCAATTACATGGCCAACTACAATACCAGCCAACCACATCGCCAACTAAATTACCAAGCAATTACATGGCCAACTACATTACCAGCCAACTACATGGCCAACTAAATTACCAACCAATTACATGGCCAACTACTTAGCTAACCAACTACATGGCCAACTACATTACCAGCCAACTACATGGCCAACTGCATTACCAGTCAACTACATTGCCAGCCAACTACATGGCCAACTACATTACCAGACAACTACATGGCCAACTACATTGCCAACCAACTACATGAACAACACCAACCAATTCCGTCTTTTGGATCAAGTGGCACCAAAAAGGCAAAGAAAAAGCAAAGCAATGAACAACAGGACAAGCTTTTGACTTCTGCTTTGATATTTGTGACTTTTGTTGTACTGATGTATGTACAGTATAATGTCTAGGTACATGCAGTACATGTAAGTATACAGTAGCTGAACATGCATATAGGTAGTACATGTTATCAAATGCCTTTAGTCTTTTGCAGGATTTGGTCCAGATGAGGCAGGGATGGACATCCCCAGTGAGACGACATGCGTCACCTGCATAGACTCACCAGAAGAGGGTACTCCTCACCAACCACACCGAGTCACGTTAATAGAATGAACACGGCGTTCAATTGTACTCGTTGCAAAAAGCTCGTGTGATGGCAAAACTTTGAGAGTAAAATATAAAGTTATTTTATTTCGATGAAATAATCACGAATAATGAAATAATCATTCTACCGGTAATTAAGGCGTTTTTACTCACTTCTTTGTCTCTCTCCTACTGGGCTACCTTATTTTCCTACATTTTACAACTTCACATGCAAATTACATGCAAATTAGACTATGACGTCATCTCGCGACTTGGTCGAATGAGAGACAGAAAGCGAAGTCCACCAAGCTCCTTCCGTGAGAAGGGCAAGCAGAATAACAATAAGCCAATCAGCACGCAGCTCACGCCAGCACTCTATCGATGGAGACACACACACAAACAGTATTATTGCAGTAGCGGCTGCCATGTTGCTTTGGTGCTGCAGTGACGTCAGCATAACACTGCTGGATGCTGTTAGCATTAGCATGCTGCTTAGGCTCGGTCCGCCACAGCCCGACCAAGAGGCGGGGCGACTGAGCTACAGGCGAGAGGGAGGGGTTGAGTAGGAGTGCAATGCTGAGGAAGCGGCAGACACGCCGAAGGACACATCATCATCATCATCATCATCCTCACTGCTGCTGGCAACACTGGGACAAGCGTGGACGCGGTTGTACGCTGAGGAGTGTGGGTGCCCTGTGGTTTGTCCCCTGTCCTGCGTGTTCCCTTCAGCAAGCTGCCTGCAGTGAGGCTCCTAGTAAGTGCGTGTCTTTCCTGCTTCCTGAAAGCCTCAGGGCTTCCTTTCCTCCTTCCTCCTCCATCTCTCCTTGTGTATGCACAAGTACACATCAAAGCATGTGTCCACATCTACAGAAGCGGTAGCATTAGCATGTTAGCATGTCGCTTCTATGTGGGAACCTATGGTTGGGAAAGAGCAGTAACTTCCTGTCCGGATCCTGTTGTTTCCTTGTGGTTTCAGGTCGGGTCCAACCAGAGTCCCCGGGATCGCCATGGCGACCGCATCCACTCAAAGACGCCTCTGACAGCCTGGCAGATACCTCCTTTCTTTACGGGGCGGGGGCGTGTTCTTCCTGTCCTCTCTGGAGCCAGCGCGCTGGCAAGTAGACCAGAAGGCATCATGTGAGGCTTTACCAACATCCAACATCCAACATCCATCCGATGTCCTCCTTTTGCCTCACTTCTGGTCAAAAGGCTACGCTAGCACTAATGCTAACCTCATGGATAAGCTTGGTTGCATAGCACAATAACACCCCCGTTACCGAATGCCTCTCCACGCAAACACTTGCTAGCATGCTTCCGAGCATGCTTCCTAGTATGCTTCCTAGTATGCTTCCGACCACATTTCCTAGCATGCTTCCGAGCACACTTCCTAGCATGCTTCCGAGCATGCTTCCTAGTATGCTTCCGACCACGTTTCCTAGCATGCTTCCGAGCACACTTCCCAGCATGCTTCCTAGCACACTTCCTAACACCCTTCTTAGCATGCTTTCAAGCATGATTCCAAGCACACCTTCAAGCATGCTTCCTCATGCATTTCCTAGCATGCTTCCCAGCACACTTCCTAGCATGCTCCCTGGCACACTTCCTAGCATCCTTCCGAGCACACTTCCAAGCATGTTTCCTAGCATGCTTCCTACCACACTTGCTACCATGTTTCCTAGCATGCTCCCTGGCATGCTTCCTAGCACACTTCCGACCACGTTTCCTAGCATGCTTTCAAGCACACTTCCTAGCATGCTTCCGAGCATGCTTTCTACCACACTTCCTACCATGCCCTTCTTAGCATGCTTTCTAGCATGATTCCTAGCACACCTTCAAGCATGCTTCCTCGTGTATTTCCTAGCATCCTAGGAAGTGTGCCGAGCACACTTCCAAGCATGTTTCCTAGCATGCTCCCTGGCATGCTTCCTAGCACACTTCCTACCGCATTTCCGAGCATGCTTTTCACACACCGCCTCACACACTTCCTAGCCGTGTCGCCGTGGCGACACTTAACTAAACTTAATGAGACTCTCCATGCATTTGTTTGTGTGTGCACGTGTGTGCACGTGCGTGCAGCCAATTTCAAATTCTCATGCAAAGAGAAGTCAAACATCCCATAATATTACTAAGCACGCCTTATTAACATTTCTTTCTGTGATTTATTACTAATGCTAATGCTAATGCTAATGCTAAAGTCGATGCCGATGCCGATGCCGATGCCGATGCGTTCCTGCAGGTGGTGTCCAGCAGCGTGTTCTCCATGAGAAGGTTGGAAGATGCCACCTCCAGGGGCATTGTTGCTCTCCATTGACGTGCTGGTCCTGCTGACATCCACGGTGCCGTTCTCCTTCTGCCGGGCCGACGCCGCCTCTGTCGTGCGCCTGGGTGAGCCCCGTTGCCGAGACGACTTCCCGCCTTCCCGTGTCTGGAAGACACGCCACTTGCTGTGAAATGACGTGTTTCCCACCTCACTGCAGCGGCCATCTTGGATGACCAGCCGGTGTGCGGCTGCGGTGAACGTCTGGCACTGGCGCTAGCGAGCAAGGACATCAATGGACGGAAGGAAGGCTCCACCCAGGCAAGGGTGGAGGTGGACCCGTACGAGCTGCTGAGCGACTCCCAGTATGACGCCACCGAAATCAGTAAGTCCTCACGCTTGGTCTTCCAGGGTTGACCTTGGGGATCTTACCGTTGTCTTTTTTTTCTTAGTGTGTCAAATCCTGCCCAAAGGTGTGCTTGCTGTGATTGGCCCCGCCTCCAGCCCCGCCTCTGCCTCCGCCATCAGTCACGTCTGTGCAGAGAAGGAGGCGAGCGAGACAGAAGATCCGAGGAGGGCGCCTTTAGACCTGTCCTCACACATGTCCTCCTGGTCTCCTCAGGTCCCCCATGTGAAGATCTCTCCCGAGGAGACGTCCAAGCTCCCGTACCTCCGCTTTGCCTCCATAACGCTCCGGCCCAGCGACCAGGACCTGAGCCTCGCCATCGGGTCTGTCCTGCGCTCCTTCGGGAACCCGCCGGCCAGCCTCATCTGTGCCAAAGCGGAGTGTGAGTTTGATTGCGTGCTTTGTGGCTGACAGGAAGTGACCCGACGCGCCTTCCTCCCGCAGGTCTGCTGCGGCTGGAGGAGCTGGTGCGCCGCTTCCTCATCTCCCGGGAGACCCTGTCGGTGCGCATGCTGGAGCGGGACCTGGACCCCACCCCCCTCCTGAAGGAGATTCGCAACGACAAAGTGGGCACGGTCATTGTCGACACCGACGACGCATTGGCGCATCGCATCCTCAGGAAGGTGACAACCTTCATCGCCGCCACCGAGCAGGCGGCATGGAAGGACACGCGCGAGTGCTGACTTTTCCTTCTCCCTCGCCGCAGGCCGGTGAGCTGGGAATGACGTCTGCCTTCTACACGTACATTCTGACCACCATGGTAGGACCACTTTCCCTTTTCAGCACTTTTCCATGACATTCCGAGCCTTTCAAGCTCCTCCCCTTCGTCACCTGAAACATGTGTGTGGACGTCAAAGCAGTCACTTCTGCTGGGAATCCACAAGGTTCACTTAGCATCATTTCTTTTGGTAGGACTTCCCTCTGCTGGACCTGGACCCCCTACTGGTCCAGCAGGCCACCATCTTGGGATTCTCCATACTGGACAGCAACCATCGCTCCTACTGGCATGTGCTGAGGAGCCTCAGCGTGTTGTGGCGGGACGGCTGCCCCACCAGCCCCCACTACCCTGGCCTGCCGGTGTGTGTGTGTGTGTGTATGTGTGGGTCTGTGTCCACACTAACACTGACCTCCACCTCCCAGTTGTCAGCGGCCATGATGTTTGACACGGTGCACGTGGTGGCGAGCGCGGTGCGTGAGTTGAACCGCAGTCAGGAGGTGGGTGTGAAGCCGCTGAGCTGCGGCTCGCCGCTCATTTGGCAGCATGGAACCAGCCTGATGAACTACCTGCGCATGGTACCACCTCCTTCGCCCCCCCCCAGACACACACACATTTTGCTAGACGCCTTGAGACCAAAGAGTCAACATTTGCATTGCCAGGTGGAGTACAACGGGTTGACGGGTCACATCGAGTTCAACAGCAAAGGTCAGCGTAGCAACTACACCCTGAAGGTCCTGGAGAAACACGCCCGGGGTCACAGACAGGTCAGAATATGCTTTACGACATGTTGGTGTTCGCATGCCACTGAGCTCCGCGATAAGATTCCTGGCAGCCCATCGGTGTAGGACCCCATCCTCCGCCTCCCACACTGTCCGCTCGCGCCTGAACCAGGAAAACAGAACAGTCCAGATCTTGTTTCTGGACTTTCCAAATGCCTTCAATATCATCATTTCAAACAATGCCCAACCCTAATACATGTTTACGTATGCGTGGAGGCGGGGCTACTAGTGAGTGGATACGCATGGATTGCTAGCAGTAAGTTAGCAAGCAAATGCTAACGTGAATGAAGGCAGAAAAGCCCTGCTTTCTAAGCCGGATGCACCAGTGTGCCCCAGGGTGAAGGGGCGGCAGTGGCGTCATCCCGGCAGTCAGTGCTTACGGAGCAAATCAAATATAAACAAAACCTTGCAAAATGGTGCGTGCTCACAGACGGTGTCGCTCGCTACATTGCAAAAGAAGGGTGACCACTCAATATGGTTGAATAGCCAGCATTTGTGGAAATGTTAGAAATGATTGACAGGCAAATGATTGCCACCGGAGTGTTTTTGTTAACGGAGACGGGTTCCATCGTTAGTTGGACAAAAGTGCATTTTTTGCTAAAAGAGACCATTTTATTTTCACTGATTTTTTGGGTCATTTTTGCTTATTGAATTGATTATGTTGTTTGTTTGATTCTTTAAAAGCTTTAAAATGTCAGATGTGCTTGAGAAACAAAAGTTTATTATTACGTATAATATACTCTCATTACTATGCCATCTAATTCATGAAAAAGTTGTCGTCAATAATATTGATTATCTACGGCAAGTGGTTAGCGCGCAGACCTCACAGCTAGGAGACCAGGGTTCAATCCCACCCTCGGCCATCTCTGTGTGGAGTTTGCATGTTCTCCCCGTGCATGCGTGGGTTTTCTCCGGGTACTCCGGTTTCCTCCCCCATTCCAAAAACATGCTAGGTTAGGAATGTGAGTGTGAATGGTTGTTTGTCTATATGTGCCCTGTGATTGGCTGGCCACCAGTCCAGGGTGTACCCCGCCTCTCGCCCGAAGACAGCTGGGATAGGCTCCAGCACCCCCCGCGATCCTCGTGAGGAAAAGCGGTAGAAAATGAATGAATGAATGATGGTCCAGCCAAATTTGTTATCGTGACTGCTGGCCATCATCGGCGATGCCGCCATGCTCAGGCAGGACGGCAGGAGATGCTGAGAAGATGGGGATGAAACTAAAAGTTATTTTATGAAGCCTCCACTAATCATCTCGTACAGACACGGATCTGACTGAACACAGATTTACAGCACTACTGCTGCTGGAATCTTCTGGTATCTTTTAGTATCTTCTGTACTTTACACTGCTGCTGCTATTGGAACCTTCTTCTCCTGGAGGGATGACCTCCATCTAATCTAATGCAAATCCACAGACTATATTTTGTCACACAGATTGGTACGTGGTACTCAAACAACACTTTGTCCATGAAGTCCAGCCCTGTGGACCTGAAGGCATCGCAGACACTGGCCAACAAGACGCTGGTGGTCACCACCATTCTGGTAGAACAAGCCCTTCACGTGCACGTCCAGCCTTCAGCACTTCATCACTCCTCAGCTTTCCTTCCACAGGAAAACCCGTACGTGATGAGAAAGTCCAACTTCCAGGACTATCTTGGCAACGAGCGGTACGAAGGTTTCTGCATGGACTTGCTGCGCGAGCTGGCAGACATCTTCAAGTTCTCCTTCACCATCAAGTTGGTGGATGACGGCCTGTACGGAGCACCGGACCCCAACGGCAGCTGGACCGGCATGGTGGGCGAACTCATCAACAGGGTGAGCCGCTGGCATGCTAACGTGAGGAGCAACATCAGGTGGTCTCATGTTGCTCCTTCTCATGTTTCTCCTCATGTGTGTCCTCTTCAAGTTGCTCATTGTTACGCCTTTCCTCTCATGTCTCCTTCTCATGTTCCTCCTCCTCATATTTCTCATTCTCTTGTATCTTCTCATGTTTCTCATCTTCATGTCTCCTTCTCATGTGTCTCCTCCTCATATTTCTCATTTGCGTGTATCTTCTCATGTTACTCATTTTCATCTGTCTCCTTCTTGTGTTTCCCCTTCTCATGTTTCTCCTGCTCATATTTCTTATTCTCACGTATCTTCTCATTTTTCTCATCTTCATCTGTCTCCTTCTCATGTGTCTCCTCCTCATGTTTCTCCTTCTCATGTGTCCCCTCTTCATGTTGCTCATTCTCATGCATCTCCTCATCTATCTCCTTCTCATGTTTCTCCTTCTCATGTATCTCCTCATGTGTCTCCTCCTAAAGTACTCATCGTCATCTCCTTATCATGTTTCTCCTTATATTTCTCATTCTCATGTAGCCCCTCCTCATGTTTCTCCCGCTCATATTTCTCATTTTCATGTATCTTGTCATGTCTTTTATCAGTCTCCTTCTCATGTATATCCTTCTCATGTGTCACCTCCTCATGTTTCTCCTTCTCATCTGTCCCCTCTTCATGTTGCTCATTCCCATGCATTTCCTCATATATCTCCTTATCATGTTTCTCCTTCTCATGTATCTCCTCATGTGTCTCCTCTTGCTCATTGTCATGCTTTTCCTCATATGTCTCCTTCTCATGTGTCTCCTTCTCGTGTTTCTCGTTCTCATGTTTCTCCTTCTCATGTGTCCCCTCTTCATGTTGTTCATTCTCATGCATCTCCGCATCTATCTCTTGCTCATGTTTCTCCTTCTAATATATCTCATTCTCATGTGTCTCCTCACGTGTCTTCTTCCGATGTGTCTCCAGCTCATGTTTCTCCTCCTCATGTGTCTCCATCTCATGTTTCTCATTCTCATTTGTCTCCATTTCATGTTTCTCATTCTCATTTGTCTCCATCTCATTTTTGTCATTTGTCTCATCATATTCCTTCTTATGTGTCTCCATCCCATTGTTTCTCATTGTCATGTGTCTTTTTCTCATGTTTCTCCTCGTCACATGTCTCCTTCTCATGTGTCTCCTCCTCGTGTTTCTCCTTCTCATGTTTCTCCTTCTCATGTGTCCCCTCTTCATGTTGTTCATTCTCATGCATCTCCTCATCTATCTCTTTCTCATGTTTCTCCTTCTAATATATCTCCTTGTCATGTGTCTCCTCTTCATGTTGCTTATTCTCTTGTCTTCTCATCCGTCTCCATCTCATGTTTCTCATTCTCATTTGTCTCCATTTCATGTTTCTCATTCTCATTTGTCTCCATCTCATTTTTGTCATTTGTCTCATCATATTCCTTCTTATGTGTCTCCATCCCATTGTTTCTCATTGTCATGTGTCTTTTTCTCATGTTTCTCCTTGTCACGTGTCTCCATCTCATGGGTCTTCTTTTCATGTTTCTCCTCCTCTTGTACCTCCATGTCATGTGTCATGTGTCATGTATGATGTGTCATGTATCATGTGTCATGTATGATGTATGATGTGTCATGTGTTATGTGTCATGTATCATGTATCATGTGTCATGTATCATGTATCATGTGTCATGTGTCATGTAGCATGTGTCATGTGTCATGTGTCATGTATGATGTATGATGTGTCATGTATCATGTGCCATGTATCATGTAGCATGTGTCATGTGTGATGTATTATGTATCATGTGTCATGTATCATGTGTCATGTATCATGTATGGTGTATCATGTGTCATGTGTCATGTGTCATGTGTCATGTGTCGTGGGTCTCTGCAGAAAGCGGACCTGGCGGTGGCGGGCTTCACCATCACATCAGAGAGAGAGAAGGTCATCGACTTCTCCAAACCCTTCATGACCCTGGGGATCAGCATCCTGTACCGGGTCCACCTGGTACAAGCTCATCTACTTTTTCCCCCAAATGGACTTCCTGTGTCCTACCAGGCGGTGCAGTCACAAGGCGTGTTCTTGGCTTCCAGGGTCGTAAGCCAGGATATTTCTCCTTCCTGGATCCCTTCTCTCCGGCGGTGTGGCTTTTCATATTGTTTGCCTACCTCGCCGTCAGCTGCATCCTCTTCCTGGCCGCCAGGTAGCGTGTGACTGTTTCTCTGCGGGTTCAGGTCAGCAACAGGGGGCGGGGCTCGGAGTCCAATGGAAGCTGGGTGAGCAATAAGAAAGGTGTCTTTGCGTCCAGGCTGAGCCCTGGCGAGTGGTACGACCAGCATGCATGCCCGTGGGCACGGCAAGACGTCCTGGAGAACCAGTACACACTGGGGAACAGCCTATGGTTTCCCGTGGGGGGATTCATGCAGCAGGGCTCCGAGGTCACGCCCAGGGCCTTATCCACACGCTGCGTCAGCGGCGTCTGGTGGGTGGTCATCACATGCATGGGCGGGGCAAGGGGCGAACGCTCCAGAGCTTTGAAACGTGCCGTGCTTCCTCCTGCCAGGTGGGCTTTCACCCTCATCATCATCTCATCCTACACTGCCAACCTGGCTGCGTTCCTGACTGTGCAGAGGATGGAGGCACCCATCGGGTCTGCGGATGACCTGGCCGACCAGACCAGCATCCAGTACGGGACGATCCACGGGGGGTCCACCATGACCTTCTTCATGGTGGGACCGGCCTGTTTGATGCTTGCCAAGCCCCATCACCGTCATGGTGATGTCATCTTGTGGCTTTTCCCTTCTCCGTGCAGAACTCCCGCTACCAGACGTACCAGCGCATGTGGACCTTCATGCACTCCAAGCAACCCAGCGTGTTCGTCAAGACCACGGAGGACGGGATTGCCCGTGTCCTCAACTCCAGGTACGCCTTCCTCATGGAGAGCACCATGAACGAGTACTACCGCCGCCTCGACTGCAACCTCACGCAGATCGGCAACCTGCTGGACACCAAAGGCTACGGCATCGGACTTCCCCTTGGTGAGCGCCGTGTCGTCCTGATGCTTCGTCTAATGTAGGATGCGCTCACGCACGATATCCGTGCCCTGCCAGGCTCTCCGTATCGACAGCAGATCACGCTGGGAGTCTTGCAGTTGCAAGAAAGCAACCGCCTGGAGGTCCTGAAGAGACGCTGGTGGGGGGGGGGGCACTGTCCCAAGGAGGAGGACCGCCGGGCCACAGGTGACTCCTGCCTACGCCTCCCACAATGTATCCATCCTGAGACTCATGTTCTTGTGTATGATAGGACTGGGCATGGGGAACATCGGCGGGATCTTTGTGGTTCTCTTGTATGGTCTCATCACGGCCGTGGTGGTGGCCATCATGGAGTTTGTGTGGTTGACGCGCTGCTCGTTACAGACGGAGGTGACTTTTTTTTCATCCTTGTCTTCCTCAGCCTCCTGCGCTCAGACATGTGTTCCACGTCCCCTGCAGGTGTCCTTGTGTCATGAGATGCTGTTGGAGTTTCGAAATGTCGTCTTGTGTAAGAGGAGCTCCCGTCCCCGACGGCGCCGACCTCTGAGTTACTCTGGGGGGCGGATCCTGCGGCGCCCAGCTCGCATGCCGCTGGGCTCAGCCCGAACCACACATGTGGTTGGTGACGTGCGTCTGAGCAACGGACGACCTCGCAGCAGCAGTGGCGGTCTGCTCACGCTTGTTCGTGGGACACAGGAAAGTTCAGACTGGGATTTGGGCGCCGGCCGTCGGAGGCTCCTGCCGGACACGCTTGGTGCCGCCCACATGCCGCCTCTCATGTCGGCCACGACTGCCCTTCCTGTCAGGCCGTGCAGCTTCCTGTGTAGCTGCAGTCATGTGCGCGTTTGCCGCCAGTGCCGGCGCATCCAAAGCCTCATCCTGCCGCCCCCGTGTCCGCCCGCCTCCTCACAGTGCTCCTCCTGCCCCGGGATTCTGCCCTTAATGGCGACGTCGGGGCTTCTTCGCCACCTTCGCTATTACCGCAGCACCGTGTCCTCACCCCACCTCCCACCACCACCCCTACCCCCAGACAGAACAGACCGTCCCCCACAGTCCAAAGCGAGGCCGGTGCCACCACCCCGCCCGCCGCCCCCCCTCAAGGTACCACACCTGCCGCTAAACATAGTGAGGGTGCAGAACTGAGCCACTCTGGATCCGGAGGGGGCGGGTGTCAACGGTCACATGCACCTTTTGAAATGGATCATTCCAAAGCAGCAAACACACACACACACACAAACACACAGTGTTGTGGTTGTGACGTGTTTGCCAAATGCTCATTAAGTTCAATTACCTTCATTTTCTATAAAATGTTTTTTTTCTTCATTCCACCCTCGGCCATCTCTGTGTGGAGTTTGCATGTTCTCCCCGTGCATGTGTGGTTTTCTCCGGGTACTCCGGTTTCCTCCCCCATTCCAAAAACATGCTAGGTTAATTGGCCACTCCAAATTGTCCATAGGTATGAATGTGAGTGTGAATGGTTGTTTGTTTATATGTGCCCTGTGATTGGCTGGCCACCAGTCCAGGGTGTACCCCGCCTCTCGCCCGAAGACAGCTGGGATAGGCTCAGCACCCCCGCGACCCTCGTGAGGATAAGTGGCATAGAGATGAATGGATGGATGTTTTTTTTCTTTGTAAGGAAAGTTTGTGTGTTTCCTTCAACTGTGTGCGTGTACACGTGATTCTACTGACACCTAGTGGTCAAATAATAACATCACGGATGAAGAGTGCTTTTGAGTTTTGTAATATGATGACATAAACGTTTTTTCTTTCATATTTCAACTTAAATGTATTTGATATTAGATTTGATGTATTATATATTTGTTTTGTTTCAATAATTGTATTTTCCCCCTCATACAATTATGACACAATTCTCATTAAATCAAAGTTTTTTCTTTCATATTCAATTTGACTTTCAATTGACTTTATTTTATTTAGCTAATTATGTTTTTCCCCTTATAATTTTTAAAATAGTATCATAACTTTTTGGCTAATTAATTTCCCAACAATTACAGCTTTATTTTTTTGTAATATGACAACTTCAGAAACTAATGTACAGTGCATCCGGAAAGTATTCACAGCGCTTCACTTTTTCTACATTTTGTCATGTTACAGCCTCATTCCAAACTGAATTAAATTAATCTCTTACCTCAAAATTCTACACAAAATACTCCATTATGACAATGTGAAAAAAGTTTTTTTTTTACATGTTTTGAATTTATTAAAAATAGAAAACAAAAAAATCACATTTACATAAGTATTCACAGCATTTGCTTAATACTTTGTTGATCCACCTTTGGCAGCAATTACAGCCTCAAGTCTTTTTGAATATGATCCCACAAGTTTAGCACACCTATCTTTAGGCAGTTTTGCCCATTCTTCTTTGCAATAAGTCTCAAGCTCCATCAGGTTGGATGGGAGACATCTGTGCACAGCCATTTTCAGATCTCTCCAGAGATGTTCGATCGGATTCAAGTCTGGACTCTGGCTGGGCCACTCCAGGACATTCACAGAGTGGTTCTGAAGCCAATCTTTTGAGATCTTGGCTGTGTGCTAATGTCTACTGTCTATATCAGGGGTCAGCAACCTGCGGCTCCAGAGCCGCATGTGGCTCTTCAGCTTCTTTGTTGTGGCTCCCTTTGCAATGTTTGAATATTTTTTAACACCCGAGTGGGGAAAATGCATGTGTTTGTAATGAGTTTAAAAAAATCCAACTTTGTGTGAGACCATGAATGCATCCTGACTGAGTTCTGACAGCAGACAGGATGCTATTCAGTTCTCTCTCACACAAGTAAACATGAAGGAAAATAAGTAATACTTTACCATGGGCTGCACGGCGGACGAGTGGTTAGCACGCAGGCCTCACAACTAGAAGACCCGAGTTCAATTCCACCCTGAGTTTGCATGTTCTCCCCGTGCATGTGTGGGTTTTTTTCCGGGTACTCCGGTTTCCTCCCATATTCCAAAAACATGCTAGGTTAATTAGCGACTCCAAATTGTCCATAGGTATGAATGTGAGTGTGAATGGTTGTTTGTCTATATGTGCCCTGTGATTGGCTGGGCACCACTGAATGGTGAAGTAATACTTTCCCAGAACTACTTGATAATTCCAAAAAATATATTAGAGATCATTTTTTTAAAAAGACTGGTGCATGGGAACTTGTTTGCCAGAGTAAACAAATCAGGTAAGTTTACTGTACTTTACACATATATTTATGTAAGTTTATCTCCAATACTAGCAAGAGTACTCCAACTCGTCTTTTGTTATCTGAACTACTTTGATACCCCCTAATTGTTTTAAACATACTATGTTTTGCGGCTCCAGGTTATTTTTCTTTAGTGTGCAAGGGGGTAAAATGGCTCTTTTCATAGTAAAGGTTGCCGACCCCTGGTCTATATGGTCAAGGTACATGCCCAGTCTACTGAGGTCAAGAGCGCTCTGGAGCAGGTTTTCATCCAGGATATCTCTATATATTGCTGCATTCATTTTTCCTTCTATCCTGACTAGTCTGCCAGTTCCTGCTGCTGAAAAACATCCCCACAGCATGATGCTGCCACCAGGCTTTCGTCTGGCCACTCTACCATACAGGCCTGATTGGTGGATTGCTGCAGAGATGGTTGTCCTTCTGGAAGGCTCTCCTCTCTCCACAGAGGAACGCTGGAGCTCTGACAGAGTGACCATCGGGGCCTTGGTCACCTCCCTGACTAAGGCCCTTCTTCCCCGATCGCTCAGTTTAGAAGGCCGGCCAGCTCTAGGAAGAGTCCTGGTGGTTCCAAACGTCTTCCATTTACGAATAATGGAGGCCACTGTGCTCATTGGGACCTTCAAAGCAGCAGAAATGTTTCTGTATCCTTCCCCAGATTTGTGCCTCAAGACAATCCTGTCTCGCAGGTCTACAGACAGTTCTTTTGACTTCATGCTTGGTGTTTGTGCTCTGACATGCACAGTCAACTGTGGGACCTTATATAGACAGTTATTATATTTCCAAATCATGTCCAATCAACTGAATTTACTGCAGGTGGACTCCAATTAAGCTGTAGAAAGATCTCAAGGATGATCAGTGGAAAAAAGATGCACCTGAGCTCAATTTTGAGCTTCATGGCAAAGGCTGTGAATACTTATGTAAATGTGATTTCTTAGTTTTCTATTTTTAATAAATTCAAAAAAAGTAAAAAAAAAACCTTTTTCACATTGTCATAATGGAGTATTTTGTGTAGAATTTTGAGGTAAGAGATTCATTTAATACAGTTTGGAATGAGGCTGTAACATGACAAAATGTGGAAAAAGTGAAGCGCTGTGAATACTTTCCGGATGCACTGTATTTGGATGGATGGTGGTTGGTTGGATATGGATGGATGGATGAATGATGGCTGATGAATGGTTGGACGGATGGGTGGATGGATGGATGGATGATGGATGGATGAATGAGGAAGGGAGGGAGGGAGGGAGGGAGGGAAGGAGGGAGGGAGGGAGGGAGGGAGGGAGGGATGAATGGATGGATGGATGGATGGATGGATGGATGGATGGATGGATGGATGGATGGATGGATGGATGGATGGATGGATGGATGGTTGGATGATGGATGGATGAATGAATGATGGATGATTGGATAGATGGATGGTTGGATGGATGATGATGGTTGGATGGATGGATAGTGGGATGGATGAGGGATGATAGATGGAAGATGGATGGATGGATGGTTGGACGGATGGATGAATGGATGATAGTTGGATGCATGGTTGGATGGATGAATGATGGATGGATGGATGAATGAATGATGGATGATTGGATGGTTGGATGGATGGATGATGGATGAAGTATGGATGAATGATGGATGGATGGTTGGATGGATGCATGATGGTTGGATGATGGATGGATGGTGGGATGGATGGATGAGGGATGATGGATGGTTGGATTGATGATGGCTGAACGGATGGATGGATGAATGATGGATGGATGGTTGGACGGATGGATGAATGGATGATAGTTGGATGGATGGATGAATGAATCATGGATGATTGGATGGATGGATGGATGGATGATGAATGGATGAATGAATGATGGATGGATGAATGATGGAGGGAGGGTGGGATGATGGATAGATGGTTGGATTGATGTTGGATGGATGAATAATGGATGGATGATGAATGGATGAATGAATGATGGCTGGATGATGGATGGATGGACGATGGATGAAGTATGGATGAATGATAGATATAATATTTCAACTTTATGGTTGTGTTTTTCCCACTTTTGCTGGGTATAATTTTCATTTTTTTAATTGTATTTTCAGAATGTGCCATTGGCCAATAAACGCAAGTGGCCCCCGGATCCCACTTTGGACACCCCTGGCAGCAATTACAGCCTCAAGTCTTTTTGAATATGATCCCACAAGTTTAGCACACCTATCTTTAGGCAGTTTTGCCCATTCTTCTTTGCAATAAGTCTCAAGCTCCATCAGGTTGGATGGGAGACGTCTGTGCACAGCCATTTTCAGATCTCTCCAGAGATGTTCGATCGGATTCAAGTCTGGACTCTGGCTGGGCCACTCCAGGACATTCACAGAGTGGTTCTGAAGCCAATCTTTTGAGATCTTGGCTGTGTGCTAATGTCTACTGTCTATATGGTCAAGGTACATGCCCAGTCTACTGAGGTCAAGAGCGCTCTGGAGCAGGTTTTCATCCAGGATATCTCTGTATATTGCTGCATTCATTTTTCCTTCTATCCTGACTAGTCTGCCAGTTCCTGCTGCTGAAAAACATCCCCACAGCATGATGCTGCCACCAGGCTTTCGTCTGGCCACTCTACCATACAGGCCTGATTGGTGGATTGCTGCAGAGATGGTTGTCCTTCTGGAAGGCTCTCCTCTCTCCACAGAGGAACGCTGGAGCTCTGACAGAGTGACCATCGGGGCCTTGGTCACCTCCCTGACTAAGGCCCTTCTTCCCCGATCGCTCAGTTTAGAAGGCCGGCCAGCTCTAGGAAGAGTCCTGGTGGTTCCAAACGTCTTCCATTTACGAATAATGGAGGCCACTGTGCTCATTGGGACCTTCAAAGCAGCAGAAATTTTTCTGTATCCTTCCCCAGATTTGTGCCTCAAGACAATCCTGTCTCGCAGGTCTACAGACAGTTCTTTTGACTTCATGCTTGGTGTTTGTGCTCTGACATGCACAGTCAACTGTGGGACCTTATATAGACAGTTATTATATTTCCAAATCATGTCCAATCAACTGAATTTACTGCAGGTGGACTCCAATTAAGCTGTAGAAAGATCTCAAGGATGATCAGTGGAAAAAAGATGCACCTGAGCTCAATTTTGAGCTTCATGGCAAAGGCTAGGAATACTTATGTAAATGTGATTTCTTAGTTTTCTATTTTTAATAAATTCAAAAAAAGTAAAAAAAAACCTTTTTCACATTGTCATAATGGAGTATTTTGTGTAGAATTTTGAGGTAAGAGATTAATTTAATACACTTTGGAATGAGGCTGTAACATGACAAAATGTGGAAAAAGTGAAGCGCTGTGAATACTTTCCGGATGCACTGTATTTGGATGGATGGTGGTTGGTTGGATATGGATGGATGGATGAATGATGGCTGATGAATGGTTGGACGGATGGGTGGATGGATGGATGGATGATGGATGGATGAATGAGGAAGGGAGGGAGGGAGGGAGGGAAGGAGGGAGGGAGGGAGGGAGGGAGGGAGGGAGGGAGGGAGGGAGGGAGGGAGGGATGGATGAATGGATGGATGGATGGATGGATGGATGGATGGATGGATGGATGGATGGATGGATGGATGGATGGATGGATGGATGGATGGATGGATGGATGGATGGATGGATGGATGGATGGATGGATGGTTGGATGATGGATGGATGAATGAATGATGGATGATTGGATAGATGGATGGTTGGATGGATGATGATGGTTGGATGGATGGATAGTGGGATGGATGAGGGATGATAGATGGAAGATGGATGGATGGATGGTTGGACGGATGGATGAATGGATGATAGTTGGATGCATGGTTGGATGGATGAATGATGGATGGATGGATGAATGAATGATGGATGATTGGATGGTTGGATGGATGGATGATGGATGAAGTATGGATGAATGATGGATGGATGGTTGGATGGATGCATGATGGTTGGATGATGGATGGATGGTGGGATGGATGGTGGGATGGATGGATGAGGGATGATGGATGGTTGGATTGATGATGGCTGAATGGATGGATGGATGAATGATGGATGGATGGTTGGACGGATGGATGAATGGATGATAGTTGGATGGATGGATGAATGAATCATGGATGATTGGATGGATGGATGGATGGATGGATGGATGGATGGATGATGAATGGATGAATGAATGATGGATGGATGAATGATGGAGGGAGGGTGGGATGATGGATAGATGGTTGGATTGATGTTGGATGGATGAATAATGGATGGATGATGAATGGATGAATGAATGATGGCTGGATGATGGATGGATGGACGATGGATGAAGTATGGATGAATGATAGATATAATATTTCAACTTTATGGTTGTGTTTTTCCCACTTTTGCTGGGTATAATTTTCATTTTTTAAATTGTATTTTCAGAATGTGCCATTGGCCAATAAACGCAAGTGGCCCCCGGATCCCACTTTGGACACCCCTGGATTAGAAGGTAGGCTAAGGACACACTTCCTTTTCGAAGGTTCCATCTTCCGCAACTGTCCAAGGAGAAACGTTCCAGCTCAACAAGTGGCTTTGGCCCCGCCCCCAGCCTGTGACATCACGTGGGCATTGGGTGACAGACATGAGCCTGCCTGCCTGCCGCTGCCTCCTGATTGGTTGCTGCGAACAATAGCGGACAAACAGGTTCCAACGACTGCGGTGCGTTCAGGGAGCGATGGTGTGTGTTTTCAAGTCATAGCTTGTTCACGAAAGGGGGGTGGGGGGTGAGGTGAGGACGTGGTAGGTCAAAGAAAAAAAGAAACCATTCCTTTCGGCTTTTATTAATCCCAATGTTGCAACAGGAAGTCATCACAAAGTAGCAAGGTGTGCACGAGGAACATCCCGATGCAGTCATTTCCCAGTTTTGATGAGCGTGCGTTTCCAAATCACGTGACCTCTTTATTACGCAAAGACAGTAAACACGATCTTCAGCTCCAGTTTGTAAACAATAAATACTTTCCCACTGGAGATCAGTGCACGTACAGGTCTGATATAACACACGCACACGCACGCACAATTT
The DNA here is from genome assembly GCF_037039965.1 of Doryrhamphus excisus. NCBI lineage: Eukaryota > Metazoa > Chordata > Actinopteri > Syngnathiformes > Syngnathidae > Doryrhamphus > Doryrhamphus excisus. The sequence goes on from NC_136363.1 coordinate 14,342,675, forward strand.
GAAGCCTGCTGACGAAGCAAATCACATCTTCATAAAAGTAAAACGTCAAATATGTTGCCAGGTTTTCTCCCTCCGAAAGTCAAAGTATGTCGCCGCCCACAGCGAGTCCGGTCTTGTCCTGAAACATCCCCACTGAGCACGAACCCCACCCCCCGCCCCCCACTCCCCTTTCAAAACAAACACCGGCTGCGGGTCACCTTAGCAACGTTCCATGTCGCTCACTGCTGCCCCCGCAGGCGCCAAGTGGAAGGACAGGAAAGAGGTGAGCTCGTGGTGGCGACGACCTTGATAGAACTTTTATTGTTATCATTCACTAACGATAACCTCTTTAACGACAAGAGCATACAAATATTTCAAATTCATTCTGCTTAGACTCCGCCCACCACGGTATCACTGAGTGTGTGTGTGTGTCCTTGGGTTTCCAGACAGACAAAGTCCATCATGGCGACAGTGGATTGGACTTCCTTCCCGGCGTCTTGACATTTTTGCAGTTTTCCTCAGGGGAAGTGGTGGGCGGGGCCTACGAGCGGTCAGGTGATGAAGGCACAGACAAAGATCAGATGATTGACAGCCAAGAAGAGTTCAGCCGTGAAGCTGAGTTCGAGATCCGCGGTTCAGTCGAGTCTGATGTTTTCCTAGGAAACCAGCTGGATCTGAGGTGGGGGGATGGGAATGGTGTTGGTGGGGTGGCGGGGGGAGGGGGGCGGGTTATTTGGGTTGTTTGGCCCGGTACCTCCTGAGGACGCAACACCATGTCATTCGTCAGCAGTCATTCCCAAACCGTGTCATGTGACTTACCCGCACCATCGAGCTCACTAGTATGGCGACTCCACCCTGAGGACACACACACACACAGTCAGTGGGAGGGGCATGCAGGGAGGACTTTGTGTGTGTGTGTGTGAGTGTGCACGAGGGCAACATGTTGCAAGACGCCACGGCAGCACAAGAATGAGGAGAATTCGGTCGGAGATAATTCCCGGCGTGCGTGTCATCCAATAAAAAACAAGCTGCTTCTTGTGAAGCTTCCAGACGCCAAGACCAGGCGGGCGTGCTAACGGCAGGAAGTGGGCCACAGGGTGGCGCTCAGCAAACACACACGAGTGGAGTACTCACGGAACTTTCTGTCTGCAGTACATGATGACGGCGATGGCCACGCCCAAAGCGGCCAGGATGCCGATGACGATTCCGGCGATGGCGCCGTCCGACAGGCCTTCGTCCAGCGCGCCCTCCTCTGCAGGGACATCACAGGAAGTGAGAGGTATAAGTCGGAAGCCCCTCCCACGGTGCGTCTCACCTTTGACGGACAGGTTGTGCGTGTATGTGGCAGTCTTTCCTGTGACGGCGTTGTACGCCTGGCACATGTACGCTCCCGTGTTCTTGTACACAGCCTCGCCGATGACGTACGTGGCCGCTTTGACCTCTGTCAGCGTGCCGTTGAACTTCCACGTGAAGCTGGGGGCGGGGACGGAGGAAGCCGAGCACACAAGCTTCACGGCATCTCGCACCTCAACCGCATTGTCACCGCTCACCATCACTGCCTCGGGCCCGACTGCAAACAGGAAGTGACGTCAGTGATGCCACCCTGCTCCTCAACACACCAGCATGGCTCAACGACCTCAGCTAATGCTAAGGAAGTTAGCAGTCCCGCAGGCCAGAACACTCACAGTTGACCACCATCCTGTACGAAGCCCTCAGGACGCTGACTGCATTGGCGAGCCGACACTCGTACTCGCCGTTGTCCTCCTTCTGCAGCGGCGAGATGCTCACCCAGCTGCTGTCGGCCGCGAGCGTCACACGCCCGCCAGCCAACAGCGGCTTCCCGTCCTTCTGCCACGTCCCACTCGTCACTGCGCCCTTCGTCACCTGGCAACTGAGGTTGGCTGTGCCGTTTCCCACCATGAGCACGGCACTCGGGCCGCTCATCTTCACGCCCGACAGGGGCTCTGTGAGGAGAACAAGGAAGTCATTAAAAAGAACTTGGACGCTCTTTGAGGTGTTGCAAAGAAAGCAGGGGTCATAAAGAGGAAGTAGGGGTATCTTATAGAGGAAGTAAGGGTCATAAAGAGGAAGTATGAGTATGTTAAGGAGGAAGTAAGGGTCATAAATAGGAAATAGGGGTATCTTATAGAGGAAGTAGGGGTCATAAAGAGGAAATAGGGGTATCTTATAGAGGAAGTATAGATCATAAAAAGGAAGTAGGGGTATCTTATAGCCAAAGTAAAGATCATAAAGAGGAAGTAGGGGTATATTAAAAGGGAAGTAAGGATCATAAAAAGGAAGTAGGGGTATCTTAAGGAGGAAGTAAGGGTCATAAAGAGGAAGTAGGGGTATCTTAAGGAGGAAGTAAGGGTCATAAAGAGGAAGTAGGGGTATCTTAAGGAGGAAGTAAGGGTCATAAAGAGGAAGTAGTGGTATTTTAAGGAGGAAGTAAAGGTAATAAAGAGGAAGTAGGGGTATTTTAAAGAGGAAGTAAGGGTCATAAAGAGAAAGTAGGGGTATCTTATAGAGGAAGTAAGGATCATAAAGAGGAAGTAGGGGTATCTTAAAGGGGAAGTAAGGATCATAAAGAGGAAGTAGGGGTATCTTAAAGGGGAAGTAAGGATCATAAAGAGGAAGTGGGGGTCATAAAGAAGAAGTAAGGATCATAAAAAGGAAGTAGGGGTATCTTAAGGAGGAAGTAGGGGTCATAAAGAGGAAGTAGGGGTATCTTAAGGAGGAAGTAAGGGTAATAAAGAGGAAGTAGGGGTATTTTAAAGAGGAAGTAAGGGTCATAAAGAGGAAGTAGGGGTATCTTAAGGAGGAAGTAAGGGTCATAAAGAGGAAGTAGGGGTATCTTAAAGAGGAAGTAAGGGTCATAAAGAGGAAGTAGGGGCCATAAAGACAAAGTAGAGGAATGACAAAAGAAGCAGGGGTGTCTTAAAGAGGAAGTAGGGGTCCCATAAAGGAAGCAGGAGTGTCTTAAAGAGGAAGTAGGGGTCCCATAAAGGAAGCAGGGGTGTCTAAAGAGGAAATTGGGGGTCCCGTAAAGGAAGTATGGGTGCTGTGATGAAACATGAAGAAGCAGAAAGCAAAGGAGTGAATGTAAGCCCATCCCCCAGTGACCCCCCCCAACCACCACCACCCCCCCATACTCGTCCAGCAGGTTTGTCAAAGAAATGTAAGGAAACGTACAAGAAGCGCCACACCTGCAAAGTGCGTGTGTGTCCACTGACTCATGTCCTACAGCGGTCACATGACCAAGCTTGCGTCAAACAAAACAGGCGGCCTAACTCACCCATCACGGCGAAGGAAACGGCGCGGGAGGTGACCTGGCGCTGCGTCTTGGCGTTGGTGGCTTTGCACGTGTACGTCGACATGCGCTGCCACTGCGGGTGCTTCTGCACGATCTTTAGCGGCATGACGGGTTCCCCGAACTCCATCGCGGTCTGGTTCTGGTACCACGTGAAGGTGGCGGGAGGGCTGGACCGCGTCGCACACGTCAGGTTAAAGTCGGAGCCGGCTCGTACGAACTGTGGCACGTCTTTCGGCAAGAGGGTGATCTCGTCTGGGCCGTCTGAAGATGACGATGATGTCACGTGATGGCCAGGTCAGCGGTCATGTGACATCAGGACGGCATTGTGAGGAAGTCAGACGGTTTAATGAATAACGGCAGCGTACACACGTTGTGTGTGCTCAGCACTGTGGCTCCGTGGAGGCGTGGCCAAAGTGCTGCGATAGCGACACTCGATAACAACACCCAAACGTGTACCGCCACCACTCACGTGCACGCTCTTATACGCCATGGTACCTTGGCATCATGCTACTGCAGTCAGCTGCTAGCATTGTTAGCCTAGCAACATGCTGACCTAGCATCTTAGCTTAGCAGCCTGCTAATGCAACCCAATGAAAAAGGACAAGTAACCCTGTCCTAAAGTGGAAGTGGGGGTCTCCTAAAGGAAGTTGGGATTTTAAAGAGGAAGTAGGGGGCATGAAGAGGAAATAGGGGTGCCGTATGGGAAGTAGGGGGCATAAAGAGGAAATAGAAAACAGGGCTGTCGTAAAGGAAGTAGGAGTCAAAAAGAGGAAATAGGGGTGTTATTGAGGAAGTAGGGGTCATAAAGAGGAAGTGGGGTGTCATAAAAGAAGTAGATATTTTTAAGAGGAAGTAGGGGTCATAAAAGGGATGTAGAGGCGTCATAAAGGAAGTAGATATCTTTAAGAGGAAGTGGGGTCATAAAGGGGAAGTCGAGGTGTCATAAAGGAAGTAGATATCTTTAAGAAGAAGTAGGGGTTATAAAGGGGAAGTAGAGGTGTCGTAAAGGAAGCAGAGATTGTAGAGAGGAAGTAGGGGTCATAGGGAGGAAATAGGGAACGAGTGCCGTAAAGGAAGTAGGAGTCAAAAAGAGGAAGTAGAGTTGTTATAAAGGAAGCAGACATTGTAGAAAGGAAGTAGGGGTCATAAAGAGGAAGTAGATGTGCCATAAAGGAAGCAGACATTGTAGAAAGGAAGTAGGGGTCATAAAGAGGAAATGGGGTGCTGTAAAGAAAATGGGGTATCAAAAAGAGGAAGTAGCAGGACCGTAAAGGAAGTAAGAATCTTAAAGGGGAAGTAGGGCTGCCATAAAGAGAAAGTAGGAATGCCATAAGAGGAAGTAGGTGTGTCAAAAGGAGGAAGTGGGACGGGGGATCCTAAAGAGGAAGTCGAGGTCACAAAGAGGAAGCAGGTGTAGGAACATGCTAACGCTGCTAGCTACTAGCATTGCTAGCTTAGCATCATGCTAATGCAGGTAGCTCCTATCACACTAGCTTAGCTACATGCTACTGCATCTAGCTGTCCGCATGTTACCTTAGCAACATAATAACAGATAGCTTAGCAACACGCTAATGCTGCTAGCCACTTGTTGCCTTAGAATCATGCATTAGCATTGTTAGCTTATGAGCCTGCTAAAGCAGCGAGGGTGCAGCACTCACAGTTGACAATGAGGTCAAAGGGGGCGCTCTTCTCTGTCTCCAGCTTGTTAGCAGCCACGCAGTAGATGGGGCCAACCAGGTCGGTGCGGAGAACGTCATTGATGGTCAGCTGGCTGGACGCGTCACTCTGTGACGGCAAAGACAAAGCGTCTCAGCAGAGGCGGACAATGACACCAAGGTCGTCCAAGGATACACTGACGTCTTTGATCAGCAGGCGCTTGCCGTCGGCCGCGATGTGCGCGGTCTTGTTGAGCCAGGAGAACTTGAGGAAGGAGCCTTTGGCGGAGCAGGTCAGGACCAACGTGCTGTTGTGCTCCACCGCCTCCTGGAGGTTGGAGCTGATGACCACGCTGGACACGGGCTCTGCATCCATCATGTGACCGTCATCACCATCATCATCATCATGGACATTTACATTTACAAACAAACAAGGAGGTGGAGCCTGCGCTTCTCCGTCCATGAAATGATGCAAGCGTCGCCTGCAGGAATTCTAGGAAAACCGTTGAGGACTGCTTTTCATTTGTGTGTAAAAGTGCAGAAGGAGCGCAGCCACGCCCTGCGCGTGCACGTTGGTTTGTGGAATGTTGTCCTCCTGAGTGCCAACGCAAACAAGAGCTTCCCGTCCCATGACTTTTGTCTAACGGCCCCCCACGCCAAGGAAAGTAGTCCCGGAGCAACGCGCGTATCGATCGACCGATCGGGAAAGTGAACTTACAAGAAGGGAGGGGCGGGGCGCGGGCGCGGGCGTGCACTCACCGAGGACGCGCAGCTCGATGTTGTCTGTCTGCGTCTGGCCCTCCTCGGTCACGATGGTGACGCCGTAGTTCCCGCTGTCGGCCTTCGTGAGCGCGCTCAGGTGCAGGGAGCCGTTTAGCGGGTCCACCTCCGCGCGGCCAAGGTAGGGTTGGTTCACGTGGAGAGCGGAACGGCTCAAGGTGGCGACGTTAACCTGCTCGCCCCCGTTGTTGACGTTCCAGATGATGAAGGAGTAGTACGCGGGCCGGTCCAGCAGGGTTCTTAGCGTCACGTTCCTACCCACGATGGCGTCCACTGGGCCAGGCGGCAAAATGTCCCGCGCCGCGCAACATCCTGGGGAGGGAAGACGAGGGTTCACACCGGTCTCACCTGCGCGCTGCCGGAATCGAGGTGTGTGCCGGGACCGGGACCCGGACCCAGATGTTGTTCTAAAGTGAGTTCTTACCCAAGAAGCAGAGCAGAAAGGCAACCAGCGACATCGTCCTCCGAGCTCAGCCCAAAATGCAGCACTACCTGCTCCCTTGGCGGGACACACCCAGACTAGGTGATCGTGGTGTGTCGTTCGCGAACGATACGGCTGGTAAAGTCGACTCCTGCGCCATAGCCTGCCATTTCTTCATGATGGACTGAAGCAGGCGTTGGGAGTGTTCTTTTGTCTTCGTGTCGCAATAGTAGCAGAAATGAACCGCGACTGTTTGTGATATGACCACACACTCGGGGTCACGTGACCGACATTCACGTCATGTCCCTCAACTGTTCCATCTCTGCCGAATGAGCTCATCTTGAATGCTTGAATGTTCATGCAAACACTTATTTTTATGATACACGATTTACTTTTCATTCATGGACAGCAGCTGTTTTGTTTTAAATTATTATCCAAAAACCACGATTGAATCGGTCTATCTGAGACAGGTTTTTGTATTTTATAATTTTTTTTCATCGCAATCTATTCCATGATGCATAAAAATAATAATATAGTTGTACTTTATTATTATCAATAGCAAGCAGCAAAGAAGCCGAAAGAGTCGATTCTTTGTAGGATCCGAGCCAAAATAAGCGAGTCTCTTCAAAGAACCGAAATTCTCATCACTACTACGCGAGCACAAATGCGCATGCGCACTCTAAGTCACTCATTCGCTTCCAGCGGTTCATTCACAAGTTCTCTCATTGAGGGTAATGCAGTAAGTACACTGAATCAAAAGTACACGAGGTATCGAAGTAGCAAGTATCATTCCGTGGTACTGCTGCCGTCCAGCAGGCACGTGGAGGAATGCCAGTATATAATCATAAAAAGCCTCATGTTGTCAAGTGGAGGTGAGCGACGCTGAGCACCAGGCGGCGCCACTGAGTCCAAACGAGTACAAGGCGGCGGTGAAGAAGTTCGGTTCCCATCTGATGTCACGATCCAGCAGCGGGGCTTGGCCGTCTCTTAAAGTCCTCTCATGACTGTGATACATGAATGCAAAACATAGAAATGTTTAAATGCATGTTTGATACAGTTCAAGAAGATGACCGAATAGCACATTTAGCCTTACATTATTTTGTTTTATTATATTTTTTCATTTTATTTATACATATATAGGTATTAATATATATAGATTTTGTATATATACATATATATCCATATTATTATTATATTTGTGCAGGCCACACAGCTAGGATACCGGTGTTCGATTCTGCCCTCCGCCATCTTTGTGTGGAGTTTGCATGTTCTCCCCGTGCATGCGTGGGTTTTCTCCGGGTACTCCGGTTTCCTCCCCCATTCCAAAAATATGCTAGGTTAATTGGCCACATAGGTATGAATGTGAGTGTGAATGGTTGTTTGTCTATATATGCCCTGTGATTGGCTGGCCACCAGTCCAGAGTGGACCTCTTGCCTGAAGACAGCTGGAATAGGCTACCGTGACCCTTGTGAGGATAAGGGGTAAAATAATTAATGAATGAGTATTTTTATCACGTGTAAGGGTTATATTGTGGAAAATCGAGGTGTGCTTTTGATGGAGCGCAACGGTGTTGCGGTACTTTTCCGTTTTCGAAGCCAGCCATTCAAACAATGACAAAACATGCCTGCCGGCTGTCAGCACCTCCAGGCAGCCTCACACTGGCATCGGACCGCCCCCGAAGATGGAGACTCTGAGGAGGTTTGTCAGCGAGTGGCCGACGGCGGCCGTGGACAACATCCTGGGGCTGTTCGGGGGACACCAGCAGAAGATGGAGCTGCAGCGGAGACAGTTGGACGGCCTGAAGGGTGAGGCGGTCCAGTGGGAGCACCCTGCTGAAGGTCAGCCACTTGTCATTAGCAGTGTAGAGGTGTGTCCTTAAATTGCATTTGACTTACATCCACATGAACACCATGGAAACTCTCACCAAGAAAAGAAATGAACAGCAGCTAGTGTATAGCCACCAAGTAAGGTTAGCTTATTTGATCATATACATTCCATAATGTGGTGTACATGAAGGAAGGGTGGGAAAACCTTAACACGCGGGCCACAATGAGGTACAATATTTTGCAGAGGGGCCGTCTATGACATACTTGCTCACGGAGCAACAAAACCAACACACAACACATCCACAACAAGTTAACGCATCAGCGCTAAACATAACATATAACTTAAAATGTTATTTACTAATGCCCTCATGCTGGGTAGTTCAGCTGCAACAACAATATCAACTATGAACAATAAAAGGTTGGATATGAAGAGTATGCTAACGCCACCTTGTTCACTTCCCTGCATGACGACTTCCTCAACATATTTTACATATCATATTGTTGGAAGAATTGTACATAAAGTTATTCTATTTTTACTATATTCTTATGACCTATTTTTACTATATTCTTATGACCTATTTTCTTATGACCTACAAACATTTCATATCACTCACGTAGCAAAAGTAAGATTAATGCTGTGTCGCTTGCACATTTGGTGTACCTCATGATTAGAGAAAAACAGAATGTTCTTTCAGCAGATAGTTTTTATCACACTCTTGTGAAGAGGAAATAGCTGCACGGGTCAGAAGTAGATGTGACCTCAAAGAGTGTGTGTGTGTGTGAGTGTCTCCAGAAGATCACATGCCAAGGAGGAGATACCCACACACTATGGATAACATGCTGTACAAAAGAACCGGTTTCAACTGGAATAGTTAAACCCCCCTTCCCCTTATCAGTTGAAATCTCGTGTAACTAGGGTGTTCCTAACTGAATAAAAGGCACGAAGAATGGGGACTGTTTCAGAGTTGGTAGGAGGATTATAACTGTGCAGTCTCAATCACTCTCCTTGCAAGTAAAAAGAAACTCAACTCTCTCTTTGTACAGGCAGTGTTTTACAAGCGTCGGGGTTTTTAAACCTGACATTTATTTTGGTCCTTCGAGCCGGATTCCAAGACACCTGACGATCCCAGCAGGCAAGCGAGATCCAGGCAAGACTGTGGCCACAGCATTAAGACACTTTCCGGGACTGGTCCCTCTCTTGCGGGCTGGGATCCGAAGGTTGAAGGAAATCCAGAGACGCAGAGATTGTGAGTACAAATTTTGTTTAAAAGGAATGAAAGTGAGAAAAGTAAAATAGAAGAAGAAGAGAAAAAGTAAAATAGAGAAAAAGTAAAAAAGAAGAAGAAGACAAACCCTGACAATTCTAGACTCTATCAGGTCAGACAGTTAAATTCCGTTGGCGGCGTAGACCCCCCTAGTTGAAACAGACTAGTTAAACTCTATGTAGGATGGCGGAGTCCTCTGTGCTGAGAAAAAGACGTGCAAAGTGTGAAAGTGTGAATGTATGAATGAAAATACAATTACCACTAGGTAACTGTGTTTTATACCAAACCAACAAGAAACAAATGGTGAGCCTTTGTGGATGCTTCTCTTCCACCTGAAAAGGTTGAAGAGAATTTTACCACAAAAGGTTGTTGATCTCCATCTTGTTGAAAATAACCCCAGTGTTAGAACACGACAGGTGTTAAGAACCACTGGGTCCAAATTTAGTTCAAAATGGGGAAGGGACAAAGTAAAGAAAAACAAAAAGCCCTTGAAGAACTCTTGAAGCAAAGAGGATAGTCTAGCAGTAGACCCCCTATATTATTGGATAAAATAGCACAAATTCAACGGAAAATTATCCACAGCATGTATTAGGGAGTTACAACAAAACATAAAAAAGAAATGTAAGCAAAACGAGAAGAAAATGAAAAAGGAAGGTTATGAGCAGACACAAGTCTGGATGAAAATAGCAGGACAGCGAGAGGAAGGTGAAAGAAGGGCAAGGCAGGAAAGAGAAGAGAAAAAGCAGAATGAAAAAGAAAGTGCGTTGTTTGGTCTTGTGGAAGGTCAGGTTATGAGGGGCTTGGTAAGTCAGGATAAGAATAAAGATAGACAGATGGTACGTATAACATGGAAAGTGTGTGATGGACAGAGTTGGGATAATATTGTGAGAAAAAGGAACAAGAAAGTGCAGCAGGAGAAGGAAAGACAGCAGAAAGAAAAAGAAAGTCAAGAGAAAGAAAAACCCGTAATGTTTCATAGGAAGGAAGATAATGAATATTCAGGTGCACATAACGTGTTGAGGCAACAATTGGAACAGCCAGTGGGAGCATCAGCACCAAATGAAGAATTAGGAGAGCAACCCCCGCAGTGTACACCTCAAATGACAGACGTAGGATTAGCGAAAGGAGCAGCACCTGTCATAATTAGACCCAAAACAGAGCATCGTCCCAAGATAAAACAATACCCTCTAAAACCAGATGCAATGGCAGGAATAAAGCCAGTGATTGAAGATCTAAAGAAGGCAGGTGTACTAATAGAATGTGCTGACTCCCCAGTAAACACACCAATATTTCCTGTGAAAAAGGCACCTCCATCAACAGGGTGGAGGATGGTTCAGGACTTGATAGCAGTAAACAACGCAGTAATCCAAAGATCTCCGTGTGTTGCAGATCCACACACGCTGCTAAATTTGCGAAATCCAAAAGCTAAATTCTTCACAGTGATAGAGTGATAAGTAGTGATAAGTAATGCATTCTTCTCAGTACCAGTACACAAGGACAGCCAATATTGGTTTGCATTTACTTTCAAAGGAAAAAGATACACCTATACCAGATTACCTCAAGGGTATTGTGAAAGTCCCACAATTTACTCTCAAGTGATTAATTCAAGTCTGTCTACCTTCGAGCCTCCAAGAAAAAGCCAGCTACTTACGTAGTATGTGGATGACATAGTATTAGTAGCATCTGAGACACAGGAAGACTGTGAAGCAGACACTATAGCCTTACTAAAACATCTAGCTGCAGAAGGCCATAAAGTAAGCAAAAATAAACTACAATTCTGTCAAGAAAAGGTCAAATATCTAGGACATCGGCTGAGTGCAGGAGGAAGAACTATATTAGAAGAAAGAAAAAACGCCATATTGCAAGCACCTAAACCAGGGGTGTCAAAGTCAAATGGACGGAGGGCCAAATAAAACATTTGGCCACAAGCCGAGGGCCGGACTGTCCAATCTTCATTAAAACCAAGATTTAACCTACTGAAAACATAACAAATATATTACAATATGATTGGATAAATAAAGCAATATTTTCTTATGACTCTGTCAGTTATTTTTAATTTCAGCAGGCACAAAATACAAATGTCCTTTATATAACATAACATTTATGTTATGAGTTTTTTTTCGACTGGGCTTTTCTGAACAGACTCTGTCGAGATTTGAGGCCTGGTTTTAATTCCTCGACCTTCTGTAGCCTTTGTTCCATGTCCAGAATCTTGTTTTTGTCTGTGTGTTTTGTTTCATGATGCCGTCTCATATTATATTCTTTCATCACCGCCACACTTTCTCCACATAGAAGACACACAGGTTTTCCAGCTACCTCCGTGAACATGTACTCCAACTCCCACCTTGTTTGAAAGCCCCTGTTTTCACCGTCCACCTTCCGTTTTGCCATTGTTGAAGGGTATCTGTGAATTAACTTTTGCTGTTATGCTAATGACTGATGCTGAATGACTGCTGAATAAATTAAGCCGCCTCCCGCTATGCTCCCGCTCGCGCGTCCCTGTTGCATTGTGGGAAATGTAGTACAGTTTATCTGCGGGCCGAATCTAATAATAGGTTAATATCATCACGCGGGCCAGGTAAAACCCTCTCGCGGGCCTGATGTGGCCCGCGGGCCTTGACTCTGACATATGTGACCTAAACCATTGACCAAAAAACAAATGATGTCCTTTTTAGGACTTACAAATGATTGCAGAAGTTGGGTACCAAGTTATGCAGAATTGACGGCACCATTAAACTCACTCATGTACAAAGAAGAATTAAAAATGTCAGACAAACTAAGATGGACAACTGAAGCTGAGGAGGCCCTTTGCAAATTGAAACAATCCATGGTTAGCAGCAGTACACTCGCCCTACCAGATTATCAAAAGGAATTCGTACAAATGGTAGCTTGCAAAGGACATTTTATGACCTCAGTGTTGATGCATGCATGGAAATAAATTGAGGCCTGTGGCCTATTACTAAAACGGATGCAGTAGCATGTGCCTTACCACATTGTGTGAGAGCAGTGATTGCAGCATCACTAGCAGTGACCTCAAGTGCAGACATAGTACTTTTCCATCCTCTCATACTAAAAGTTCCACATGCAGTGTCGGCCCTGCTATTGCAGACAAAGATGAGCTTCCTATCACCGGCAAGACATCTGTCTTGCATGTCAATATTACTGTCACAACCGCATCTAAAAATAGAAAGAGGCACAGCACTCAATCCAGCAACGCTGGTTCCCACAGAAGATGAAGGAGAAGCTAATGATTGTCAATCTCTAGCAGAGCAGACAGCAAAAAGCAGAGCAGACCTAAAAGACACTACCTTTGAGCAAGGAGAAACCCTATTTGTAGATGGCTCATCTAAAAAAGATGAAAAAGGGAAAACCAAAACGGGCTACGCTGTAGTAACACATGACAAGATCCTGAAGGCAGAAGCTTTGCCTCAACACTTTTCAGCGCAAGCAGCAGAATTAGTAGCTCTTACTGAAGCCTGCAAACTTATGAAAGATAAGATTGCGACTATATACACAGATAGTCAGTATGCGTACGCAACAACCCACACATTTGCAGACAAAACAGCCAAAGAAGCAGCACAAAAAGAAACAAAAGTCCTAACATTAACTGAAAAAGAAATAACCGGTGAAATATTACGAGAAATGCAGAAACAGTCGCCTAAACAAGAACAAGAACAATGGCAAAGAAAAGGAGCACAAATAAAAAATGGAATATACACACACCCAAGAACCTATACAAATGGGCAGCCATATTGAGCCATAGGAAGTCACATGTCTCAACAGGAGGGATGGTGGGATTGGTCAGTCAAACATATACAACCTATGGCTTTAATTCGTATTCAAAAGTTTTTTGTAGAGCATGTTTGGTATGTGCAAAACACAACGCTCAAGGTAATCTGAGGCCAAAAAGAGGACAGTTTCCGAAACCAGATTATCCGTTCCAACATATACACATGGACTTCATTGAACTCAACAACAGTGAAGGGAAAAGATTCTGTTTAGTGATAATAGACTCATTTTCAAAATGGATAGAACTGTTTCCTACAAAACATCCAGATGCACAAACAGTAGCTAACAGTAGCTAAAGCTCTATGCAAAGACATAATTCCACGCTAAGGTATTCCAGAAAAAATGTACAGTGATAACGGCACACATTTCGTAAATCAGATTGTAACAAGAATAGGTCAAGCATTCCATATAGACCTAAAAAAAAAAAAAAAAAATCATTGTGCCTACCACCCACAGAGGGAGGCAGGGTTGGTAGAAAGGATGAATGGAACAATAAAAAAACAGACACAGAAAGTGATAAACTATGACTAAATTATGCATCTCCATCTTAGTATTTACCTTAACTGTACCTATTTGCGTCATGATAATAGCATTGTGGTATCTGCTGTAGATTTGTAGCTCCTCAACGACCTTCAGAGGAAGTCCGGCTACAAAGGGGGCTGTAATTCTACTTTGCGGTCATCTCAAACCGGTGAAGATTGAAGAGTGAACCTGACACATATCAAGCAAAAATGTGACCAACACAGCGACCAGTCTAGGGTGTACCCCGCCTTATGCCCGAAGACAGCTGGGATAGGCTCCAGCACCCCCCGCGACCCTCGTGAGGAAAAGCGGTAGAAAATGAATGAATGAATACTATTGGAAGTTCCATTCTTTACCTTGTATGAACCTGAAGGCTGGAATCCAGCGGCACCCGCCCCCTCGCTGTACTCATTGGTTTCGTCCACATCACGTGGTGGACGTTTGCTCAAGTTTGGGGGCGTGAGTATCACGCCTGTAGAGGGCGCTCGTCTGCCATGTCCTGGCTCCACGAGGATTTGGTGAGCGCTGAGCATTTAGTTTGAGCATTAGTTTGTTTGTTTCCACCTTAGCGGCGCCCCCTGTGGCCCGGAGCTAGACCCGCTACTGAATTCGTATCATGTATCACCACACCACTTGGTGTTGTATATGAGACAATTGTCACCATCGGTACTACAGCTGCACTTTCCTGCACTTTTAGCTAATACATGAATAAAAGGTCCAGGTCTATCCCAGCTGCCTTTTAGGTCACCCATCAATCACAGGTAATATCCACACAGGCATTCACACCTATGGACTAATGAAACCTTACTAGCATCTGTAGAATATCTTTGAAAGTTCATTTGTTAAGAGTACTTCAAATAAGACAAGGTTGCCCAATTTCTCCTTTTTTGTTTTTAATTGCAGCTGAGATGTTGAACCTACACATTGTAAACTGTATTCATGTGCAAGGAATCAGTATTGGAGAGCGCTCATTATTAATTAGTCAACTAGCAAATGATACGTTTAAATTTCTAAGAAATGATCAGCAGATCCCATCAGCCTCGGAGAGTTTGGAGGCTTTTGAAATTTTGTTCATTCATGAGACAGACAAGCAATCGGTCTGCGGAATTACTGTTAAAAACTCTCTTCGGTATCTTGGGGTTGCAATCCATAGTGAGCGGCTAACTGAGAACTTCTCTCCAAAAGTGGAGAAGGCTAAATCTGTATTCAACTGTTGGCTTCAGAGGGACCTCACCTTACAAGGAAGGATAATGCTCTTCAAGGCTGATGGGATTTCTAGAATGGTTTATCCTGCCCTATCACTATATGTTGACAGAAAAACGTCCTCCGCCATCAACACTACATTATTTCAATTCTTATGGAAAATAAAACAGAGTATATTAAGAGGAACACAATGGTTAGAAATTATTCTGAAGGAGGATTCAATGCCATTGACTTTGAAACTCTCAACCATATGTTCAAAATAAAATGGGTCAAAAAATGTCTGATGTGTGAAAAAAAGTCCTTGGTTTGTTTTTCCCAACCTTTTGTTTGAAAAATGTGGTGGCCTCAAGTTCCTGCTGACTTGTATTTTTAAATGTTCCAAAGTTACCCGTTAGGTTATCCCTTTTTCACAAGCAAGCAATGGATTCATGGAAGTTGGCCTTCAAACACAACTTCTCTCCTCACAAATGGATTATGTGGAATAACCAATACATTTTGCACAGAAACAAGTCCATGTTCCACAAACAATGCCTGGAAAGAAACGTCATTTTTTTCTCTGATTTCTTTGATAGAAATGGAACATCATGCAACTATCACATGTTTGTTCAAAAACATAATATCCACATGAATCCTGTTGATTGTGAACGAGTGATTAAGGGAATCCCAGCCCAGCTTTTGCAGCTGTTTAAATCATCTCTCCAGGGTGGGCTGATGGAAGGAGTTTCTCCAAGTTTGATGACTGGTGGAAGGAGCATTCTTGACTGTAAATGTGATAACAATCACATAAGGAACACGCTTAGTTTAGATAGAGGTTGCCCTCCGACGGCTCTTGTATTTTGGAGGAACTCCTTCCCTCACATTCCCTTTGGAAAGCTATGGAATGAACACAATCAGTTTTTATTCCAAACAAAGTGAAAGAACTTCACATTAAAACAATCCACAATTTTTACCCTTGCAACTCACGTTTAGCCAAATTCATGGAGGGGGTCTCGTCACAATGCTCATTTTGCAAAATAGAAGAGGAATCAATAAGGCACTTATTCTACGAATGTCCCATTTTTCAAACATTTTGGACCGAAGTTTCTATTTGACTTTTTATGTCTTTTAATAAACGTCTTGACATCAAAATGGAAATGGTCTTGTTTCTACAATGCAACCTTCGTAAAGATTTACAGAATGCTGTGAAATGTCTTTGTTTATTAGGAAAATTCCATATTCACAAACCAGAGTCATGTTATGCAAGCCAAATATTCACCGGTTTTCTTCTGAACTGAAAATATTATATGAATCACTGAAACTGATTTTCAAAAACAGAAAAGCACTGAAAACCTTTCATACATTGGAGAACGTTCTAAAAACAATTCGTATAAAGAACAAGCTGACATGTTTTCTATTTTTATTTTGTTGTTCTTATTTTCAAGTATTTTCAGTATCCCTTGCACATTCCTTTCTTTGTTTTTTATTTTTTTATTTATGTTGACATTGTTCTGTAGAATTGCACTTTTATGTTCCTGTAATTCTGCTCTTGTTCTTGTTTTGTACAATTTAAGTTTGTAAAAAAAAGAGTAGTTCAACTCAAAACGTGAACGATTTCTATAGATTCACTGACTATTAGTTGTTTGGATGATTATAGTTTACAGCAAAGTCGGTATGTAACAACTTATTAGATAGATATAGTCAATTACTGGTTGACTGACATTACCGACTGAGAGCGCGTTCTTTAAATATTTTTGCCCCCGTCGGCCACCGTACGTCTTGGCGCCGTACTACCGGTATGACCTCAGGTGACGTTGTTATGTTCTTGGCAGGCAGCTGCATTGCGCGAGACTTTCTCTTCAGCCTCGTTCCGTGACGTAGGACATCTTAACATGTTTAACTCATATTTTTGTTATGAGTTGAATATGTGTTCGTTTTGATAGCCACCAACTTGACTTTGTCGCCAAATGGAGAAAGTGACATTCTTTCTTCTTCTTTGCTGTCATGTCGTATCTCCCGGTAAGAATACTTGAAAAACTTGGTTTTGTTTTCGTATTGATTAACCGTGTAGTGTAACGTCAAATTAAATATATATTTTTAGATGGTTAGCGTAACTTAAAGCTAGAAATTAATAAACATGATCTAAGTTGTGCTTAGTGGCTAACTGTGTTAGCGACTTGATACCAGTGTGATTTTCTCAGAATTCTCTGTTGTTTAGTAGGGGTGCATGATAATTATCCCACAAATTTAAGGAAATTATGGTGTCATACCGATAAATCCGATAACATTAAAATAGTTCTCATAACGGATAATTTTAAAACAGGCTTCAATGAGGCGAGATCACTCTTACTGTGTGGGTGAGCAAATCAAGCGCTCCTTTTTTCTGCCTGATGTTAACAGCCTGTCGGAACCTCCCCTGAGCTCACTTGTAAACAAACATTCATTTTCTGACGAATACATCTCGTGTACTAGTTGCACCGAATGCTCCGCAATGAGGGGAAAAAACATAGAGCACACAATAAACTTTATCAGCCGCCTGAAACGCCAGCGACACTGCCGCAAAAGTGTGCCCGAATTCAGTGCACCTTGCTGGGCCACGCCATGTGGCCCCTCCCCCTCTATGCTCCCCTTCTGGTAGTTGTCACGTCATGATATTTCATCTGGACTAATCAACCGGTGCACTTGCTCACATCCTCATTTCTTCCAGTCCTTCTTACCTCCCGGTGTGCATAAAAAACACTTACTTGTAATTTTAAAAGTAGATATAAAAATGGTTATCTGTACCATATCTGCCTTGCGAAACAGTAAGTTATCAATTTGAAAAAAAGATATGGAGTATCTCCATTGTTTCAGATGACAAATAATCAAGCCTTAATTTAAAAAAAAGGCAATGTGCTAAGTGTGACTTCCTGTTCCTGTCGACATGAGTGATGCACTCCTTGTGGCATGTGTACACGGTGACCACCGGCATCGCCAACCTTCCCGACATGGTGGCGGTGGTGGTCGTTGACGGGATCCCCACGGATCACTACGACAGCCTCACCAAGACGGCCGTGCCCAGAGAAGCTTGGATGAACCGCATCACCCAGTTGGACCCCGATTACTGGAAGACGCAAACATCCTTCTGGGAGGGCCAAGACCACTTTGGGAAAATCAACATTGACATTCTTGGGAAGCGCTTCAACCGCACTCAAGGTTCCATTAGCATTAGCATTAGCATGGGTCATCATTCGGAGTGAGTGAAGTTCTCCTGGTGTGTGTGTGCATGTGCGTGCTGCAGGCGTGCACGTGTTCCAGGTGTTGCACGGCTGCGAGTACGACGACCAGACGGGCACCTTCAGCGGTTTCAATTATCACAGTTACGACGGAGATGACACGTTGTTCCTGGACATGAAGGAGCGGCGTTGGATCTCCTTGAAGCCTCAGATGGACGTCACCCAGAGGAAGTGGAATGACAACACGGGTTGGATGGAGTTCATGGAGCACCGCCTGCTGGACGACTGTCCTCGACGCCTCAACAACACGCTGGAATGCGGAAAAAGTGTCCTGCAGAGAATCGGTAATTAGTCTGCACCACCGGGAGAGGGGGGGGCGTTCCCGAGGCCGCTGCCCATGTTGTCAACTGTCCCTCCAGAGCGCCCCATGGTGTCCCTGCTGCAGACCAGGCCTTCGGCAGTGGTCACGTGCCACGCCACCGGATTCTACCCCGACATAGCTGACATGTTCTGGAGCAGAGACGGGAAGCAGATTTACGAGCTCGTGGAGCACGGCGAGCTCCTCCCCAACCACGACCACACCTTCCAGCTCAGCGTGACCTTGGAGGTGAACACGCTGCCGCCCCACGACTGGCACAGATACGCCTGCGTCTTCCGGCTGTCCGGGCTCCAGGAGGACATCGTCGTCCCGTTGGACGCGTCCAAGATCATGACCAACTACGGTGAGTGTGTGTGGCACTAAAATACCCTTCTGTAACCGTGGTAACCGGTGACTTGGCTTTTTTGCTGCAGTGAAGCCTCTCAACATCGCCATCCCTGTGGCCACGCTCGTCGCCGCCATCCTCGTGGCAACAGCGGCGGCCATCGGCATCTACATTTGTAAGAAGAGACGAGGTGAGTGATGAGCAAGTCGTCATAGCAAAGTGCAAACACACCATCACTCTTCTTTGTTTCTCTTCTTCTTTCAGCTCACAAGGCCCAACGTGGTGAGTGTTACGAGCTAGCAAACATTAGCACGTAAATGATGGGGGTGTCACCACCCACCCACACAAAGAGACTGTTTGACTGAGGAGACGGCTACGGTGACCGAGAGGTGCAAAACACAATAACAAAAAGCAAACCACATTACAATCCACCAGCCAAAAGAGGATTATCTCAGAATGTTAGACTCTTCGAATGAATTCCCGGATCCAGACTGCCAAACTTGAATCAGTTCTTCCATTTCCCACAATTCCTGAACATTTCATCCAAATCTATACACACAGACATGCATCAATGTGAGTGTCTGTATGTGCCCTGTGATTGGCTGGCCATCAGTCCAGAGTGTACCCCGCCGCTCTCTCTCAAAGACAGCTGGGATAGGCTGCAGCACACCTCCGGGACATTAGTGATTGCCTGCATCTTGTTACCTTTTAACCTGCCGAGTTCTTGTGACACCCCCGCTAGTAAACATTAATGATCATGCAATAATGTGCATCCATGATGATGTCACATGACCCGCCGGTGGGCAAACACTGATTGCTTGATGCTAGGTACTTTTGTGGGGGGGTTCATCATGTACTCATCACCAGTGGATGAATACAACTTTGCAGGAAGTGACGAGGACGTCCAACAGATGGAGACGCTGCAAGGATGCAGACCCTGAGGACACGTCTTAGCGGACAAAGACAGGAAGAAGACGTTTCTCTCGGCTGGTGTGGCGAGTCGTACGTGTGGAACCTTCAATCCCTGACACGAGCTGACGGCTCAGCTCTTAGCTTCTTGCCTAACTCTTGAAGTAACTGTTATGTGGCACGCCATGTAGTTGAAGGAAAAGAAGAGGCACAGAGCCAATCAGGTTTGGTGTAGTCTTGAGGAATCTATTTTAAAGTCAAGTACTTTCCAATGTCAAGTGTGGAATGAATATGCTTGGATATGAATGGTGTCCATGCCAACAGCCTTGGCGCTACATACTTCCATAGAATATGGAGCGTCATCAGGAATATAAAAGATTAACCAGGTTATTTGGACCGTACCATTCACAGGCAAATGTAAGGCCACCTTCAGTGCATCCTTCCACCTTTGTGCCTTTTTACTCTCTTTTCCCTTTGCAGATGTCATTGACATGTAGCTGATTTCGTCATGTATTTAGTAAACGTGGCCTTAATTACACCGATAATTAAGGCCATTACAAAGTTCCAAACAAACTGGTGCTCGATCGCATCAGAACCGAGTAAGTAAATCCAGTAAGTCTTAATTGTGGTGGATTGAGCCTCCCTTCAAGAACCAGCCCAAATTCGGCCACACATCACAAACTCTGTACGTTCTTTCAGTAACGTCATACTTTTCCCATCATTATCAGTCGTTAAACCTCAAAGGGGACACTTGGATCCGGAATTACGTTAGATACCGTAACATTGAAGAGGCACAAAGTCCAAATTGATTAAAGCGATACTGCGTCAACCTAGCTAGTAGCGGATATCTTGCATGACTCTTCAAAATAAGAGAAGCGCATTTCTGACCTGACAATGTTGGCATTCATTCCTAGAAATGGTACAACGTTGTGTCGCAGTGGATATTTTACAGGCAACTGTAATACAAATTGAAGGGCAGGGTAGAAGATAACATCCGGTCCAACTGTTGCTCTACGATTACTGGTACACCGGGTTCTATCACCCATGCGCACTGTTTGTTCTAGAACTAAACATTGTCATGTCATACATTATCGATTGTGATGCTCTTAATTTGAAGATTCAACGCTAACATCGGGTACTAGCTGACGACTCACTTTTAATCACACTTTGGACTTTGTGCCGCCTAAACGTTATAGTATCTAATCTAATTCTGGATCAAGTTGTCACCATTGTGGTTTAATACCCATAACCATCTTCGCTAAAGGTTGTTGCTCCCCCCCAGGTCTGAGAATATGTGACTGGGGATATGGAACCAGATGTTACTGTGGTTCTTGAAGAATGGCATCAACAGCTTGTGGTCCTCCCTCTTCCAATAGTTTCATGAACTGGCCTTGTCTAATATGGCGTGTCTTTTCTGAGGAAATCCAAATTGAGCCTGATAATAGATTGGATTGCTGATGTAGGAATGAAATTTAAAAAATCTGGATGATGTCCTGTTTATATCCCTATTAGTCATGTGATTACATTGATGAGGCTGTTTCCAAAGGTTGCTAGCTCTGAATAGCTCTTCATTTACTATGTTGGATTGAGATTTGACCTACTTTAAGTTTTGTAAAAACATTGTTGTTTTCACAACACGACCTTGGTTAGCCTTTACAGTCAAGCAGGGAATCCCCGTCAAGTTGTAAAAGGTGTTCAGATGCTCTGTCTTTGCTGCTTTAACGACAAGGCCCTCCCGGCCAGCAGGTGGCGCCGCCGCGACATGGCCGGCAGCGCGAACGGACACCCGGAAGTGGTGCAGAGAAGCAAAGGAGCGATTCATTTGAGCTTGGGGCGACATTAGAACCGCAGGTCAGGATGACCAAAGTTGAGATGCTGCGCCTGCTAATCAACCAGCGGCTCACCGAGGTCGCAGACGAGATCTTCGGCGTGTTCGGCAGAACTATCGCGGAGTTCGAGGAGGAACTGTGCCGCTCCAGGCGGGAGATCGAACGTCAGCGGCGGTTGCTGGATTTCTCCTGCAAAACGACCAGCAGCGCAGGTCTGAAGATACTTTTCACCCTTTTCTCCTTCTTGGAACCTTTCGGACCGCCTTCAAGGGCCAGTCGAATCGGGACATGTTTAGAATGCTAGCTAGCTGTGTGGTTAGTGGAGGTAAACAACCAGGGCCGGGCTTGTGCTTAGCTTCGTCGACATTTGCTACAAGACTACATGACGTCAGGCCACTTAAACAATCATTCTGCTTAAACGAATGTTGTGATGTCACTTCCCGTCAGCGCCCAGTGAGCCGCAGGATTGGACGTCCGGTGTGGACCCGGAAGAACGCGTGCCCCCTCCCATCAAAGAGGAAGAGGATGAGGACCAGCAAGATGACACGCCTCCAGGTTCCGAGCCCGGTGGCGTGTTCTCATTCCCGAGTGGTGACTTGGTGGAGTGGCCCGATGGCGTCCACGGCCAGGACACGGACAACTCCGACCCTCAGCCGGGAACGTCGGTGCAGTACACCTGCGTGGATCCGGTGCCGCCACCGCCCAATGAGGAGCTCTCGTACATCTGCAGCATCTGTGGACGGGCCTTTGCCCGGCGAGGGCCGTGGTCTAAACACATGCGGGACCACGCCAAGCGGGACATGAACAAAGCGGACAAGTCGTACATTTGCACCATCTGCGGGAAGAGGCTGACCCGCTTCGACGGCTACCGGAAACATCTGCGTGTGCACACGGGAGAGAGACCATACAGCTGCGCTGCCTGCGGACGCCGCTTCAGCGACAACTCCAACTACAGGCGACACGCTCGAACCTGTGTTCAAATTTCACAAGGCACGGCCCACACGTGACTGCTTTTATTTTGACACTTTGTAGCAACAGGAAGTCACCTCAAATGACCACAAGGTGGTGGTGTTTCATCACCGCGCTACCTCACTGACTCCTGTCATTCAGGTGTTGACCACAGGGTGGCGATGCTGAGATGTAAACGCAACACTCGGGCGAATACTACTGAGTCAGTGCACTTCAATTCAAAGTATTCTGTGTACTTAATTCCTGATCCATCCCAAATCCATGACTGTTGGCACACCAAGTGTGCACACACTGTGCTCTTGCCAAGTTATTGCGGGTCCGTCACTGCGCGCTCACCATTAACAGCATTCTGAGTATAACTTCTCGGTACTGGCAGTAAACCTCTCGTGGGAACACACGTGGGTACTTGGACGGATGCCAGTTTTTGTGTAGCTGTGCCAAAGTACTTTGGCGAACCTCACTCCCTGATGCCTTAAGAGCTGCACTGGACAACTAGTTGACAGCTCAGCTCTTGGCTCATTGGCTAGCGTTACTCGACTCTCAATCGGTGGTGACCGGTGTGTGCGGGTCCGGGCCCCGGCTGAACTGTCTTGCTGGGCTTGCGTCTCAATTGGTGCACTTCCGCACTCCAGCTCAAAGAAACTCTAGTGGTTGGAAGGAACCATTAAAAAGGGGAGGAAGGTAAATACTGGAATCAACAACGTTTACCCGGGAAGTAAATCCAGTGCGTACAAGGTATACTTTAAAGTGTACTACTGGTCGTATTCCATTTGCAATGCCATAGAAACCACAAAAGACCAGAGGTAATTGCTTTTCCTCTTCAGCATTTCAGTGTACAAGCTTCAATAAAAACTGACTTGAATCTTTTTGTTTGTTTGAAAACTTTATTTGAATTCCAAAAGTAGCAAAGTCTCCAGCAACATGCTAACGTCTGCTGTTAGTCTGTGTTATTGCAAGAAGCCCGCCCGCCCCGCCCCGCCCCCGAGCCAGGCGACACATACCAATATGGTACAAAACATTGTGGTGAGAGGTACCTCAGCCTGATGGTGATGAGATGCCGAGTGGGAGGGGCTGTTCTTTTGGAGGGGCCCATCATGTTCCGTCATCATCCGGAGACCGATGGGTTCCTCTCCAGCTCCGCCCCCAGCATGAAGCGCTCGTTCCGTGTCAGTAGTTGGACCTGGGTGCCTCAGAGAGCGGCGATGTGGCCACGTTGGGAAGGAACAAGGGTTTGGGCGGGACCTTGGGTTTCAGAGAAACCGACCGCCGCACGATGGCCGCCCGCTGGGCATGCAGTCCTTCACTGTAGCTGTGTTGTCGCGTCAAACATGCGTTGGCGATGGGGGGCCCGTTGCTGCTGCTGTTGGTGTTCATCCTGGCGAGGAATGACGGCGCCCCCCGCTGGTCGAAGCTGTGGTGACACGGCACGCCGCTGGCCATCTTGACCAAGGCATGTCGTTGCAAGTGTCCTGGCATTTCCAAGAACCGCGAGGACGGGATTGCGGCCTGGCTGGAGAAAGAGGAGGCAGAGTTTCGAGTAGGCGTGTCCAGTCGTTTGGAAAGGCCATCCCACAAGGGCGTGGAGGCGCCATAGTAGGAAGCCGATTCTGTCTCTGGGATTCGCTGATGCTGATGTTGGCCGCCGTCGTGGTGTTGGTTGCCTTGGCGATGGCTGTGGTTGAAGCCATGAGGATGATGATGCCCCATGGAGGAAGATGACGACGTCAAGACTTTGATTCCTCCGCTTCCCGAGGCGCTGACCTCATGGATGTGCTTGAGCAGCTCGTCCAGCGCCGATACGTCCACGGGTGCTGGGGGGCAAGACTTGTGGCAGTGATGGACGTCTCCTATGACCTGCTCGTCACTCCAAGCCTTTCCATCCTTGCTCTGACTGTTGCCGTGGTGACATAGCAGCAAGGTGGGTGGAGACTTTCCCGTCACTGCCTTGGCGGCGTCTGGCGCCATCTCATAGGGAAGATGCTGCCCGACCTCGCCCGTCTGCTTTAGGAATTCTGGGCTGGGTTCCGGCGTGGCAAGACTCGACAGCTCGACATCCTCCTGAGGCGGAACGTCAGTTAGAGACCCCCGGACTTCGGTACCAGTTCTAAGCAGTAAACCCTGACATCAAGCAAGCAAAAATACTGGGACACTTACAGGAAGTGAAAATGTCAATTCTCCAAAATAATAAAAAGGGAATCACTGAAGTACAGTGCGTCCCGATACTTTTCTCAAGTATGAAGATACTGGCCGGTACCTGGGACAGAGGAAGGTTCTGGTTTGCGGCTGGGATGAGGTGCGGTTCGATGCCCCCGTTGGGGATGAAAGATGTGTACATCTTTGGACACACGGACACGTCCGTTTTTTCTTCCTGGAGGAGAGGAATGAAAGTGCATCATCCAAATGTTACTTCCTGTGTTGCTATTTGGTGGTCACGCCCCCAGGGACTTGTACCTTGGGCTGCCCATCCAGGAGGCCGCTCAGCTTGGCGAGGGAGCGCAGGGACATGGCGCGTGGCAGCGCTGCCTCTGGGTCTTTGGACAACTTCCCATCGTGGCGGGTGGAGCTGCGGCCACAGTAACACGAGGCCAGGAAAGCCGACAAGATGGCGCCCAGGAAGAAGGCGAGTAGCACGCAGGCAAGCAGTAGCGTGTAATGCACATGAGCGGCTGAGCGCTGGTCCACGTCGGGAAGACGCTGGATGCCTAGAAGATACGCCACAGACGTGAAAAGTCCTGCATCCTGGACACGTAGTGTGGGCCCATGGAGTGTGGGCCCACGGAGTGTGGGCGGCGGCTCTTCTAATGTGCTTGACTTGAGGGTCCTTACCGTATGCTGAGTCGGCGGGCGACTCCCGGTCACTTGAGGCGTCCAAGATGTCAGCTGCAAAAACACAAAAACGACGTTTAAGTTTTGGCGTCACGGTGACAGCCGTGACACATCTCACCGTGGCAGGCGGTCGCGGTCAAGTGGTCACCCTCAATGTCTTGGTCAAACCCCGCCCTGCAGAGAGGGGGAGGAGGCAAGTCAGCTGGCCATTGTTCTTTTCGGGGCTCAACGGCCGCGCTCGGTTCATCACACCAAAGAACTCAGATGATGGACTTCATCTGGCGCCACTCACACAGGTGGCGAACCAGGAAGTCGTCAATGATTGCAACTCATGTAAGAAAGAGACAGGAAATAGAAGCCTACTTGAAACCAGGTGCCATGTTCGTGCACCTCCCCGTGCGCAACCAGATGCAGTAGGGGTCACGGGAGGTCAGACACGCCCTGCAAAACAGAAAGCACTTTATTGTGTAAATCTTCATACACTGTGCACATGGGCGGAGATTTTCCTTTGAAGGAATCCAACAAAACACACAGAAAGGCTTTTCATTGATTTGTGGGAATTGAACATGGCCGGACGGAAGAAGGAACGCGGACCAGACACGGACTGCGTCCTTGCGTGTTTGACTCCTACTTCTTGCACGCGCCGTGTCGGCTGCAGCGGCTGAGCGGCACTCGGATGACGCAGTTGGGGAAGGCCACAAACAAGGCGTGATGGTCCTTGTCCAGCTCCAGGCCCATAACCCTCCTGTCCCCTCGGCCCTGAAGGCCACACCTGGATGGAGCCAACAGGAGTTACGAGTGCCAGCGTGATGAAGAGTGCCACCTTCCCAAAGAAAGAAGCAGTTGCTCGCCTGGACGGGTCGTAGGCGTCTATGTCCTCCAGAAGTTTGGAGCCGAAGGTGTCATTGGAAAGCATGCCGGCCAAAACCTTCAGGACTCTCCCGTCATCGGACCCCAGGAACATAACGGTCCGATCCTTGTAGGGGCCGGCCGCGGCGTCCACCACAATCTGGGTCAGCTTGGACCTACGAGGAAGACAACAGGCAGTCCACAGCTAGCTATCTGCCAATCATCAACAAGCTAATGCTAATTTTTATGACTGAGTCTCTTGGTGTGAAGGAAGACGAGGGATTTCAAAATAAAAGTGTGGATGATGCCACCAGAGATGAATACGGCTAATAAATTCTGTTGAATCCTGTTCACTTTCCAGAAGATCCTACCCGCTGGACGTCCGGGTGAAAGATGGCCGATGGTTGACGGAGGGAACTGCTTCATCCATCAGAGGGTGCGACTTGATAAAAGTCAACGTTTCATCCGGGAATTGAACAGAAGACTTGTAGTCGGCCAACGGGCCCTCGCCGGCGCACAGACCAGGTCTGCAACATTTACAGAAGACACTCCGTTCAACTCTAACGTGACCTCCAGCAGTCGGAAAGAGACGAGGGCCTGTCCTTTCACCTGGGCCTGGGAACCTGCTCATCTGGCACCGTAGTCCACGACGAGTCGCTGTTCCGCTGCTCCTTAAACCTCCCGTCGAACACCTTCTCGACATCATCCATGTAGAACGCGCAAACCGCAGAGCCAGGGATGCTGCCGACACGCAAGTGACACGTGACCAGGTGATCACCTAACTCTTCTGCTCACTTCCTGCTGGCACCGCAAGTTGGCAGGCTAGCATTAGCATCAAGTCCGGCGTCCGTCACTGACCTGTTGGCCTGCGTGGTGAACACGCCGACCACAGCAGGCCTGCCGTTGATCTGAAGCACGTTGGTGAGCGACTGCAGCACGTCGAAGTAGAAGAAAGAATCCCCCGGAACCGAACAGTTGAGACGGGCCTGTGCCGAGACCAGAAGCAGGTCTTATTTTAGCGCGACCACAGTCCTACTTCCTGCCTCAGGTCCCCTTGAGGCGCCGCCCACTTCAAAATGATTAGTCAGGTCACCTTGAGAAAGGAAGTCCAGTACTTGTCCAGAACTCTCGGAGAGCCGCCGTTATCGTTCTTACACACTCGCGCCACCCGAGAAAACACAACCTGTGGACAGACGTGTCCGGTCAGAGCTGGATCGCCGCCATGGCGTCCCAGGTAAGCGCCCACGTACCTTCCCCAGGGCGGTGTACTCCACGGCTATCTCGCTCAGGAAGAAGTAGACGTAGCTGCCGTAGTCGATGGCATGCAGGAAGTGCGGCTCTGCGGAAACAAAACAGATGATTTTCATTCTTCCTTTTTCTTTTCTTTCACGCGTCTTCAAAAGCCAACCTTCCTCCGGTCACATGACCCACCTCGGAGCCACTTGGAGTCGTACTTGACAGTCCTGAGGACAGGCCGCCCATCCCCGAGGCTCCGGTAGATGACAGCATCACTGGCCAGGAAGTCGGTCATGGTCGCCGAATAGAAGTCTCCGCCTGTCACGTAAATCGATCACTTTATGCTCTGGCGTCACAAGATGGTGGATGCAAGTGACAGAAGCTTCTACTGCGAGCGACTTTACCGGCAAACAATCCCACGTTGGACTGACCCGACTCGAAAGGACAACGAGCCTGGCCCACCACGTCCGACCCCACCTGCTCCAGCGTCGCCATCTGTCACCAAAAGACAGGAAGTGGGGTCACGTCCAGGAGGTCAAGGGGCGTGTTTACCTTGTAGTTCCGGCAGGTGGGGTTGAAGGCGTTGGTCCCGCAGGCAAACAGCGTCTCATCGTCTCGCACCACCAAAACTTTCATGTAGTTGTAACATTCGTCCTGGAAAAGCCACACTTCAAACACTCGCTGGCGGCCCGAGGATGAACGACGCAAGGAAGAAGTCCACAAACTCACGCTGTTCTTTCCTCGGACTGTACACTTGCTCACGTCTTTGGAGCGCCACGCCAGCGTCTGAAACAGGAAGTACACCAACGGTTTAGCTTCCACGATGCTAACCTTTTCGGCAACGACATTCCGGGCGTCACCGGAGTCGCACGCCGCGAGACACACACAACTAGAATTTTAATTATAATTTAATTTAAATTTTAATTTCACTGTTTCATACACGTTTTTGTTTAAATATATTTGGAGAACAATTCCCAAAATAAAGCAAACCAAAAGGCAGCTGTTGGATGCCTTTGTTGGACTCACCAGCTGAGGGACAAACGCCTCCGCTGCCGTCGTGAGGTTGACTGCAAACACGTGATCCCTGGCACACATAAAACACACGTTATGCACATCCCGTATGGGGGGCTGCACGTGTGCGTGTACCTGCCGGTGATGAAGAGCATGTGGTTGACGCGGAGCATCCTCTGAAAGTCCAGACGGGTGTCGTTGTCCTGCGGGAGTCCTTGGAATCTGGCATAGTGGCGCGACTCTACGATGTGACAACACGGTGACAGACCTGACGGCACGGACACGCCCACCAGCCGTCATCGCTACTCACGGTCCCGGTCCACGACGCTGATTGGCTCCAGGTCCCGCGGGAAGGTCGAGACGGAGGTGGACTCCCAGGAAGGGAGCAGGAGCAATGTCAGCATCCATGATGGCAGCCCGCCGGCCATTTTGCGGGAGGGTAGGGGCGGGGTCAGCAGGTCATAGTGGGTGTCGCCTGGGAGAAAACAGGAAGCGTCAGAACATGGATGTGTGTGCATTCAGCCAGAATGGCGTTCATGTAGAACTTCCAACATGGCCACCGATCTGCTGAACATCCAAAGTGGATTTAATGTTTGGGTCCAGAATTGAGACATCTTGTTCCACTCGCTGCCGCCGCCCCTTTCCTGTCACTCCAGCTCACCGCCGCTGGGGACCGTCTGTCATTTTTACGGTGGGACTAATGTGGCCGCCGCTCAATTTATGTCCCGCCTCCGTAAATCTCATCTGCTCGTGTTCATCAGGACAGTGGAGCCATTCTACATCCGTCAATGTTACAAATGACTCTTAATGGAATTAACAAAACCCCATCACGCACACGCACACACACACACACACACGGTGTTTGGTCCTACGTTCCTTCCTCATTCTTAAAGGTCACTTCCTCGGCTTGGCCGCATCTCATCAGCTGCAGCGCGTGCGCTCACTTCCTGTCACCTTTTCAAGTCCAAATGTTGTTGTGGTCACTGATGGTTCCCTGTGAGGCAGACCAAGGCAGGTGTGCGTGGACACAAAAGCCCACAAAAAGTAGGCTCCATTCAATCAGGGATGAAGTTCTCGGGTTCTCGGCGGGGCTCCCTGTGCCACGCCATGAAGACCCCTGGCCAAGCCTAGACACCTGTTCCTGCGGTGGACCGACTTGACGTGGGATCAGAATCCGCTGGGCTAGGGTCCAGCTCCCCGTAGAAGAGGAACAGGTGTTGTCTTGTACTCACCGTCGGCCGGGATGGTCAGCTGACAGGAAGTGGTGAGAACGGCAGGAGGTGGGGGTTGACCCCCTCAGTGGTGCTGCAATGACACACACACACAAAAGACTGGTTCAACAGGACAGCACCGACACCGAGACTTGACTTCCTGTCACCGTGGCGACATGAGTGCAGACGTCCCCCCCCGCCGTGCTCGTGCTCGCTCAGGTCACATGACGTATAGCTTGAGGGGGCAACCCAGGACTCAAGTCCACCTGAGGAAATGCGGACATCTCACTGAGCTCCCGCTGAGCATGCTGGGAAGGAAGCATCAAAGGACGGATGAGACGGCAACGCTCCGTCTAAACCTCCAAAAATCTAAACAGGATCCGATTAACGGAGACATGGCGACACAGCAGGACCCCTGAACACGCACACACACACACACACAAGGACGCTAATCTGCCATCAGCCACATGTCTGATATCCTGGCCTTCTTGAGGCCCAGTAGGATCTCAGGGTTCCACTTCCTGTCACATCCAGGTAGCTTTGCCTCTGCACGTGCTACACAAAAAAGAGACGCCATTGCTCGCACTCAGGTCCGTAACAGGAAGTCCGGTCCAACGTGCATCACATGACAGGACACAGAGACACTTCCAAGGCCTAAAAGTTCCACCCTGCTCGTATTTGAAAATACGAGCACCGCAACAGCAAAGATCCAACTACTTCCTGAGGACAGTGCGCACGTAGCAACCAGCATAGCAACCAGCTCCTGTCACCTCAGGCCTCCTGGGGGGGGGGGGGGAGATGTGCAGGAAATAGACAGAGATGCAGGAGGAGTCCTAGGAACATCTTTGGATCCAATTTCAAACAATTCCAAGCGTCCTGGCGTGGCTCCGCCCACTCGGCCATGCTGGAAGGCCCAAAAGGACGAACACGAGTCGAGCCTTACCCGAATTCAGAGCGATGCCGAGTGGGTACGTTTGTGATGGACGGCGGTCCGGCCCGGTGTTCCCTGCATGTCCATGTCGTGGACCAGTCACGTACGAGTCGTTGCTGACATTCCTGCCGTCGGGCTAAATCTGCATTCGCTGGCCGTTGAGCCTCTTTAGGGGATCAACGGCAGGAATTAGGAAGGAAGCTCTGGAAACCACTCCGGCATGCCGGCAAAAGGAGGCGGGGCCTGTTGCTCCTGTCAAAGGATGTTTACGACAGCGGCGACGTGCACGAGAACCTCAATGGGCACATCTCCAAGAGGTGCCAACGCCAGGAAGCAAAGATTGATGGAGAGGAAAACAATGGAGGGAAGGCGAGGGGGGGCCACTTAAGCTAATTAATGGATCAGCGTGCATGTTGGCTTCCAGGGGGCTTATGTCCTCATGCATTAGACCAATGAGGACCCGCCCCCGCCAATCAGCACTCGGCTGGAAGGAAACAAGGATGTTTCGTTGGTTCTTGGTAGTCCTGGCTGATGATGTCTTTGACCACGCCCACACAGGTCAAGTCCTTCATCCTTTCGGGTGGGGGAGGGGTATTTGAGGACACACAAAGATGAGGAGGTCATGGGGGGCGGATAAAAGAGGGAGGCGGTCCCAGTTTATCAGATTTAATCCAAAAACAGACGAAGAGGAGATTAAGCTCTCAGCCACTTCCTGTCTTCAGTGTGGTCACAAAGTCAGCCCTCAGCCCTCAGTCAGCCCTTCCAGGCAGACCTGCGGGACTCCTTCAACCAATAGCTGCCGATTATGCGCAACTCCACAACTTCCCCGAACGTTTCCCTGGCCAGAACTCACACGACACCAACCATTCAGACCAGTCCCGCCCATGTACACTTCCTGAGTATGGCTAGTTAGCTAGCCTTTCCCCTTCTGCTCAGACACACGTCCTTCAGCATGGGTCCTTTTTAAAAGTAGTTGCAATGTTGTATTCTGGTGTTAAACCATTCCAGATCATGGGGTTTACGCATTTGGAAGTGATTCCTGAAAGAAGTTTGGCTCTAAATGCTCGGTTTCAGAGGGCCTGGTAAAACGGTTCCTTTGTGACGTCACAGAGGGGCGGACTTCCTTGAATGGGCGTGGCTGTAAGCAGATTAGCTCTCTGTTTACCTGCTAGCAAAGCCACATTTGTTTCCAATTCCTAAAGACACCACCATCAGACACAAGTGTTTGGACTTCCTGATTCCCTACCAGCAAATGAAATGGATTTTGTCAACACTGGACTGTTTAGTGAACATGGGCCACCATGCAGCTGGACTAGCCCACAAACTCGACAACGTTACTTGGTGGGGTGGAAGAGTCATAGAGCAAGCAGTCAGTAGCAGTTTATCAGGGTCCTAACTGTCTTTATTTTGGGGAAGCCATGGAGCAAAAGGGCTTGCATACAGGAAGCGGGGTTGCTAATAGCCACAATTAGCATATGAGCTATATTTGGCTCCCGATGCTGTAGGTAAAACGGTAAAATGCTAAAGCTACATCTTGAAGTAACCTCTTTTCTTCAGAAATGCCGGGCTGCCCAGTCACTACTTCCGAATCGGATTCGGGATTCAAGCCCACATTCTAAAAACATACGGTGCCATTTAATAACAATTCCTACACCTTTTGGAGCTAGCGGCACAAAACAGAAGTCCTTTCAAGCACTTGCTAGTGTGACCAAGAAGAACTAAGCTAAGTAAACTAAAGCTAACTAAACTAAGCTTTGTGTTACGGTGTGTAGCTGCTCTATAGGAGTCCACAACTCAATACAAAGGGCCAAAAATCAGCATAATTGAAGAAATAACGGTTGTCACATGACAGCAGCGAGCCCCGCCCCTTTCCTACAGTCTAATATGTTCACCTGCTGCTCGCTAGCAGCTCGTTAGCACCCATAAGGATAAACCACAGGTGTGTCATTCAGGAGCTGTAAGTTGACTACAAAGATGGCTGCCACCTTCTTGGTGTCAATCATCAATCACCTGCTTTTGTCCAAAGGTGGACAAGGACGAGGAAGAGGACGAGGAAGAATTTCTGCATGTGTGCTTCAACCGTGTCACCACACAAACGTCAAAGACTCCACAACTTCCTGTTTGACTCCTTCCTGTGACCACACTCCGTATGGACGATGACGTCACGTGTCACCTTTGCCTCTCCCCCTACCTCCTCCTCTTCCCGCTCCTTCAGCGTTTTCTCCTCTTAGGATGAGGGAGGGGCTAGAGCACGAGGAGGGACGCGTTTGATTGACAGGTGATTGGCGGCCTCAAAAGGCTCCATCGACGCACGGTCACACAGACACAAATAAACACGCAATCCGAGTCAGACTCACCTATGCGCGTGCACGCGCGAGCAGGCAGCGGCATGAGACAACGAAGTCCTCTTTGACGTCCGCCGAGATGATAAAATGAGAAGAAAAAAAGAGGAGCGCGGAGACGCAGCGCGCGTGCCGCTGAGCTCAGAGACAATGAGGTCCACCTCAGCAGCCCGGCGTCTCCCAGCCACGCCCTCTTTCAGGCAGCCAATCAGCACAAGGCAATGCTCACCCGGCACTTTTATGACCATTTCTACTTGGGTTTATTCTACACATTATTACCATCATTTATAGCGTTATTGATCAATCACAATTATTAGCATCATCTTCATCTTTCCCCATCTTCATCACTGCTCTCTCTCTCTCTCACACGCACACACACACAGGTGACAATGCTCCGTGTGCGTCTGTGTCACCTTGAGGCGTGAAGACGCAGAGTCATCATCCTCATCAGCAGGCACACTATGCTAATGCTAATCAGGACGCAAAAGGAGGGGCTGGCTGTTGCCATGGAAACCGCCCCTCAGAGCGCATGAGGTTAGCATCTGTGGCTAACGCTCACCATCTTCACCATGTGCTGACCTTTAACCCTCTTTCCCCCTTGAACAGTAAGGGGGGGGTGGATCTATACAGGTTGGCAAGGCAGAGGGACAAAGATGGGAAAGACGTGCAGCACTTCAAGAGGATCTTAGGTGGTGAGAAGATGCCTCAGGAATGGAGGAGAAGTGTGTTGGTGGCCATTTTTAAGAACAAGGCTGATTTGCAGAGGTATAAAGCTAATGAGCCATACCATGAAGTTATGGGAATACGATATATATAATATTTATCCGTATATGAGGCGTACTCGTTACAGCTAGGAGCTAGCAAAATTCTGAGCACTATAATAAGCTAGCATTGTGGACGTGGAGGATGTGTTTCCATGGCAACACCCCAGAGGCTGAGGATTGGATGCTGCTGGTCACCCGTGGCAACGCAGCTTCCCGGACGGCCAACAATCACTTCCTGTCATGTAGGAATTGTTCCTTCTAGCTAGCTTTCTGCCTAGCAACAGCAGCGGCTGTGGGGTCACGTGACTTACTCCAAGACAAACAATCAAAGCTGCTGTCAATCGTGCAGCAAACAAAGACAGGAATGTCAATCATTCACACCGACGTGACACGAGCACGCACTGTGTGTGTGTGTGTGTGCGTGTGTGTGCGTGTGAAGAATGTGTAGTCTTGTGGTTTGTTTGAGGAACTTTTCAAGGTTTGCTCCCAAAAGCAAAGTAATCCATGACTATTGTACTCCATTACTGCTCGACCTTCTCGTGAGGATGTCCCTGCTTTTCCTCTCTTGTTCCGTCCTTGACGGCAGACGTGTGACCTTGACAGGTTCCCGCCAGCCAGTTGTGGTTGTCATAGCAACAACGGGCTGACTTTTCATCACCACGATGTCGGCCATGAAAGTGACATCACCGTTTGTAACAAGATGGTGCCCCCCAGTGGTGCTCACACACAATCACACAATTAGTAGATTTGTTTGTAATCATTCTAATCATGACTTACTTACTTAAGAACATTATTCATCCGTCAGGAACTTGATTTGTGCAGAGCGTCAAAGCGTGTGCACTTCATGTACCCAACAATACGACATAATACAACACATTCAGTCAACAAATTGGCAAAAAAAATATGCATAAATATGCATAAATATGTCTATGAAGCGGCATCCTCCACACCCCCGTGTTGTTGGGGGTCAGGGGGTCAGCATGTGTCCTGCCCCCCTCCTGGAGCTCGGGGAGAATAAGCCTTTTAAAGCCTTTCATTACCAAGGATGTTCATGCTACCTGACAGATGATGGAGGATCTCCAAAGTGACAGGATACGATGTTCAGACAGGAAGCGGTTGAAGAGATGGCAGGAAACGCCAGCCAGCTGACCGGAGCAGGACTTCAGCAACCACCCGCTGGTCTGGTCGGGTCCTGGTGCTTTGGTAGTTTTGGTCCTCCTGAGGTCCACCTCAGTCTGTGGCAACTCCAAGTTGACTTGGGTGGACAACCTTGGCGTAACCTCTGCTATGAGAAGTCAGACTGGGGTCCTTTGTCCACCTATTTAATAAGTTTTTGAATTGTTGGGGGGGGGGGCAGCCGGTGCTTGAACACCCTGCCACATCCTGGCATTGCCTTCCTGAAAAAGTTTCTCGACCCTCTCCTTGTACCCGCTCTTGGCTGGCTTTATTTCTCTGTTCCGTCTCTTTTGGATGACTTGGACTCCATTTTGTTCCCTCAATTAAAATTCAACTATTTTCTTCTCATTTCAAGTTTTTTAAGGCGTATAAGTCTGGAATCGTGTAATCCAGCCAGGTTTCAGTGAGGCACATCAAGCTAGCCTCCTTGTACACCCGCTGGCATGACATATTTGCCTGGAGTTCATCCAGTTTGTTGCGTAATTATACCATAATCATTTGTATTCTGATATTCTGATATTTCATAATATCATGGTATATCATGTGTAGTGATACAGTATTTGGAGTATATGAGTATGTCGTGATACAGTATTTGTAGTGTCTGAGTATGTAGTGATACAGTATTTGGAGTATATGAGTGTGTAGTGATACAGTATTTGGGGTGTATGAGTATGTTGTGATATGGTATTTGCAGTTTATGAGTATGTAGTGATACAGTATTTGCAGTATATGAGTGTGCAGTGATACAGTATTTGGAGTATATGAGTGTGTAGTGATACAGTATTTGGGGTGTATGAGTATATAGTGATACGGTATTTGGAGTGTATGAGTATGTAGTGATACGGTATTTGCAGTATATGAGTATGTAGTGATACAGTATTTGGAGTATATGAGTGTGCAGTGATACAGTATTTGGAGTATATGAGTGTGTAGTGATACAGTATTTGGGGTGTATGAGTATGTAGTGATACGGTATTTGGAATGTATGAGTATGTAGTGATACAGTATTTGGAGTATATGAGTGTGCAGTGATACAGTATTTGGAGTATATGAGTGTGTAGTGATACAGTATTTGGGGTGTATGAGTATATAGTGATACGGTATTTGGAGTGTATGAGTATGTAGTGATACAGTATTTGCAGTATATGAGTATGTAGTGATACAGTATTTGGAGTATATGAGTGTGCAGTGATACAGTATTTGGAATATATGAGTGTGTAGTGATACAGTATTTGGGGTGTATGAGTATGTAGTGATACAGTATTTGTAGTGTATGAGTATATCGTGATATAGTATTTGTAGTGTCTGAGTATGTAGTGATACAGTATTTGGAGTATATGAGTGTGTAGTGATACAGTATTTGGGGTGTATGAGTATGTAGTGATACGGTTACGGTATTTGCAGTGTATGAGTATGTAGTGATACAGTATTTGCAGTATATGAGTATGTAGTGATACAGTATTTGGAGTATATGAGTATGTCGTGACACAGTATTTGCAGTGTCTGACTATGTAGTGATACAGTATTTGGAGTATATGAGTGTGTAGTGATACAGTATTTGGAGTATATGAGTGTGTAGTGATACAGTATTTGGGGTGTATGAGTATGTAGTGATACGGTATTTGGAGTGTATGAGTATATCGTGATATAGTATTTGTAGTGTCTGAGTATGTAGTGATACAGTATTTGGAGTATATGAGTGTGTAGTGATACAGTATTTGGAGTATATGAGTGTGTAGTAATACAGTATTTGGGGTGTATGAGTATGTAGTGATACGGTTACGGTATTTGCAGTGTATGAGTATGTAGTGATACAGTATTTGCAGTATATGAGTATGTAGTGATACAGTATTAGGAGTATATGAGCGTGCAGTGATACAGTATTTGGAGTATATGAGTGTGTAGTGATACAGTATTTGGGGTGTATGAGTATGTAGTGATACGGTATTTGGAGTGTATGAGTATGTAGTGATACAGTATTTGCAGTATATGAGTATGTAGTGATACAGTATTTGGAGTATATGAGTGTGCAGTGATACAGTATTTGGAATATATGAGCTTGCAGTGATACAGTATTTGGGGTGTATGAGTATGTAGTGATACAGTATTTGTAGTGTATGAATATATCGTGATACGGTATTTGCAGTATATGAGTATGTAGTGATACAGTATTTGGAGTATATGAGTGTGCAGTGATACAGTATTTGCAGTATATGAGTATGTAGTGATACAGTATTTGGAGTATATGAGTATGTCGTGATACAGTATTTGCAGTGTCTGACTATGTAGTGATACAGTATTTGGAGTATATGAGTGTGTAGTGATACAGTATTTGGAGTATATGAGTGTGTAGTGATACAGTATTTGGGGTGTATGAGTATGTAGTGATACGGTATTTGGAGTGTATGAGTATATTGTGATATAGTATTTGTAGTGTCTGAGTATGTAGTGATACAGTATTTGGAGTATATGAGTGTGTAGTGATACAGTATTTGGAGTATATGAGTGTGTAGTGATACAGTATTAGGAGTATATGAGCGTGCAGTGATACAGTATTTGGAGTATATGAGTGTGTAGTGATACAGTATTTGG
Source organism: Doryrhamphus excisus (assembly GCF_037039965.1). NCBI lineage: Eukaryota > Metazoa > Chordata > Actinopteri > Syngnathiformes > Syngnathidae > Doryrhamphus > Doryrhamphus excisus. The sequence continues at coordinate 14,379,969 of NC_136363.1, forward strand.
GGTGTATGAGTATGTAGTGATACGGTATTTGGAGTGTATGAGTATGTAGTGATACATTATTTGCAGTATATGAGTATGTAGTGATACAGTATTTGGAGTATATGAGTGTGCAGTGATACAGTATTTGGAATATATGAGTGTGTAGTGATACAGTATTTGGGGTGTATGAGTATGTAGTGATACAGTATTTGTAGTGTATGAGTATATCGTGATACGGTATTTGCAGTATATGAGTATGTAGTGATACAGTATTTGGAGTATATGAGTGTGCAGTGATACAGTATTTGCAGTATATGAGTATGTAGTGATACAGTATTTGGAGTATATGAGTATGTCGTGATACAGTATTTGCAGTGTCTGACTATGTAGTGATACAGTATTTGGAGTATATGAGTGTGTAGTGATACAGTATTTGGGGTGTATGAGTATGTAGTGATACGGTTACAGTATTTGCAGTGTATGAGTATGTAGTGATACAGTATTTGCAGTATATGAGTATGTAGTGATACAGTATTAGGAGTATATGAGCTTGCAGTGATACAGTATTTGGAGTATATGAGTGTGTAGTGATACAGTATTTGGGGTGTATGAGTATGTAGTGATACGGTATTTGGAGTGTATGAGTATGTAGTGATACAGTATTTGCAGTATATGAGTATGTAGTGATACAGTATTTGGAGTATATGAGTGTGCAGTGATACAGTATTTGGAATATATGAGTGTGTAGTGATACAGTATTTGGAGTATATGAGTGTGTAGTGATACAGTATTTGGAGTATATGAGTGTGTAGTGATACAGTATTTGGGGTGTATGAGTATGTAGTGATACGGTTACGGTATTTGCAGTGTATGAGTATGTAGTGATACAGTATTTGCAGTATATGAGTATGTAGTGATACAGTATTTGGAGTATATGAGTATGTCGTGATACAGTATTTGCAGTGTCTGACTATGTAGTGATACAGTATTTGGAGTATATGAGTGTGTAGTGATACAGTATTTGGAGTATATGAGTGTGTAGTGATACAGTATTTGGGGTGTATGAGTATGTAGTGATACGGTATTTGGAGTGTATGAGTATATCGTGATATAGTATTTGTAGTGTCTGAGTATGTAGTGATACAGTATTTGGAGTATATGAGTGTGTAGTGATACAGTATTTGGGGTGTATGAGTATGTAGTGATACAGTATTTGCAGTATATGAGTATGTAGTGATACAGTATTAGGAGTATATGAGCGTGCAGTGATACAGTATTTGGAGTATATGAGTGTGTAGTGATGCAGTATTTGGGGTGTATGAGTATGTAGTGATACGGTATTTGGAGTGTATGAGTATGTAGTGATACAGTATTTGCAGTATATGAGTATGTAGTGATACAGTATTTGGAGTATATGAGTGTGCAGTGATACAGTATTTGGAATATATGAGTGTGTAGTGATACAGTATTTGGAGTATATGAGTGTGTAGTGATACAGTATTTGGAGTATATGAGTGTGTAGTGATACAGTATTTGGGGTGTATGAGTATGTAGTGATACGGTTACGGTATTTGCAGTGTATGAGTATGTAGTGATACAGTATTTGCAGTATATGAGTATGTAGTGATACAGTATTTGGAGTATATGAGTATGTCGTGATACAGTATTTGCAGTGTCTGACTATGTAGTGATACAGTATTTGGAGTATATGAGTGTGTAGTGATACAGTATTTGGAGTATATGAGTGTGTAGTGATACAGTATTTGGGGTGTATGAGTATGTAGTGATACGGTATTTGGAGTGTATGAGTATATCGTGATATAGTATTTGTAGTGTCTGAGTATGTAGTGATACAGTATTTGGAGTATATGAGTGTGTAGTGATACAGTATTTGGGGTGTATGAGTATGTAGTGATACAGTATTTGCAGTATATGAGTATGTAGTGATACAGTATTAGGAGTATATGAGCGTGCAGTGATACAGTATTTGGAGTATATGAGTGTGTAGTGATGCAGTATTTGGGGTGTATGAGTATGTAGTGATATGGTATTTGGAGTCTATGAGTATGTTGTGATACAGTATTTGGATTATATATTTCAGCTTATCAGCTCCCCCTGGTGGCCACGAGTGAATGAGTGCGATGTCTTCCCACATCTTTCCTCGCTGAGGTCCTAGCAAGAGGAAGTAAAGCGTTGTCTCGCCAAAATAAAACACCCAATCTCACCAGTGGACTTTGTGAGCAAGGAATCCTCACCCACTCCTCGTTCCCCTATCTCCGCCTTGACAGGAAGTGGAAGGACGGAGACTCTGCGTGTGTCTTTTGTGGACAAATGTCATGTGACTTCTTTCTATCCTGAAACACTTGTTGTTGTTTGTTTCCTCAGGTTTAAAAAGTGAGGACAAAAGTGAGCGCCCCTGCTGGTGGCAGGAAGTGTGTGTGTGTGTGTGCGTGTGAGAACATGTCAAACATGATGGTCTCAGATGTTGGAGGACATGTTCCTCAACGTTGGGAAGATGAAGGAGATTATTTTTATCGTCAAGTTATTTTTAGATCAGTCACCTCCTTCCTCTTTGCTTTCCCATGCTCGCCGTGAGATGTTCGTGTGTCCTCCCGCCTTCTAGAAGCGTCCCGGCATGGCCGAGCAAGTCCACGGGAGCACCGTGTCCTCGGATGTCCACTCCCCCTCCGTCCTTGAGCCGGAGCAGAGGGCAGCCTTGGTCTTCGTCCTGGTCCTCCTGGTCTTCCTGGGCCTGCTGATGGTGCGCTGCTTCCGCATCCTCCTGGACCCGTACCGCAGCATGCCGTCCTCCACCTGGACCGACTACACCGAGAAGTACACCTTCGACTACCGGATCTCCTGACAGGCGGCGTGAGAGGTGGCCAGATCCCCCGCGGGTCGCTGCCTGAGGATCCAAAAGAGCTTCCAAGGAGAACAGAACCTCGGAAGCGGAAGAACCAGAAGCTTCACGGGATGCTCTTATTCACAAAAGCAACCAGCTTTTCACTCACTCACGACAAAGGCGACACGGAAGCCTGCACGCCGCCACGAATACATGGCAGTCCTGTGGGAACATCCAAGCTCACATGGAAGCACGGACTCCATAGCTTTACTACCAGATAACAAATACTGCAGTAGCATGCAGTATAAGTCATACTGTACTACTGTACTGTATAACATGTACTCCATAGCATGCGGTATAACACATACTTACATATATATATCATTCATATCAGCTTTGTCGTATACAGCAGGAGGAAAAGATAATATTCATATCAACTTCACTCTTTGCTCTTTTTTCCACATTTTTGCTGTTTTTTCCAAATATTTCAACTGATTTCATCAATAATCTTCTTCCATTGTATTCTCATAATATTCTGACTTTACTCCCATAAAATTCAAAGTACATTTTTCAGTACATTGTTTTCATTGTTATTGTGATGAAATATTCTGGTGAAACCTTTATTGCCGTCATATTTGGACTTATTGGATTCTTACATCACAGGTTAGCTTTTCCCAGGCTAACGCTCCGAAACTTCCCATCCTATTCCTGTGAAATGAGGACTTTTCATTTGGACGAAATGCTCGGAAAATCACTGCAGATTGTTTTTGGGCGTTTGGTTAAATTAGATTTTTCAAATGTGTACGGTACATAAAGTACCTACGTACATACAGTACCTATGTACGGTATATAATTATGGCATGTGTATGTAATGGTATATGATGAGGTTAATGGTATATATTGGTATATGATGAGGATAATGGTATACATTGGTATATGATGAGGTTCATGGTATATATCGGTATATGATTAAGGTATTGGTATATTTTGGTATATGATTATGGTATTGGTATATATTGGTATATGATGAGGATAATGGTATGTATTGGTATATGAGGTTAATGGTATATATTGGTACATGATGAGGATAATGGTATAAATTGGTATATGAGGTTAATGGTATATATTGGTATATGATGAGGATAATGGTATATATTGGTATATGATTAAGGTATTGGTATATTTTGGTATATGATTATGGCATTGGTATATATTGGTATATGATGAGGATAATGGTATTTATTGGTATATAATTATGGCATGTGTATGTAATGGTATATGATGAGGTTAATGGTATATATTGGTATATGATTAAGGTATTGGTATATTTTGGTATATGATTATGGTATTGGTATTGAGGTTAATGGTATATATTGGTATATGATGAGGATAATGGTATATATTGATATATGAGGATAATGGTATATATTGGTATATGATGAGGATAATGGTATGTATTGGTTTATGATGAGGATAATGGTATATATTGATATATGATGAGGATAATGGTATATATTGTGTATGATGAGGATAATCGTATATATTGGTATACGATGAGGATAATGGTATATATTGATATATGATGAGGATAATGGTATATATTGATATATGATGAGGATAATGGTATATATTGATATATGATGAGGATAATGGTATATATTGGTATATGATGAGGATAATGGTATATATTGGTATATGATGAGGATAATGGTATATATTGGTATATGATGAGGATAATGGTATATATTGATATATGATGAGGATAATGGTATATATTGATATATGATGAGTATAATGGTATATATTGGTATATGATGAGGATAATGGTATATATTGATATATGATGAGGATAATGGTATATATTGGTATATGATGAGGATAATGGTATATATTGATATATGATGAGGATAATGGTATATATTGGTATATGATGAGGATAATGGTATATATTGATATATGATGAGGATAATGGTATATATTGGTATATGATGAGGATAATGGTATATATTGGTATATGATGAGGATAATGGTATATATTGATATATGATGAGGATAATGGTATATATTGTGTATGATGAGGATAATGGTATATATTGATATATGATGAGGATAATGGTATATATTGATATATGATAAGGATAATGGTATATTTTGTGTATGATGAGGATAATGGTATATATTGGTATATGATGAGGATAATGGTATATATTGATATATGATGAGGATAATGGTATATATTGATATATGATGAGGATAATGGTATATATTGATATATGATGAGGATAATGGTATATATTGTATATGATGAGGATAAGGGTATATATTGGTATATGATGAGGATAATGGTATATATTGATATATGATAAGGATAATGGTATATATTGTGTATGATGAGGATAATGGTATATATTGGTATATGATGAGGATAATGGTATATATTGGTATATGATGAGGATAATGGTATATATTGATATATGATGAGGATAATGGTATATATTGTGTATGATGAGGATAATGGTATATATTGATATATGATGAGGATAATGGTATATATTGATATATGATAAGGATAATGGTATATATTGTGTATGATGAGGATAATGGTATATATTGGTATATGATGAGGATAATGGTATATATTGTATTTGATGAGGATAATGGTATATATTGTATATGATGAGGATAATGGTATATATTGGTATATGATGAGGATAATGGTATATATTGGTATATGATTATGGAATTGGTATATATTAGTATATGATGAGGATAATGGTATATATTGTATATGATGAGGATAATGGTATATATTGGTATATGATGAGGATAATGGTATATATTAATATACGATGAGGATAATGGGATATATTGTATATGATGAGGATAATGGTATATATTGTGTATGATGAGGATAATGGTATATATTGTATATGATGAGGATAATGGTATATATTGTATATGATGAGGATAATGGTATATATTGGTATATGATGAGGATAATGGCATATATTAATATATGATGAGGATAATGGTATATATTGTGTATGATGAGGATAATGGTATATATTGTATATGATGAGGATAATGGTATATATTGTATATGATGAGGATAATGGTATATACTGGTATATGATGAGGATAATGGTATATATTGGTATATGATGAGGATAATGGTATATATTGATATATGATGAGGATAATGGTATATATTGGTATATGATGAGGATAATGGTATATATTGGTATATGATGAGGATAATGGTATATATTGATATATGATGAGGATAATGGTATATATTGTGTATGATGAGGATAATGGTATATATTGATATATGATGAGGATAATGGTATATATTGATATATGATAAGGATAATGGTATATTTTGTGTATGATGAGGATAATGGTATATATTGGTATATGATGAGGATAATGGTATATATTGATATATGATGAGGATAATGGTATATATTGATATATGATGAGGATAATGGTATATATTGATATATGATGAGGATAATGGTATATATTGTATATGATGAGGATAAGGGTATATATTGGTATATGATGAGGATAATGGTATATATTGATATATGATAAGGATAATGGTATATATTGTGTATGATGAGGATAATGGTATATATTGGTATATGATGAGGATAATGGTATATATTGGTATATGATGAGGATAATGGTATATATTGATATATGATGAGGATAATGGTATATATTGTGTATGATGAGGATAATGGTATATATTGATATATGATGAGGATAATGGTATATATTGATATATGATAAGGATAATGGTATATATTGTGTATGATGAGGATAATGGTATATATTGGTATATGATGAGGATAATGGTATATATTGTATTTGATGAGGATAATGGTATATATTGTATATGATGAGGATAATGGTATATATTGGTATATGATGAGGATAATGGTATATATTGGTATATGATTATGGAATTGGTATATATTAGTATATGATGAGGATAATGGTATATATTGTATATGATGAGGATAATGGTATATATTGGTATATGATGAGGATAATGGTATATATTAATATACGATGAGGATAATGGGATATATTGTATATGATGAGGATAATGGTATATATTGTGTATGATGAGGATAATGGTATATATTGTATATGATGAGGATAATGGTATATATTGTATATGATGAGGATAATGGTATATATTGGTATATGATGAGGATAATGGCATATATTAATATATGATGAGGATAATGGTATATATTGTATATGATGAGGATAATGGTATATATTGTGTATGATGAGGATAATGGTATATATTGTATATGATGAGGATAATGGTATATATTGTATATGATGAGGATAATGGTATATATTGGTATATGATGAGGATAATGGTATATATTGTAAATGATGAGGATAATGGTATATATTGATATATGATGAGGATAATGGTATATATTGTGTATGATGAGGATAATGGTATATATTGTATATGATGAGGATAATGGTACATATTGGTATATGATGAGGATAATGGTATATATTGTATATGATGAGGATAATGGTATATATTGATATATGATGAGGATAATGGTATATATTGTGTATGATGAGGATAATGGTATATATTGTGTATGATGAGGATAATGGTATATATTGGTATATGATGAGGATATAATGAAAGTGAATTAATGGAAAGGAAGGTAGGTAAGTCAAGTCTGAGGAATAGCTGATGTGACGTATCTGAGAGCTAACATGCTAACATGACAATGATGGATATTGTGTTGAATGTAGGTTTGTAGTACTCAAAGTGAGGAATACATGTGGTAGTACACACTGTACGTAAGTATATGGAGTCATATTGAAAATGATAATCATATGCTAATAATGCTAATAATAATAAGTTAGTGCGTATTGCTAAGATGTGAGAATGTTTGGATGAATTCGATGTTATGAAATCAAGTCCAACATGGACTTTGTCCCTCATGTTTGCCCACTGAGGACATATGTCCTCACCTGCCCTGCACGATAAACACACACTCTGCCTCACACACACACCACACACACATGCACACACACACACACGTGGTACACGGATCCTAATCTTTCTTAGAGTAAAAGTATTATTCCAATAATGACATCATATTGTCACACATTAAACATAATAAAATAACATCATAAATCACAAAGCACCCCGCCACATATAGATGGCAGTCCTGTGGGAACATCATTTCATCCAAGCTCACATGGAAGCACGGACTCCATAGCTTTACTACCAGATAACAAATACTGCAGGAGCAATCAGTATAAGTCATACGGTATAACATGTACTCCATGACCTTATTAGCGTACTACATTAGCATGCGGTATAACACATACTTATATTTATAATTCATATCAGCTTTGTCGTATACAGCAGGAGGAAAAAGATAATATTCATATTAACTTCACTTTTGCTCTTTTTTCCACATTTTTGCTGTTTTTTTTCCAAATATTTCAACTGATTTCATCAATAATCTTCTTCCATTGTTTTCTCATAATATTCTGACTTTACTCCCATAAAATTCAAAGTACATTTTTAAGTACATTGTTTTCATTGTTATTGTTATGAAATATTTTGATGTAACCTTTATTGCCGTCATATTTGGACTTATTGGATTCTTACATCACATGTTAGCTTTTCCCAGGCTAACGCTCCCAAACTTCCCATATTTCCATCCTATTCCTGTGAAATGAGGACTTTTCATTTGGACGAAACGCTCGGAAAATCACTGCAGATTGTTTTTGGGCTCATAATTATTATTATGCTACATTACAATTATCATTTAGGATGACAATTCATTACAATCATAATATTTGTGTAATAATTACAAAACTACAATAATGATGAATCATGATTACACTCAAAACATAACTGCAACTGCAAAAATTATTATTGCCCTAAAAATCATCACTCTCACATATTTTTAATACAATAAAATCACAATTAGTACAATAAAAATAATGTTTTACTCAAAATACTTATTACAGGCTGCATGGTGGTTGAGTGGTTAGAACACATGCCACACAGCTAGAAGACCTGGGTTGGAGTCTCCCCTCGGCCATCTCTGTGTAGAGTTTGCATGTTCTCATGTTAGTATATGTAATATTATACCGTATATCATATGTTAGTATATACAATATTACACCATATATCATATGTTAGTATATATAATATTATACCGTATATCATATGTTAGTATATACAATATTACACCATATATCATATGTTAGTATATATAATATTATACCGTATATCATATGTTAGTATATACAATATTACACCATATATCATACTATGTTAGTATATATAATATTATACCATATATCATATGTTAGTATATATAATATTATACTGTGTATCAGATGTTATTATATATAATATTACACCGTATATCATATGTTAGTATGCATGAACCTAGCTGAGGATGTAGTGCAGCGGTGAGCAAACTACAGCCCGGGGGCCACATGCGGCCCACCAAGCGTTTGCTTTCTAAATATTTCAACTTTGAACATCCAAAGTGGCAACATGACTTGCCATCATAAGTGGTATGTTATTATTATTGTGTATTATTTAGTAAAAAAAAGACAACAAAACCGTCAACTGAAAAGACATAGTTTGATGTGGTGTGATGTTCAAGCGCTCCTGAAAAAAAGGACATGAGAACATACAGCTGATAGAATAACACTTTTACAGATCAAATCACACAAATCATTCAAAGAAAATCATAAGCATAAAATAGTGTGTGTTAAATATGTGTTTTGTTAACTTAATGCGGCCCACGATTGAAAATATTTGAGTGAAAGGTTCAATGACAGCGATGTTCCCATGTGCACCCTGACAGTGTGTGTGTGTGTGTGTGTGTGAATGTAATGCGTTCGGGACGCAACGCGCGCACACACATCAGACGACGTGTATCCTCATCTTCTTCAGAAAATGATTTCACATGGGAGATGTTCTCCATGATGGCAAGCACATGGGTGCCTTCCTACCACGTATAACGTGTGTCTGTGTGTGTGTGTCTGTGTGTGTGTGCGTGTGAATGATTGACGTGAGAGTAAAGAGCAAAGTGAAGGTGAAGCCAAACAAAGAGGCGGGCGCCACGAGGAGGCGCGGCTTTAAAAGGAAGCGCCAGCGATGGAGGGTCAGTGTCGCCATGAAGCTGCTGAGTGTGTTCGCCTTGGCATGTTTGAGCCTGGCCTCCTCGGACAAGGACTGCTCACCTTGGGTGACGCCGCTGTCCCTGGCCGACCACCAGAAGGTAACGCCACGTTAGCGTGCTAGCATCCTCAGCGTGTTCAGCCGCTGCTGTTTTCAGATGTTGGGCAAGTGGAACTTGATCTCGGCCTACACGGACCATGACGTCTACAACGCCATCTTCAAGGTCACCCAAAGCACTCGCATGACCATCAGCGAGTCTGGGGCTTCGAAGGACGTGGTCCTCTACGAGGAGATGCGGATGTGAGCATGTTGTTGTTTCCGTTGTCTTCTCCACAGCTCCCGAGTAAAGCCCATGTCCTCCTCCAGGAACGGAACCTGCTACGGAAGCAACTTCAACATCAGCATCCAGCACGACGTGGCGTCCACATCAGGTCAGACGTCTTACTTCTTTCAAGCCACGCCCCCTTGACGTCCCGCTGACTGTCCGCGTGCTCGCCAGTGGCCAACATCTCCACCTCCTTCCACCTGTTGCCCGCCTGTGACTCCTGCATGGTGCTCAGCAGCAACAGCTCCGCCCACAACCTCCGCGCCTTCCTGGAGGCCTTCCACATCCACATCCCCAATGACATCGCCATCCCCGACCACATCAACATGCGCGCCGTCTACCTCCTTGGTGAGAGGAGCGCCGCCAAGTACCGCCCCCCCCCCACGCCGCTCCTCACTATTATTCTCCGCTTTATCTTTCCAGCACATGAGGACCACGTGAAGGATGCGGACCTGGACCACTACAAGGAGCAGGCTCACTGCTTGGGATTCTCCGGAGAACCCGTCTTCATGTTTGACCCCAAAGAAGGTTCTGTTCCGCTCTCAGCACCGACGCCGCTCCGCTGTGCTGGACCTTCATGTCTTCTTCTTCTTCTTCTGCAGGTTTCTGTGACGGCAGCAAAATCACCATGCTCACCTGAAGCTGCCATTAAACACCTTCTCCTCCACCTTGCCTCTCCTCTTGTGGTGCTTCTTTGTGTCCGCCACAGACACATTCACACCGCCACAGACACATTCACACGTCACAGACACATTCAGACTGCCACGGACATATTCAGACCGTCACAAACACATTCAGACCGCCACAGACACATTCAGACTGCCACAGACACATTCAGACCGTCACAGACACATTCAGACTGCCACGGACACATTCAGACCGTCACAGACCCATTCAGACCGCCACAGACACATTCAGACCATCACAGACACATTCAGAACGCTGCACACACACAGTCATACTGTCACAGACACATTCAGATCGCCACAGACACATTCAGATCGTCACAGACACATTCAGAACGCTGCACACACACAGTCATACTGTCACAGACACATTCAGATCGCCACAGACACATTCAGACCGTCACAGACCCATTCAGACCACCACAGACACATTCTGACCGCCACAGACACATTCAGACCACCACAGACACATTCAGACCCTCACAGACCCATTCAGACCACCACAGACACATTCAGACCATCACAGACACATTCAGACCGTCACAGACCCATTCAGACCACCACAGACACATTCAGACCATGACAGACACATTCAGACCGTCACAGACCCATTCAGACCGCCACAGACACATTCAGACCATCACAGACACATTCAGACCATCACAGACACATTCAGAACGCTACAGACACATTCAGACCATCACAGACACATTCAGACCATCACAGACACATTCAGACCATCACAGACACATTCAGACCGCCACAGACACATTCAGACATCACAGACACTTTCACACCACCACAGACAAATTCAGACCGCCACAGACACATTCAGACCGCCACAGATACATTCGGACCATCACAGGCACATTCAGATCGTCACAGACACATTCAGACCGTCACAGTCACATTCAGACCGCTACAGACCATTCAGACCGCCACAGACACATTCAGACCGTCACAGACCCATTCAGACCATCACAGACCCATTCAGACCGCCACAGACACATTCAGACCATCACAGACACATTCAGACCGTCACAGACAAATTCAGACCGCCACAGACACATTCACACCGCTGCACACACAGTCATACTGTCACAGACACATTCAGATCACCACAGACACATTCAGACCCTCACAGACCCATTCAGACCACCATAGACACATTCAGACCATCACAGACACATTCAGACCGTCACAGACCCATTCAGACTGCCACAGACACATTCAGACCATCACAGACACATTCAGACTGCCACAGACACATTCAGACCGTCACAGACACATTCAGACTGCCACGGACACATTCAGACCGTCACAGACCCATTCAGACCGCCACAGACACATTCAGACCATCACAGACACATTCAGAACGCTGCACACACACAGTCATACTGTCACAGACACATTCAGATCGCCACAGACACATTCAGACCGTCACAGACACATTCAGAACGCTGCACACACACAGTCATACTGTCACAGACACATTCAGATCGCCACAGACACATTCAGACCGTCACAGACCCATTCAGACCACCACAGACACATTCTGACCGCCACAGACACATTCAGACCACCACAGACACATTCAGACCCTCACAGACCCATTCAGACCACCACAGACACATTCAGACCATCACAGACACATTCAGACCGTCACAGACCCATTCAGACCACCACAGACACATTCAGACCATGACAGACACATTCAGACCGTCACAGACCCATTCAGACCGCCACAGACACATTCAGACCATCACAGACACATTCAGACCATCACAGACACATTCAGAACGCTACAGACACATTCAGACCATCACAGACACATTCAGACCATCACAGACACATTCAGACCATCACAGACACATTCAGACCGCCACAAACACATTCAGACATCACAGACACTTTCACACCACCACAGACAAATTCAGACCGCCACAGACACATTCAGACCGCCACAGATACATTCGGACCATCACAGGCACATTCAGATCGTCACAGACACATTCAGACCGTCACAGTCACATTCAGACCGCTACAGACCATTCAGACCGCCACAGACACATTCAGACCGTCACAGACCCATTCAGACCATCACAGACCCATTCAGACCGCCACAGACACATTCAGACCATCACAGACACATTCAGACCGTCACAGACAAATTCAGACCGCCACAGACACATTCACACCGCTGCACACACAGTCATACTGTCACAGACACATTCAGATCACCACAGACACATTCAGACCCTCACAGACCCATTCAGACCACCATAGACACATTCAGACCATCACAGACACATTCAGACCGTCACAGACCCATTCAGACTGCCACAGACACATTCAGACCGTCACAGACACATTCAGACTGTCACAGACACATTCAGAACGCTACAGACACATTCAGACCATCACAGACACATTCAGACCGCCACAGACACATTCAGACATCACAGACACTTTCACACTGCCACAGACAAATTCAGACCGCCACAGACACATTCAGACTGCCACAGATACATTCGGACCATCACAGACACATTCAGATCGTCACAGACACATTCAGACCGTCACAGTCACATTCAGACCGCCACAGACCATTCAGACAGCCACAGACACATTCAGACCGTCACAGACCCATTCAGACCATCACAGACACATTCAGACCGCCAGACATATTCAGACCGTCACAGACAAATTCAGACCGCCACAGACACATTCAGACTGTCACAGACACATTCAGATCGCCACAGATGCATTCAGACCATCACAGACCCATTCAGACTGCCACAGTCACATTGAGACCATCACAGACACATTCAGACCGTCACAGACACATTCAGAACGCCACAGACACATTCAGACCATCACAGACAGATTCAGACCACCACAGACACATTCACACCGCCATAGATACATTCAGACCGTCACAGACACATTCAGACCACCACAGACCATTCAGACCGCCACAGACACTTTCAGACTGTCACAGACACATTCAGACCGCCACAGACACGTTCAGACCGCCACAGACCATTCAGACCGCCACAGACACTTTCAGACCGTCACAGACACATTCAGACCGCCACAGACCATTCAGACCGCCACAGACACTTTCAGACCGTCACAGACACATTCAGACCGCCACAGACCATTCAGACCGCCACAGACACTTTCAGACCGTCACAGACACATAAACGTTGTTCCCATGATGGCATCCTGAGAGCCTGATAAGAAGACGCAGCAGGAAGGATCTGCTAAGGTGTTTATTATGTTTATTCTATTTTTCATTGCAATAATAATACAATCATTTAATGGTAATCATAATGGTAACATAACCAAAGCAAACTCCTAATGAAGGAGCACAGTGTCGGCATACATTTGCACAAGTAAACCTATTTTTACACAACATGAACACAAGCCAGCAAGGGCAAAGGTTCAATGCTCTTCTAATGCTAAGGAACACGTTTTCCTTCAATATTTGGACTTTATTCTCCGGTTGTTCCATTTCTCATCTTTGCTTTATTTTGCAACTATTTGAACTTTCATCTGGTCAATGTTCTTCTCGTTTTGACTTTATGGGCCTAACATGACAACTCATTTCCCCAAAATATTTTCTTTGTCATAATGTCACTACTTTCAGCATGGATGCTATTTATTCTGGAATATTTGGAGCCAATGTTATTAGAATAACATACAGTAAAGTCTCGTTATATGGATATTCTCGGGAGTCGGAAAAAATACCGATATAACCGGACTATCCATATATCCGATCCTGCGCCGAACTGCATTAAAAGTGGGCAATAATGCACTCGACATTGTTCTATAGTATAGAACAATGTCGAGCAGCTTAAATCAATCTTTGCTTAAGGATTTCAATACCAAAAAAGAACACGGCGAACGGCTGCTTCCAGTCAACTTTATTTTTCACACTTCCACCACCAGAGCACAGCACACGCACCAATTCCCGCACTTCCTGGTTCACAGGTCATGCTCAACCCGCCCCACATAGCTGGCCAAACACATGCCTGCAACAGAAGAACCAACGAACGCCAGCATGTACATATGAAAAACAGTGATTATTGCAAGCGATAAAAAGCTATCTGAATACAACACAATTAAATACATGTATTTGTACGCTTGTGTCTTCGTTGGAATGCTATGTCAGTTGGTTCTTCTGTTGCAGGCATGTGTTTGGCCAGCTATGTGGGGCGGGTTGAGCATGACCTGTGAACCAGGAAGTGCGGGAATCGGTGTGTGTGCTGTGCTCTGGTGGTGGAAGTGTGAAAAATAAAGTTGACTGGAAGCAGCCGTTCGCCGTGTTCTTTTTTGGTATTGAAATCCTTAAGCAAAGATTGATTTAAGCTGCTTTTGTATCGATATAAGCAGACCAAATTGGCTGGCGGGAGATGAAAAGGGCATCGTAGTAACCGGATTATCATAATAACCGGGTATCGTACTAACAGAACTAATTATATCATAAAAGACTAGAAATTTGCCGGGAAATGAAAATAGTATCGTAATAAGTAGTAATTTGTTATAACCGATATCGATATAACGAGACTTTACTGTACTTCCTGTAAAGCCTTTGTCTCATAGGTGAACATTGTCTGCAGTTATTTTCCCAAAATGAATTGTTCGTCATCGTGTGAAGAAACATACGGTGGCACCATCAAGAAGCGGCGCCAGCGCAGGCTAATGTTGCTAACATTAGCTAATCAGCTTGCGGTGTGGATGATGATCAGATGATGTTCTTTGGAGGGGTGCCAAGGTCGTTGAAGGGCGGTAGAGATAGCATGCATCACTGGCCCGCTTACTGATGTGACAAACGTGGCCTTGAAGGCACCGTGGCTTGCTTGGAAGCACATGGGGTGGGGGTAGGGATGGGGGTGGGGGGGTCTCACTCATGATGGAAAATAAGACTTGTAGCGGCAATATTTACTAAATATTTATCCTGCAAGCATACTATGCATATGCAGTACAATATGGACACCTTTTCATGGTATTTCTACTAAAGGTGATATAAAGTACAAGAGTATACTTGATGAATATACAGTATAACCATGGCGTATCATAAGGAGAAGAGAAGCAGCAGGGTGTACGAAAGAAAAGGTTTTATTCCATCTGTCCGTCATAAATAACACTCAACAGCCATAAATAAATAGCATAAGAAAATACAGCATGTCTCTAAATACATACTCCATATAGTATACTGGATGTGTGTGGAATGCACTTCATACACGACCAGAGCAGGGAAATATTGCAAGTATGAAAAATACTTCTTTACTTGTTGCATAATACGTCCAAATTCATCTCCCAGAAAGAAAACATAAGTAAGTATGGTTGTTTAGGCCCAACACAGCCTCACCCCCGACAACCGGCCCTGATCCCAAGATCCCAAGACCGGTGAGACCTCGCTAGAACGGAGCGTTAGCACATGTGGACCTTCAAGTCCTTGGTCAAGCCAGCATCAAGAACTCCAGCGCTGTCCTGGTGAAGAACCCAGCTGGTACCACACAGATCAGGGTCCGCGGTCATGAGGGACCGCCGTTTGACAACCCTGCACCACCTGAAACTCCTCCAGTGTTCCACTGAATGAAAAAGCACAACATCTCAGGTGGATCTCCTTGTCATCCCAGGAATGTTGGAAGCCGTCTGGGAACCGTCAAGGTTCAATTTTTTTCCCAACAGAGAATGGAACGCCACGTAGTCTCGTAGTCACGTTTCAATGTCCCATGTTTGGCGTTGAAGACCAGGTCTTTGGATCCCTTTTTTGTTGTTGAAAGCCTTTTCCCGCAGACGGCGTCTGACGGTCATCGGGCTGGTCCACATGTGCTAAATACATAGCTAGCTATTTTTACACCGGTCTGAAGATTAGATCAGGTCTGTATCCATCCATACCTGATCAATACCTCCATCAATACGTATCAATGATGGGTGAACGAGTCCACGGCCTTAGGGACTATCTACAAAATGTGCTGCTGCTGATGTTGACATGGTGTGACATCATCAGGCAGATTATTAATATTCATGAGAGGCAGCTGCTGGTTGGTTGTCGGTTTAAAAAAGGCGGAACACCAGATGACCAGATGCTAAAGATGGGAATGTGAAGACGGACACTTGGTTGCCGATGTGTAAAGCCTGGGGATTATTGCTGACATGGTCAAGGAGAGGAGAGGATGGTTTCATGGAGCAGCCCTTATCCGCCATCTTATCCGCCATCTTATCCACCATCTTATCCACCATCCTGGCCGCCATTGCCAGCTAAAGAAGAGCAGCTGAAGAAAGAAAAGGAACGCCAATATTCCTGCTAACAACGAAGGAGTGAACGCTGGATTAGGATTAGGAGAAATAGCAGACTTGGTCTTCCATGAAACGATCCCCTTTGTCAGAAATCCAACATGACCACG
Source organism: Doryrhamphus excisus (assembly GCF_037039965.1). NCBI lineage: Eukaryota > Metazoa > Chordata > Actinopteri > Syngnathiformes > Syngnathidae > Doryrhamphus > Doryrhamphus excisus. Next base: position 14,397,430 of record NC_136363.1, read on the forward strand.
TTCCCGTCCAGTAGGAACACTCTTCACCTTGTCTCCTTTCTTCTCATCTCCCGTCTCCCCAAATACTGGAAATGTACTCTTGTTGCAATGGTACTATACTACTACTACTATAAGGTATGATAAAGGTTTTTTTGCTGGTACACTTTTCCCCTCAATAGATCATTTGTGTAACTTTATTCCCATATTCCAACCTTTTCTCTGGTACATTGGAGTACGATGATCTTTGTCATATCCCAACTGGATATGACAAAGAATAATATTATTATTATATTATATATTATTATCCCATAATATTACAGCTTTTACGGCTTAGGATGTAGTATTTTTTACCCTCAAAACTTGGGATGTCCGATATTGTCAAACTCACAATATCCGATTCCAATATCAACCAATACTCCCTGTCATACCACCTAACCCCCGCCCCAAAGGACACACAGGGATTTGAAATAGGATAGAAAGTAGTATGTATCATGTACATGTACCGGACTGACTGAAGGTGAAAGAGAAAACAGGGAAATACTACAAAAGCAGAGCATACAAGCGTATTGGGGAGTCAAAGTTCATGTTGAGTACTATAAATGTGTACGGGTCTACGTGACTAGGGCTGGATGAGTAGATTTCCACCAGCTTGTGTTTCAGGGCTTTAATGGAAGGAAGGTTGAAGGTTGTACACTGCCCTGTGCCCACGTGCAGTGAAATAATACAAGAAGCATGGTTATGTTTGAACTTGGACGTAAATACACAAAAAAGAGCGCCGTCTGCCCCAACGTCTGCCTGAACAAAACAAGAGCGTCATAAAATATCTTCCATATACAGGAGGCATGGCATGGGTGGCTACATCTTCCTTCATGACAGCCACAGGTGTTACAGTTGGTTGGACGTTTAGTAGCAATGGTGCAGACATCCCATTAGAACAGTTAGCCAGATTGTTGCCAATAAATACACGTGCTTTACCATTCGAGACCCATGTATTTCATAATACGGTGATACATCCTATAATATCCTGATCTATGCTGAGGTCCATACCACCCAACCCTACTTGATATTCTTTTGATTAGTGTCAACTGAATTTTGCTGCAATCTCTGCAAATGCAGCGTTAATGCTACATGCGCTACCTCGGCTCTCGTAAAGGCAAAATCCCAATACTGATATCAATTGATATAACATTTTTAGGCTGGTATCGAGCCAATAATGATCGGTAGCCGATATTATCGGACATTCCTACCCAAAACATCATTTTGGATTTTCTTCCCATATTCCAGCTGGTCATCTGGTCAATGCGGTACTTTATTCTCCAACGTAGGAACTTGATTTTATTGCATCACTTTTTATTCAGACTTATTTTATCCTGACAATATTTCCCCAAAAATGCAGCTGTATGAACAGAAATGAACGTGTGTGTGTTTTACCTGTCAGGGACGTCCAAGGTGCTCCTTTTTAACAGCACATTGTAGAAATAGAATTTTTTTTTTAAAAAGCAGCAATAATGGGGAAAATAGAGCAAAAAGTCTCAATGTAGAAAGAAAATAGCTAATCATAATGATTGGAAAATGAAATATGTAAAAATATCAAAATGTTCCCCCGCAGCCTTTCATTTGTCAATATGCCGTCTGGACATCCCTGCACTAAACTACTACATTACAATCTATTTGTCTTCCGCGCCAGGCCCCGCCAGGCCCCGCCAGGCCCCGCCAGTGTGTGCGAGGTTGTAGTGTCGGTGTGTAGTAAGGAAGTCAGGTGGTGTGAAAAGCTGAAGATGGCACGCGAAGACACGTGAATGGGGTTTAGCTTCATTGTTGCTTTGTTGGCTTTGTGCACTGACCCGGGGCTCACACTGAATCCGCTGCGGCACCGGTCCTTTTGTCCGGTCTCTTTAATTTTAATGCTGGCTAAATGATGCTAACTAGCAGTCAACACGCTCCGCATATCATGGATGCTACGTCATTGATATGCAATTGAATCAATGAACAGAAATATGAATGAATCCGAGAATGATCTTTATTGCCAAGTGTCAATTATTCAAAACTTGTTTGCTGCTGTTTTGTTGTGTGTCCGATTGCATCTGGTATATGTAGCCCTACAAATAACCCCCAGGTCCACTATACAGCGTGTCCATTTAAGACATCTAGTACATGTAGCCCTACAAATAACCCCCAGGTCCACTATACAGCGTGTCCATTTAAGACATCTAGTACATGTAGCCCTACAAATAACCCCCAGGTCCACTATACAGCATGTCCATTTAATACATCTAGTACATGTAGCCCTACAAATAACCCCCAGGTCCGCTATACAGCGTGTCCATTTAAGAAATAAAACCAAACAAGTTCAACCAATTGACGGTTCCTTATTTAGAGACTGTTTTATTTCGTCACGTCAATGTATTATTGCTATTTAACCAAGCAAAAATATGTTTTTTCCTGTGACTCCATTCATCGACAAAAACGTCACTAGAATACTGGATGACTGAAGTATTCCTACTTGCTTGATATGATATGATCTGATCTGGGGGTGCACTGGCGCCCACACAGATTCTTTCTGTTGTGCCGCATGTCCAACACAGCCGTGGCCGGCAGCCTGACCAGGCATCTCCATCTTGCGTAACGCTTCCGGCGGTCATAATGGATTCGGCCTGAGCCCGAGGTGATGGGTGCTCTTCCCACATTGAAAGGCGCAGTCCTGCAGAGGGAAGCTAGTCTGGCATTCTGCGAGGGCGCGGGAAGAACCTGAGAGCGCCTGCTTTGCTCTCATCAGGATCCCAAATAAGACACTCAACTACAAGCACAAACGGCCTTCCTGTCGGGGTGGGGGTGGGGGGGGGTGCATAGCTTGGTGTCACACCAACAACAGCGACTACGTCAAGTCTCTGCTTGTCTACAAGGTCACATTCAAGGTCAACTGATTGACATCTCCTGTAAGTACTACAAGAATACTCTCCTGGTACTACAAGAATACTCTCCTTGTGCTGCAGGCAAGCTCCTCAAGGTCCAAGACTGCGTGCAGCACAGGGGTTCTTCTACACCACGTTGACGCCCCCACCGGACGGCGCCCTCTTGCTGCAGTAGGTGAAGCCGGCGTGGTGGTCGGTGGAGCCGTTGATGCGCGAGGAGCGCAGCTCCATCTGGCAGGCGGCGATGGCGGCGTTGAGCTCCACCTGGGCGCGGTGCACCACGTAGAACATCAGGCCAATGCTGACCAGCATCTGAGCACACGGCAAGACCCGCTGTCATCCTTCACGCCACTCGCCCACAGCACCCCCACAAGGATGTGGGCGGGTCACATGACAACACGCTAACACACACCTGTCTAACTCGAGGCAAATGAAACTTATTATGGGCATGCACTGCAATGCAGGCCTCCACTGACATGCTAATTGATAGCATGTTAGCATTTAAGCTAAATTACTCGTGTCTAAAAGCAAATACACACATGGCATTATGCAGGGAGATTATAGGACAGCCTTGCCACTTTCTGTACTTGAGGCTGTCTTGCCAGGTGCTAGCATGATGACCATTAGCATGTTAGCATTTGAGCTAATTTCCTCATGTCTAAAGGCAGATACACACATGGCATGATGTGGGGACACTATGGGACTGCCTTAACAGTTTTGGGACTTAGTGCTTTCTTGCTAGATGCTACCATGCTAACTGTTAGCATTTAGACTTTTTATGCATATGTAAATGAAAATACACACATTGCATGATATATGGACACTATAGAGCTGCCTCGGCACTTTCGCCACAAAGTACTATGTTGCAAGGTGTCAGTCACCATGTTGGAATTTTGGCTATTTTACTCCTGTTTAAAGGGTTATATATACACGGCATGATGTAGGGATATTTTCTCTGACCTTTTGGTGCTAGCATGCTAACTGTTAGCTGTATTCCTCACGTCTAAAGGCTAATACAGACATGGCATGATGTAGGATCGCCTTGATGCTTTCGCAAGTGTGCCATCTCGGCAGATGCTAGCATGCTAACAGTTAGCATCTTAGCTTTTTTGCTCAATTCCTCATGTAATGTACGCATGGCATTGCTCGGTGGCGTGGCACAGCAGACACCGGTTCAGAGGTTCACAGCACAGGTTGCATGGGAATTTTCTAGTTTGATGTTATTATTGGTATATATTTTTGAAAAAGCAATATGTGGCTTGGATGATTATTATACATTGAATTTGGCTTTTTTTTTAATGTACAGGGTTTCCGCTATATGGCATCAATTGTGGTGGAACGCCACTACAAAATAAAAGCTGCCACACAACTTGGGCAATACGTTAAATGTATGGACTGCATATGCTATACAACTTATTATTTACATACAGTGACCACAGTTTGTTTGAAAACAATCTGAAAAACTTTTCCATGTGCTTTATTTTGAAAAACATGCACCAGATGTCACCGCATGTCAAAATGGAAAACGTTATCATGTGTTTCAATTAGGGATGTCCGATATTGTCCAACTCCCAATTTCCTATTCCGATATCGACCGATAGCGATATGTGTAACATGTCATCAAGTAGTTGTAGAGTAACCGTGGGATTCAAGGAGTAGAGTTGTTTTGTTAGTAGATGTAGATGACATCATAGATGACATACAGTTTTAGATAGAATGCACAATTATAACGGGCTAACGCGGTAGCCTGCCGAGGCATTGAGCGTAGCGTAGATTTGAACAGGAATGGACAGAGTAATTGGCCTGGTGGAGAGAGCGATAAAATGTCATCCATGAAAGGGTCAAATGTAAAGACTTACCTTTTTACAAAGGCCTTTTCTTTATTTTTATATATACCTTTTTTTGTGTTGTGTTGTTTTATTGCTTCACTGTAGGTTTTATGCTTTCTTTGTAGCACTTTGAGATTTCTGTAATGTAAAGTGCAAAATACAGTGCATCCGGAAAGTATTCACAGCGCTTCACTTTTTCCACATTTTGTCATGTTACAGCCTCATTCCAAATTGTATTAATTTAATCTCTTACCTCAAAATTCTACACAAAATACTCCATTATGACAATGTGAAAAAGTTTTTTTTAAACTTTTTTTGAATTTATTAAAAATAGAAAACTAAGAAATCACATTTACATAAGTATTCACAGCCTTTGCCATGAAGCTCAAAATTGAGCTCAGGTGCATTTTTTTTCCACTGATCATCCTTGAGATCTTTCTACAGCTTAATTTGAGTCCACCTGCAGTAAATTCAGTTGATTGGACATGATTTGGAAATATAATAACTGTCTATATAAGGTCCCACAGTTGACTGTGCATGTCAGAGCACAAACACCAAGCATGAAGTTAAAAGAACTGTCTGTAGACCTGCGAGACAGGATGTGCTAAACTTGTGGGATCATATTCAAAAAGACTTGAGGCTGTAATTGCTGCCAAAGGTGGATCAACAAAGTATTAAGCAAAGGCTGTGAATACTTATGTAAATGTGATTTTTTTGTTTTCTATGTTTAATAAATTCAAAACATGTCAAAAAAAACCTTTTTTCACATTGTCATAATGGAGTATTTTGTGTAGAATTTTGAGGTAAGAGATTAATTTAATACAATTTGGAATGAGGCTGTAACATAACAAAATGTAGAAAAGTGAAGCGCTTACTTTCCAGATGCACTGTAAATAAAATGTATTATTATTATTAATTTATTATGTAGCGCCATGCTTGGTTAGCTATCTAGCTAGCGTAACTGGACCTGGGCTAGCTTTGGAAGGGATTTTGCTCAAACTTTGAACCTTGATAAACTTTGTGAGGACTTTTTGGTGCAGTCGAATCCAATTGAAAATGATGAACTTTTGACTTTTTAAATATATTTACAGTGAAGAAAATAAGTATTTGAACACCCTGCTATTTTGCTATTTCTCCCACTTAGAAATCATGGAGGGGTCTGAAATTTTCATCGTAGGTGCATGTCCACTGTGAGAGAGATAAACTAAAAAGAAAAATCCAGAAATCACAATGCATGATTTTTTAACAATTTATTTGTGTGATACAGCTGCAAATAAGTATTTGAACACCTGTGTATCATCTAGAATTCTGACCCTGAAAGACCTGTTAGTCTGCCCATTAGAAGTCCACCTGCACTCCATGTATCATCCTGAATCAGATGCACCTGTTTGAGGTCGTTAGCTGCATAAAGACACCTGTCCACCCCATACAATCAGTAAGACTTTAACTTGTAACATGGCGAAGACCAAAGAGCTGTCCAAAGACACCAGAGACAAAATTGTACACCTCCACAAGGCTGGAAAGGGCTACGGAGCAATTACCAAGCAGCTTGGTGAAAAAAGGTCCACTGTTGGAGCTATCATTAGAAAATGGAAGAAGCTAAACATGACGGTCAATCTCAATCGGAGTGGAGCCCCATGCAAGATATCACCTCGTGGGGTCTCAATGATTCTAAGAAAGGTGAGGAATCAGCCCAGAACTACACGACAGGACTTGGTCAATGACCTGAAAAGAGCTGGGACCACCGTTTCCAAGGTTACTGTAGGTAATACACTAAGACGTCATGATGTGAAATCATGCATGGCACGAAAGGTTCCCCTGCTTAAACCAGCACATGTCAAGGCCCGTCTTAAGTTTGCATATGACCATTTGGATGATACAGAGGAGTCATGGGAGAAAGTTTTATGGTCAGATGAGACCAAAATAGAACTTTTTGGTCATAATTCCAATAAGCGTGTTTGGAGGAAGAAGAATGAAGAGTACAATCCGAAGAACACCATCCCTACTGTGAAGCATGGGGGTGGTAGCATCATGCTTTGGGGGTGTTTTTCTGCACATGGGACAGGACGAGTGCACTGCATTAAAGAGAGGATGACTGGGGCCGTGTATTGTGAGATTTTGGGGAACAACCTCCTTCCCTCTGTCAGAGCATTGAAGATGGGTCGTGGCTGGGTCTTCCAACACGACAACGACCCGAAGCACACAGCCAGGAAAACCAAGGAGTGGCTCCGTAAGAAGCATATCAAGGTTCTAGCATGGCCCAGCCAGTCTCCAGACCTGAACCCAATCGAAAATCTTTGGAGGGAGCTCAAACTCCGTGTTTCTCAGCGACAGCCCAGAAACCTGACTGATCTAGAGAAGATCTGTGTGGAGGAGTGGGCCAAGATCCCTCCTGCAGTGTGTGCAAACCTGGTGAAAAACTACAGGAAACGTTTGACCTCTGTAATAGCAAACAAAGGCTACTGTACCAAATATTAACATTCATTTTCTCAGGTGTTCAAATACTTATTTGCAGCTGTATCACACAAATAAATTGTTAAAAAATCATGCATTGTGATTTCTGGATTTTTCTTTTTAGTTTATCTCTCTCACAGTGGACATGCACCTACGATGAAAATTTCAGACCCCTCCATGATTTCTAAGTGGGAGAAATAGCAAAATAGCAGGGTGTTCAAATACTTATTTTCTTCACTGTATACTGTATTGTTAACATGATTGTAAAAGCATTTCATGTCTTGTGTTTTATGTATGAATGGATGCTGAGTATAATCGTGAACAAGGTGTTATTGTACAACCGCTGTCGGTTTGTCGGTGGAGCCACGCAGCCAATCTGACAATCATCACGGCGTCATCATCAAAAGGAGCAGATGACTCCACATTAGGGTGCATCAAATTTGAATGGGAAATTTGAATTTCATAATACAGTAAAGTCTCGTTATATTGATATTGTCGGGAGTCGGAAAAAATATTGATATAACCGGACTGTCGATATATCCGATCCTGCGCCGAACTGCATTAAAAGTGGGCAATAATGCATTCGACATTGTTCTATAGTATAGAACAATGTCGAGCAGCTTAAATCAATCTTTGCTTAAGGATTTCAATACCAAAAAAGAACACGGCGAACGGCTGCTTCTAGTCAACTTTATTTTTCACACTTCAACCACCAGAGCACAGCACACACACCGATTCCCGCACCAGAAACCACAAACGCCAGCATGTACATATGAAAAACAGTGATTATTGCAAGCGATAAAAAGATATCTAAATACAACACAATTAAATACATGTATTTGTACGCTTGTGTCTTCGTTGGAATAGGTGTGTATGCTATGTCAGTTGGTTCTTCTGTTGCAGGCGTGTGTTTGGCCAGCTATGTGGGGCGGGTTGAGCATGACCTGTGAACCAGGAAGTGCGGGAATCGGTGTGTGTGCTGTGCTCTGGTGGTGGAAGTGTGAAAAATAAAGTTGACTGGAAGCAGCTGTTCGCCGTGTTCTTTTTTGGTATTGAAATCCTTAAGCAAAGATTGATTTAAGCTGCTTTTGTATCGATATAAGCAGACCAAATTGGCTGGCGGGAGATGAAAAGGGCATCGTAGTAACCGGATTATCATAATAACCGGGTATGGTACTAACAGAACTAATTATATCATAAAAGACTAGAAATTTGCTGGGAAATGAAAATAGTATCGTAATAAGCAGTACTTCGATATAACCGATATCGATATAACAAGACTTTACTGTATCAATTTGGCTGGCATTCCATTTTTTTCTAATGAACATAAAAATGTCTTTTGCAAAGTTTTGAGGAAATCCATTGAGATTTAGGGGTGCCACCTCACACATAAACTTGTTGAGGGCAGCATCTTAGGAGAGCTGGTGGGTTGTGATGCACAGTGCCTAAAATAATACATGGACAAGTGGATATCACATTATGTAGGACTACAGTACCACTCTCAATAAATATGAGGCATCAGTAATACTGTCTACTCTATATTACTGTTGGTGATGTTGGGCTTGCTCAGCTATTAGCTAACTGTCATTAGCAAACTGTAGCTAGCTAATGTTAGGTACAGTAGAGTCAATGAGCACTAAATACCTATAAATATGACTACAAATCATTCAAATTACAAAGACAAAACCACAAATTTGGTAGTAATATGTAATAGGAGTATAAATACCAACAAAAACAAAAATCACCTCAGAGTTCTTGAGCTGCAAATCTCCATGGCGACCATTGAACTGTTCACCACTTTAAGATATACCTTTATTCGTCCCTCAGTGGGGAAATTTATGTTTTTGTTTATTCCACAAAAACAGATGTATGGTGGCCCCCTAAATAATCATTCATTCATTCATTCGTTTTCTACCGCTTTTTCCTCACGAGGGTCGCGGGGGGTGCTGGAGCCCATCCCAGCTGTCTTTGGGCGAGAGGCGGGGTACACCCCGGACTGGTGGCCAGCCAATCACAGGGCACATATAGACAAACAACCATTCACACTCACATTCATACCTATGGACAATTTGGAGTGGCCAATTAACCTAGCATGTTTTTGGAATGTGGGAGGAAACCGGAGTACCCGGAGAAAAGCCACGCATGCACGGGGAGAACATGCAAACTCCACACAGAGATGGCCGAGGGTGGAATTGAACCCTCGTCTCCTAGCTGCGAGGTCTGCGCGCTAACCACTCAACCGCCACTCGAGTGGCCCCTCTAGTGGCTGTGGGCGGCATAGGCCATGCTTCCATCTCTTTTAATTAATAAAAGACGGTAGTGCGCACCCGGCGGCTTTTAGCTACCACTGCGTTCTCCAGGCGGGTCATCAGCACCCTTCCGGCGTGGGCTGTGTTGCGTGACGTTGTATGTGACGATGAGGAAGCGGTGATGCTCACCTGCAGACAGAAGAGGAGGTAACCGCTGATGCTCTGCTGGGCGATGACGTCCTCCATGGTACGCAGCGTAGTGCCCAGGTAGGAGTTGAGCAGCTGGGTGGGCAGGAGGCCCACAGAGGACACCACCAGGTAGTTTGGCAAGGACACCTCTGTGATCTACAGAGCACACACACACAGTCTGTTCCACAAATCCTATTCATGAGCGTTCATCACTGGCTACATTTCAGAAGTGGCAGAGGAAAAAGGAGCTCAACACGACACGCGGAATATTCCCAGTACTATGCTACCAAAGGAGGAGTGAATGGTGGATTAAGATTAGGAGCAGAAATCCAAGGCATCCTTTCCATGTGACAACTGATGTATACATAATATACACATAAATACAGTACTACTTTCACACCTTTCACTTCCTTCCTAAATGTCATACTGTATTCTCAAACTTTATTCCCACATCAGTCTACTTGTTTGGTCAATATTCCCAGTACTTCACTGCCATAGTACCACGTTCTCACTGATTGAGGTACTACTTCATTCTCGACATTTTCATTCATGTACATCTTCTTTTGCTTTTCCTTAATGTTTTCCTTAATGTTAGGACATTCCAAACTGCTTACCTGGTAGCGTATGTCCCACACCGTAAGGTGCAGTGTCAATTATAGGGTGTATTTCTCTACTTAATGCATACATGCATACATGCATTAAGTACATGTACCATATTAGAAGGTGCATGCTAAATAGACATGCGATCTACCAAAAAAAAAGGTTAAGTTGAGTTGAACTTTATTCTACTATTAAGCAATGCACTCCTCTTCTCCCACACATCCATCCAAGTCCTCATCTTCTGGATGTGAATGTGGCCATCAAACATGGCGGTTTCCCTCTCATCAACGGAGTCCGGTTGTCAGGTGGCTTCAGCCATCGTGGCCAAAGCTCGGATGACAGTTAGCCCCCGCATCCCTCATCCATCCCCCTCACTCGCCCGTGTTGGCCCTCTCATCCATCCCCCTCACGTCCTGTTTACACCAATGTCCAGCATTGAACTTCCTTTCTTCATCCACCTGGAATGATGGCAGGCTGCCAATTCATTGGGCGCCATGTTGTTTGGCAGCCCCGGAGGCATGGCGGACGTTACGCTATGTACTGTACATTTTACTGTTCTCTGATTGGTTTATACCTGCCAGCATATGTACTGTACGAAATTTTGGAGAAAATGAAAAGACTTTTAAGTGTGCCTTACAGTGTAGAAAATACGGTAAATTTGCACGTGCCAATTCCAGGATGATGCTGGAAGAGCGGAATATCAGTAAGGTATGTCCTCCTGTCCAAAGTCCACATCCACACGAGCCTGCGCCTGCAGAACATGATGGAGTGATGACATAAGTGTGTGTGTGTGACCTTGAACTGCAGTGTGTGTGTGTGATATGAGAGCTGTTGCTGGGAGATGCCTGATGTGCCAACACGCATTGGTCATCATGCACGGAGAGTCGGGTGTTTTGTTTTTTTTGAACTTCCTGAGCAGAAGCAGGTCTTTCTTGAAAGCGGTGTGAGCCGTGGGAATGCCTGGAATGCTAACACTGCCGTCATGGCTAAAAGGCCGGCGCTCTTGGACTTTTTGTCCGACATACTGTAGATGATGGAACAGCATATGCAGCCAAAGCTGACTAACAAAGTCAGCAACAAATGCAAAGAAATTTGAGACACATTTGGACACGATTGGAGCTCCACATGGTAGTGGGTCTGCCTGTGTACCTTGCCCTTCCAAATCCCAACACTAGATGGCATTGGAACGCCTCACACTCACAGCTGCTCTGCCAGGGAAGAAGAGGACGTAGCAGGAGGGATCAGTAATCTACACACTACATTCTACATCTAATACAGGAGTGTTCAAAGTGCTGCCCGGGGGCCAGTAGGAGGCGAGGGCTGCAGCTGGGCTTTTATTTTCTCAATTTTACAAAACATCATATTGTAAGAAACAATTTATTTTAGTAACAAAGCTGAAATATTAAAGAATGAAGATGTTTTAAAGTCATAATGTTATGAGACATCATGAGAGAACATCCATAAACCTCCTCTCTGGTCTTCCTCTACGAGTCCTACCTGGCAGCATCCTTCTACCAATATATTCACTATCATATATTCACTATCTCTCCTCTGGACATGTCCCAACCATCTCAGTCTGGCCGAGGTCTCTAACATGTAATGTCCCTCTGATGTACTCCTTCCTGATCCTATCCATCCTGGTCACTCCCAATGAGAACCTCAGTACCTCCAGTTCTGCTTCCTGTCTTTTCCTTAGTGGCATTGTCTTTAGACCAAACAACATGGCTGGTCTCACCACAGTTTTGTATGCCTTTCCTTTAATTTTAGCTGAAACATCACGCCTGATCCTTCTGAGCTTCTGTATCTCTTCTCCCTGTAACCTCACTCTTCCGCTTGGGTCCCTTTCTGGTTGAAAAGATGGAGAAATGGAAATAACTATGTGCCATTTTGTAACAATAAAGTGACAGTATTAAAAGGAATACTACCAGAATACTTGGTACTTGGAATACTACGAGGGAAAATGAAGTCATGTTAGTAGCGTAGAGTTCAAATATGAAAGAAAAAATGTGGCCATTTGTTTTTAAAGTTTTAAAGCCATTTTTGGAATATTAAATTCTAATATTATGGGACTATTCATAATATGAAAATCAAATGTGAAAAGAAGGTTGAAATATTTGGAGAGTAAAAACAGCACAAATGGGGTGAGATATAGTAGTCATATGCTTTTTCATCTACAGCACAAACTTGGTACTGAATATGAAAATGTCTGCATGTGCTTCGCTGGAACAGGTATGGACAGCCCTGCTGCAAAATATGCAACATTTTTGGCGTGTGCCAGGAACACACGACAGTTTAGGCCAACAAATCTATACAGTATCTCCTGTGCTCAATGTCATGCATTTTCCTGAAAGCGTTCGTAATAATAGCAGCATCCATGGCTGCTGGTGTACATAATGATGTGGCCGAGAACTTTGGACCGGGATCTCCACGTCAGCGTTGTGGTGACACACAGCAGTCATAAAAAAGCAAGTGGAAATGTTCCAAGTATGCACACACGTACGGCCAAACAAGTCTGACTTGTGTCACGCTCAATCTGGCCACTGGAAACAAAAAGCTTCACAGCATGCCTGCACTGAACAAACCGCTTCTTAGCATGCTCCTACCCCGAGGCCTGAACATCAACTCATTCATGCTGCAAGCGCTACATGCCTTCCATGCTCGCTCGCTCGCTCTCTTTCTGGCTTTGCATGTTTAAAACCCACATTTGCTCTCAAAAATCTAAACATTTTTTTTTTAATGTAAGCGACCATTCAAAATCGTATTTAAGAAACGAGTTGACATTGTGAGAAGGATTTTGAGACCTTAAATTGAAATGATTGGATTCTAGAGCTTTAAGACCCTGGTAAGATACCCTGATTGGTGTACCTAATGTTGTGTCCAGTGAGTGTTGGCGGGCTGAGGACTGTGAATGAGTACCTAATGTAGTGTCACGTGCGTGTAAAAAAGCCAGCAGGGAGTGTGTTGAGGGCAAGTGAAAGACAATGACACTCGAGTGTGTTGAAATAGGAGACAAGTGTGGACAGCAGCAGTCCAGTCCTGCACAGCTGGAGGTCTTGCAAAAGGAATTGTTGCAGATTTAAACATTTCATGGATGTTTTGGCTAGTTTTAGCATTCTTTCCCCAGGTCAGGAAGAGCAGCAATCAGTGCGTGTCCATTCCTCACAATAGTCCTTACCAGTCTTCATCGCGCTGCACTTCACGCTTACATATTCAACTCTATCTTTAAAGGTGGCGATGTCAGCTGGACCAGTGGTTCCCAAAGTGGGTTACGTCAGCTGACATAAGGGGCATGTGAAAAAAAAAATAATAATAATTAGCGCCTAACACTCAAAATTACGAATGCACCTGAACGCCTCCCACTGGGGTGAGATGCAGCAGGAAGGAGACAGAGCAGCAAGTTGTCCCTTGCTCTATATGTGCATCACATCAACAAATAAGTAAGTGTGAGTGATGACTGTGTGCGTGAAGAGTGTTTCATCATGAAGATGCCATTTCTATTGGTGTTCCAATTCATCCCATAACCTGGCACTGTGATGGAGATTCACCCCACAATGCTTGTATGTATTGTTGTATTTCAGGTACTATTTATTAACAAGGAGGTAGTGGTTCTTAAAGAGTTGGGACACCATGGAAAGATTCCAGGCAGATCATGGACACTTCATACTAAGGATCGACCAATACATCGGCCGGCCGATATATCGGGCACATGGGGTCACGGGGGGTGCTGGTGCCTATCCCAGCACCCCCAATCACAGGGCACATATAGACAAACAACCATTCACACTCACATTCATACCTATGGACAATTTGGAGTGGCCAATTAACCTAGCATGTTTTTGGAATGGGGGAGGAAACCGGAGTACCCGGAGGAAACCCACGCATGCACAGGGAGAACATGCAAACTTCACACAGAGATGGCCGAGGGTGGAATCGAACCCTGGTCCCCCTAGCTGTGAGGTCTGCGCACTAACCACTCGACTGCCGTGCCGTCCAGTTGAATATTTACTCCTTTTAAAATTGATAATACTATTTAAATGTGTGTTTAAGAAAGCTGAATCCTACTGTGTTCAGTGTTTACGTTTCAATAAATATTTGTTTTAAACTTGAGACCTGGAATATTTGTTATTATTGTCATTTTTTCATATAAATTGAGGAAGCAAAAGCAGTATTGCCCACAAATATCAGTCAGCAAAGTCGGCCATCCGCTAAGGGTGATGGAAAAAAAAAATCGGTATCGACATCGGCTGGAAAAAAAATATATCGGTCAATCCCTACTTCATACTCAATAAGCAGCTTCCAAACTAGCAAACCGCTGTCAGTGCTGCTCCAGCTTTTTCTAAAATGGTGCATTTAGGTGCATCACCTGGGACACAAGTTGCCGCTGCATTCAGGGACACTTGTAAATAACGGCAAACACAGCCCCACATGCACATGCAGCCCAAAGTAGGTGATATCTCCAAAAGCAACAGTGAGACAATGTTAGTCTACTTCTAACAGACATCCATGTTAAAGCTTTGGACAGAAAGTGCTTTACCATGATTGGTCAGCCTTCCCCTTCTATTTGCTATGACATTAATATGCTGACTTCAACCAGAGCCATCCTGAGTCAGGCTTAGATTAAGTCTATCAAATGAAATGGATGGAAGTGTGGTGTGCAGGAGTAGGGGGTCTGAAAGGGTATGCGACTGTAAAAGGTGTGGGAAGCACTGGTCTAGACCCTGGAACAGACCGTTTTTGGTTTTTGCCAACCAGCCATGTTGGACCTCCAAGAAGCAGCGGACGTGAGGCGTGGTACTTACAGAGAAAACGGCATTTTGGAGTCCAAAGGGAATGGGGGTGAGTCTCGCTAAGGCCACAACTTTGAGTCCGCTCCCTCCTTCCACCACTCGGATGATGGCGCTGAGCTGCTCGCTGTTCCCCACCTTGTTGCGCGCCCAGTCCGTCAGCAGCCGCTTGCACGCCAGGTGGGCCACGAAGGTCCCGATGAGGACCCCCACCATGACGAGTCCCAAGCCCAATACAAAGCCGTAAAGGTAGCCCGCCGCCACGTTCAGCAGGATGTAGCCCCACCCACACGGGAAGGAGACCAGGATGAAGCCCACCACAAACAGCAAGGCGCCCACCAGGCTGTCCAGGCCCTCCACCCACAGCAGGAGGTCCTTGAGGTGCTGGCGAACCAGTGCCACCGATGAGAAGCAGACGGCGGTGAGAATGCACGCCAGCACGGCGCTCTTGAAGCAGAAGGTGGTGATGCAGCACGGGTGCCTGAAATCGCCGCCGAAGGACGACAGCCCTGTGACATCGGCCAAGACCTCTGGGTCACCGTCGCATCTCCCCGCTGCGCCGGGTCCTTGCTCATCCAAGGTGCCGCATATGAGGAGGTCGATTTTGTCAGACTCATTGGCGGCGGCACTCCTATGCAGCCAGCGGTTCAGCTGTATCTGCGCCTTGCCCGCGGCGTGCTTTGCAAGCTTGGTGAACAGCTGCACGCCCGTGGACCCCGACAGCGACATACCAGGACCCCTCAGGTGCGCTCCTACGGGGGAGGGGGTGGGGGCAGCTGTAACGTCCTCACCGGCAGATTTCACATTCAGGCACACCGGAAGTCACTGCAAACTGTGCGCTTGTGGCTGTGCTGGGGCAGCCATTTAACAGGAATCTGGAGGTTTTATCTCGGGTACACCCGGCGGGCGACAAGACAGTCCCACGTGACACCAACGTCTATCCGGCGAGATGAAAGCTCCATGTACACAGACATCATGGCTCTGTCTGACGATGGAACAAGAGGCCAGGAGAAAAAGGGGCAGCAGGTGCACAAACTCGCTTGACTCACCTGAGAATGTTCCGTACCTAGCTAACGTTGGAGGAGGAGGAGGAGGAGGGTGGGGGCGTTAACGTCACAGCGCAGCTAGTTGTTAGCTAACTAGCTAGCCACGGGGCTAAAGTCCACCGCCACGTTCCGGAGACTAAAAGTCATCCGTCTCCCGGTGAGCAAGAATAAGCTAGATTGGCCAAAACAAAGAGCCCCGAAAATGAAGACTGTGTCTTCTGGTTGCCTTCCAGTCTTCCAACCAAGGATTGTAGAGTTGGGATCAGGATTGCCGATTCTACCGCTGACGAATGGAACAGAGTGACGTTTGACATGGAGCTGAAAGTCCGCCATGATAGGGTGCCAGAGAAGTGGGCGGGGCTAGGCGAATAGGCAAACAAATGGAACTATGCAACTAGCTGAAATTATTTATATATATATATATATATATATATATATATATATATATATATATATATATATATATATATATATATATATATTGCTTCCCCTCTCCTTTCAGTGTTACCAGCACTTAACAACTAATATAACAAAATAATAATAAATCATAATTGATCAAATAAATATTTTAAAAATCAGTTTTACTATTTTTCTCCCTTGCTATTTTTGCTCCCTCGTCACTGACTCATGAATTCAGCTAATCACCCAGAGAAGGTAATCATCTTAACTTTAAGCTAATAATAATTGTGTGGGCGTCCCATACAATATACATTTTTAAATCTCGTCCAATGTCCTGTTTATTAATTTATTTACAAAAAGTGTTATAAATCTACATTTCTATCACACGCAATGTGTCTTTGCTTAAAGGGAACAAATCTGGTCTTATAGAGCGTCTATTCCAGCAATGAATGGCTGAGCAGCGTGCCGAGGGCACGTTTTCAAAGCAGTTTTTCTGGATTTTGCACCCTAAAATGGCGGCCAAACCCGCCCAGGGCATAATACGGAAACTGAGATTGAGTCGGCTCTCTCATTGTATAAACTCCTTGTCTCCTAACGTCGCTGCTGTTTGTGTCCCGGAATGCCAACTAACTGCACCTCACGTGACCCAAGCATTCTCGGCCAATTACAGCGTGGCACTCTGTCATCGCGAGATTTGGTCAGAAAGTCCCCGACTTGTCCAATGATCGGTCTCGTCATGACGTTGCATTACAGTTTGTTCCTCCAGGCGGTCTCTCTCATCAACACCTGAACACGTCAGTGTTGGCCCAAGTAAATACATAAATACATCACTTGAATGTAAATACTGTCTTCATTTATCTATCTAGCTAGCTAGCTAGCTAGTTATCTATCTATCCATCCATCTATCTAGATAGATATCTAGCTATCTTCCTTACTACTGTACTTTGTTATTGTGTTCCACACGTCAATGGCAAAATGTTCATTTTATATACAGGTCTCATTATTGAATAATTATTAAATGCCTTGGACAGAACTTGTATTGCTTCATCTTTGTTTGTGGATGTTATCTCTGGTGGATTATTGACTGACATGCGTTCTGGCGAAGGTTTTTATCCTAAAGCCACCGGGTTGTCAGTTATGGTTATGGAATATTTGAGTTCGTGCTGTCGTTTATTTTAGGTCTATTTGGAATATGTCAATCGGTAGCCGCTGGATGTGATGTTTGTGTACTTTCACAGATTTCCACTAGATGAGGCTACCTAGCCACGTTACCGCCCTGACTGCTGGCCTTCAACCACGTGACCGGCGGGGGGGTCTTGGTGGTCTTGGGGGGTCTTGAAGGCGGCTTCTCGGCCTTTCCTTGCCTTTTTTTATCTTAGTAATAGCGTTTTCCCAAATACATGTTTCACCGATTTGTACATGCGAGAAGGGCGCATCTATGCGGAAACTTTGTTCTGATATTACTTGTCTTCCTTACGAATACGGTTGTTTGTCTGTTTGTTTGTTTCCTTGTTTGTTTGTTTGGTTGGTTGGTTTTTTGGGGGGCTCCCAGCATCCGGATGTGACACACGAAACTCAGCAATTAGTATTATTTGTTAAATAGGGACATATTTGACGCCAACATCCAATAATCATCGTTTTTATAGATTTACTTTCAATAGTATTACATATTCAACAGTTGTTTAACGTGTACGTCTTCAGCATAACGTTTTCGCAAGTCAAGCTCCGTTAAATTAACCGGATGTTAGCCTATGTTTCTTTCAAAACAAAAGCTCTCACTTCCCTACTGGTGGCAGCAGAACGTCCTCACTGAAAAGCAAAGCTCAAGAAGTCATGATCGGTTGTAAGCTGCTTTATAACACGCATACAAAGGTCATAGGGACTTGTTATCGGCGGAATTAGCTTGCTTGTATACGGAAGCGGCGCCATGTGTTTACCGGTGACTTGACGCATGTGCAGAGCGGTAGGTCGTGCTGTACCTGCCAAAGCATCCACAACCCGCATTCAGTCAAGCGCTCACGTTCCTCTGCTGGTGGAAGACAGACTTGTTGGCATGATGGATTGTTCACAGGAAGTGCTGTTTGTGTCTGGAGAGCCCAAGAAGGGAATGTCCATCTTCATTGATGTGAGGAATATATGTATTATTATTTGTTTGTATTTGTTATGATTGATGGTCATAATGATGGGGTGCAAAGTGTTGAAAAATATGAATACTGAAAAACAATCACAGCAAATTCTGCTTTTTATCATGTCTTCATAACCTGTTGGCTTCCTTGGCTGAGTGTACGTGTGTGTGTGCGGTGTGTGTGAAAATTTCAGAAATACATCTTATGTGTGGAAATATTTCTTAACATTGTCAGAAATACACATTAAATGTCTTAAACACTTCCTTCCACACATTAATATATAACTTCATATTTTTATTGCCCTCTTTCACCTTCATCGCACATTGTTTATGTTAAAGGGTGCATCGTCAGTCAATTATGAAGAATAACGTCATAAAAATGATTTTTCTCCCAGGGTTTTTAAAATCATAGGGTTTTTAAAATCACAGAAAACAAGAAAACATCTATTTTTGTATTAAAAATAGAATTTCAGCTAAGGAGCAGGACATTTTTTTAAATTATTTTTTACATCCCGTTAATTCCTGTAATTTGTCATAAATAAGCTGCATGCTGCAAATGGCCCCCAGCCCCCACTGTGGACACCCCCTCGATAACACCCCGCTGACCCCCAATGGACAAACAAAGTTTAAGAAGCATTGAATAACTTTGGTTTATTTGTATTTGTAACATTGAAGAGGTGTTTGTGACAAGGCGTTCCTCTTTTATGCTCATGTTGGGCCCTTTGGATTGACTTGTGGACTCCTATAGAGCAGCTACACACAATACCCAGCACACAAAGCTTTCTAGATCTTACACAATCTGCACCTATTCAGCTGAATTTCTTTGGATTTCGTGGTCTGTTTCATTGTATTTCAATGCTACAATGCTATATTCCTCTATGCTACAATGCTACATTCCGCTATGCTACAATGCTACATTCTGCTATGTTACAATGCTACATTCCGCTATGCTATAATGCTACATTCCTCTATGCTACAATGCTACATTCTGCTATGTTACAATGCTACATTCCACTATGCTACAATGCTACATTTCTCTATGCTACAATGCTACATTCTGCTATGTTACAATGCTACATTCCGCTATGCTATAATGCTACATTCCTTTATGCTAGAATGCTACATTTCTCTATGCTATAATGCTACATTCCTGTATGCTAGAATGCTACATTCCTCTATGCTGTAATGCTACATTCCTCAATGCTACAATGCTACATTCCTCTATGTTACAATGCTACATTCCGCTATGCTACAATGCTACATTCCTCTATGCTACAATGCTACATTCCGCTATGCTATAATGCTACATTCCTCTATGCTACAGTGCTACATTTTGCTATGCTATAATGCTACATTCCTCTATGCTATAATGCTACATTCCTCTATGCTACAATGCTACATTCCTCTATGCGACAATGTTACATTCCTCTATGCTACAATGCTACATTCCTCGATGCTACAATGCTACATTCCTCTATGCTACAATGCTACACTCCTCTATGCAACAATGCTACATTCCTCTATGCTATAATGCTACATTCCTGTATGCTAGAATGCTACATTCCACTATGCTGTAATGCTACATTCCTCAATGCTACAATGCGACATTCCTCTATGTTACAATGCTACATTCCGCTATGCTACAATGCTACATTCCTCTATGCTACAATGCTACATTCCACTATGCTATAATGCTACATTCCTCTATGCTACAATGCTACATTCTGCTATGCTATAATGCTATATTCCTCTATGCTATAATGCTACATTCCTCTATGCTACAATGCTACATTCCTCTATGTGACAATGTTACATTCCTCTATGCGACAATGCTACATTCCTCTATGCTACAATGCTACATTCCTCTATGCAACAATGCTACATTCCTCTATGCTATAATGCTACATTCCTCTATGCGACAATGCTACAGTCCTCTATGCTACAATGCTACATTCCTCTATGCAACAATGCTACATTCCTCTATGCTACAATGCTACATTCCTCTATGCTATAATGCTACATTCCTCTATGCTACAATGCTACATTCCTCTATGCTATAATGCTACACAGACAAGCCCTTTTGCTCCATGACTTCCCCAAAATAAAGACACACCACCAAGTAATGTTGTAAAGGCGTAGGCCTTTAGCAAGTTTGTGGGCTAGTCCAGCTGCATAGTGGCCCATGTTCACTAAAGAGTCCAGTGTGAAATGCCCTTGACAGATGAAAATGCATTTCATTTGCTGGTAGGGAATCAGGAACTCCAACCACTTGTGTCTGACGGTGGCGTCTTTTGGAATTGGAAACAAATGTGGCTTTGCCATAGTAAAAGGAGCAGAGCTCGGGGGAGGGGCTTAGTTAACTCTTAGCGGCTTACAGCCACGCCCCTACAAGGATTCACCCCTCTGCAGTTTTACCACGCCCTCTGAAACCAAGCGTTCAGAGCCATCCCAAACTTCTGTCAGGACTCACTTCCAAATGCACAAACATCATGATCTGAAACTTTGGGATGGTTTAACACCAGAATACAACATTCTACTACTTTTATAGGTCAGAAAAGTGGGAAAAGCATCATGGGTCCCCTTTAAGAAGTAAACTAGAATATAGTATTAGTAGTATTGGATGGTATTTTGTTTGAGGATAGGGTTTCACTTCCATCAATAATAAATCCTACTCTGCATTAAGACTTTGTGTATCTCATACACACACACGCATACTTGAACTCCTTTTCTAACATTTTCTTTTTCTCCTTACAGATTTTACGGCGAGCGGATAAAAATGGTAAATATGTAGTGATGATGACATGGTGTTGATGTGGTTTCCAAGGAGACGGGGGTGATAGTAATCATCATATATCAGCCAGGAATAATGATATTAGCTCAGCCTTGGTGAACTACAGCCACCATTTGATTTGATTGAAGTATTTTAGTCACACGTCCTCTCACATCAGCTCCCAGCGATGATCATCATCGGGTATCAACCCCCCCCCTCCTCCTCCACACGTTTGTGACCTCTCGCATAGCAACACTGTTTGGGGTTTCTTAAGTTTAGAAAAAGGAGCTGAGTAATGTACTGTAAAGCTGACCATAGGGGTGTTATTCCATGTCTAGAGGGCTCTGATAAAAAAATTAAAAATTGTATTTAGAAAGCCAACAGTTTTTCTATGCTCCAGCGAGCTAACATTTAGCATTCCTAGTACATAGTACATACCATGTTGGATGTTGTAGTAATATTTTGTTTTTACATTTTCATAAGTATTGTCATATGCAGACACTTAGCTCTACCATTTGTGATGTTGCATGCTAACATTAGCATATTAGCAATGTTAGCATGCTAGCATTACTATGTTAGATGTTGCTTGCTAACATTGGCAATCAGCAATGTTAGTATGCTGGCATTAACATAGTAACATTTTTCAGATATAAACAGACACTTAGCGCTACCATTTTTGATGTTGCATGCTAACATTAGCATATTAACAATGTTTTCATGCTAGCATTACTATGTTAGATGTTGCTTGCTAACATTAGCAATCAGTAATGTTAGCATGCTAGCATTAACATAGTAGCATTTTTTTAGATATACACAGACGCTTAGCGCTACCATTTTTGATGTTGCATGCTAACATTAGCATATTAGCAATGTTAGTATGCTAGCATTACTATGTTAGATGTTGCTTGCTAACATTAGCAATCAGCAATGTTAGCATGCTAGCATTAACATAGTAGCATTTTTTTAGATATACACAGACGCTTAGCGCTACCATTTTGATGTTGCATGCTAACATTAGCATATTAACAATGTTTTCATGCTAGCATTACTATGTTAGATGTTGCTTGCTAACATTAGCAATCAGTAATGTTAGCATGCTAGCATTAACATAGTAGCATTTTTTTAGAATTACACAGACGCTTAGCGCTACCATTTTTGATGTTGCATGCTAACATTAGCATATTAGCAATGTTAGTATGCTAGCATTACTATGTCAGATGTTGCTTGCTAACATTAGCAATCAGCAATGTTAGCGTGCTAGCATTAACATAGTAGCATTTTTTTAGATATACACAGACGCTTAGCGCTACCATTTTTGATGTTGCATGTTGACATTAGCATGTTAGCATGCTAATCTGTAAGCATATTAGTAGCATTTAACATTTCAGCAAATACTGACATCTTCCCAGCCTGTACCCTGCTTTATATTTCATACAGATTTTGTGATAAAATGGTAAAATGGGCGTGGCTCGCACATTCCAGTGTTTTTTCATTGGCTTGTGGGGCTCTAACAATGAAGCAACAGGTGAATTGTCATATTTGATAATAGTATGAGTTGTTTTGATAGCTTTGGTTGTGAAAAAGATGCAAATAAAAAAGTGTTGTCATGATGCCGGTATGATTGTTGGATGGTTACATAGATGGATAGACGCACAACAGTACCCACTGATCCACCGTGCTGACGTATGCTTTTCAGATGACGGCAAGCTGACCTTTGAGGAGTTCAAGGCGTATTTCTCTGATGGCGTTCTGACGCCCGACGAGCTGCAGCAGCTTTTCCACGCCATCGACACGCACAACACAGAGTGAGTGGAGCATCGCTCCTTGTGTACAATCTCTGATAACAATGAATACATGATTATGTATACAGTATATCTTTCCATTTCCATCTTCTGCAATTCCAGCAACATTTGCTCCATGATTTGCTTGATTTGTGTAATCTTAACAATATTTAAAATATTAGCAATAGCAATATTTCAAATGTGTACTATTTCAACCTTTCTTTTGGATCAAAGCAGGAAGACTGAGCTTGGGATATACTTATACTAGCTAGCATTCACTTCATAACGCTAACGGCTAACGTTCGCTCACTCCGCAACAAGACTGACGAACTACAAGCTAATGTCAACCATATGTACGAATATCGGACAACATCGATTTTAGCCTTTACAGAGACATGGCTAAATAAAGGAGACAGCAATTACGCCCTGCACATAGACGGGTTTGGCTCTCCTGTAAGGCTGGATCGAGACTCCTCTCTCACTAAGAAACATTGTGGGGGCGGGGTCTGCATCTATGTCAACCCATCCTATTGCAAATCTGTTGTGATCAGGGAAGAGTTGTGCAACTCTGACATAGAACTGCTGGCCATCTCTCTTCGCCCATTCCACCTCCCACAGGAGTTTCCACAACTTTTTATAATTTTGGTTTATATTCACCCCAAAGCAAACGCTGCTGCTGCGTCTGAACATGTCAAGAATACCATAAACAGGCTAGAATCAATCTCCCCAGACGCACCAAAATTCTTGATGGGTGATTTCAATCACTGTTTAATGGATAAATCTCTTAAGGGATTTCAACAATACATTGACTGCCCCACATGACTTGGTAAAACATTGGACAGATGTTATGGCTCTGTCCCAAAGGCTTATAAGGCAGTCCCCCTTCCTCCCCTTGGTTCTGCAGATCACAACAGTATTTTGCTTGCTCCAGCTTACGTGCCCGTTGTCAAGAGGTCAGAAAAAATAATTAAGACTGTTAAACAGTGGACACCCAGTAGTGTTGACAGACTCCAGGGCTGTTTTGAATCCACTGACTGGAATTGTTTACTGGCCTCCAACAACATCGACGAACAGGTCGACACAGTCACAGATTATATATCCTTCTGTGTCAACAACATTATCCCAACCAAAACCATCACAGTATTCCCTAACAATAAACCCTGGGTAACAAAAGAACTGAAGCAGCTACTCAATAAGAAAAAAAGGATTTTTTTATACGGGTTCAGCGGAGGAAAAGAAGGAGGTCAACCGAGAGGTCAAGCGTGCAATTAAAAGAGCCAAGCTGAATTATAAGAACAAAGTGGAGGCCTCGTTTTCCCAGGGGAACCTCCGCTCTGCTTGGCAGGGCCTGAAGAAGATGGCAGCTGTGAACTGTATGACATCCAGTCGTAAACCCATCCAGGTTGACGGCTGTAGCACAACGTCCCTATCTAATGACCTTAACTCATTTTTTACAAGGTTTGAAAGGGACAGAAGTTCAGAGCGGAAGTCCTTCATTTCCTCACTCAACCCTGGGATTCCTACTGTTACCTTCAGCAAGGAGGAGGTTGTGAGAGCACTGAAGATGACAAAGCTCAACACTGCTAGTGGACCTGACAGCATCTGCGCACGGACCCTCAAGCACTGTGCTGCACAGTTGGGAGAGGTATTCCAGCAACTGTTCCAAACTTCCATGAACTGCTGCACTGTGCCCCAGAGGTGGAAACACTCAACAATCATCCCCATTCCCAAGAAGGGTTCCGTTAAGGTGCTGAATGACTTGAGGCCTGTAGCCTTGACGTCCCTGGTGATGAAAGCTATGGAGAGAATCATTAAAAACTCCATCACCAAGTCTGTTGCCAGTCTTATGGACCCACTGCAGTTTGCATACAGGGCCGGCAGGGGAGTGGACGATGCCAAACTGTTCATAATGGAGGCCATCCATGCTCATCTGGAGACCCCTAATTCCATTGCTCAGCTCCTGTTCGCGGACTTCTCATCAGCATTCAATACCATGCAGCCACACCTCCTTGCTCAAAAGGTAGTTACCCGCTTTAAACTGGATCATCAGCTCACTTTGTGGATTATGGATTTTTTAACTGACCGTTCACAAAGGGTGCTTGTTAACGGTTTATACTCCGACACCCTCCGTACCTCCACCGGCTCCCCCCAGGGCTGTGTTTTATCACCACTCCTCTTCATCCTCTATACGGATGACTGCAGGTCTAGCCAGCCGCATTGCCACCTCGTGAAGTTTGCTGACGACACAGTTCTACTTTCTCTGCTTTCTGCACCTAATCTACACCATAGCTCTGTTCTTCAGGACTTTGTCACCTGGTGTGATGATGTTTGCCTGCAACTCAACCCAACCAAGACCAAAGAGGTGATTGTGACATACAGCAGCAAGCAGAGACAACTTGCAGAGGCCATCACTACCACCATTGGGGGGGAACCGGTGGAGGTGGTTGAGGAGTATAGGTACCTAGGCACTATGTTTGATGGCCTTCTGAGTTTTTCATCTAATACAGAGGAGATCCTCAAGATGTGCAATCAGAGACTGTACATGTTGAGGAAGCTGAGTTCCTTTGCAGTGAACAAAAAAATTTTGCTGACCTTCTATTATGCTTTTATTGAGAACATTTTGGCCATTTTGAAAAAGCTCCTCATGGGCAGGGCCCTGGGGGTGGATGGGATCCACCCAGAGTTCCTTAAGGCCCTGGATTCTGTGGTGGTGTCTTGCTTGATGTAGCTCTGCAGCATTGCGAGGACATCGAGGTCACTGTCACTGGATTAGCAGACCGGGATTGTGAGCTCTCTTTTTAAGAAGGGGGACCGGAGGGTGTGTTCCAACTATCGGGGAATCACGCTCCTCGGCCTCCCTGGTGAGGTCTATTCAGGGGTTATGGGGAGGAAGATCCATCGGACAGTTGAATCTTGGATTCAGGAGGAGGTCCTGAACGTGGAACTGTGGACCAGCTCTACATTCTCAGCAGGATCCTGGAGTGTGCATGGTAGTTTGCTCGACCGGTCTAAATGTGTTTTGTGGACTCAGAGAAGGCATTCAACTGTGTTCCTCGGGGGGATGCTTTGGACTGTACTCCGGGAGTCTGGAGTATTACATCAGCTGATTCAGACTCCAATAAGTCAGACCCGTTTCCAGTACCGGGGGTTGGACTGCCCTTTGTCACCCATTCTGTTCATTACTGTCATGGACAGAATCTCCAGGAGCATTTGAGGGATTTTGGCGGCTGCTGGATTTGTTCTCTGTGGGCTTCATCGAGCCGTGACCTTCAACTCTCACCGGAATGTTTCACAGCCAAGTTTGAAGCGACCGGGATGAGAGTCAGCAGCTCGAAATCCGAGTCCATGGTTGGGGTGGTGTGCCATCTCCGGGTCGGGGATGAGATCCTGTCCCAAGTGGAGGAGTCTATGTACCTCGGGGTCTTGTTCACGAGCGAGGGAAGGGTGGAACGTGAGAATTGGTGCAGCATCTGCAGTGATCAGACTCTACATCGGTCTGTTGTGGTGAAGAGAGAGCTATACCAAAAGTCAAAGCTCTCTATTTCATTTATTAGTTTTCTCCGCTGGGTGTCTGGTCTCTCCTTAGAGATAAGGCGAGGAGCACTGTGATCCGGGAGAGAATCTGAGTATAGGTCACGTTCCGGCTTGGTTGCTTTACGGTTCGACCCCAGGATGCAGAGATGAGGACCCAATAGCAGGTAAAATGTATTTATTGGAGATGCAGCAGAACTATGCACTTGCATCTCCAAAGAAAAGAGCTGTCACAAGGGGCTGAAGGGGGTGACAGTATAACTGCTACTCATACTCATACTCCTCCACTTTAGGAGCCAGATGAGGTGGCTTGGGCATCTGGTTAGGATGTGTACACAGTATATAGTGTATATTGCAGATGTATATGTACTGTGTATGTAACTGAAAAACCTGTGTTTACAGTATATACTGTAGATGTATACGTACTGTGTATGTATCTGAAAAAGGCAATGTGTACACAGTATATAGTGTATATTGCAGATGTATATGTACTGTGTATGTATCTAAAAAGGTGATGTTTATATGGTGTGTGTGTGTGTGTGTGTGTGTGTGTGTGCTGCAGCAACGTGGACACAGATGAGTTGTGTGGTAAGTTGAGCTTTGATGTTTTATTGACGGGAGAGCATGCGTGTGATGTGTTGCCATGAAAGTGTGGAGATGCCATGTTGACCTCTGACCTCTGCCCTCCTGTCGTGTTGCCGTGTGCCGGGTAAGAGTATTTCTCTCAGCACCTGGGGGAGTATAAGAATGTTCTGGCAGCCTTGGAGGATCTCAACACGTCCATCCTGGCCGCCATGGACAAGACAAAGAAGGTGAGGCGCTGTACAGTACGTGCCATATGTTGGCAAATATGAAAGCTGTTGCGGCCCGTGGTATTGTTCTTCATCATGAAACGTCTCACCCGCGAGTGTTAAAAAAAAAGCAGCATCAGTCCCAGGAGGCCGGGCAGCCCAGACGCTCCACAGCAGGATGACCTTTAAGGCTTTGATCGTAACTTGCCACACGCCGAGCACACGAGCACCAAGACGCTTGCGCTCTTTGGACAAACGTGTCCATGCAGCCAATAAGAATAAAAGGTTAGCCTCGGATGTTGATATCACACGGTGATATGAACGTGTGTAGATATAGAACACATAGAGCAGAGACAGTGCTGCCCCGTCGCGTCCGGTATGAAATATAGAACTTTTTCTCTAGCTTCCTTTGCGACTGCTGGCAGCAAGAAATTCCTTATCCTCACGTCTTATGAAAGTTAATGAGTATGTTATGACAATATCCTCCCCCTGCCTTTGATTGACAGGAGTACCAGGGGTCCGCCCACCTGGAACAGTTTGTGACCCGCTTCCTGCTGAAGGAGACCACCAGTCAGCTTCAGTCGCTGCAGAGCTCCTTGGAGTGCGCCATGGAAACCACCGCCGAGCAGACTCGCCAGGACAAGTCAGACACACTCGTCTCCTCACGCCGCCTCTTCCTGCATCCCCAAGTCCAACCTGAACATATTCCCATGACAAATATCCTCTATCTGGCTACACCTCTGCCATCAGCTGCTATGGACTTACTATAACCCTGTTACCATGGCAACAACATCATCTCTTTGTATATAAACATCATCGACACGTATCCTACATCCTTATCTTACCAAACATGCCTACCTGGTATGTTAGTAAACATGACTACATGCAACAATATGGTAGCAAACATGCCTACCTGGTATGCTAGCAAACGTGCTTTACATGCTACAGTATGTTAGCAAACATGCCTACCTGGTATGTTGGCAAACATGCCTACCTGGTATGTTAGCAAACATGCCTGCCTGGTATGTTAGCCAACATGACTACATGCTACGGTATGTTAGCAAACATGCCTATCTGGTATGCTAGCAAACATGCCTACCTGGTATGTTGGCAAACATGCCTACCTGGTATGCTAGCAAACATGCCTACCTGGTATGCTAGCAAACGTGCTTTACATGCTACAGTATGTTAGCAAACATGCCTACCTGGTATGTTGGCAAATATGCCTACCTGGTATGTTAGCAAACATGCCTACCTGTATGCTAGCAAACGTGCCTACCTGGTATGTTAGCAAACATGCCTGCCTGGTATGCTAGCCAATATGACTACATGCTATGGTATGCTAGCAAACATGCCTGCCTGGTATGTTAGCCAACATGACTACATGCTACGGTATGTTAGGAAACATGCCTACTTGCTATGTTAGCAAAGTTAGCATGTACCAGACATGCTACCATGGTTACCAGGTATTAATCTGACCAGTAGTTACCATATTTACCTGGTATTTTTACCATGGTTAGCAGGTATGCTAACATGGTTAGCAGGTATATTAGAATGCATAGCGAGTGTGCAACCACGGTTAGGAGGTAAGTTAGCATATACGTGGTTGTTGGACATGTGATCCATGAGTTGAGTGTTTAGTATTAGTATAGGAGAGCAGATTTTGGTCCTTCAGAGTCTGGCTGACATGTTGACAGTTTTCGGTGAACGTGAGGGCGATTCCGACTGTGAATTGCTTTTCGTGGTGACTTTTAGACGTGAAGGAGATATGTTGGCTTGATGGACACTTACAGTAAGAGCTCCACACCAGGGAGGCTGGATAAGGACAGACTGAGGTTTCTTAAAGGGGTCAGGCTGTCGAGTCGTCACTTCCAGCAATGAAAGCTCACAGTGCAGCCCAGAATAAGATGAGGTGGGCGGACAAAGGATACCATTAGCGCCTCCTCCCACACACGTGTGTGAGAATCATTTGTCACCAGCTAATGAATGACTTTCACAAAAACCTGACACACACTGTAATCATGATTATATCACACCGTATGTAACGTCAGTGTTGATATCGTCAAATATGAACCATTGCAGACTCAGCCCGGCCAAGCCGGAGGTGTTATCCATCCAGTGGACGGGGCGTCGCTCCACCCGGAGACTTCAGAGAAACCACAGCCTGTCCCCCAACAACCCCATCATCAACCTCCTTCATTCAGGTGACACCCATACGCACCTCACCTTTACAGAAGAATCACCTTCATGTCCTTGCCAGGTGCTCATGACCAGGACAGCCATTGGACGGTTCAGGTCAACAGGCTGCAGAAGCTCATCGACCGCTTGGAACAAAAGGTGACCTTCTGCCTCTTGTCCTCCTCATCCCACTGTTTCAGAATGATGTCCATTATTATTTATTATTATTTTTCATTCATTCATTCATTCATTCATTCATGTTCTACCGCTTAATATTTTAATTATTGTAATTATTATTATTTTTTTATGTTTATATATTTATATGTTTTGATTATTTATTTTTTTATTTTTTATTTTTTGTTTTTTTTGTTTTTTTTTTATTTTTTTTTTATTTTTTTATTTTTTTATTATTTAATTTTTTATTATTATTATTATTATTATTATTATTATTTTGGTTCATGCGTCATTAACGCCATAAGTATTCATTTAGGGCTACACGGCGGTCGAGTGGTTAGCACGCAGACCTCACAGCTAGGAGACCAGGGTTCAATTCCACCCTCGGCCATTTCTGTGTGGAGTTTGCATGTTCTCCCCGTGCATGCGTGGGTTTTCTCCGGGTACTCCGGTTTCCTCCCACATTCCAAAAACATGCTCGGTTAATTGGCTAATCCAAATTATCCATAGGTATGAATGTGAGTGTGAATGGTTGTTTGTCTATATGTGCCCTGGGATTGGCTGGCCACCAGTCCAGGGTGTACCCCGCCTCTCACCCGAAGACAACTGGGATAGGCTCCAGCACCCCCATGAACCTTGTGAGGAAAAGCGGTAGAAAATGAATGAAAGTATTTAATTAATCATACCTATGGACAATTTGGAGTGGCCAATTAACCTAGCATGTTTTTGGAATGTGGGAGGAAACTGGAGCACCCAGAGAAAACCCACGCATGCACGGGGAGAACATGCAAACTCCACACGGAGATGGCCGAGGGTGGAATTGAACCCTGGTCCTCCTAGCTGTGAGGCCTGTGCGCTAACCACTAGACCGCCGTGCCGCCTATTCATTTAATTATTACATCAAAATATGAAAAAGCCATAATAATTGTCCATTGTCCTGGGGTCACTGGGGCATCCCTCTGGAGCCCGGTCAGGCATGGCACGAAGACGCCCATGGGGCCCATGGGACACGAGGCAGCTGACAGGTACCGGCAGGCCAAGCAACACGACATGAAAGCAGCGCCTGGTGGGCTGTCCTATCTGTGGGGCTGAGCTTGTCAAAAAGTTCCTCTGTGTCAGAGTCTTGGGGATGGATGAGATCTGCCTGAAGTTCCTTAAGGCCCGAGATGCTATGGGGCTGTCTTGGTTGACACAGCTCTGCAGCATCGAGTGGACATCTTGATTGACAAACCAGGGTGGTGGTCCTCCCTTTTAAGTAGGGGAATGGTAGGTGTGTTCCAACTCTGGTGGCATCACACTTCACAGCCTTTCTGGTAAGGTCTAATCAGGGGTTATGGAGAGGAGGATCTGCCAGATAGTTGAATGTCATATTTGGTCCCTGGTTGTGAAACTGTGGACCAGATCTACACTCCCAGGAGGGTCCTTGAGGGTGCATGGGAGTTTGGCCACCATTCTACATATGTTTTGTGGACTTGGTGAAGGCGTTCCTTCATGTTCCTTGAGGAATTATGTAGGTAGCGCTCCAGCAGTGTGGGATGGCGGTGGGCAAAACCGTTCATTTCAGTGAAACTAGCGGTGTGAATATGAATTCATTTCAACGACACTTCCATGTCTTTATGAAATGTTCCATGAACGGCTCATTCTTCTGCATGCAGGACATCCGTCTGGAGCCCGTTGAGGAGGAGGTCTTGGAGAGCAAGCTGGTGCGTCCTCACCATTTCATCCCGTCTCATACGATGATGATGGTGGTGATTGTGATGGAGATGATGAGTGCGGTTGTCATGGCGACAGCAGCAGGACCATCTTATCTCATCATTTTTTTGGCGTTCGCAGGAAGCGAGTGACACTTTCACATTCATCAAACTTTCTTCCTGTGTGTGTGTGTGCGTGTGTGCGCGTGTGCGTGTGTGTGTGTGTGTGTGTAGATGATTGTGCAACCTCTTTGACAAGTTGTCATGTGTGGTTTGTCAGCACATCCTCATCATCCAGAGGCAGCTGTCTGTGTTGGAGGAGGAGATGGAGGAGTTCCGTCTGGCTCTCAGACAATACATGAGCCATACCTGCACACAGACTGGATGCCTGCAGTCAGTATACACACACACACACACAGACTCACAGATGTGGAGCTAGCATGAGTGACGAATGTTAGCATCGTATTTATGGACTATGACCAGCGTGACGTCAGCTGTCACTTTGACTCCACATAAAAGCCCAGCAGCCCCGAGGACCAGCTGACATTTACACATTTTTAGCCACGCCCACTTCACTTGACACACAAGTCGGTCAATACTAAAACACAACATTGATGTACTTGTACCATAAAGGTATAGATATTGTTAGTAGACGATTGCCTAAGCATCTAGATACAAGGGTTACTATCCCATTCCGAAACATATGTCTTAAAAACGATTCCATACGGTACAAACGATTCATTTCAATACGATTCAGTAGTTATATTAGTTGGTGTAGACATGAGTCTTACATTCTAAAATACAGAAACCAATTGCATAAAATCATCATTCTTAAGAGTATCATATTCCCGACCACCAGGCCCAAGGAAATGTTTAGACATTTTAAAAAATACAATGTGTAAATAACGACATCAAATTTTATGTAAAGGGATACCTAGTTTTTAATATGGGCCATTATGTTATTCAAACAATAATATACAGTTAAAACGTTTTTTTAATTTTTAATGCAAGCAGCAATTTGTCCCACTTAGTTGGAAGGCACTGATGGACTACTACACTGTATTTAAGCCGTATTCTTCCCCCTCATCCTAAATGGGAAGGCATCAAGGGAAGATGGGCTTATTGAGTGCTAATGCGGATATTTCTTAGTCCAGGCTGGTACTGGTGGATGGGGGCTCTCTATTTATTTCATGTTCTTACACAATACATCATCAATAAGATCAATTTGGGTCACATTGAAAAAATAATTATTTGAGATTTTGAGACAATACGTCAAAGATTTACACAGAACTGACAATATTAGGAATTTAAAACTTTATTTCCGTACATTGAAGACTTTTTTCTTGTCAATTTGGAATTTCATTCTCATATTTGACTTTTTTCTTTTTGTAAATTTACGACTTTATCCTCAGACATTTAGGACTTTTTTATTTATATATGACAGATTTTCTTTTTCTCATAAATGTATGACTTTTTTTCAAATTTCCATCCTTTAAATTTATTACTTAAATCTCAAATTATTTAATTTCCAAGGATAAAGTCATAAATTTACAGCTTTATTTTTGAAAACGTACAGGTTTTTTTTGTAAATTTACAACTTTATTGTCATAAATGTACAACATTAATGGAAATCTCAGATTATTTAGCTAGTCCACTGCTAATGCTAGCGCTGCTAATGCTATTTGTAAATTAAGAGACAGACTGTCAAGCA
This sequence comes from Doryrhamphus excisus, assembly GCF_037039965.1. NCBI lineage: Eukaryota > Metazoa > Chordata > Actinopteri > Syngnathiformes > Syngnathidae > Doryrhamphus > Doryrhamphus excisus. The sequence goes on from NC_136363.1 coordinate 14,430,623, forward strand.
GATACTTGTCAGAGCAGATATCAGGTCGCTTGGGTTCATCCTTCCCAACCCTAGTATACATGGTGTTGATGTACTTGGAGTCTAAGGTTATCCATGTTGTCAGTACGTGTTTAGATGGTGTTGTACTAGGAAGTGATGAATATTTATTGAGTAGTTTTGTCACCTGTCATGCAGCATTGCAGTGCAGCGTCTGGCTAACGAGTCTCACTTTGTCCTTTATGAATTCTGGGAGGATAACAACATGTGGAAGAAGTAAGTTGACTTAGTTTGTACACGTATGTGTTTTGTGTATAAATGGAGGTGATGACGTGTTGTGGTAGTCACTTGCAGACCAACTACAGCAAAACCTTCCAGAGGGCCAACGTGGACTTCCTGGAAAGTCCGGAGAGCGTGACCACCATGCTGCTCCCTGGTAGGTACACCAGCAAGTACTCAGACTTCATGTATTAATACCACGTATCCTGGATAGGCTTGGACATCGTTTGAATTTGAGCGATTCCGATTCCTGGTTTTGATTCCTGTTCTGATTCGTTCATAAAAAGTTAGCATGGTTGAAATGCAGGCGCTAACCAAAGCTCTTGGATGAAATGTCTTTTTCATAATGTGAATGACTTACAGTGAAGAAAATAAGTATTTGAACACCCTGCTGTTTTGCTATTTCTCCCACTTAGAAATCATGGAGGGGTCTGAAATTTTCATCGTAGGTGCATGTCCACTGTGAGAGAGATAAACTAAAAAGAAAAATCCAGAAATCACAATGCATGATTTTTTAACAATTTATTTGTGTGATACAGCTGCAAATAAGTATTTGAACACCTGTGTATCATCTAGAATTCTGACCCTGAAAGACCTGTTAGTCTGCCCATTAGAAGTCCACCTGCACTCCATGTATCATCCTGAATCAGATGCACCTGTTTGAGGTCGTTAGCTGCATAAAGACACCTGTCCACCCCATACAATCAGTAAGACTTTAACTTGTAACATGGCGAAGACCAAAGAGCTGTCCAAAGACACCAGAGACAAAATTGTACACCTCCACAAGGCTGGAAAGGGCTACGGAGCAATTACCAAGCAGCTTGGTGAAAAAAGGTCCACTGTTGGAGCTATCATTAGAAAATGGAAGAAGCTAAACATGACGGTCAATCTCAATCGGAGTGGAGCCCCATGCAAGATATCACCTCGTGGGGTCTCAATGATTCTAAGAAAGGTGAGGAATCAGCCCAGAACTACACGACAGGACTTGGTCAATGACCTGAAAGGAGCTGGGACCACCGTTTCCAAGGTTACTGTAGGTAATACACTAAGACGTCATGATGTGAAATCATGCATGGCACGAAAGGTTCCCCTGCTTAAACCAGCACATGTCAAGGCCCGTCTTAAGTTTGCATATGACCATTTGGATGATACAGAGGAGTCATGGGAGAAAGTTTTATGGTCAGATGAGACCAAAATAGAACTTTTTGGTCATAATTCCAATAAGCGTGTTTGGAGGAAGAAGAATGAAGAGTACAATCCGAAGAACACCATCCCTACTGTGAAGCATGGGGGTGGTAGCATCATGCTTTGGGGGTGTTTTTCTGCACATGGGACAGGACGAGTGCACTGCATTAAAGAGAGGATGACTGGGGCCGTGTATTGTGAGATTTTGGGGAACAACCTCCTTCCCTCTGTCAGAGCATTGAAGATGGGTCGTGGCTGGGTCTTCCAACACGACAACGACCCGAAGCACACAGCCAGGAAAACCAAGGAGTGGCTCCGTAAGAAGCATATCAAGGTTCTAGCATGGCCCAGCCAGTCTCCAGACCTGAACCCAATCGAAAATCTTTGGAGGGAGCTCAAACTCCGTGTTTCTCAGCGACAGCCCAGAAACCTGACTGATCTAGAGAAGATCTGTGTGGAGGAGTGGGCCAAGATCCCTCCTGCAGTGTGTGCAAACCTGGTGAAAAACTACAGGAAACGTTTGACCTCTGTAATAGCAAACAAAGGCTACTGTACCAAATATTAACATTCATTTTCTCAGGTGTTCAAATACTTATTAGCAGCTGTATCACACAAATAAATTGTTAAAATTTGGATTTTTCTTTTTAGTTTATCTCTCTCACAGTGGACATGCACCTACGATGAAAATTTCAGACCCCTCCATGATTTCTAAGTGGGAGAAATAGCAAAATAGCAGGGTGTTCAAATACTTATTTTCTTCACTATGAATGACCGTGAATTCATGCTATTAATAACCAATAAAAGTATCAACCATTGAACATGAACATAAATATTTGGAAGAATCTTTATATAGGAGGACAGGTGGACATTTATGTAATTAACGCTTCCGGGAGAATCGGAATGTCAGAACCAGTTCCAATGGATGTTCGATGGCCCAACCTAATCCTGGACCTGGACGCCATGTCAGGTCAAACTTTATTGATATAAGACAATGTAAATAACAAATGGTACCAAACAGTATAATACACATACAGTATTTTACATATATATTATTTAACTTTTTGTTTTGGTAATAGCAAACTGTACCGGAGTTTATCCAAAGTCAAGTCAAAAGTTTCCAGATCATTTCTAATGCTCTTGAATGGGAAAGTGCCTCCAAACTTTTGTATCTGCTGTATAGTTGATATTTATATATGCTTTTATTGTACTATTAGCTGTACATCTGCATCTGTACATTTATACCATAGTACTAATTAATTATTGATTATTACTCCTATTGTTGATTATTGATACAAATGTATTTGTTTCCTCCGCAGCTTCTTGGTGGGTCCTCAACAACAACAACTGATCTCGGACCAGCAGACTCGCCATGACGTCGTAGTGACATCTATTATGTCGTTTAGCAACTCCGTGTTTCCTTCTTTGCAAGACAAAAAACAGAATCTAAACAACCTTCGTCTTTCTACAAAGCAACACGTCATCACGTGTTGGGCGTGACGTCATAACGTGGCTGCTCTTCCACGTGAGCTGATTAAGGAAGCTTTCTTTCAGTCACTTTTTAGAAAACGTCTTTTACCGCCCCCTGGTGACGGCAAGGGGTACTACAGCTACTGTACACTTTAGGTGTAACGCGTAGAGATGTGTATTTATGTTGAATCAATAAACATATTTATGTTGAATCAATAAACAAGTCAAAATAGACAAGAAGATGCTCTTTTGTCCTTTTTATTGATAAATTATCATTTGGAAAAAGATGACCTTTGCCCTCCACGCACGTCTTATGTACAAAGTATGTATCTTTGTGTCACATGATCACCATCCGCCTCATGACTCTTGTGGGCCAGCTCGCCTACAGCGCGGGGTCAGAGGTCAGAGAGCAAAGCTAAAGGTTTACATTCTTTTTAAAAAAAAAAAAGCAATTGGCAACATGCAAACAGCATCAGAGGAATTATTGGGAGTATTGGGAGTATTGGAAGTATTGGGATTATTGCTGTGGTCAAATCAGTCATGTAAAAAAACATTAAAAAGCTCCTGTTGGTGGGGGGGGGCACCTGGTGTATGTTTATGCTTGCCATCAGTATCAGCCAATGTACATTCAGCCAATATGTTAGTCGTTATGGAAGGGGGGGGTCAGTGTACACGTTAGTCGTTATTGAAGTGAGGGTCTGAGTGCATGTTAGTCGTTATGGAAGGGGGGGTCAGTGTACACGTTAGTCGTTATTGAAGTGAGGGTCTGAGTGCATGTTAGTCGTTAGGGAAGGGAGGGTCAGTGTACATGTTAGTCATTATTGAAATGAGGGTCTGAGTGCATGTTAGTCGTTAAGGAAGGGAGGGTCAGTGTACACGTTAGTCGTTATTGAAATGAGGGTCTGAGTGCATGTTAGTCGTTAAGGAAGGGAGGGTCAGTGTACACGTTAGTCGTTATTGAAGTGAGGGTCTGAGTGCATGTTAGTCGTTAAGGAAGGGAGGGTCAGTGTACACGTTAGTCGTTATTGAAGTGAGGGTCTGAGTGCATGTTAGTCGTTATGGAAGGGGGGGGTCAGTGTACACGTTAGTCGTTATGGAAGGGGGGGTCAGTGTACACGTTAGTCGTTATTGAAGTGAGGGTCCGAGTGCATGTTAGTCGTTATGGAAGGGGGGGTCAGTGTACATGTTAGTCATTATTGAAATGAGGGTCTGAGTGCATGTTAGTCGTTATGGAAGGGGGGGTCAGTGTACACGTTAGTCGTTATGGAAGGGGGGGTCAGTGTACACGTTAGACGCTCTTGGAAGCAGCGTACTGTTACAGTTGTCATCAGAGTACACGGCAGTTGTTATAGGAGGGGGTATCAGTGTACACGTTAGTCAATATGAGAGGGGGGCATCAGGCTCCACTTCAGTCATTGTAGGAGCAGGGGAGGGGGCAGAGTACATGTTAGTAGTTATAGGAGGGGGGGTAAAGTACACGTTAGTCGTGTACACATTTTGGCAGGGGGGTGCAAAGTGAGTTCTGGGGGCCATTTTGGGACCAGAGCTGGCGTATTTGGTGCGAATGGGACCATGGCGGCTCTGTCTTGTTTGCGACAAAAAGAAGAATTTCTTTTCCTTGACATGTTTTTCAGACTTTGTGTCCCACGGCGTTTCCTGTCGTCCGGCATCCACATGCAAATGCATCAGACGGTTATGCAAATGAGATGATGGTGTTCCACCAAGTACCACCACCGGTAGATTGCAGTCCTGTGGGCCAGCGCAGCTACGACAGGCTATGACTATATTCATTAGCTACTCTAAAAGACAAAGCTAAGATGTTTTCATCGTACATTGATGGATTCACCCCCCCCCATGAAGTACTGCAGCAACAAAAAGGTGATGCACATCCCAGGTTGGTCTCACGTTGGCCATCCAATCAGACGTCTCGCTGCAGCCGCCATGTGTCAGCTTACAAAAGATGCTAGCTGTGGCAGGACGGACTTCTACCGGATCATCAAGTTGGACACAGAAGCAGCTGCTTGCCGGGCCGAGAGGACATTTGGGGGGAGGAGGCATTAAGCAAAGCTGTTCTCCGGGTAGCTGACCTTGATGGCCCCCCAGTAGCAGGCCCGGACCAGGCATATGAGACCCAGCAGGTACGCAAAGACCCATGACACGTAGGTGGCGTTGTAGTGGCGGGCAAAGTCCCTCGTACCAACCTGGCAGCAACATTTCACTTTCACTTTCATGTGAAACCCGTTACTCAGCATGTACACCATAGAGAGGCGCGGTACTTACAGTTAGTCCCACGCCAATGAAGATGCAGATCATTCCCACGGTGATGTAAGCGCAACAGCGCCTCCTGGGGAGCGCACTGCCCACCGACGAGCTGTTCAAAAAATTCAAAACCACAAATGAGATATGAATACTTTTGACATATTTGTATGCTGAAAAGTACTACACAAATACATCCACAGCAGGCCCGCTGACCGGACAATATAGGGGCCGGCGTGGACCCCCCCCCCCTCCCCCAACCCCTGATGAACATTCACTCACACCGCTGGAAGACTAGCAAGACTAGAAAGGTCACATGACCACCTCAGCGCTCACATCTCACGCTCACGCGTCTCATGTGACGCGTCTACAGCCAGGATTAGGGTCTGAGGGACCGGCTCGGGGGGACTCCATCACCTGACACCACCCCCCACCCCACCACCACCACCACCAATCATGTTCTACATGTGCACCAGCTGACCTGCTCATGACGGGAAAAGACTGACGTCCATTCTTACTGACTGCAATGAAAAACAAGCCAGACTTCAAAAGTTTTGAGACACCTTGTCATTGGATACTGTGGATAAGTGTCTACAAACGTTGGTATGAGGCGCATCGACGGGACGCCTTTACTTGCTCATGAGCATGTGTGTGTGTGCAATGTGGGGTTTTGTGCACTTACATTTTTTTGCAGTGGGGGCACTTGGCTAACGTGTTGAAGCGTAGCTCCATCCACTGAAGAACACAAAAACATCATCACTGCTCCTGGATGTCAGACATTAGCATTAGCATTAGCACTAGCATTAACATCAGCACTAGCACTAGCACGAGCACTAGCATCAGCACTAGCATTAGCACTAGCATTAGCATTAACATCAGCACTAGCATTAGCATTAGCACGATCTTAGAGCAGTGACATCACTGTGTCCAGCATGGCGCTCCAGGAGAGCACGAGTGCCACCGGCTGTGCTCAGCGGGGCCTGACGCTAAACAGTAGCAGCACACAGATCGTCCTCGAGGGGACGCTGATGCGCACATGAAGCGGGAAAGAGAGAATGCGGGTGTTTGGGTACCAGGAAGGTGTTGCCGCAGTGACCGCAGACCACCCGCATCCCCTCAGGCTGGATGGGGAGGGCGGGCTGGGCGGGCTGCTCCTCGGGGATGACCATCACCGGGCTCAGGTTGATGATGCGTCTGCTGTAAGGCATGTGTTATCATGATGGGGAGGGCATGAGAAAGTGGAACGGTGCCGGCTACCCACCAGTTGGGTCGAGGGCATCCTATCCTCCTGGACGTGTCCTTGCAGATGAGCAGGCAGTTGCAGGGACACCGCACGTACTTCTTCCCCGTGGGCGGGTTCTTGATGGGCTGGGCGGGAAGGAGAGAGGGGATGATTGGAGGCTCGCGAAGGACCAGATGCTGCTGCGGCGTACCGTGGCCTCGTTGCAGAGCGTGCACTTCACCACGTGCTGGTGCAGCTTGCCGTCCAGGTGGATGAGCGACTGGCACACGCGGCAGGTGATGACCGGCACGCCGCCCGCGTCCGGGCTGGCGATGGCCGTGTAGGGAGGCGGGAGCTCGGCTTTGGCGGGAGAATGATTGACTCAACAGATGGAAGTTTGGATTTATAAACATGACATCACCCCCACCGCCACTCGCCACAGGTAGATTGCAGTCCTCCCGATACCCAGCGGGGTACATGGTGCTGGTCTGCCCCGTGAGTGTGGTTGTGTTTCTGTACTCTGACGCTGCCCCCCCGCAGCACACCGTGTGACCCTCACGCAGAGCGAGGAGGGTCACACGGGCGGAGCCACCCCCGGCGTGATGTGCGGATGAACAATGATGCCTTTTACCGAGCCCCGCCCCCATGAGCATTGACGTGGGCATGACACAACTCGTCACATGACCAGCACACCATGCTGACACGGCACTTTGATGAAACCGTACACACGCTACCGGCCGTCACCCTCTCTGGACACCAGCGACACGTAAAGCAAAACCTCTGCACTCACTGGAACACGCACACGCACGCACGCACACGCACACGCACACCTTGAAAGCTAAGGGGCCAAATAAAAGGCCTAAAGAAAGGGCCTGAGACCCCAAATCAACATTTTAGACGTGAAACCTCGGCCAGAAAAAAAGCCCAAGATGGCTCCACCACTCATCCTCATCTCCGCCAGATGGCCCGCCCTCCTCTTGGTCACCATCCAATCACAAATGAGCCATGAGACAACTAATAACGACCAGCAAGTAAAACGTGAAATGAAACGTAGTGATACATGTCATGAGATAAGACTTGTTGTGAGATGAGACACGAAATGAGACATGTTATCAAGTGAGACATGAGATGAGACATGTCATGAGATCAGACATAAGATGAGTCATGTCATGAGAGGAGGCATGCCCTGAGAGGAGACATGCAATGGGATGAGGCATGTCATGAGATGAGATGAGGTATGTCATGAGATGAGACAAGTCATGACATGAGACATGAGATGAGTCATGTAATGAGATGAGACACGAGATGAGACATGTCATGAGATGTGACATGTCATAAAATGAGACATGAGGTGAGTCATGTCATGAGAGGAGGCATGTCATGAGATGAGACATGTCCTGAGATGAGGCATGTAATGGGATGAGGCATGTAAGGGGATGAGGCATGTCATGAGATGGGGCAGTTAATGAGAGGAGACATGAGATGAGACATGTCATGAGATGAGACACAAGATGAGAGGAGACATGTCATGAGATGAGACACGAGATGAGGCATGTCATGAGAGGAGACATGTCCTGAGATGAGGCAGGTCATGAGAGGAGACATGTCATGAGAGGAGACATGTCATGAGATGAGGCAGGTCATGAAATGAGACATGTCATGAGAGGAGACATGTCATGGGATGAGGCATGTCATGAGATGGGGCAGTTAATGAGAGGAGACATGAGATGAGACATGTCATGAGATGAGATGAGGCATGTCATGAGAGGAGACATGACATGAGATTAAACATGTCGAGATGAGATATGTCATGAGATTAGACATGTCATGAGAGGAGACGTGTCATGAGATGAGACACGAGATGAGAGGAGACGTGTCATGAGATGAGACACAAGATGAGGCATGTCATGAGAGGAGACATGACCTGAGATGAGGCAGGTCATGAGATGAGACATGTCATGAGATGAGGCATGTCATGAGATGAGCTGAGGCATGTCATGAGATGAGACATGTCATGAGATGAGATGAGGCATGTCATGAGAGGAGACGTGTCATGAGATGAGATATGTCATGAGATTAGACATGTCATGAGAGGAGACGTGTCATGAGATGAGACACGAGATGAGAGGAGACATGTCATGAGATGAGACACAAGATGAGGCATGTCATGAGAGGAGACATGTCATGAGATGAGGCAGGTCATGAGAGGAGACATGTCATGAGATGAGGCAGGTCATGAGAGGAGACATGTCATGAGATGAGGCATGTCATGAGATGAGGCAGGTCATGAGGAGACATGTCATGAGATGCGACATGTCAGATGAGACATGTCATGAGATGAGACACATGAGAGGAGACATGTCATGAGATGCGACATGTCAGATGAGACATGTCATGAGATGAGACACATGAGAGCAGACATGTCATGAGATGCGACATGTCAGAGGAGACATGTCATGAGATGAGACACATGAGAGAAGACATGTCATGACATGTTGTTTGTGACCACTTGGCCTTGCAGGTGATCTGCATGTATGTCAACACAGAGAGATGCGTGAGTGGCTAAGATCAGAACTATTCATATGCTGCACGCCAACCAATAAGAAACTGCACTACAAAATGATGACGACACACTTCCTGTTACACTTGTACACTGTACAAGTATGTACAGCGGGGTGTCCAAAGTGCAGCCCAGGGCTATCATCACACCACAGTTTCTTTTTTCTTATCATCCAATCCTTATTACGCAGATATGTTACTACACACTAATATGCTTTGTCACATACAACAATAAGCATCCACTATATAGATTACAACACAAAGCATACACTATATAGATCGGAAGGCAAAGCATACACTATATAGATCGGAAGGCAAAGCATACACTATATAGATCGGAAGGCAAAGCATACACTATATAGATCAGAAGGCAAATCATAGAGCACATAGATTATAGTATATAGATTGCTTCTAGCAGTACTTTCACACATGGGCATGATGATAATGATGATGACGATGATGGTGTACCTAATGGAGGTGTGACGATGATGATGATGCATGGATGAAGGCCTACGAAATGAGTCCTGGTCGTGATGTTATTGTAGGCCTCTGCTCTGGAGCCCACTGCTCCAGTTCTCACAGTCTGGACTCCACCCCCCCCCCCTCCAACACACACACACACACACACAGCCCCTAGCTTGCGTGCGTGTGCCTCTGTGCATCTCCAATGACACACAAAAGCCTCGGCGTGCGTGTTTACCTCGGGGGCTGGGATCCTGCAGGTACGGAGGCGCGCCGGGGGTCTCCGAGTTGGGGGTGGACAGCAGCGGGGATCGCTCGTCCATGCCGTCGGAGGCCATGTTTGGAGCGGACACCCGAACCCGAGGACGAGGACGAGGAAGAACCAGCGGCGGATGCTCGAGGCCGACCGATACGCTCCGGTCCAGTCCAAGAGAGCCGGGTGGCGGCGGCCTGAGAGGGGGAGGAGCTTCGTGGAAGTGGGGCGGGCCGTTTGGGAGCACGCGCATGCGCACAAAAACAAAACAGGAAACGCTGCTAAACGTTTTTTTATTATTTCATTTGGGCGCATGTGTGCTTTTCCATTTTGCTCTCAAAACAACAACTGAAAAAAACCAAGATGCAGTTTCAGAGCTTCGCCGCTAGGTGCCCCTGTTGCACGGCCCCCGGGTGCAGTTTCACGACTTCAACGCCAGAGGTCCCCGTTTGACAGCCGAGCGAAGTCATAGGGCCAATGACGTATATGCTGATTTTTGTTTGTTTGTTTCCGCTTTTTCATTTTTAGATTTAGCTTTTTATAAAAACAAAAATGTTTAGAAATAAAGTATATAGTCTGTATGCTTACAGGACCGGATCTTCCGTGAAACATTTTTATTTTTAGAGGCAAGAATTACCCAAACGTACTTAAGTTTCCTTGCAGACAAGCTGCTCCTCGTTAGATCCACTTTGTTTGGGACGGGTGGGGGTGGGAGGGTGTTGCTCATTCTTTCCGATGACTTCAGGCACCGAGGAGCGGAGCAGGACACCAACATTGTTCCCTCGCTTTCCTCGCAAGGTAAGAACATGATCAGGATTCTACTGGCGTGTCAGGTTTAGACCAGCAGGCTGGTGGTTCTCCTGAGAGATCCAACATAGGATGCAAAGCCTGTAGGCACAAATACTCACCAACGACAGCCCCCCCAAAATGATGGAGGCTCACATTTATTTCAATTCCTAATCAGGTTTCATTGCGCCTCTTGGAGATGCTGTGGGGGTCCGTTTGGGGAGCCTGGCTCCTGCTGGGCTTCAGCTTCCACGTCGCTACGTCCCTTCTCGACCCTCAAATCTCCGGAGACCCGGACCCGGCAGACCGGAGCGACGAGCGGGGCTCGGGGTTCTACCCCCCGCACCTCCCCTCCGCAGACGACCCCGGCGCGACAGAACCCCCCAACAGAGCCCTCAACTGCACGCAAAGCTTCTGGTTGCCTCCCAGCCCGGGAGTGTGCTGGGAGAAGGTGGCCGCCGGGCCGGAGGAGCTGGCCGAGTCCCGCCTGTTGGTTCTGCAGAACCGAGCCGCCCTGCACGCCGTCACCTCCTCCAGCGGCGTGGGCGAGGGGGGGCTCTCCTACGACAAGCAGGCCAGGGAGGAGGTGCGGGCCATCCTGACGGACCACCAAAGCGTGGTGGCGGCCATTGAGAAGATGGAGGAGGCCTTCGTCTCCCTGGAGGAGACCAGGAAAGACGGCAAGGAGCGAGGACTCCTAACAAGGTGACACAAACTTTGACTTTTTACTGGCCTGGCCTGCTTTATTAGTCGGCTACTTCCTGTCATGGGTTTGGGGGGGGGGGGGTCCTGATTGGGCAGACAGTACCAGACGAAAGCTGACATAGCAGGCAAAGTAAAACAGGACAGGATCTTTGGTGACGAATGAAGACGCCGGAATATTGTGACATAAAACGACAACCAATAAACAAGTTGCAATATGATACAGAAGACAGAGATATGATATATAGACAACAAAATAACTCCTACTGCTAGCATAGCATTCCAATTTTGACATGTTTGTTACAAATGGACAACAGCGGTGGTGTTTTTATGACAATAAAGTCTAAATATGAACAGACCAAAGTTACAGGAATAAATATTACGCGCGAACAATGGATCTGTGCGATCGATCAATAGCGCTGATCCCGAGACAGATCCATCGTTAGCGCACAAATCGATCGATTTCTGCGCTCACGATGGCTATAACTGCCTTGCGCTGGAGACCGATGCTTTGACACTGCGCTGACCATATAATGACAATCATTGATCTGTTAATTGCATACAATGACAGGGTTAGGGATAGGGTTAGGGGTTAGGGTTCACACTCCCCCCCCGCCGATAACAACGGTAACAAAGTCAACTGCTTGACAATGAATCAAAGATTTGAAATTTGCATGCATCTCGGGCGCAGCGCTATCGATCCATCATGCAGATCTAGCCTAACATAAACATCTGATATTATCTATATATACTATCAAAATCTTCTTACACGATTGATGGATGATTGACGGATGGTGGCGTTCCCTGTGCAGCTTGAAGGAGCGGATGGCCCACACCAGGAAGGCGGGGTACGCCCGGGAGCTGACGGCGGCCACCCTGGAGAGACGTTTGTCCACGCTGGAGGAGAGTCTGCTGGCCATGCAGACAAGACTCAACAAACTGATCACATGACAGCATGACAACAGTGTCCTCGTACACCCCCAGCCCCCCCCCATAAGCATGATACGCTAACATCCTGTACAGCCTGACTACTCCAATAAAGTCTCCAGGCAGAGTCGTTGGCAAGCGGTGAAAAGATTCCAGTTTAATGAGCGAACGTGCGGAAAAGCAGGCAACAGCGACTGAACAAAGAGCCTTTTCTGTACAAGAGCAACTGAACAAAGCGCTGTTTCTGTCCAAGACTAAAAGGTCGGGTTGACGTCCACATTTCAAATCTTTGAAGAAGATCAAGATGAAGGGCTAGCATTAGCTTTGTGTCCCAGCCATAGAAGTTCTCCTCTCTGGCTTTGATGGCTAACCGCTGCTAGTCAACAGTTCAGTCTTTTTTTATTGACTTGTTTAGAAGTCAGCGGCTTCTTCTTCCTGTTGCATCTCCTCCAAAGACCTGAGGTAATCCCGAGCCAGGATCTTCTTGGGTAGGATATCTGCGGGGGAGGACGAGAGCGACGTTAGCAAGCTGCGCAGAAGGTAAACTGCACCTTGTGAACGAAGGACGTCACCTGTCAGAAAGTGGAAGGTTTCCGTCTCCTCTGCAGTGTTAGCTAGGTCACTGTACGACAGGCTGTTGCTCTCCTTGCCGAGGCCGTGGTTGAAAGAGCACAGCGCCAAGTGCTGCACAAACAGCTCCTTTAACCGCAACGGCATTTTTGTCAACCACAAAGCCCACCTTTAGGAGCACAATGGCGGCTACGGCACACACGAGCTTACCGTTGCCTTGGTGGTGAGGAAAAGAGCGTCCTGGTTAATATTACACACATCCGGCGAGCTCTTCATGATCAGCCGCACTCTGGAAACGGGGAGGGAGATGTTCTTTGTGCTAGTCGCCGTTCGATCGTCTTTATCGGGGCTCCTTTTCGACATGTTGGTGCGAACAGAACGATACTTCCGCTAAAGTATTGTTTTGAATGCTGGTGCGCTTCTTCTCGTTGGCTTGAAGCTCATTTGCGCTCATTGCGTTTGCTCAGCGCCCCCTTTTGGAGCGGAGCTAATTTTGGGACCTCGACAATAAATAAACTACAGTACAATAAACATAAATACGGGTCAGGAAATGTCAGATCACATTTTGCTAAGGGTTTCTGGACGTCAGAGTAGTCAGCTGAATAAAATAATGTATTTTTTCATGAATCTGACTACTGTGTGGCAAATGTTAGCGGCAACAATGCCATATGCGCATGCGCAAAGCGGCTGCCATCTTTGGAACATGCCTATTTTACTCATCGGTAAGAAAGTATACTACAGCTTTGTGAAAGTGGTTGAGCTATTAAACAGACTTAGATTAGATACGAAAACCCAAATATATTTACAAAGGCGCATCTTGGATTTATACTAGACTGTCGCTCACTTTGTGAACAGCTACAGGCAATGTTGTAACTAAAGTTCGATGCTTTCTTCTCCAGGGCAGTAGGGGGCAGCAGAGCCACCGGTAACCGAAAACAGAAGACGAACGCGAGGAAGCTGTGTGTGTTTTTGCAATGGCTAGCTAGCATTTGCTAGCTTCAAATCATCCAAAACAGAAGGATAACGCTGCAGTTTGTGCATCAAGTACAAGAACAGTCTCTCCGGCATATTAAGCACACCAAGCGGCGCTTTCATGGCGTCTCATCATCGCGGTCACTGGTGACGATCGGTTGTGGGGAGGAGAACCACCGAACCTTTTCCTTCATTGTCTCGTTGCCAAACGCGACCCGACCGAACTTCAGCAGCGATGCCGCTGGGTCTTAAACCATGCTGTTCTGTCTGCAAGACCAACTCCTCGTCCATGTGGAAGAAAGGAAGCCAAGGAGAAATCATGTGCAACAACTGCTCGGTGAAAAACAGCAGTGGAGGTGGAGGGGGACCTCCTGGACCTTCGGGACCCTCCACGTCCTCCAATACTCAGCCCAGCAATGGTGGAGGCAAGCAGGTAAGAAAAAAGTTATTGGTCCTCCAAATACATGCAGTTTTACTGATTTACGATTACACCGAGACAGTATTTGTCATACACACTACTCCTTTAAATATTGTGGCTCTGCTGGTGTGTGTTGTGTTTAAAGACATGCCGTAATGGAGGGTGGTGTTGGTGTGTGTTGCGTTCAAGAGCTTATTGTTATGACCAGTGACGTCGGGTCATGTTTACTCTACTGTACGTCCAAGGACATACGGTATCAACAGCATTGATGCGTGTTGCGTTTAAGGACATCCAGTAATGTATGGTGGTGTTGGTCTGCATATGTTACTGTATGTTGGTTTGTGGTGGGATGTGTGGGAATGGTTGTTTGTCTATATGTGCCCTGGGATTGGCTGGCCACCAGCCCAGGGTGTACGCCACCTCCCACCAAAGACAGCTGGGATAGGCTCCAGCACACCCGTGACCCTCATGAGGAGAAGCTGTATACACAATGGACCGATGGATGAGTGGATTTTTTGTGGGTTGTCTTGAAGGCCATACAGAATGAATGAAGGTGCGTTCAAGAGCATGCAGTAATGAACGGCGCTGTTGGTGCATGTTAGGGTTAAACCCAAAACATTATCACCAACTGTGAAAGAAGACACAAAGACGTGAGATATAGGCTTGCAAGGAGAGTGGATCAGAGACTGTTCAGCAACAAATCCCCAACCAACTCTGAAACAGTCTCTGCTCTCCATCCTTTTATTAAAAGTTAGGTATGAATCTCATCCTAAGGGGAGGGGGAGCAATACAAATTGGTTGAGAACATTGAAGCATTTCTTCAGATAACAGGAATGAATGGTTCAAAGAGACATCCTGGTACTGGGTGCCTCAAGGACATCCCGTTATCGTGTGCCTGTAAGATGAATCATACAACTGTGTGATATATGTGTGCAATAATAACTTGGATATAAGTTATACAAATGTGTATTCTATGTGTGCAATAGTAACTTGGATAATATAAGGCAATGTAATTAAATGATATATACAGCTTTATTCCAACAGTGCATGTTGCATTCAAGGAGGTCCAGTAAAGAATGGTGGTGTTGCCGTGAGTTGTGTTCAAAGACATACATTAACGACATTGGGGTCGGCGTGTGTTGTGCTAAAGAACATCCAGTAATGAATGGTGGTGTGTTCAAGGACATCCAGTAATGAGCGGTGGTGTTGGGCCATGTTGTGTTCAAGGACATACATACTGTAATGAATGGCGGTGTTTGTGTGTGTTGCATTCAAGGACATTCTGTAGCGAACGGTGGTGATGATGTGTGTTGTGTTGTAGGACATCCAGTAGTGAATGGTGGTGTTGTGCATGTTGCGTTCAATGACAACCCTGTGATATGGTGGTGTTGGGGAGCGTTGCGTTCAAGGACATGCTGTGATGAATGGTGGTGTTTGTGTGTGTTGCATTCAAGGACATTCTGTAGTGAACGTTGGTGTGTTGTGTTCAAGGACATCCAGTAATGAGCGGTGGTGTCGGGCCATGTTGTGTTCAAGGACGGACTGTAATGAATGGTGGTGTTTGTGTGTGTTGCGTTCAAGGACATTCTGCAGTGAACGGTGGTGTTGATGTGTGTTGTGTTCTAGGACATCCAGTAGTGAATGTTGGGTGTTGTGCATGCTGCGTTCGAGGACATGCTGTAATGAATGGCGGTGTTTGTGTGTGTTGCATTCAAGGACATTCTGTAGCGAACGGTGGTGATGATGTGTGTTGTGTTGTAGGACATCCAGTAGTGAATGGTGGTGTTGTGCATGTTGCGTTCAAGGACAACCCTGTGATATGGTGGTGTTGGGGAGCGTCGCGTTCAAGGACATGCTGTGATGAATGGTGGTGTTTGTGTGTGTTGCATTCAAGGACATTCTGTAGTGAACGTTGGTGTGTTGTGTTCAAGGACATCCAGTAATGAGCGGTGGTGTCGGGCCATGTTGTGTTCAAGGACGGACTGTAATGAATGGTGGTGTTTGTGTGTGTTGCGTTCAAGGACATTCTGCAGTGAACGGTGGTGTTGATGTGTGTTGTGTTCTAGGACATCCAGTAGTGAATGTTGGGTGTTGTGCATGCTGCGTTCGAGGACATGCTGTAATGAATGGTGGTGTTTGTGTGTGTTGCATTCAAGGACATTCTGTAGTGAACGGTGGCGTTGATGTGTGTTGTGTTCAAGGGCATCCAGTAATGAGCGGTGGTGTCGAGGCATGTTGTGTTCAAGGACATACTGTAATGAATGGTGGTGTTTGGGTGTGTTGCGTTCAAGGACATTCTGTATTGAACGGTGGTGTTGATGTGTGTTGTGTTGTAGGACATCCAGTAGTGAATGTTGGGTGTTGTGCATGCTGCGTTCAAGGACATCCCGTAATATGGTGGTGTTGGGGAGCGTTGCGTTCAAGGACATGCTGTAATGAATGGTGGTGTTGGTGTGTGTTGCGTTCAAGGACATACTGTAATGAATGTTGGCGTTGAGCATTTTTGAGTTCAAGGACATACTGTAATGAACAGTGGTGCAGTGAACGCCACGTTCACGGACATGCGGTAATGTGGCGATGTTGGTGTGTGCAGCGTTCAAGGCCTGGCTGTTATGAAGAGTGATAAACGGATGCATGTAATGGGTGTCTTGCAGTCCAAACAGGAGATCCACAGGAGGTCCGCCCGGCTGAGAAGTACCAAGTACAAGGCCCCCGCGTCCGAGAAGAAGGTGTCCACCAAAGGCAAAGGGAGAAGACATATATTTAAGCTGAAGAATGTAAGTCAAGGCGGTTGAGCGTGTGTCATATTGGCATCCTTTTCACGTGTTTGATGCCCGCCCGTGCCTCCTGTGTGCAGCCAATCAAAGCTCCGGAATCCGTGGCGACCATCATCACCGCTGAGTCTGTCTTTTACAAGGTATTGATCCTATCAGCTAGGTAGTACTATCAGCTAGGTAGTACTATCAGCTAGGTAGTACTATCAGCGATGACTTACACAAGCTATTTATCACTGGCTTTTATTGATCAGCTAGTACTTATACAGACAGTACTACAGGTACATTCTAGCTATCTCGACACTGCTCTTAAGATTGGGATCAGGGCTGTATAAGGTACTGTATTTTGTACTAGCTTTAGAAGGTCTTTATCAAGGTGTTTAATCATTTTATAAGGTATATATCATTTCTACTGTGTTTACTGTGTATTGTGTGTATTGTGTGTGTCGTCAGGGTGTGTTCTACCAGATCGGGGATGTGATCAAGGTGATAGACGAGGAGGACGGGAAGCCATACTACGCTCAGATACGAGGTTTTGTGCAGGACCAGTACTGCCAAAAGAGCGCAGCGCTGACTTGGCTCATCCCCACCCAGGCCAGCCCCAAAGACCAGTTCGATCCCGGCACCTACATCATCGGTAAGGAGTGACGCCACCCGCCGTGTTCCCACGGTATTGGTGGTGTTTGGACGCCACCTTTATAACAACCACAAGGTGTGCTTCCAGGTCCGGAGGAAGACCTCCCGAGGAAGATGGAGTACCTGGAGTTTGTGTGCCACGCCCCCTCTGAATATTTCAAGTCACGGAGCGCCCCCTTCCCCACCATTCCCATCCGACCGGAGAAGGGATACATCTGGACCCACATCAGCCCGACGCCCACCCTCACTGTCAAAGAGTCAGTGGGTGGGGCTAGTTAGCAGCACCTCAGCGAACATGGACTCTTTTTTTGTACATTTGTGTGTTAATAATGTCTAAAAAAACATTGGGACCATCCGTCGTAGCCGATGGAGGAAAGACATGGGCTAACATCATGTTGCTACGTGCTCACATGGGCTAACATCATGTTGCTACGTGCTCACATGGGCTAACATCATGTTGCTACGTGCTCACATGGGCTAACATCATGTTGCTACGTGCTAACATGGGCTAACAGCATGTTGCTACGTGCTCACATGGGCTAACATCATGTTGTTGTGTGCTAACATGGGCTAACATCATGTTGCTATGGGCTAACAGCATGTTGCTACGTGCTCACATGGGCTAACACCATGTTGCTATGTGCTAACATGGGCTAACATCATGTTGCTATGTGCTCACATGGGCTAACATCGTGTTGCTACATGCTAACATGGGCTAACATCATGTTGCTACTTGCTAATAAAGCTAAGTCCCCTTTCATCCTTCCTGGTGGATGTCCGTTCTTTACACGCCTTCCAGTACCACAGTTGCAGGCGGGCGCCTGGGTTGGAATCTCCATAAGGAGGCATCAGGAAGGGCGTCCGGAATGTAAAGGGCTCAAGCCAAAATGCGTGTGGCGACTCCGTAAGGAAAAAGGCAATACAAGCCATCCACCATTCCACAAGAACCCTCCTAGTGCCAGGGGTGTGTACTACACTACTTGGCCTCCACATTGCCAGATGATCACCCGTGACATCCCAGGATTGGGAAAGTATTCGTTCCTTTGGATCCGAGCGTACTGCAGGTCCTCCCAACTCCGTCTTTGTCTCAACATTACCAAGATTTTTTATTCAACCTTTTACTGAGTTTTTAAATACAACCCATCAGGCTTTCTTAACATATTTTAAAGGTATATATTTTTTTATTTTTTATTTTTTTTTTACAGTTTTACTATGTCTCTAAGGTATATTCACCGGGTGTTTTACTGTGTCTCTAAGGCAGGGGTGGGCAAACTACGGCCCGGGGGCCACATGCGGCCCACCAAGCGTTTGAATCCGGCCCGCCAGTTGCTTTCTAAGTATTTCAACTTTTAACATACAAACTGGCAACATGACTTGCAAGTCTTATTTAGTAAAAAAAAAACAACAAAACTGTCAAATTAAATGACGTAGTTAGATGTGGTGTGATGTTTAAAGTGCTCCTGAAAAAAAGGGACATGAAAACATACAGCTGATAGTATATAACACTTACAGATAAAATTAGACAAAAAAAAATTCAAGGAAAATTATAAGTATTAAATAGTGTGTGAGTTAAATATATATATATATATATATATATATGTTCTGGCCCCCCCGGACAATTTTGTTTCCTCAATGCGGCCCACAAGTGAAAGTATTTGCCCACCCCTGCTCTAAGGTATATTCTAAGGCAGAGGTAGGGAACCTATGAAAAATCCAAACAACTTTCTTATGCATTTTAATTCGTCCATCTAATTTCTACTGCAATACGGCCAACCATATCCATCTTTCCTGATGATATTTTCCAGGTCAAACACCAAAACTCGATTATTACTGTGTAATGCGTTAGTGTACCTCGGTCATTAAGATGTAAATGTAAACTTTCCTTCTTTAGTCAAATAGTCACCTAGCTAAAGCTGCAGAACCAAGCCTTCTGGCAAAGATGGCCAAAAGAATGAAATATACTGAGTACGGTGCAAAACCATGCAGCAGCAGAAGTTGCGTTAATGGCAGCAAGTATTTGATTTATTGTTGGACACTGCGCTGCTCACGAAAGTGTGCTGGCCACACCACATTGGCGTGGGGTAGTGTGCCTGGTCTACGTAATTAGAGCCCATTATCTAAAACTGTTGGTCTTACATAAAAATGCACACATTTTATTGCATTCAATGTTTAAAAAAATGTATATGGCTCTCACAGATACACATTTTAAAATATCTGGCCTTCATGGCTCTCGTAGCCAAAAAGGTTCCCGACCCCTGGTCTAAGGTATATTTACAAGGTGTTGTACTGTGTCTCTAAGGTATATTCTAAGGTATATTTACAAGGTGTTGTACTGTGTCTCTAAGGTATATTTACCAGGTATTTTAATGTGTTTCTAAGGTATATTTACCAGGTGTTTTACCGTGTTTCTAAGGTATATTTACCAGGTGTTTTACCGTGTTTCTAAGGTATATTTACCAGGTGTTTTACCGTGTTTCTAAGGTATATTTACCAGGTGTTTTACCGTGTTTCTAAGGTATATTTACCAGGTGTTTTACCGTGTTTCTAAGGTATATTTACCAGGTGTTTTACCGTGTTTCTAAGGTATATTTACCAGGTGTTTTACCGTGTTTCTAAGGTATATTTACCAGGTGTTTTACCGTGTTTCTAAGGTATATTTACCAGGTGTTTTACCGTGTTTCTAAGGTATATTCTAAGGTATATTTACCAGGTGTTTTACCGTGTTTCTAAGGTATATTCTAAGGTATATTTACCAGGTGTTTTACCGTGTTTCTAAGGTATATTTACCAGGTGTTTTACCGTGTTTCTAAGGTATATTTACCAGGTGTTTTACTGTGTTTCTAAGGTATATTCTAAGGTATATTTACCAGGTGTTTTACTGTGTTTCTAAGGTATATTCCAAGGTATATTTACCAGGTGTTTTACTGTGTTTCTAAGGTATATTCTAAGGTATATTTACCAAGTGTTTTACTGTGTTTGTAAGGTAGATTTACCAGGTGTTGTACCGTGTTTCTAAGGTATATTAGGCTGCTAATAGACTAATAGACTGTGTGACCTGCAAAGGACGTGAGACAGCTGATTCTATAAATAACCCGACACCAGACCCCCCCCCCATAATAAGGACCAAAGGCTACACACAGAGAGAGACGCTCCAGGCGCCATGAAGTCTCTGCGCTTCCTGGCGTGCGAGGCCTTGGTCCTGAGCGGGCCGAGCGCCGAGGAGAACCTGATCGGCGTGTCTTTGGATTTGTACCCGATGCTCTTCAAGGTCTGCTACCTGCACGAGCGGGCCGCGCTGCTGCGGGCGTTGGTGCGCACTTGGCCGCTACCCGAGCTGCACCTGCAAAGCCTGCTGGGTAGGACAGCCGACTGCCAGCTGGACCTGACCGCCCGGACCTGCCGGACCTGCCTGCTGGCCTTGGGCACGGGCCTGAAGGTACCGAGTATACCTCATCACATACCTCATCATTTAGGATTTATTTACTGTGTCAGTGAAGTCATATTTTCCCAAAAAAGTATTAGGAATTATTCTTAGTTTGGAATATTTCAGCCTACTTGATGATAGAATTGATCCACGTATTTGGTAATAATGGCTGATTTGTTAAATATGCTCTTTATGAATACAAATGCGCTAAAATGGATATTAGCATATTTTGTGATGCAATGTAGAGAAAAGTGCAAAATGAATACTGTGGAGTATTATGAATGATGGCAGGTACAGTATGTGCTGTTGATGTTATTTCTACATAAATACAGGAAGTATTTCTTCAATATGACCAAATCAAGCCTATAGTAGGCTGGGGGTTGGGGGGTTGCCAGGGAGTATACGTAGTTCGCGTGTGCGGCCACGCATGATGATATGAGTGTCGTCCGTAGGAGTACGTGTTGTCGCCACGAAGCACGTACGCCAAAGTGCTCCAGGTGGTGGACCTGACGGCCCTGAAGGACGTGGAGCACCAGGCGTGTCCCTGCGGGAGCACCTTGGGGCGATGGGGGCGCACCCGGCTGCTCAGCCAGATGTGCTACGAGACCACGGAGGCCATGCAAGCCACCGACGCGTCCCCGGCGGCGTTCCACATGGCCATCGAGGTGCGGCTGAACGGCTTCGTCACGGGCCGCAACTTCGAGCAGGTAGCGCAGGCCTTGCTCCTCCTGCGCCTCTGCCCCCTCAAGCTGCGCTTCCCGGCCTTCCGTGCAGATTCCCTGGCGCTCCAACAGCTCTTCTACGTGCTGCCGCTCGCCCAGCCCGAGCGCATGAGCACGCTGGAGCTGGTGCACAACGTTCCCCTGGAGGCGGCGCACCTGGAGGCGCTGCTCTCCAGGGTGGAGTTCCCCAAGCTGCGCTCCCTCACCCTGCCTGCGGGGGCGCTGGACGTGCGCAGGCTGGGACCCAACCGACAGGACCTGCTGGCCGCCATCGGCACCCTGCTGGCACGACTCACCAACCTCAGCCACCTCTCTGTGGGATTCTCCACGCTCAGCGGACACCTACGGAGACTGCTCAGGTCAGGAAAACTTGTTTTTTCCTATGGAATTGTGGCCATGAGCCAAGAGAATTCCCTAGTGGTGATGAGATGTAAAAGCAGGTGAAGTAGCCTAGATAGCTTGAGTGGTGTTGACAGCAGGTGCTGGTTGTTGTACTAGTATGGATGATGATGAGGATGATGACGATGGTATGTGCTATTTGGTCCCAGTCCTCTCAACACGGCCCTGGAAAGTCTGGAGTTGGCCAACTGCGGCCTGACCCGCGTGGACATGACGTACCTGTCCAACAGCCTGCACAGCGAGGCCCTGGTCCGCCTGGACATGAGCGGACACGACGTCCTGGACACCTTCCCCGCTGCTTTCCACAAACTCCTCAGCCGCTGCTCCGCCTCGCTGGCCTCTCTGGCGCTGGAGGAGTGCGGCATCGAGGACGCGCACGTAGATGCCTTTGTGGACGCGTTGTCCCGCTGCCAGGTGCTGGAGGAGCTCAAACTCCTGGGCAACCCTCTGACCTCCCGGGGCCTGCGGGCCATCTTCTCTGCACTGGCGGCGAGATTCCCCAAGCTGATGTACATGGAGATGCCCGTGCCCCGCGAGTGCTACACGGCGGATGCCGCGTACCCGCTAGATGACTCGGTCCTCCTGCAGTACGACCGGGTGCTCTTTCAGGACATCAGGGAGCAGCTGGTGGGCATCCTGGTGGCAGCTGGAAGAGGGGGCGTGGAGGTGTGCACCCCGCTGATGGGGGCCTACGACGCAGACATCCGTGAGACCAGCAACGAGCTGGGCGTGTCCATGCTGAAATCCTTCCACAGCGTCATAGGGAACTTCATAGGCACCATAACTGACATAGACAACAGGAGAAGCCACAAGAACTGATGCGTTCACACAGGACTGCTACATATCTGTGGCGGCATCCCAGATGCACCTCACCATTGCTTCCCCCCTCCAACTGTGGAGATATTTACCACTATTATCTTGTTGGACTATCCGCATCTGTCTTTGTCCTCTGGCGGCTTTATGGATGATCAACCTTTTGAGCAGGTACCCCGTTGTTGATGGCTAATAAAGATACCATAAGGTTATCAATAAATAGAATGATCAGGCTTTTCACAAGTCTATTTAAGATAATGACCCGGTGTAGAGATGCCTGGGGAGTTCCTATAGCAATAAATAACTGGGATTTGTCATAAATGCACATTTTAATGAGGAAATGGGTTACATGTCACTTTAAATACGACGCCAGGGAGACTATTGATGGACTTTCATTTCTTCATCCATTCCTCCCTCTCTTTCCTCTCGCGGATCACCTCGTCCAGGTACGGCGTCAGGTAGTGGTCGTCCTGTACGTGGGTTCAGACAGCAGTTTTACAGACATACCAAACCCCCCACCCCCCAACCAACCCCCGTACCTCCTCGTATTTTGTCCACTGGTCTTTGGGGAGGATCTGCTGCTTCATGGACAGGTCCAGGGCTCTCTTGATGCGGAACATGCGGTCATTGTAGACGTTCTCCGGGAGCCGCCTCAAGGCCTCTTTCACGTCGCCGTCTTCGTATATCGTGTCGTCTCGCATCAAACCTGCCACAGCGCATGGGGGAAAAACATCTGGATTAACCAGGACATGTACCAGATCAGGGGTGCCCGTTACGCCCGTTGCCAAGGTCGCTCGGGTGGATGGCGTCAACGTGACTTTGTAGATGTCGCATGACATCAGCCAGCTCACTCCTCATTGGCTCTCGCTCACCCACGCCTAGCATGAAGCAGGTTTCATCTTCATTCCCCAATGAGGGGTAGACCAAGTCAACGCTAAGATAAAGTCCATTATCTTCAAATATAGAATAGTCCATCTTGCGGGGGAGAAGAAAATATCTCACAATAGTATCAGAAGTATGGGAGAACTTTACACCTAAAAGGTAACGATTGGGTGGTCTGTGACCCGTGCAAAATGAAGATGGCGTACCATGAAAGCACTACCGCGATGCACCAGCGCCCGGGAGCTGCATTGCTTTGCAACGATTGACCCCGTCATTCGCCCAAATCACCACGGAACTTGTGCCCCGGCCTCGCACACACAGCGCATGTCACTCAAACACACACCTGAGCAGACGCGCGCACACACGGAGTGGGGGTGGTGGTGGAAAGCAAGGGGAAAGAAAGTGCTCTTGCAGGAAAACACACAGCTGCTGTTATTGTTATTTATTTTATGTTTCTATTTTGATTCAAATTGTGTTTTTTGCACAATAGTTTTATTTATTGAAAGAAAGTTTGATTATTGGATTCCATTATGCACTATATTGTTGTATTGTTCAATACAATTCCGTCTTGATATATAAAAACGTAACATATGTTGGAAAGAAGAAATTTGTGTTTTATTCATGGAGATAAATTAGCATTAATTGCTATATTGGATAAAAATATGGGGCGATAATCAAATCGTTAGATTCATCAATGCATCAAAAAACTATTTTCTAGATGAATCGATTACAAAAATAATCGTTGAACCCTGCCCTAACGCATGGTAGGCGGGTTAGCACTGCTAGCTCGCCCATCTCATGTTGCCATGACGACAGCTGGTAAACATGGTTGATACTGTCTTTACACATAGACCTAATATGTCTTTTTTTGCTGTTCACTCCCGCCGTGCAGCCTCTCCACCTCCATATTTCCGCGGGGATATCCGATCATTTGGCGTAGCGAGGGGATGCTCAAAGCTAACCGCTGCTGCCGCGTGTCAACAATGACGCAAGCGGCAAGCTCCAAATGTAATAAGATGAACATCCATAGCTGCACACTTGCTTAAGGGGTCGCTATGGCACAAAAACAATAAGAATGTCATCAATAAAGCACTATTAAACACTAAAAAAGCTACAGGAGATATGGAGCCGCCATAACTAGCTTGCACCTGGACGGCACCATCTTGAAACATGAGACACATCAAATCCAGTCTATATCCATGTGAACCATATGATTGTTTTTGATATTGTGCATTGAATGATTATTATTGAATGATTTTCACCTCACAGGTGTGCCTTGTCAGCATTACTCAGTGGTAGTGGTGATTTCTTGAGTTATTTATGGCATCCGCATTGTGTTGTGTTTTGACTTGTACCTCGCATGCTGAAAAAGTGTGAGCACTCCTGATATACAGTACATCCATACCGTACATAGATGCTCATATTTAGAAATGTAGTAATATATTTTCTATATTGTAGTAGGAGGTTGTACTTTGGCCCTTGATCATCAAAAGCAGCATGCAGGGTGAATGGAACAGTGTGTACTAGATG
Source organism: Doryrhamphus excisus (assembly GCF_037039965.1). Lineage (NCBI taxonomy): Eukaryota > Metazoa > Chordata > Actinopteri > Syngnathiformes > Syngnathidae > Doryrhamphus > Doryrhamphus excisus. Next base: position 14,455,837 of record NC_136363.1, read on the forward strand.
CTTTCATAGCTCTACTCTACACTAGTCCTAGTCTCAGCCTTACCGAATTTGTTGAAGCCGCTCAGATTATAATACCATTTTCTCAAGCCGCTCAGAAGCCTGCCTGATGCCACTGTGGGAAAACAAACATAAGATAACAATAAGACAAGTGAATGACAATACAATACGTGACCAAACAAGTGACAGAAGCTACAATTTAAGAGCGATCAGCTGTGTTAGCCGCCGTCATTTTAAGCACCTATAAAGCTGATTAACGTGTCTATGTGCTGGATAATCTTTAAAGCGTGTATTAATGGTGGTTAGAAAGACGAAACAAGCTGTTTTGTGGATTACTAGCGCGCTAAGGCTGGCCGATTTTAGCCATTAGCATCAGGCTAGCAGGGAGACGCTAGAGGACAAATACAAGTCAAACGAGTCAAAGGGCACGCTGGAAACAAAACATTCATCCCAAACGACACTTTCACATATTTACGTTTCTATTTCAGTAAAGCCTGCTTTGTAAGATTGATATGAAAGTGAAAACGTGAGCGGAAAGGGGACGGTGATTTACCTGGTGCCCTCGACGCCATGTTTATCAGTGGGACTGAATGAGCGCGGTGCATTATGGGTAACAGACACCCCGGAAGTACGACACGAACGTGATATTGTTGTTTACGAACATTACATTGCTTAAAATGTAACCGTGTGGTTGATAATTGTACTTTTTGTAATGTTAACATATAAAATGTATAACATGTATTCTCGGAAAGTGACTCGGCGCATTTATCTGCGAGATTTATTTAGATATCTTCATTGACTATTACAGATATTAAGTACGGTATATTTGTAAAAGCCAGCAACATCCATCCATCGATCCATTTTCTGTACCGCTAATCCTCACGAGGGTCGCGGGCATGCTGGAGCCTATTCCATCTGTCTTCGGGCGAAAGGCGGGGTACACCCTGGACTGGTGGCCAGCCAATCCCAGGGCACATATAGACAAACAACCATTCCCACCCACATTCATACCTATGGACAATTTGGAGTCACCAATTAACCTAATATACAACCTTGAAATGATAGTTATTTTTCTTGTGAAAATCAAGCACAATCAGAAAACATGTTCATCCATTAGATTCTTCAGAGTAAACCTATTTTCTCTCATCTGACTATATTTCTAAAACACTGAAACATTTTTACATTTTTGTACCTGCTTTGAATGGCTTATTAATGTTCTCCTGCTCAGGTCCTGGATTTATGCAGGTTGCATTATTTGATGCTGAGACATACATTCCTGGAATTTTGTTTCACATTGGATTGAAAGTGTTTTTTCCTGTTAAATGAAAAATATGTTTAGAATGATGTTACATTGCAGATGTGTAGTAATCTTTTTCCGTTTTTGATGAAATGAAAAAGCCAGTTTTTATATTTTTTTTTATTGGTACTATCCATACTGGAAATACAGGATATGACATTTACTGGAGACTATTGACAAGACTTACATTCATTCGTTTGATTGAAGGTGTAAATTAGTGGAGATATTTATTGTGAGGTGCACTTGCTCGTCCATGAATCCTTAAAGTGTCTTCTGGAACAAAGCAAAATCTTTCCGTGAGGCCAATGCCACCTGGTTGCAAAAAGTCTCATCGGGTAGCGACACCAAGCGGTGGAGAGAAATGTAGTTGGGTTGAGCGGGGTCGTACTGAGCTTTTCCCAGGTACTGCAGAAACAGGTGGCGCTCTTGTATTCGCAAGAACTTGGAATTGAGGACCTGAAAGCAAGAATGGAATTGAAGAGATGAGGCGAGATGCAATGCGATACAGCCAGGTGAATGTCGTTCAAGCTACCTGCGGGAACTTGGTGATCAGTTGGTGCGGCACCTTCATGGTGTTGTGGAGGAAATCAAATATTTGAGTTAACTTCCTCTTGTTGGCGGTCAGAAGTTTGGGGACGACCAAGACCATGTGTTGGATCTCGTTGGCCTTGAAGCCAAGCTCAATCTCACACACCTGGAATGTTTGCACGCACAGCAGATATAGGGTTGCATTAGCGGGAGAAAGGATGAGAAGCTTTGGTCATTGCATCACCTTCAGGTTTTCTTTCACCGTCTCCAAACTGCCACAGAGCAACCGCGGAAGACGAGCGACAATGCTCCGAGTCTGGAAGGAAACACAATTGTTTGACTGGTGTACAGCCTGCACTAATAATGAACCGCTTACGTTGGAAGCACTGAGGCCCAGCTGCTGCTGATAGAAGCCCAGACGGTTGTCCAGCCTCTTCACGCTGAAGTTGAGAAGATAAGGAGCTCCGGATACCATGGACGCTACAGCCTCAGCAGTGAACTTCTTTGACTTGAGGTAGTTGACCCTTCACATTTAGCATGGTTAATCCCGCAGCTGGAAAACGCTCTTTATTCTGGGATGGACTCTTGTCACCTGGTTTGGAGGTTTTCCACGTCCTCTGTGAGAATGAAGGGGTTGCAAGTGATGATGTGGCCCAGGCGAGAGTCGTCTACGCCGATCTCCTTGAGGAAGAGCAGCCTCGGGGCCACGTCTGTGTTGAAGTCCAGCCTGAGCAGCATGGAGCCGACGCTGCGCCTTTGCTCCAGCTTCCACAGGTTGACCCCTGCAACGGCAAGAAAGATTACAGAAGCCCACGCTGCATTCCGACGAGGATGGCCGCCTGCTGTTTACCAAGCTGCACAAGCTTGCTGAGGGTCTCTGAGTTGTCTACGTAGTCTCTAAGGGAGGAGGAGAGAGCTGGGATAGGAGGAGGCAGTGTGAGGCTGACAGCCTCTTCATCACTGATCTCCTCCAACGCATACAATCCAACTGCAGCATCCAGATCTGGAATTTGAAAAAACAGTCAAGCTCAGTGAAATCAGATTACACTAAAAAAGGTGTACCTAATGAAGTGGGGTGTTCGTGCGGTGTCCCAGCATCCTTCATTCGGATTAAGTGGATGCTGTGTGACATATCTCTTCTTGACAAACTCTTGCTGTCTTCTTCACGTCTGTCAGACAAATCGCTGTAAGACTGTGTGCGTTGTTTCAAAATGTGTCTAGACAAAGGTTTTGTTCCAGTCCCCGTGGTGCATTCAGGGCCAGGCACAATCTTCATGGCTCGCCTTGCGACTGCGCAAAAATGCCGAGCTTGTGTGCAGGTCGTGAGGGGAAGGCGAAGTGTGTGTCTCAGACATTGCTGCACACAGGAGGACGCCATGGTGGTTCTGACAAACAAACGCAGAGGAGTTGTTTACAAGCTTTGGCTAGCCGGTACATATTCATGGTTTGTAGATGCTAGCTGTGGATGCTAGTGAGGTAAATTGCATCTAAAAGACACAGCACAGCAATTCAAGTCAGTACTCACTTATTGTAAACAAACGTTTACAATAAATGTAAACGTATATTCTTCTTCTTGTCGCAAATCCCGCAATGTCAAATGTTTCCATGCGCACATTGTGGGGATGAACTCAGACCCGGACGTACGTCACAACCCCGGGTGTGCAACATCACTAATGCGGGGGTGCCACCGTTCCACTGCTTTCGATTGGTTAGCTTTGAAATAATATTTAAAGCACCCATAACAATACGGCAAAGACTATGTACACAAAAGTCCAATAAATTGATTCTATTGTTCATTATGAGGACCAAAACCTTGGTAACGGTATAATCGTAACTCCCCTGTATGCTATATGGTTCACTCCAACTTCCTCCACTTCCGGTTTTGTTGAGCGCAACTCGATATTGCTTGAATATATATTAAAATTACGTCTAATTTTACTTTCTAACTTTGTTAGCTTGTTTTGCAATCCCTTTACTACCATTTACCTATTAATGCACATTATGACAACATGAATGAACAAAAAAAGTCTTCCGGTTACAACATCGGCGGGATACATTCTCCAAAGTCGAGCCTTCAAAATAAAAGCAACATGCCAGTAAAATAACACGGTTGCACCACCGGAGGAAGTCGGGTCTTTACAAAATCAGATTTACCTGACCTCTAGCCCCACCCATATTTTAGAATGCGAATGTTGACAAGCGAAATTACTGACGTAAACTCGAGACATGTAACGGCCTTGTTAGGTCTCTGAAGGACAAAAGAATGAAAATAAAGTGTCTTTCCTCTCCACTTCTGCACCCCTCATCGATGCCAACCACGTTGTGTGGCAAAGAGATGGAGTGCTACCAGAGCTGGGGGTAGCCCAGGAGGAGCAGATGTCAAAGGATAAAATATGCAAGGAAAGTGATGAAAATAGAGTAAACAAGATAAGAAAAATAAATAACTAATTGAGATAAAATTGACTTGGCAGGATACCAAAACCATATATACAGTGACAGCGCAAAAAAAAAAAACACAACCATCACAAAAACAAAACTCAATCCGTTAAGGCCTGCAATGCAGACTTACAGATGGCCTTTACATTAAACCAGTCCTGGACAACTCTGTAGGCACCATTATGAATTTTCCTTACTGACCTTTTTTGCAGTCCATTTAGCCAGTGCAGATTGCTTTTATAGTTATTAGCCCATATTTCCACACAATAAGTAAGATATGGTAGAACAAGAGAGCAATAAAGAGTGTGGAGTGATTTCTGATTGAGAACTAATTTTGCTTTGTGCAATATTGAAATATTTCTGGCCACCTTATGTTGTATATTTGTAATATGAGGTTTCCAGCTCATATTTTCATCTATTGTGATTCCCAGAAATGTATTTTCCTTCACCCTTTCAATGTCTACACCGTCTATTTGTATTTGTTGGTACGTGTCCTTTCTGCTGTTACCAAACAGCATGATTTTAGTTTTACTTAGGTTCAAGGACAATCTATTATCATCAAACCATCTTTTTAGTGTGACCATTTCTTCTCTGAGCGTTCTAATGATTTTGTCAGTACTCATCTGGACAGCATGGTCCTGAGCAATCAACATTGCTTCCTTAAGATCATTGGCAAGTTGTGCCACATATCTGTCATAGCTGGTCACAGCACATGAAGGACGGAACCAACGAGCACATCAACAGGTAGGCGAGGAATGCAGCCAAACATGAGGTAAAAGGGGGCCAGTCAGCTTTCTCGGCAGGGGACAAAGCACGAATCATACCACCCAAGGTACGATTGAACCGTTCCACACTTACATTTCCCATCGGGTGGTAGGGAGTGGTATGTGTCTTTCTGACGCCCGAGACTCGTCGTGTTGACCTGGAACAATGAGTGTGGGGACCAGCATCCTACAACCATACACCGCCATCTCGACTTCAAAAGCACATTTTGGTTTCACTCAGAGTCCGCCACATCCGATGAGGACCACATTCACATTAATAAGCCTCTCTCAGCTTCATCTCGGCAGTCTCACTGATGCTGCAGGCCATGGAACCACTGTCCAGCAACCTGCCCATCACTCTAAAAAGTAATTCAGAGTATCTGTTGACACCACTTGATTGAATACATAAATGCAATGTAGAAAATGTAATTAATTGATTTAGATAAACTTTCTAAGTTGCTAACTTTATTTTTTCAAGTTATGTTCAAATAATAATGTTGGCTACATGAACGTAATTTAGCATGTCATATACACTAAAATGTTATTGTTGGTAAGCTTAAAGCAAAATTCAAGTTGTCATGACGTCATCAAATTAGCTAACATAATTTTTCTCAACATTAACCTTTTCATTTTAAGTTCCATCTCCTCCAAGACAAGACGGTGCAGGAGGCTGAAGCAACATTTCACAGTGAATAAAATGTATTTCTAATTGTTCTACTGAAGTGATGGCTTTAAATTAGTCACAGTAGACTTTATTGAGATGAGTCAAATTTAGCTCGTTTAACCATGTGACTGCTGGCTTCTATAGCACCGTTACCACATGTTAGTTGTATTCTTCCCCTGAGCTAGTTTAGCCGTGTAAATGCTACCTACAGCAGCTGTTACCCAAGTGCCACAGACACATTTTGTCTGAAAAAAGATGTATTTTGTTCATTCACATGTGTAGCTGTGCTCTTCCCCAGGGCTTGTTTAACCATGTGACTGCTAACTGCTAACTGCTAACTAAGTTACAGCACTCTTACCTGAGTACCACTGTTTTTCTAAATATATTTAAACATACATATATATTAAGTTACTGCTACTTAAAAAGCTGCCTGCATTGTAATTATAATTAAGTAGACAACAAATTGAACTATTTTGAATGAAATGATTAAGTAAGTTGACTTAACATATTTTTTTGAGTTACGAACTTAAAAACTTGTCCCTATGACAACAATTATTCGGTAAGCATTACTTAAAATAAGCTTTGAGTGAAGAGGAAAAGCTAATTCGTGCAATGCAATATTGTTTGTTGGTTCAAAGCAATTTCAAATTAAGTTGTCGTAACTAAGAAAGACTAATGGAAACTGTTGCGTTGATTTTTTTTTTTGTTGAGGCTAAACAATAATTTTTTGAGTGCATTTTGACCTTTCCACCTATGTCAGCGGAAGTGTAAAACAGACTGCTGCTGCTGCCAACTGTGTGAATGTTCTGATAAACAACAACAGAATCACTAGCAGAGTCTTTCACCCAAGCATGAACCGTCTCGGCATCATACATGTCGTCAATCTGGGAGTCTGAGGTGTGACCTGTACTACCCTCCAAAGACCGGTCAGCTAGTTTCCCTGAGACTGCGAGGAAGCATTAGCAGGGCACTTCAGTTTGGCGTGGCCAGGGCTGAAGCAGAAAACAACAGTCTTTCAGACATAATGTGGTGGTGCGGCTAGAGCCATTACACACTTTAACCTCCCTGCTACGGCGGTCACGAGGTGTGCGTTGGAACCTCCCACCTTGGAATTGACTAAACATGTTACACTGCTGCATTTTCTCCATCATCACTTGAAACATGTCCACCATACGAGTGAGAAGGTCCTCTTCTGACTGTTGAAGGTTCTGTGCCACAGCTGGTACAGAGGCCTGACACTGAGCAGAGACGGATGTTGCAGGAGGGTAGAGAGGCTGGCACCGCAAGTCGGTTATGGGAAGGTAAAAGGCAGGGAACTCATAGAGTGGCACGGCTTGTTAGGAGGGGAGGACAAGGGACCCCGAGTGTGAAACTGCTCAGACTTAGCACAGTTTAATGACGGCAGACCACACTGCCCAGGGGCGATGATGGCGATGTGGCTCTTCAGCTGTGAGACATCGGCAGTCCTGCCATGTGCTCTCAACTCTCTCTGATAATCCTCCACCCTCACCTGGACATCACGAGAGGTCCACTCATGAATTGGCTTACACTTCAAGGTGCTGGACAACTCTGGGTCCGGGTAGTGTTTGACGAACATGAGCGCCACCTCATCAGCCATGTTCTCAGTCTGCTTCCTTGTCTGCGAGGCCTTCAAGCCTTGTTCAGCCTTATCTAGTAGTCGACTGGGTTCTCCTTTGGCTTGGGCAGAAATCACTGAAATAATGGAGAAGTACATCGAATATCAGAGCAGACTTTCGTGAAATGTCAAGTGCAGGATCACTACGCAAGGCAATCTTCACGACATCTCTGGCCTTGCCAACTATATGGCCCATGATTTCTTCTGCATGTTCACACACGGAAATTTCTTGTTTTCTGAGGTGAGTCTTAGTCAAGTCAAGTCAATCCAGTCCTGGACTGAGTATTTGTCATTGTTGTCACCCCCAAATGTCGGTAGTACTTTAGATTTAACATCATTTAACTGTCACATGTGGGGGGTTCATGTCGGGTAGCATCACATTGAGTCACCTGGGAAGGTGAGAATGTCTGGTGGTCACCATTCAAGTTTACAACATCAGCTGACATCAGCTTTGAAACAATGGACTCACCTAATTGACCCACCATGTATGGTAGCAACATCACTGCGGGGAGTGGAAGTTTGGGGACCCCCTGTAAACATCCCACCCACAGGAGTACAGCTTGACCTTTGACCTAGCCCAGAGTCTGTACAATCGTCAGGCGTGAACTTCGAATGTCCCACAATCCCACCGTCAACATTATTGGGGAACTTTTAGGTAAAGTGGGAGTAGCAAACCTATCCATAGTCAGATTACTGGGGGCCACGAGCCCACTCATGTACCTGCGTTGTGGATTCACGCAATAGCAAAGTGATTAAAGAAGTAAGGTGGCTAGCAACATGTTCAGCAAAGCGCTAAACCAAACCCTTCTGACCATCCGGGCATTCAAGCACAGGACACTAGTTTGAGGCCCCCGCCTTGATATGAAAGTTTAATGTTAGTGCGGCCCGCGCAAGTTTGATATGGATGCTGTATGGTATGGTATCATGTACCCAGAAAAAATTATTACGTTTGATTAATGTTCATGTTAAAGGTTAAATAACTGTTAATAGTTATCCTCCCTATCCATGTGGAAGTGGTACGTTTTTGGCTTTTTAAGTTTAATGGAAATAACTTGGAGGCTACCGTTTAGGTCGCCAGCTCTCTAGTTTGCAAGTTAGCATGTGTCTCATAGACCCTGCAGTTGCGCAATATGTTGTAAATAAAAAGAGTATAAATGTGACTATAGTCATGTTTTGTCATGTCTACAGGGCTCTAATAATGCTTTGTTCATTTTAATCACCAAAAAATAATTTGTCTACCCACCAACTATATGTGGTTTTTTAAGTTTTTATTATTTGCTGTTTTATTATTATTATTATTATATTTATTTATTACTTGATTGATTTTCTTTATTCTTGATTTGTTTATTTATTTTTCATCTTATTTTGTGCAGAAAAATAAAAATTAAGATATTTGAGAACAGTGGAATGTTTTATCAGAGCTTTTCTTGTAGAAAATTGGAACCAAAGCAAAGTTTTTTCATTTTTCTGTTTTTAATAAATGTGGGGGTTTTTTTGTTTTTTTTTTTGGAAAAACTGATGCGGCCCAGTCTCACCCAGACCCCAGCTTCAGTGGCCCCCAAGTAAATTGAGTTTGAGACCCCTGACATAGAGTAAACAAGATAAGAAAAATGAATAATTCACACAATTACTAAATAATAATTAATTCACACATTTAGAAAATAAATAATAAAGTGTATTTTTTAACTCCGTTACACACACACGTTACACTCTAAGTGCTGCTTCCATGGCAACCAGCCTGTAAGCCCTGGTGACTCCTCTTTGTCTGCGTAGTCTGCCAGGAAATGACTGCACAAGCACAGGTTTCATTCATAACTCTGTCAATGTGCACCTATGCAGCAGCGCTCTCCCTTTGGAGCATAGAATTGATGTCAATAACCATCAATTCAAGTAATTAGAGATCCATTTGCAGTTGATAATTGCTAGTCAATACACCGGCGAGCCACCAACCAAATAGCTTGTGGTTCTTTTGGCGTTTGGCTCCCAGACATTTCACAATGAAATTTCTATTTTCATTAATTTTGCTGACATTTTAAGTTATAAAATTACAGAAATCACAGCGGTCAAGAAGTAAACTTAGCCCCATTGATGAAGTCTGCTGAACTTTTGGATGTGGCAAAAAGAAAGACAATGTGTACAGTGCAAAACCACGAAGAACCGGAAGTTGCATTAATGGTAAGAAGTATTCTATTTATTATTGTTTAGCTTCCGAATAACACCGTTATTACAATAATACATTCAGAGACTTGTGACATTCTAATGAAGGAAGGAAACTAAATGTCGGTCTAGCTTAAAAATACACGCATTGAGTTGTAGCCAGTGTTAAAAATTACAATACGTCTCTCACTGATTGAAACTTGAAAATAACACTTGAAAATGCCTTTCAGCATAAAAGTGTCCGACCCATGCTGTAAAGGTATTGTTAAGTGGACGGTCCTTGACTACATTTCCCATGATTCTGTGCGACATTAGCCACTGTGCTGGATGACAGCTATCCGGCGCCAACAGCGACAGACTCTCACAACGCAAGAGCCATGGCGGCCACGGGTGGAGGGAAAATCAGAAGCAGGAGATATCACATCGCCTCTAAGCCGTACGCCAAGAGTAAACAGGTAAACTTGTTTAAACTACTTGCACGTAGAACCCAGTGAAGCTGAGGAGACAAGGCCGCTCATTTCCTGCTAATGTTTTTGTTTAAGTTGGGAGACATTTTGTGGCCTACTTGTTTAGCGCTCGTGGCCTCCACGCGCTGTTAGCATTGGTGTCTCGCTCGTGCTAACGAGCTAGCACGCAGCCTTACCGCGGAGCCAATTTAGCTTCATCTGACAGCACAAACGACAGCACAATTCATTGAGTAGAGTGCATAAACCCATTCAACACAGGCGAAGCATAACGGCACCCGCGTCACTTTAACATACGACGTTGTTACCTTCTCGTAAAGTTAGCGGAAAGCAGTGAAGTGGAAAGCCGAGCAAGCTAACGGTAGCTAGCTAGGCTAACGCTAACCAGCAGCGCATTGTTGTCCTCGCCGCTCTAGTTTGGGGCAAGATAAGTCTTTGTTGGGGGGTGAGATGACGTGATTGTGTGCTGGGAATCGAAGTTTATCCACAGGCGTGCATTGCCGACCCGTGTTGAGATTGTGTCGCTCTTGTCGCCGCAGTGAAATTTTTGGAAGTTGGGCAGGCTAACGTTAGTCAAATCTCAGTTGCATTGCGCAGGAGGCATCGCTGTTAAAGAGCCCACATGGTTGGCATGAACAAGCTTGCTGCTGCTGCTGCTTCATCCAATATTATTATCACACAATCCCGAGTTTTCCTTTGACTACAATCTGCTAGTTGATGTCCTTTCCTTTGCTGGACATGAAATGTTTTAGTGAAGCGGTGTGAAAGCAATGGCCAATATGACAATAAGTGTTAATGCACTACCGGGGAAGTGGGATTGTTTCACGTGTGTGTGTTTATGTTTGACATTATGCAATCAACTGATTGACGTGGCTAGGTTCTTAATTAGTAGTGTCTTGTGGAACTGTATTGATAGATTTGAGTTGGAAGGGAAATAATAATACCGAGTGAGTTGTCTACACCGGCCAGCCACAACATTCTCAATGTAATAACATCCGATATAAATATTGCCTCTATGCAGACCGCTATACACACGTTTTCATTGATATTAACAATATGCCTGGAAGTCGTTTGACATTGCTTTTGTACTGGCTGTCATGCCATTGTGCATGCAATCTAATAAAGAATGTATTTGGAAGCATACATCGTGATCAGGGTTGGGTACATGTTATCTGAATTCATGCTGGTGTTTGTTTTTTTTTAAAAAAGGGAAATTTAGTCAAAAAAATCTTTTTATTCTTATGGGATTTTGTGACATGCGGCTTGAAATGAATAGTCATTAAAAAATGTCAACATTCTAACAAAATGATAACTAAGTAAGAAATTGACTAATACCAAATTACCAAACCCAAACATATTGTGGGCAAAATGTGGATAAGACGATTGGAGACTGTAAATTGAAATCATTTCATTTATTGATGCAATATATCACGGCACAATTTAGCCCAGTATTTGGGAAAAGGGTGTATCTTGTAGATGTGGTTGCTGATGTCATTCCAATGGTTTTATTATAACACGCTGTAAACAGACTGACACAAACTAGCATGCTCTGCTAAACTAAGCTAACCCAGCTAGCTTCCACACACTTCCAGTGACAACTAAGAGATTACATTTTTTTTCATTCACTTGGCCCGTGTTTCAGGTGGCTGCTTGGACTTGTTTAGTTCGGGAGGTGGAGATGAAGAGCACGCCACCAACAAGGCGCTCTCAGGGGAATATTTCCACACACAAATGTTTCTTCTCCTAGTGATGACAGCGTTTCATACCATACCTCACATTCCTTCACGTAAGACTTGTGTTTTCATGGAGCAAAACGAAATGCAGTGCAGAAGTGCAGCAGCCCGGTTTCATCCGTGCCACATTGTTGCTGCCAAGTCAGTTTACGTGCGTCCTGCGAAGCAAACAAGCAGCATGGTGTTTATTACACCGGCTGTTGATGAGTTAAGTGTGTATTTACACACAGGTCAAAGTGAACGTGTTAATTTCACAGGCACGGGGAGCTTATGTCCTTGTCCTGTTTATGAGCGGACTCGTGCAGCCAGTGGCGGCAATGTCGATCTGCGTGGAAGCGTGCACAGCCGCTGACCCACTTTCCTCCTTCTTAGCAAGCTAACGGTTTGTTTTGCATGAGGAAGACTTCTCCTTGGAAATGGTGTGGTGCCGATGCAAGCACATTGCTTGTCTTGGTGTTGTTTTTATTCATCAAATGCATAGCAACACCCAATATTGCAGAGTCTGCAGTTTAGCTCAGCGTTTGACTCTAGGAAGAACGTGTGTATGTGGTGGGAGGGTGCTTGGGTTATCAGCAATTTGCTGTGTGACTGATCACAGCTGCTCCTATGTTGAAGAAAATCATCTTTGAGACCCATTCGGAAAGTCTTTCAGGCCCAAGTACCACAGTGTGTACATGGAGGTGTGTAGCAGTACATGTATTTATAATGGAATATGCCAGTACAAGGGGTGTCACGAGACAGGACCGTTGGCCCCGAGGATGAGATGAGACAAGATTTGAAGAGAAGTACAGTCTAAAAATGGGTTTTGTTGTCTTAGGTTTTTGTTGTCTTACCTTCATTTCGGCTGTTGTTCTTTCAAAATAATTATCTGTCTGTCGTATCTTTATTGGTTGCTAATCCCTGAACGGAACTAATGAATGATCTTTTACCAACGAGACTCTGGGAACTCTCAACCTCCATCGAAGTAGGGCTGGGCGATATGCTGTGATGTGCTTAAAAGAAATATTGATATTTTTTTTGAAATATTGATATTCCTTTTAAGTACGATATGGAAAAACAAGCATACGGTTCAGATGGATATTGACTGAATTTGACGCACAGGTCTCATGTTTCAAGATGGCGCCGCCCGAGTACAAGCGAGTGAAGGCAGCTCCATGTCCTTTTTAGTGTTTAATAGTGCTTTATTTATACTTTTGTGTTATTTGTGGTGCCATAGCGACCCCTTAAGCAAGTGTGCAGGTATAGATGTTCATCTTATTATGTTTGTAGTTTGCCGTTTGCTCCATTGTTTACTACCCGGAGCAACCGTTAGCTTTGAGAATCACATTTGCTATGCGCAACGATTGTAGATCCCCGCGTATATATGAAGGAGGACAGGCTGCATAGCAGGAGTGAACAGCAAAAAAGAGGGTATAAAGGTTGCTGGATAAAGATGGTATCAACCATGTTTACTGTCTGTTGTCATGGAAACGTGAGATGGAAGTGCTAACGGCGCTAACCCAGCTACAGAGAGACTACCGTGAGTGCAGCATGATTGTACTGAAGATTGAACATTAACTTTTTCTATATTTATTTAAAGAGAATATACTATTTTATTTCAGGGGCTATTGTTTTATAATATTGTTGACAAATTAATAAAAAAAACTTTGCACGCATATTTGGCTTTGACTTTTGTCTAAACTCACTTTGTGGAAAAATATGGGGATATCTATGGTATATGGATATTCTACCTAAATATATGGGGATTGAGTTTTGGTCCATATGGCCCAGCCCTGCAGTATTATACTCGGCAACATAAGTAAAAGCTGTGGTTTTCTGTTTGCTAAATCATTGTTTTTTTACTGGCTGTATGTGATATTAACTCCCACATCCCCCGTTTCCAAAACAGTTCTAATACAACATTCATTTCAATATAATCCAGGGCTCGACAATAACGATGTACCGATGGCTCGGGGCAAGTTAAAATAAAATTCGGGCAAGTAAATCTAATCAGTGATATTCCCGTAGGGCAAGTGCACTTTGCCATACTGCCAAGAGTTTTTTTTAAAGCGGTTCTTGTTGGGTGTTGGTAAAACACGGACTGCGTAATTCCGGTGGTAATTTACAAAGCAATCCTTGCAATGGACCAATCAGAATCGTTTATTTAGACCGCGGTCCGTAATCCACAGTCCGCGTTTTACCCACACCCGTTGTTCGCGATCAACCAATCAGCGATCGTTTGACTACGAAAACATCCATCATGGCGTCGCTGCCAACATCGTCTAATTCTGAAGGAAACAGCAAAAAGTGATGCACCTCTATCGTTGCATGGTTTTTATTTCCAAGGCAGCATGAAAAACAACTTACTGGCCTGTTGCAGACTTAACTAACTAGCTGGGCGCACGGCAACCGAACTTCTCCTTTTTTCTCTCTCGTTCCTCTTCTTTGGTCCCAAAACGCCCGCTCCAAAACCGCGAGCTGAACATGACTGCCCCCCAGCGTCCATGCATGAAACTACAGCCCGGAATACAACACACACGCAACGCTACAGTATTATTTATTTTATTATTTTATTTATTTGAGATTCTCATTTGATGCCACAAAAAATTACATGATATCATTATGGCAGTCTTTTCATTTTACATGGGGCAAGTTCGGGCAAGTAGTTCTCACCTTAAGGATTCCCTATGGGCAAGTCATTTTGGTTTTTAATGTAGAGCCCTGTAATCTTTGTTTGCCTGCTTCATTCACACCAGTTAGACGCCCTCAAGAACTGTGTTCTGCATGTAGTCAGCTAGCATACAGTATAGTATGTACTGTATACAGCCCTAAAAATAACCACCGGTTACATTCTGCACAATGTCCAGTTAAGAAAGAAAAGGCTTGATTATCAATCATTCAACCAATTGGTCCTTCATTACCGAGTGAAATGATTGCTCCTTGTGAATTTATTATTTCTCTTTAAATAAGCAAAAATATGTTTTTCATGGGGGACAAGTGGTTAGCACACAGGCATCACAGCGAGGAGACCTGGGTTCAATTCCACCCTCAGCCATCTCTGTCTGCAGTTTGCATGTTCTCCCCGTGCATGCGTGGGTTTTCCTCCCCCATTCCAAAAACATGCTAGGTTAATTGGCCACTCCAAATTGTCCATAGGTATGAATGTGAGTGTGAATGGTTGTTTGTCTGTATGTGCCCTGGGATTGGCTGGCCACCAGTCCAGGGTGGACCCCACCTCTCGCCCGAAGACAGCTGGTATAGGCTCCAGCACCCCTACAACCCTCGTGAGGATAAGCGGTAGAAAATGAATGAATGAATGAAAGTGCTCTTTTGTGTTGAATACCGCCTAATTAGAAAGTAGATATTTAAGAAAGTTGTACATATTTTTTGCTTAAATTGAGTATTTTCAGGCATAAAAATGGCTACAAAACCTAAAATACAATACACAACATTGACGTTGATATGTAGTGTTTTACACTGGTCACATTGATTAGACAATAGCCACTGCAGGAAGTACTGGACATAAAAGGAAGTAACAAGAAACTCTCCCAATGCTAACGTATGAATCTATATTATGTCTTATTTAGTCCTTAAATATCTTATTTTCGCTTATGTCTACTATATGGGCAACATGATGGTGACTATGGGGTTGTTATTTTATATCTAGAGGTCTCAATAATGAAGAAGTTGGTAAATAGGTTTTTTTGATGAATCTAAAAAAAAATGAAAGTAGAATACGCTAAGTCAAATCTAGGATAGCTGCTATCTATCTACCCTGACTAAATATGCGACATATTGAGTCCCAAGATTTTGATTGACTGCCAGTTTTGGAGGGAATTTTGGGGTGTCAAAGTAGTTCAGAGAAGATGAAGCAAAGTTGATCGAGTACTCTTGCTAGTATCTGATCAAGCTAATATTGAAGATGAATGTACATGAATGTCTGTGTAAATTAAATGTAAACTTGTAAACCTGGTATTTTTACGGCGGCAGAGAAAATAACGCTGAGGGATTAGTGATGTCTGGTTTGTTCTGGTAGCCATCGTTGTGATGCTTTGAAGGCATATTGTTTCGAGAAGCCAAACTCTTTACTTACTAGCTGGAACTACTGGGCCCAGGACACCAAGTGGGGAGTGACTTCACCGCTTATGGGGGTGTCATACACCTTCGTGTCAACACGTCCCAACTATCCCTTTTAGGTTGAATTCCCATGTTTTGCAAGTTGCACTAGCACAACAAAGGCGTTGTTGTGATGTTGTGATGTTGTGTCTAGTGCCGTTAAGGAAGCTCAGCTTAATGTGGTGCGTATGCATTCATTATGCAAAAAATAGGTGATATTTTAAAACATTTTGAATACTATTAATAAATATAAAATAGAATTGGATGTAAAATATATTAATATCTGACATGTCAAAGTGCTTGTTTTTTTTAGTTTGTCACTTGCATCCTGTTTTCTCATCAGCAGCAGCAGCAGCAGTCAGGCCTGATCAGTCGAGTGACGGATACGGTAAAGAGCATCGTTCCTTCCTGGCTGCAGAAGTACTTCAAGAATGGAGATGCTCCAGAGGAAGAAGGAGGCGGTGGAGGGGGAGGACCGGGAGATGTGAGGGAGCATTGCCAGACTCCTCCTCTTCCTCCTAACGGCAATGAAGAAGGACCGCCTTCCCTGGATGGCCGCAGCACACCTGAGCCCAGCACGAGTAACACAGGTGAGCGTACGGCATTGTGGAAGGAACGCCGCTTCAATAAAACCCTCACGGACCCGTTTATGTCTTTCTCATGCAGAGCCCTCAAACAGCCGAGCGTCTCTCAACTTTCAGGACTATGTGCTGTCACGACCCCCCCTTAGCCGCTCCCACCTCCACTTCTCCCCGCTGGAGTCCTCGTCGCCCACCCTGGGGTCCCCCAGCGGGCTTGTCTCCCAGCCCTCCACGTCCTCGGCGCCGGGGCCCTTCTCCACCGGCTGCTCCTTAGTCAAAGAAATCAAAGATAACCTCTCGCAGCACGAGGACGACAACATCTCCACCACCAGCGGCTTCTCCTCGCGCGCCTCCGACAAAGGTAGGCTTTGATGGCGCTGATCCACGTGACTCGAGCCACCCCACCTCACTGAGTGCGTCTCTCCCGCAGATGTGCCCACTTCCAAAACAGCGTCGCTTCCGCAGCTTTGGTCGCCAGAGGTGGACAGGACCATCTCTGTGCCACAGCCCTCACAGTCCGGTCTGAAAAAGCCCGCCTTCAACCTGTCTGTCTTTGGCACTTCAGCCAATGTGAGTCTTTATCATGAAGTCCCAATTGAGCCTGTTATGATAATTAATAACAAATGGTTGTCTTACTATAAAAAGCAGGTGGGTAATTATGAGCCATCATGGACGTGTCTGCACCATCTATCAGTCTCTCTGTGCTACATAGGCTGGATGACAAGAGGGTTCACTCTGCATGTGTCTGTGCGCGTTGGCTCTATATGAAATGAACACAGACGAGAGTGAGCATCTTCTCAGCTATTAAGCCTCTTTGTGCCAGCAAGCAGGCCTACATCAGGGCTAGCAGTTAGCAAGCAGACTCCAAAATGAATGAAGGCCATAGCTTGTTAGCCCAATGCCACAGTTCCCTCCCTCCTCCCGACATCAGCACTTACTCTGTCTTTTGACAGGCAGAGTAAATATGGAACCACAGTGTTGTACGCTGTGGTTCCAGCTTGTAATGCACAAGAGACGGTGATGTGCAGGGTCTCGTTATATCGATATCTGTTAAACCGAATTACTACTTATTACGATACTATTTTCATTTCCCGGCAAATTTCTAGTCTTTTATGATATAATTAGCTCCGTTAGTATGATACACGGTTATTATGATAATCCGGTTACTAGGATGCCCTTTTCATCTCCCGCCAGCCAATTTGGTCTGCTTATATCGATAACAAAAGCAGCTTAAATCAATCTTTGCTTAAGGATTTCAATACCAAAAAAGAACACGGCGAACGGCTGCTTCCAGTCAACTTTATTTTTCACACTTCCACCACCAGAGTGCAGCACACACAGCGGAAAACACCCGTCCCTTGCGCCTACCCCTCCGGGTGGTAACACCTTCCCTATCGATAGTTCCGGGGTGAATTATGTCCCGGTAACCGGTAATCACTACAGCGTAAGTTTATTTTTATTTACTGTAGTACAAAATTTATTGTAGTACAAAAGCATGCTAGATACGCAATCCATGAACTCAAGGAGAAAATTACATGCCATATCAAAGATCCGCCCACTTTTAATGCAGTTCGGCACAGGATCGGATATATGGATAGTCCGGTTATATCGGTATTTTTTCCGACTCCCGAGAATATCGATATAACGAGACTTTACTGTACATGATTTTACACAACTCCAATCTCCTCCCTGCCATAGTGTGACAATACACTACATACCTGTGTGTGTGTGTGTGTGTGCAGGTTTAATGTAAGTGTTTGTTTCTTAACAGAGACCAACTATATCGTGTGGCGTCGCTGGGAGTAGATCCTGTTTTGCAAAGTGCTCTACAGTTTTTGTAAAAAAATAAAATAAAATAAAATAAGGCTAGAAAGCAGATGGTTAGAGCTCACATAGTAGTTGGTTCTTATTCTGCATTACACCTTGATAGTGTACTGTCTGTTTTATCCAGCTGTTGTGTTGATCTGTGTGAGTAGTCGTGGTGTGTGACGTGATTCCTATCTAATATGGTATGCCTCACACAGGTACACTATGCTTGACGACCAACTAGTGGCTCAGATGTGACACAATGATCTTTCACTGATAATCTTAACAATAATTGTTTTTTTTAAAAAGGTCAGTAATTAATAGTAGGGTTGGGTGATATTTTTTTTATATACCGGTATACCCGTATAGATTAGAAAATGACCTGTACCAGTATAAATGATAAAGCCAAGATGGCTGCATGCTACAGTGGATACATGAAATGAATCAAATGTTGTCATGGTGCGAAGGAACGTTCGTTACTCGGTGGACCTCCCGACAGAAACGAGTTGAAATGGTGACAAACGCTGGTGAAAGCTGGTTGAATCTCCTCATCCACAGCGTGAATAGAAGCTAGCAGAGTTTAGTTTAATTTCGGACACCAAGTAGTAGTAGTGAAACAATTATGAGAAGCACGTTTATTTTGAAACTAGCTCATCTTAGCTGTAAATAGTCTGCCTAAACAAAACAAGACTGTGATAAAAAAATATCTTCCATATGCAGGTTTGGAGCTTTTTATACAAGACTTTCAATCGTTTTATATCATCATATCTTGATACATGTTAAGGTCCATATTGCCCAACCCTAATTAATAGGACAATTATTGTGACAGGCCTAGTCCCAATGAAATGATGTTGTTGATTAGTACCGTCCACTGGTGAGTCACGCCCCCTCCCTGTCATCCCAGTCCACGCTAAACAGCACGGTGTTGAACAACAGCCATCTGGGAGACTCTCCCTTCTATCCCGGCAAGACCACGTACGGCGGAGCCGCCGCCAAGAGCTGTCGCACCCGTCCCGGAACGCCTTATCAGGTCAGCATGCGGCTCTTGGCAGAGTGGGATTGTAGCTAACGTGAATGGAGAGGATGTGTGTTTTTATTAATATCACATATGACTGTACGGTCTCTACTATAACAGGACACTAAACGAAGTGCTGTGATTCTAGGCCCCGGTGAGGAGACAAATTAAAGCCAAACCCGCTGGAGCGCAGCCCTGCGGGGTGACCAGCGCCACCGCCAGGCGCATCCTGCAGTCTTTGGAGCGCATGTCAAGTCCTCTGGCAGTAAGTTGGCCACCTTTTTGTAGGGATATCTCTAATGTACTTGGCAGGGGAGGACGTCTCATTGGCTGGTTTTGTCGTCCACAGGATGCCAAGAGGATCCCTGCGGCAGCATCCCCTCGCTCCACAGTAAGCCTTCCACTTGCTTTCTCATGCAACTCTCACTTGAAATACAGTCTTTCCAAAATGCTCATTTGCTGAAAATGTCCTTCTAGTCACTGGATGATACCAATCTTGATGTGTCACATTTCCAGTCCAAAAAGAAAAGGGTAAGTATACTCTTGCATGCATATTAGGAGGAAAAAGTTTTCATCTTACAAGAAGGACATTGTCATGTCACAAGGAACAATAATGTCATTTATTAGAATCAAGTTAATATTAAGAAGACTTTTTAAGGTGTAATATTATGAGAAACAAGCAAAGTTGCATTTGCTGAAATCGGGTGATGGCAAAATGTTCCCAGGACAAGGTGAGAATATTATACAGTAGGAATAGTCATCATTCGGAGAAAACAAATGTCAAGAAGAAAGCTGAAATATTTGGAGTGCAAAGAACAGCAGCTGAATTGGAAGAAACAGCTGTGATTTTATGGGCAAGCTGGGATTGGGTGGATGAGAGACGTCTCTAAGGCCCTGGATGCTGTGGGCGTGTCTTGGGTGACAGGACATCGGGGGCGGTGCTTCTATATTGGCAGACCGGGGGTGTGTTAAAGCTATGGTGGGTCCCGGCAACACCTGGCAGGCATTCCCAGCTGTGACAGCTGCGGCTCTCCAAACAGTGGAGACCCAGCCCATACAAGGCACGGCAGTGTTTCATACAGCTGTCGAGTGTACAGTCCATACAATGGAAGCCATTCACAGACCATTGTGGCTCTTCATGTTTTCCTTAGCTGGATTCCAACCTCCCACCGGTGCAGAAGCTCGTTGTTCCTGCTGCACTTCCATCCTCGGCAAATCGCGCCGTCTCCTTCAGGCCTAGCCTGACCCCAGGTGGGCTTAGCCGAACCCTGGACCGGACCCCAAGAAACACGGTGAGATCTTTGACACGGCATTCATGGAGCCACAATATTCCCAGTAGTGCTGATTGTGTTTCTTGGAAATACCCAGCCTCTCAGACAATCGCCGCTACTACCTGATAGAAGGCCCGGCCCCTCCCAAAGCACAGCGGGCTCCAGTGGGGGCCCGGCCTACCCCATGTCCAGCACACCTGCAGCGTCCAGCAGTTCTGGGGGCGGCAAGATGAAGCGAGAGAGGACCAGCACAAGGCCATCCTCCAAGCGCATGGAAGATGATGAGGTGATACATCCGTCCCTGGTTCATGTCTGTTGATTCCTTCCAGACCCGATGAATCAATGAATGAGTCGATGTTAAGAAATTTAATCTTTTCCTAGTTGGAGCAGACAAAGCCTGTTTATGACTTGGAAATATATGAAATATCTTTAATATTATTGGAGCCCTGTAGACGTTCGGGACAGTAGGGTTGGGCGGTCAACCAGGATATTTATATATCAGGATATTTATTTTATTTTATATTTAGCTTATATCAGGATATTTTGGGGATGCAGAGTCTTGTATAATAAGCTCCAAAGCTTAAGCCATGTCATGAAATAGGCACGTGTATTTATTGGTGACAATCTGGCTAACCGTTCTAATGGATGTCAGCCGCTACAGACATTGCTACTGAACCTTCACCCAACTGTAACGCCTGTGGCTGTCATGAAGGAAGATGTAGTCACCCATGCCATTCCACCTGCACATGGAAGACACTCTTGTTTACACAGTTAGACGGTTAAATGTTGCTTTTATTTTGATGGCCGGTAGTATGTCCTCTGTGAGCTGATAATATCTGTACGACGAAGAATGAACCTCCTCTGTCTTCACTCAGAACCCACACACTGTCGCTGCATTGTGAAACACCCCTTACATTAAAGCGGTGAAGATATACTCCTCCAGCCCAAGTCACGCATGCTAAACCAAGCTAACCCCACTAGCTGCCATTCACTCTCTGAGGTGCCGACAACCTTCACCGGCGTTTATCGCCATTTCAGCCTGTTTAGTTGGGTAGGAGGCCGTTCAGTGTTTATAGTGCGAGTGCTCCGTCCCTACACGAATGACAGCGTTTCATTCATCTTATGTAGCAAAGACCACCGTGGGGCACAACAGGTAAAAGTCATGTTCTTACCATTGGAAGACTCTATACCAGTGTACCAGCATAAAACAAATATTACACATCTATAGATACTTTGTTGATCTCACAAGATATTCACATTTCCAGCAGCTCTGCAATGAAAGTCATAAACTTAATCACAAAACACAAGACGCAAGAGACATGAAAAATAAGTAAATACAATAAATAAATATTCCGCAGATCATGTCAAATTTGTATTGCAATAATACATAATATTTCATATAGTCATGTTTACACTCCTGTTATTCTTTGTTTACACCGGATTGCACAACCATTATGCTGCAGTGATGGCCGCTGGCTTGCAAGCTAACCAGTCAGCCTTCAATTTATTTCTTTAAATGGTTTTATACTTACCACTTCCACACAGAATAGGAGGAGGAGGGCCTTTTTTTCCACTGGGCATGCATGGCTGGCTACATGGAATGCATGTAATAAAGATGTAGCAATGTCGCATTATGGTCACTAGGAGGCAGTAATGCTACATACTGTATCACCTGAACTAACAATAGACCACAGCCTCCCAGCCAACAGCCATCATTTATTTAGTGCAGTATTGCCAGGAACGACTCTATGTTCTTGGGAATCAGCAGATGTCCTGTACTTCTGACATTAGGTGGCTGAAGTACCAGACCTTCCAAGCATTTCACTCCCCATCAGCACGTCTGCCTTGCCTGCCTTCAGCTTCTCCTCCCCCCAGCCGGCCCTGGCTACCAGCTCCGCCTCCTCCTCCGCCTGCATCGCTTCCGGCATTGCCGTCACTCTGGTCAGTGGTGCAACATTTCCAATTGGCTACCAAGTGCAATCCTTGAATACTGTTTTTGCCCGCTCAGGAGACAAGTGCGTCACCCCCGTGTGTACCCTTTACCTTCTCCTCCCCCATCGTCAAAGCAATTCCTACTAGTCCTCCAGTCTTCTCCCCTACGGTAAGTGGTTTGTGCGTGTCTCTTTGGAAGACTTGGGCTGACATGAAATGTGGAGAAGTGTTGAGCTTGTGTGTTCTGTACTCTGTCCAGGCTGGATTCACATTCAGCGCCCCTGTAGCCAAGCTAGGTCCCTCCCTGTCCAATGGGAAGCTGGCCACGCCCATAGTGACGGCAGGTGAACAACCTTCCCTTTGTTGCTTAGCAGCTTCATGCCTCTTTATGTGTTTTCAACGTCCTTGTGTGTGTTTGCAGTCAAATCGCCAAGCACAGAAGACTTTGAAGGACCTTTCAAACCAGCTAAGACACTGAAGCAAGGCAGCGTGCTGGACCTCCTCAAAGCTCCTGGTCAGAAGCACTGACACGGCAATGTTTCCCCCACCTGACACCTTCATCAATGCCTTCTCTCTTCTCTTCAGGCTTTGCTTCCATGCCTGCACAAAAGTCATCCAGCTTTGATGACTCTTTCCAGAAGACCTCCTCACAGTCCATTGCCACCACCACTACCACCTCCTCCTCCCCCCCAGCAGGCCTTAGTGACTTATTCAAAGCCCCCGCAGGGTGGAGCTGTGACACGTGTTTTGTGCAAAACAAGCCCACTGATACAAAATGCGTTTGCTGCACGGTGGCTCGGCCCAGCTCCTCATCCTCGTGCAAAGCAGTAAGCGTCCCCTCCTCAGCCCAGAAGAGCAGCCCAGCAAACAGCACCTCCTCCAAGCCCACAGGAACCTGGTTGTGCGACACCTGTCTCGTCATCAACAAGGCCGACGCCGTCAAGTGCGTGGCCTGCGAGACAGCCAAGCCCGGAACGGGGCTCAAGCCGCCAGCTTCCTTTTCGGCCTTCTCTGCTCCCAAGACCCTCCCCAGTCCCTCAGTGACCGCCCCCACCCTGCCGTTAGCTGTTGGAGAGCTGAAAAAGCCTGAGGGACCATGGGAGTGTGACGTGTGTTGGGTTCAGAACAAGGCAGAGGATACAAAATGTATAGCCTGCACAAGCGCTAAACCAGGTACACAAAGCATCACAACACACCTGCAGGCCTCTGTCCTGATGACTGCTCACCTTCAAACTTTTTCCACCACAGGAGCGCCAGCAGGAACCTCATCTGCAGCCACCGGTGCACCGTCGTTTGGCTTTGGGGACAAGTTCAAGAAGCCAGAGAACGCTTGGGATTGTGACGTGTGTCAGCTGCAGAACAAGGCTGCTGATGTCACCTGCGTCGCCTGTCAGGGAGCCAAACCTGGAGCTCAGATGGAGCCCAAAGGTAACAGACCAGCTCCTGGCACAAACACACACCATCCAAACTCACCCCATTCATACAGATGCCAAGTGCCAGGAATGTACATGTGGCACTTTTGCATCTTAAGGAGGTTCCAAGTAGAGATTCAAAATGCAAAAGAAGAAATGTGAGCGGGACAAAAGCAGGCAGCATTGGAGTGAAATAGGCCGTTCATCAGGTGATCAAAGTTAAAGACCATAGGTCAAAAAAGGCTAAAATAGATACCAGTGTTCCCAGGAGGCCAGTGGGAATGTTGCTCCAGGTGCTGAAGATGGCTTCACTGTCTGGAACTCCATCCCCAAATGTTCCCCATTGGATTTAGATGAGGGGAAGACGCAGGACGGTCCAAAAGAGTGACACCATTCCTCTGGAAGAAGTCGTTTTGTCAAGTGTTTGAAAGCCAGTCGTGACCACACAGACCAGGGCCTTCAGTCATCAGCAACATCTTTACATAGCCATCCACCGTTTGACGCCCCTGCGCCACATGAAGCTGTGTTGTTGCATTGAAGATTGATGATGGTTGGAAGCATCTCGGGTGGCATGTTTTTGTCATTCCACCGTTCCATGTCCCGTGTTTGTTGCTCTCCTGCTCATTCCAAACCTTGAAGGAGACCAGGCCATTTAAGATGGCAGATGGCATCAGATGGCACCAGTGACCTCCTTAGATTTAACAGTGCTACATGTACGTTCTTCAGCTGCTCTTCACATTGTGATCACGAGAGACAGTAGCAGTTTGTAGGCTACATCCAAACACATGATCCAGATAACAGCCATATGTCAGTGTGCCGCCATGCTGTTATGTAAAATGACTTCTTGTTTCTTGTTCTTCCTCTTCCTCTGCAGGATTTACGTTTGGCACATCGAATGTTACCTCTCTATCCGGATCTGGAGGGATTAAGTTCGGGGTGGCAACGTCGCAATCCTCCTCGTTCTCGGCGGGTGGATTCAAGTTTGGTATCCCGTTTGGAAGCGTCCCACCAGAAAGTGCATCTAAAGACACTAGCAGCTCCTTGGGGTTCAAGTTCAGTGGGCCGTCAGAGGGTTTTAAGTTTGGGGTTTCTTCTGCTGATGAGAAGAAGTCGGAGCAACCCGCCACAGCATCCCAGATGAAGTTTGGAAGCATGTTTGGAACTGGATCACCTGGCACGGAAAGCATCTCCTCCAAGAGCACCTTCAGCTTTGGTCTCACAAAGCCTGAAGAGAAAGCACCAGCCGCGACCACACCCTCTGTTACGGTTGCACCGCCTGCTTCCTCTTCCTCTACGGCCTCAGCCAATGACGGCACATCCACAAGCACCGCCACCGGGTCTGTGTTTAGAAGGCTGGGGGAGGCCGCCCCGGCCACCTCCACGACATTTGGATCGTTAACCGCTGAGACAAAGCCGCCCGCTCCCGCGTTGCCATTCGTGAAGCCCGAGGAGAAGGAGGAAGCACCAGCCACCTCCACACCATCCAGCTTCCTGTTCGGTGGCACCAGCAAAGATGCAGAGACCGCGCCAGCCACCTTGGGGGGCTTTTTCTTCAGCAAGCCGAGCGTTCCGGCGGAGCAGGCACAGCCCACGTTCGCGTTTGGCAAACCAGCTGATAAGAGCGACGGTTTGAATTCGGAGGCTCCCAAGCCCGCTTTTACTTTTGGACAAGCGGCCACAGGTACACACCTTTCTCTCTCTCCTCTGCCCCCTGCTGGCACCATCACATGACTGAGCGTATCTCTCTCCTCCCTGACAGACTCCGATGCTCCAAAAGCTGCCTTCTCTTTCCTGACCACCAAGCCTCCCAGCACCTCATCAGGCCCCGGCCCCACCCCCAGCCTGTTCGGCGTCAGCGTCATCACCCAAGCGGCACCCGCTCCTGCCGCAGCCCCCAGCACTTTCATGTTCGGTCAGCCCGCCGCGGGCGCCAGCGACGCTCCCCCGGCCAAAGCCTTCGTCTTTGGACAGAACCAGGACAGCCAACTGCCAGTTACCTCCACCCCGGTCCCCTCGCAGCCGTTTGTTTTTGGTGCCGGAGCCAGCACCGCGCCTCCCGCGGCTCCTCCCGCGGCTCCTTCCATCACTTTTGGAGGGTCGACGCCCACTGCTGCCCCCCCTGCAGGTCTGTGTCCGAGCATCATTCCTCATCTTGTCCACATGTTGAGTCGCTAACGTCCTGTCCGTTCTCAGCCCCCAACCCCTTCCTCGTCAGCTTGTCAACCCCCCCGAAGTTTGGTGCCAGTCAGGCTCCGGCATTTGGGTCATCTTTTGCTTCCCAGTTCCCGTCCGCCACTTCCCACACGCCAATGTTTGGAGCCAAGCCTGCCGACGCCCCCGTCTTTGGTCAGCAGGCCAACCCCACCCCTGCCTTTGGCGCCGCTGCCAACTCTGCACAAGGTGAGTACTAATCGCATCCGTTCCCCCTCCCGTACTTGGATTTCACCTGGGGACGGGTGACCTTGTACTCATCAGGTGCGGGCTTTCAGTTCGGAGGAGCCGGTGCGTTCGGGTCCTCAAACAGCACAGGAGTTTTCACTTTTGGGGCCGGAGCAGCGGCATCTCCCGCCCCGGCTGCCAGCCCCGCCCTCGCACCACAGTCGGGAGCACCTGGAAGCGGATTCAACTTTTCGCAGCCTCTGGCCTTTAATATCGGGTATGTATCCTCTCCTTCGTCCATGTTGATGTAGGTATCGGCCCCGCCCCTCCATCATCCATGCGGATGTAGGTATTGGCCCCGCCCCTCCATCATCCATGCCAATCTAGGTATTGGCCCCGCCCCTCCATTTTCCGTGCTGATATAAGTATTAGCCTCCTCCATCGGCATGTTGTTGCTCGTCATGCTGACTCAGCACTTGGCTCTCTACAACAACATTGGTTGTGTTGCTGTTGTTCCTAAATGGGCGTGTGGTCAAAGGAGCATACTTTTATCATGACTAAAGTGTAAGAAAGAATGTCTTTACGCTTTCCTCCACCCATGGGCTGTGTCCACTTCAGGCCCCTCCCTCTGTGAATGTAGCGTATGGGGGGTGTGGTGACGATGTGGTGGTGACGATGTGGTGGTGACGATGTGGTGGTGACGTGTTCCTTCCAGGTCATCCAAGTCCTTCACCCCTTCTCCCGCTGGACAAACAATCGGTGGACGCAAGATCAAGACGGCTGTACGGCGCCGTAGAACGTAGACGTGCTTTGTGTGACATGACGTGCGGACAGCGAAATGACCTTTGGAGGAAGGTCCGCGACTCTGTTTGTTTTTGTACCCCCACCCACAGGGGTCAGGTGGGTCTGTGGGTGTTCTCCTGCTGCCGACTGAACAAAAGACACCGACAGCCTGCCCTGAACGCCACCAGCGGACATCTTTGTTTCCAACACCGGCGCGTGTCTGCCAGACTCCAGGCATGGCCACCCCGCCCCCCCACCCCCTCAGCTTTGTTTGTAATGAAAGGAGACGTGCTACGGTGAATAGCTGGTGCAGACTTTGTAGAGCCGTGGCGTGCAGAGCGTCCGTACGCCACGCTGGATGTACACTGATACCCCCCCACCCCACCCCCATGTACAGACTTGAGGTGTGTTTGTATACGTATGCGAGTTGTTAGCAAGCAAATGAATGTTTGGAAAGGAAAGGAGGGGAGGAAGGAAGGAAAGGAGGGACTTTGTATATGCATCCTTTTCATCTTCCATGTTTGACATGTGTGCTTTGCTCCACCTTCTTTTTCACTCTTCTTGCCCTCTCGTTTCTTTCCGACCTCACGCTCGCCCTTTATCTCTCTCTCTTTATCTCTCTCTCTCTCTCTCGGCCTTTGAATATGATACAAACGTGTAAATAGTGTTTTTTTTATCTGTGAAGTTGATTTTGTGAGTGTGTGCGTTACCAGCTCTGTTGAGCCTTTTTTTTCTCTAGAGTTGTCAGAGTCCCTATATTCAAAGTTGCCCCAATCCATTTAATAGGAGCTAACATGCAAATTGGAGAGCCTTTGCTGACTAAAGGCCAATTTGGCTCACTGATCCACTTTTGTTTGGACCAAAAGCAGTATTGTACAAAGTATTAAGTATATATTTTTCTATGGCGTGATTAAATGGACCAGGGTGACTTTGGATGATAAGGAAGTTGAGTTTCATTTTAAAGCCATGACGATGATGACTATAATGATGATTAGCGGATGAGTGATAAAAGTTCCAAACCATGGTTCATTACCATCAATAAAAGTATCCAATGAAAGCTTGTCTTCTTGTGCAGCATCTTCACG
The DNA here is from genome assembly GCF_037039965.1 of Doryrhamphus excisus. Lineage (NCBI taxonomy): Eukaryota > Metazoa > Chordata > Actinopteri > Syngnathiformes > Syngnathidae > Doryrhamphus > Doryrhamphus excisus. The sequence goes on from NC_136363.1 coordinate 14,483,872, forward strand.
CTAGTCCTAAATGTTGAAGTTCTATTCTGCGGGTGAACATCACATTACATTCACTCCTTCTAGGCCATGTGGAAGTGGTGCACTTTCAGCTTCTTTGGTTTCCCTCGCTCAGGTTCAAACATAAGAAAAATAAATTGGAGGCTATCTAGCTAACTAGGTAGCTTGCTCATGCTTAACGCGGCGGCTGTCCTGTGTCTTTGCAAAGATTCTGTAGCCTCTGCAGAAGTGTTATATAAGTGATTTTTCCCCCCCTTATGCCATGCAAGCAACCCTTTTTACATTTGAGATCCAAGGAGCTGTCCTGATGCTGACGTGCGAGTTCAGTGTTATGTCCATATAGTGGGTAATTGGAGTGTAAAGGTGACTATAGGGGTGCTATTTCAGGTCTACAGGACTCTGATAACAGTTTGAAAAACAGCATATTTAGAAGGATTTCTGTGCTGCAACTATCCAAATCCAAAATGGCTAACCTATCAACGATGTGCAATACCACTGATTTCGTTTCCGATCCGATCCCGAGTAAAATTGAGGCTGATATCAGTGATACCAATCCAATATCGATTCCTTGTGCAACAAATACAATAAAAATACAATAAAACTGTTAATTTATTGATTAGATACATTCTAATTGTACAAAATGTATAACTTTTATTGAAAAATAAATACATGAACGGAAAAGAGGAAGTCATATTTGTGAAAGAATAAAAATACACGAATTATTAAGGATAAAAAGTTTCTACACAATTAAGTTGATCATTTCAACAGGCAAACATTACCTCAAGTGACTCCCAAAAGTATCCAGATTTTCATTTGAGAATATCGACCCAGACCTCATCACTTATCACGGCCGGGTATGGAACCAGTGAACCGCGGTAAACGAGTACGGTATTTGCCGTTGATGTTATCAGAGAGCACGCGGCATCTTACCGTACCAATATGGCGCCCATGCGCACGCGCTCCGTCGAGCCTCGTGTGCCGCTGAACCATCGGACAATTAACTCAAGCGCTTTGCTGTTCCTTTTGTAACTTTGATATTTTTACACAAACACGTGGCTCGTCGGGTCATTAAGATTCCATTCAATACAAATTTGGTCCAATTTGAAGCTAATTCATTTGTTAAATGGATACATTTAGCCGAGCCGAGGACGCGGCTACTTCCTTTTAACCTGCGCTACCTGTCATGACCGCCGTGACTGTGTTCGTGTGGCGGAGATCTTGGCGGGTCAGATTTATTGTAGCAACCACCCCTAGCAACGCCGAGTCGGCCGGGCGGGGGGTCTTCGTGAAGGAACGCAGAAACTTGCGTGTTCGAGACAACATGGGATGTGTCAGCTCCAGCGCCACGGTGGTCCGCCCGCTACGACCCCCCAGCAACGCAGCGCAGGTAGGACGCTCTCTTCAAGCCACTGCTGCTCGTCTGCCATGTATCCCACCCGGCACCTGCACGTCCAACGGACCCAATATAGCATCATTTTTCACCTAATTCTGTATTATTTATATCAGACTTTTCATGTGCTGTTGCCACGGCAACCGTCCTCATGCGTGTTCTCAGGACCAAACAGGAAGTAAAAGCGCACGTAGCAACTCGGCTGTGTCAAAGGTCACGGAGGACAGCGGCGTGGAGGTGGCGCCGTTGGACAACGGGGCAGCGTTACCCGGGGAAGTGCAAGGGAAGCCACCCCCGCCCTTGGGAGGCGGAGGCCTACTGCAGCAGGAGCATCCCACCTCCAGCGAGATCCTGGAAGAGCTGCAGAGCGAAGGAATCATCCAAGTCAGCCCCCGCAGGGCGACCCCCGCCGGGGAGGCCTACACCGTCATGGTGGGTACCTGTCGTCTCTCCCTGTCCTTTCCCCAGCCGCCTTCCTCTCGAAGACTAGCATGTTGGTGTCTATTTGTTAGCTTGATAAGCTCGTGAACTCTGCCTAGCAACAAGTGGACATGCCAGGAAAGACATATTTTGTACTTTTACATTCATACCACATCACATATATGACATATTTTCATAACCCACTCACTATTATTTTCATGAATTTATGTGGTTTTTTTTTGATGAAATGTATTTGTAAGTTTGATTTATTTTTGATGTCTTTTATGATGGATTTATTGGATTGTTCATGTATTTTATTTCTGTTTATTGATGACGTATTTATGTATTTTATAGATGTTTCATGCATTTGATTGGATGAATATGATTCTGCTTAATGTGTGTGTGCCTGTCAGCTGGGTGACAGCGAGGGGGTCAAACGGCGGCCCCCGGCCAGGCTGCAGTCCCTGAGGGTCAAGCGTCTCCCCAGCAGAGAGGAGATGGAGGAGAAGATGATGCTGGCCGACAAGAGACGAAAGGTTGGAGACCACCTGACCTTCTTCTTGTCCTTCGTCCTCCTCAATGTCCTCCTTGTCTCAGCGGAGGGAAGATGAGCTGACGGCACGTCTGAAGTCGGCCCGTGTACGCCGACCCGCCGCTGTTGGTGCGGAGGAGGAGGATGGAGAACCTGGAGAGCCTCAGCAGGGAGAAGATGCTGGAGATGAGAAGGTGATGAATGCAGCTTCAGGAGAGCTGGAGAGCAACCCCAGCTTCCAACGAGGGGGAGGAAGAGGAGAAGGAGGCCAAGAGGAGGTGTCTGGGCACCCAGATGCAGTGAAGGCCCCAAAGTGATTGTTAGTTTTGACACTTCAAGTTCTTTTCAAAGTCCAGGAGAAAGATCGCAGGGTTTTCCATCTACCTGGCGTGTCATTTTTATAATGACCGCTGGGCGTCACTGTTTACCCAAACTAAGCTAGCAAGACCCTCTCGATCGTGAGCTAACTTATTAGCTTGTCTGTGTATTCTTCGTTTCTATTATATATGTCGACATCGTTAGCTAGGCAGCTAGGGAGTATTTGGGACACAGTGGGAGAGAAAAACCTCGAGAATAAATGGAGAATTTATCCATACATCCATTTTCTGTACCGCTGCCCCTCAGTCTATCGGGCATGTCGTGTTTCATAATGACCGCTGTGTGTCGCTGTTTCCCAATGTGTGTTGCGGCATTGCTTGACACCATTTGAACGGCTTGTATCCTGTAAGTGTACGTTCACTGACTTTGGTATCCACACACACACCGAAGTTCTTGTTATCGTGGCGTGAATTGCCGCTGTGTGTGCACCTGAACTCGAGCCGACATATTTATCTGTTGTTAAACATAAGCTATGCTGTATGATTATCCCCCATTGTCTGTTGTCCTACACACGTTTACCACGTTGGCCACTTGATGATGAACAACCTCCACTAAAGTGGCCATTTTATAATGGAGCGCATTCCAGACCTCCATTGGGGAATGGCTGATTTCAGCATAGTGGATATTGTACTAGCAGCTTTTCATCTGAATAAGAGCATGGAAATGTTGGAGGATGTGGACTACATCCGAGAAATGAAAGTAGCATGAACTTTTCCACCTCCCGTCACACCTTTGACCTTACCGAGTTGAACTTTTTCCCGAGCTCGTTTTCCAAAGCGGTAACTTTTTTGTTTCCGTCATCAGATGAATTGAGCGGAGAATGATTCCCAGCTATAGAAATACATACAGAATGGTGGTCGCCCCCCCCGCTCCCCCCTCCCCTACCGACCCCCCGGGCCGCCCGGCGGTTGGTGCGCCCCTGTGGGCGGGCACGGAGGAGGAGTTTGGGTTGTGAACTTTTTAGGAATGGGTTTCTCTTTGGACCGGCAGAGGAACCGACACGAGCCGCCGAGTCCCGATGGTCTCCTTTGGAAGCTAGAAGTTGCCGCATCTACCCCCTCCATCCATCTTTCCTGTGACGTCACCCGAAGACGCAGCCAGAAGGAGCCCTTTTGCACTTTTGCAGTTTCCCGGTTTTGCACTGACGATGCACAGCACGCAGAAGGACACCACCTACACCAAGATCTTCGTAGGAGGTCTTCCTTACCACACCACGGACTCCAGTCTCAGGAAGTACTTTGAGGTGTTCGGGGAGATCGAGGAGGCGGTGGTCATCACGGACCGGCAGACCGGAAAGTCTCGCGGATATGGATTCGTGAGTGCACGCGCACGCGCACACACCAAACTCACCTGCTGCTTTCTCGTGGCTCAGAAATAAACCAAACCATAACTCACTACAGTACACAGTAGGCATGGTATACCATTGTATAGCGTGGTATACTACGGGACAGCGTGGTATATAGCGTAGTATACTATAGCATAGTATACTACATTATAGCATGCTATACTACAGTACAGCATAGTATACTACAGTACAGCGTGGTATATATCATAGTATACTATAGCATTGTATACTACATTATAGCATGGTTTACTACAGCATAGCATAGCATACCATAGTATAACGTGGTATACTACAGTATAGCATGGTATACCACAGTATAGGGTGGTACACTAAAGTATAGCATGGTATACCACAGTATAGCATAGTATACTACAGTATAGCATAGTATACTACAGTATAGCATGACAACTACAGTATAGCATGTATACTACAGTGTAGCATCATATACTACAGTATAACATGGTATACTACAGTATAGCATAGCAACTACAGTATAGCACGGTATACCATAGTATAATGTGGTATGTTACAGTATAGCGTAGCAACTACAGTATAGCATGGTGTACTACAGTATAACACAGTATATTACAGTATAGCATGGTATACCATAGTATAGCATGGTATAACATAGTATAGCGTGGTATACTACACTACAGCATAGCAACTACTGTATAGTATGGTATACCATAGTATAGCATGTATACTATAGTATAGCATGGTATACTACACTATAGCATAGCTCATACAGCATAGTATGGTATACCATAGTATAGTAGTATGTATACCATAGTATAGCATGGTATACTACACTATAGCATAGCAACTACAGTATAGTATGGTATACCATAGTATAGCGTGGTATACTACACTACAGCATAGCAACTACTGTATAGTATGGTATACCATAGTATAGCATAGCAACTACAGTATAGTATGGTATACCATAGTATAGCGTGGTATACTACACTATAGCATAGCAACTACTGTATAGTATGGTATACCATAGTATAGCATGGCAACTACAGTATAGTATGGTATACCATAGTATAGCATAGCAACACCAGTATAGTATAGTATACCATAGTATAGCATGGTTTCCTCTCCAACAAGCATGATCTGTCTTCCTCATTGGGGCTAAAAGGCCAAAGCGTGTCCAAGTTAGGATGTTTTTCTTGATACAGGATACAAAAATGACAACATACATACATCCATCTATTTTCTATGCCGCTTATCCTCACTAGGATGGGGGCATGCTGGAGCCTATCCCAGCTGGACTGGTGGCCAGCCAATCCCAGGGCACATATAGACAAACAACCATTCACACTCACATTCATACCTATAGACAATTTGGAGTGGCCAATTAACCGAGCATGTTTTTGGAATGGGGGAGGAAACCGGAGTACCCGGAGAAAAGCCACGCATGCACGGGGAGAACATGCAAACTCCACACAGAGATGGCCGAGGGGGGATTCCAACCCAGGTCTTCCCATCTCCTGACTGTGTGGCCTACATGCTCACCACTCGTCCACCGTACGGCTCCAAAAATGACAACACTTGGAGATAAATATCTTTGTAATATATATATTATACACATGATACATTGTATACATTGTATATACAGTACCCTATGTTATCCAGTACACATTGTACATGTTGTATACGTTGTATATATCTTATACAGTACACATTGTACATGTTGTATACATGGTATACATGTTATACAGTACACATTGTACATATTCTACATGTTTTTTCATCAGCCCCACATACTGCCTTTCACTCATTCACTTTCATACGTTCATTCATTCATACTTTCACTTTTACTTTCATACATTCATGAACTTTTATTTATTTACACTTTCACTTTCATACATTTCATGCATTCATTCACCTTGATACACGTATTCATACATTTTCCCTTATTCATCTACTTCATTTATCTCGTCATCTCGGCATACATTCGCTTCACACATTCCTTTATTTCGTCATTCATTCATACTTTCACTTTCATATGTTTGTTTGTTCATTCATGCATTTACTTCGACTCGTTTTACATTTTCACATTCATTTGTGCGTACGTTTATACAATTCATTCATACTTTCACTTTCATACATGCATTCATTTACATTCACAGATTCATTTCTACATTCAAACTTTTACTTTCACTTTCATACATACATTCATTCATGCTCATAGATTCATTCCTACATTCACACGGTCACTTTCACTTTCATGCATACATTCATTCACACTCATAGATTCATTCTTACATTCACACTTTCACTTTCATAATACATTCATTCACATTCATAGATTCATTCCTACAGTCAAACTTTCACTTTCATACATACATTCATTCACACTCATCGATTCAACCCTGCATTCACACTTTCACTTTCATGCATACATTCATTCACATTCGCAGATTCATTCCTACTTTCACTTTCATACATACATTCATTCACATTCATAGATTCATTCCTACATTCACTTTCACTTTCATACATACATTCACTCACATTCATAGATTCATTCCTACATTCACTTTCACTTTCATACATACATTCATTCACATTCATAGATTCATTCCTACAGTCAAACTTTCACTTTCATACATACATTCATTCACACTCATCGATTCATTCCTGCATTCACACTTTCACTTTCATGCATACATTCATTCACATTCGCAGATTCATTCCTACTTTCACTTTCATACATACATTCATTCACATTCATAGATTCATTCTTACATTCACTTTCACTTTCATGCATACATTCATTCACATTCATAGATTCATTCTTACATTCACTTTCATGCATACATTCATTCACATTTATAGATTCATTCCTACAATCACTTTCACTTTCACTTGCATTCATGCATGCATGCATGCATTGCTGGCCATAATGAATGAGTGCCAGCCCCATGCATGCATAGATGGATGGCAGGATGGAGATGAAGGAGAGTGAGAGAGCGAGAGAGTGAGAGAGCGAGAGAGTGAGAGAGTGAGAGAGTGAGAGAGTGAGAGAGTGAGAGAGTGAGAGGGTGAGAGAGTGAGAGAGTGAGAGAGGGAGAGAGTGAGAGAGTGAGAGAGTGAGAGAGTGAGAGAGGGAGAGAGGGAGAGAGTGAGAGAGTGACAGGTGTCCATGTGGTGTGTGAATCAGGTGACGATGGCGGATCGTTCAGCAGCAGATCGAGCGTGTAAAGATCCGAACCCCATCATCGATGGCAGGAAAGCCAACGTCAACCTGGCCTACCTGGGAGCTAAACCCCGCCTCATGCAGCCAGGTAGCCACGCCCACCACCACGACTCACCAGTACTACTCTATGTACTATGTACTACATAGGCTGTAATGGACAGAAGAGTACGCTAGGATGATGCTGTACTATAGTAGTACTATAAAAGTGTTGCTGTCCACCTTCTGGTACTTGATCCTAGTATTTGTTCCAATACTTTGCAGGCTTTACTTTTGGAGTTCCCCACATTCACCCCGCTTTCATCCAGAGGCCTTATGGGTAAGTACCCGCCTCTCTGATGATGGCGATGATGATGGTGAGGATGGCGTTTCCGTGAGCTTGTCTCTGATTGGCTGGGAGCAGTCACATGCAAGAAGGTTGTCGTCTTCTTCACTTGGAAGCTGATGTTATGATGTGATTGTGTACCGTGTGCGCGTGCGTGTGCGCGTGCGCGCGTGCGGCGAGGGCAGGCAGCAGACTGACGGGTGCTCTGTTTCTCTCTAGCTGAGGGTCATCTCTAATCTTTGTGGGGTGAATGTGCGTCTTGCCACGGTGATTATGTTTGTGTTATGAAGTGATGCTGTTAGCTGAGCGTGTGTGTGAATCAGCCAAAGCCGTGACGTAGTTGGATTGATTGGTTGTGTTGGGGTGACGCGTGTTAGCTTAGCGCACCTTTTCCTTTGGACGGCTTTTAGTTTAACACCTTGTGTTATTGGTGTGTGACTTCCTTTAACAACACCTGATCTTTGCATCTTTTGAAAAAAAGACTTGTCTTGTCTGCAACTCACTTTCCAAACACATCATTGTGTGTGTGTGTGTGTGTGTGTGTGTCAGGCTCCAAAGTTGCAAACAAATGTCTTTCTCCCTCTGTGGCTCTGTCATTGTGTGGGATGGAGCTTTGGTCACATGGGTGCTTGGTGTTAAGGAAAACAAGCGCACCCATTGTGCCCATACAAAGCCCCCAATGCTGACACTGCAGTTGCATGAAACTCTGTGTGTATGTGGGGGGGTGGGGGTTTGGGGGGGGGGGTAGTGTGTCTCGGTCAAGCCAAAGCAGCGGCCACCACCGATCACTTTATTAGGCACACATGCGCCAATGGAGGATAAAAAAAGACAAGTACACGCTGACAGCCCCTCCTCACGTTTGGCTGCTCTCGTTTCACCACCAAAATGACGAAACGTGGTTGGTGACGCCTGGCACACTTGACGCAAAGAGCACCTTTTAGGAATGTTGCCCATCATTCCCAATCCTTATGTGTTTCTTTCCCTTTTCTCTGCATTCTAACACTTGAATAAGAGAATAAATGACTAGTTAATATGAGCTAGCTTACAATGCTGTCATTGGGAACTATTTCCACTATGGTTTGACATCCATGCTGCGATCATGCATTAACACGCACCCTGATGATAACATGTCATAGTTGAGTATCTTGAGTATCCAAACCTCTTTCCGAGGTGCGTTGATACACATACTTATGCTAGTTCCGTCAACAACAGCAGCATCGATACGGCGACAACACTTCCAATGTCCGCTCTCCTCGGGATGGCCGTGTCTTCCAGCACAAGATGTGTGCTCCAGTCCTTAGGTCAAAAATGCTGACGGCAAACCAGCATCTCGTTGAGTCTTGGTAGCCAAACGGAGCGCTAGCTAGCCACTCTTCCGTCTGGGAATGACGCTGAGACTAGCAATTAGCGAGGTGCCATGTTAATTACTTCGTATCAACACACCGAGTAAAGAGGTTTGGCTAGTCTTTTAAATCATCCAGATAGGCCAAGATGCTCAACTATGACATCTTGGAGATAAAAACATGCCACTAATTATGAGTTAACTGCACAGAATGCAGTTAATCATGATGAAAGCCCTAAGTTTAAGTGCTACATTCCATTCGTGAGCATATGATTATTACTGCTGGTCTCCCAAGGGCAGACAAGAAGAACATTCTGAATATTTCTAAAACATGGAACTGGATTTCCTTCATCACATGTGCAATTAAAATAACAAAGCTTTAAAAAAAGTAACTTGTAACTAAGTAAAGTAACTATCTGGAGGGACTCGTCTGGATATTCCCATCGGATGTTTAATCATCTTAATCATCATCTTTAATCAATAATCATCACACAACCAAGCGGCCACTCACTGGCACCATCACCCCCCACCCCCCAGCCCCCGCTTTTCCCCAGTACTGTCCATGGGTGGGGGGTTGGGGGGTGGGGGGCAGCGACAGCGTCTCTATTGGAAAAATGTCCATCTGACATATCTGACATTTTCACAAAGCTTTACCCAAACTCTTCCATTCCAAAAGCCCAACAACAGGGGGGGGGGGGGGTACAGGTCAATGACCTCCACTGTAGCAACAGGTGGCGCCACATCATGAACACACCACATCTCAGCTGTTTATTTCTTGACCAACATTATTTCTTTTTCCTTTTTCCTTCTTCCTTCTTCCTTCTTCCTTCTTCCTTCTTCCTTCTTCCTTCTTCCTTCTTCCTTCTTCCTTCTTCCTTCTTCCTTCTTCCTTCTTCCTCCTTCCTCCTTCCTTCTTCCTTCTTCCTTCTTCCTTCTTCCTTCTTCCTTCTTCCTTCTTCCTTCTTCCGTGACACGTTCTTCTTCTACGTTTGGATATTGTTATTCTCTTATTCTTATTATATTATATGTTATCATATTATCTTATTGGGATGTTTGTCTGAATATTATGACTTGACTCTCTTCATATGCTGTCTTTATTGTTGTAAGTCCATCCACCCACCCATCCATTCATCCATTCATCTATTCATCCACCCATCCATCCATCCATCCACCCACCCATCCACCCACCCATCCATTCATTCATCCACCCACCCACCCACCCACCCACCCATTCATCCATCCATCCATCCACCTACCCATCCATCTATTCATCCATCCATCCACCCATCCATCCACGCATCCATCCACCCATCCATCCATCCACCCATCCATCATCTATTCATCCACCCATCCATCCATCCACCCATCCATCATCTATTCATCCACCCATGCATCCATCCAACCATCCATCCATGCATTCATCCATCCATCCACCTACCTATCCATACATCCACCTACCCATCCATCCATCTGTCCACGCATCCATCCATCCACCTACCCATCCATGCATCCATCCATCCAGCTACCCATCCATCCATCCATCCATCCATCCATCTATCCACCTACCCATCCATCCATCCACCTACCCATCCATCCATCCATCCACCTACCCATCCATCCATCTGTCCACGCATCCATCCATCTACCCATCCATCCATGCATCCATCCATCCATCCATCCATTTTTGTAACCAATGGCGATCCAAAGGCAGGTGCTTCTTGCTTGGATGGGATTGGATGGGACTGTGGTTGGTTCTGGAAGGCCGGCATCCACATGCTAAAGCTAAGCTAACCATGTGTTCTTCTTTGCCCCCCAGCATCCCTGCCCACTACGTGTACCCTCAGGCCTTCGTGCAGCCCAGCGTGGTCATCCCTCACGTGCAGCCTGCTGCCGCCGCCCCTCCCGCCACCGCGTCCTCCCCTTACATCGACTACACCGGAGCGGCCTACGCGCAGTACTCAGCCGCAGCAGTCAGCGCGGCGGCCGCTGCCGCATATGAGCAGTATCCCTACGCGGCATCCCCCGCCGCCGCCGGGTACGTGGCCACCGCCGGGTACGGCTACGCGCTCCAGCAGCCTCTAGCCACCGCCGCTGCCGCCCCAGGTTCGGCGGCTGCCGTCGCTGCCGCCGCCGCCTTCGGCCAGTACCAGCCGCAGCAGCTCCAGGCCGACCGCATGCAATAGCAGTCGCTGCCACCGGGGGTGGGCGAGTGGGGGGCACAGGAAGGGGATGCCGATCGGTCGATGATGATGACGATGATCTTGCAACTTTTGAAACTTGCTGTGCTTCAACCAAAAAACCAGGTGGTGGTAGAAATACTAGAGGAAGTACTTCTTCTAGGAAGTAAGAATCCCGTTGCTGTCTTTCATGTTTGATCCGCTGACAGCTTGCCTTGTCCTGGCTGGACCTTTCCGATAATCAGGGAAATGTTTGCACCTCGGATTGATGCTGAGACCCCGCCCCTGGCCCCACCCACCCCCGTTCCTCCGATGCAAAGCAAACACCAAAATGACAGGAAATAAGAACGCAAAGGGGTGGCAGTGTTGTTGTTGTGCTGGCGGGGGCGGGTGAGCCCCCCAGCGCCACCCAGACGGATCCCTCTGGAAACTGGTTTGTTGAGCTGTCACATTCTAATCCCCCCCACGCCACCCTTTTTTTTTGGGGGGGGGCAAGTTTACAGCCCCCAGCTCAATATAGAGGCCCCACCCGAGCCCCCAGTCGCTGGGCCGTGTCAGCACTTCCACCTCCTGCAAATCTACCCGGCAACCGCCTGCCTCAGCGTGCCTGACTTCCTGTTTCATTGCTATTTAAATCATCCGATATTTAAAGTATTTATTTTTCTGGACGAGTAGTGCCGGTACTGTGTTCATAATATTACTGTGTACTCATCTCAAGGCATACTGTATACACATATACTCGATATAACTTATTGATTAGCTGTAGTTTTAATATTACGATATATTAACATACTCAACCAAAAAAGTAGCTATTTAAGATACATGCACTGTATTTTTATTTTTATTTTCAACTCTAGCTTTTGTTTTTTTTGTAAATGGAGGAATTTTATTTAAATGCATGCAGATTGTACTCATCTGTGTAAAAAAAAATCTTTTTGACAAAAATGCTGCTTTATCCACTAGAATGTGCCAAGTCGTCAGTAGCTGTGCTTCCAGTATTTGATCCTGTGCTTCATATTCATCCCACGGCTACTTTACAATGTTTTTATACTTGAACTATTTCTTACAAGGGAAATGAGAGAAATAAATGGCACACATTTTAAAAAAAGCTTTTCATTGTCACTGGATGAAAACATGTCAAGTGTTTCTATTTCTATGCAAAAACTTTATTACTCCAAATTGGAATAAAATGTTGTATATTTCCAAGACTTTAGCATACTGTCCTGTCTTTGTTGACTCGCAGGATCATCATCACAAACGTTTCCTGTCAACCGTGCATTGCTAATCAATAAGTCATGGCATCCACTCTTGGGTGACACGTGGTCGGCGGGTGCAACAGTGCAATGGTGCAAAGATCCATGCAGCTGATTGGTCAGGAACCACTGTGAAACAGGAAGCGAATCCAATCTATCTGTGCAACTTCCTGGTTAGTTCACATGCTGACAAGCTAAGTAGCTAATTTACTAGCTTTTGTAATTTCATGCAAATTTGTACAATTTCATAACTATTTCACTATTTTTCTACCTACTGTGTAGCTGTTATATCTATGGGACTTAATATGGTAGGTACGTTTCCATGTAAAAGTGGCCTCTTAAATACTACATTGTGGCGTTTTCTATCCTTCCTTTACCGAGCTGGCAGCTAACAGGTACTACCGTCTATCCATGGAGCTGATTGGTCAGGAATTCATGGATCCAATGAACAACAATGAATGGTAGAATTACCTATTTCGATACATAGATATTTAACTGTCTTTATATCCTTTTAATTATTTTAAGACCTATCTATTGATCCTACCTACTTTGGTTTTAGTGGCTAATTTACTAGTTTTATTTACTGCAAATTTCGACAATCTCGTAGCAATCTCACCATTTAGCTACCTACTATCTATCTGTTTAGCTGTCTACCATAGTTAGTACATCTTTGAGACCTGTATGTGCCTGTAGTTTACATTTTTATTGAAATTTAAATGCTACATTTGTGGCGTTTTCTGTCTATGCAGCAAACCTAGCTTGCAAGCTAACAGGTACTTCTTCTAATACTGAAAATGAAAATGTAGTACAAATTTTGTCTGTGGCAAAGTTTTGACTGTAGCTACTTAACTATTGATGAATTATTTAGTTCCATTAGCAAACTAATATTACATGTATGGTTGTTTTATGTAGTTACAGCGTTTAAAGTTAAAAAAAGAAAACGCTGCATATCAGCCAAATTTGTAGCCTTGTTCATTAAGATACACTGCTTGGGTAGCTCAGGGCCACTTTGCTGTTTTTCAATTTATTTAACACATAAAGGTATCTCCCTAACTATTTATTAATTATTTACTCACGTAGCTATTTAATGGACTTTTCATGTGTGGGAAATGTATGATTATGCGATTATTATGTCTGCTAGCGAGCTAGCTGTTTACCGAACGATTAGCTATCTATTGAGTAGTCCGCCTATCTTGTCTCTCTTGCTAGTTAAAATATGTGTCTACATTGTATAGCCTTTATAAACACAGTGTTTGCCTTCTACACGCCAGTTTCCCCGCGGGATTGGTCGATATAGCTTAGCATCGACAGGTGTAGCTAATGCCAAGACAACACTCCATCATGGCGTCTCACGCCCTCTTGGTTATTTTTAGTGCGGACGATCAGAAGCTCGGTCTGTGCTAACCGAGCGGCGCTCCTGTTGAGTCACGGTTCTGAAAAGGTTCTGCTTGGCTCAATTAGGACATCCGAGAAGGACTGACGGAACAACGCGGCCGCAGAGCTCCGCCGGTGCCAGGACACTTTACCGGAGCGTATCCCGGTGCCAGAACCTTCACCGAGGAACAAAGGTATCGAACGTTGTGGTAAAAGTTGCTGAGTGCATGTTGGTGCGGTGGGCTTTGTTTGAGGAACCATCGCGAACGTCTGCAAGTGTCAATAAAGCTCGGACTGTCGTTTGGAGTGATGTTTATTAACGTTATTATGACTCGGTACGGTCCGAATCATATTTATTTGTATCGTTATGACAGCTCAGGGTCGTGCAAATGACACTTTTTTAGGTACACCAAGGGTATCCAATCTGGGGACGGGGGCCACATTTGGGTCCACAGCTCCTGTTTATCCATGTTTTGTCATCTAAAAACATAATCAAACACTTCCAAGGACAATTAATTAAAGACACACTCACTTATTAGCCAGTATGATCAATCAAATAATAATGTACAATTAAAGACATGACAAAAATAATAATAAAGTAATAACAAACAAAAAATATATCAATGTTCTGAATAAAATATATAATAACAAACATTCTACATAACCTAAAAAATAATATAATAATGCAACAATATAATAAAAACAATCAAAGGCTGCTAAAATCTATCTATGATATCTATAAGTAGCATATGTAATAATAATAAATAATGTCATAATATAATTTTTAAAAATGTATTATATCGAACACTACAAAAGACAATTAGAGACACACCAAAAATTCACCAAAGTAGTAATTCTATAAATAATACAATCATACAATTATACATAATAAAAACAACCATAATAATAATAACATAATATGATTAACACTGTGACGGACAAATAACTAGAGACACAGAAAAAATAATCCATAAATAAACACATCCTCATTAGAGCACAGATAGAAAAAGGTTACAGGAAATATTGTTTGTGTATAATGTGTATTTCTCTACTGCCTTGCAATAAGATAAGCTAGCATGTTGCATTCATTGAAGTCAAACTCTAGGCTTGATGTTTGTACTATATGTGGTTTGTACTACTGCGGTTTGTACGGTTTGTACTACTGTGGTTTGTACGGTTTGTACTACTGCGGTTTGTACGGTTTGTACTACTGTGGTTTGTACGGTTTGTACTACTGTGGTTTGTACTATATTTGGTTTGTACTACTGCGGTTTGTACGGTTTGTACTACTGTAGTTTGTACTATATGTGATTTGTACTACTGTGGTTTGTATGGTTTGTACTACTGCGGTTTGTACTACTGCGGTTTGTACTACTGCGGTTTGTACTACTGTGGTTTGTATGGTTTGTACTACTGTGGTTTGTACTATTATGTGGTTTGTACTACTGCGGTTTGTACTACTGTGGTTTGTACAGTTTGTACTACTGTGGTTTGTATTACTGTGGTTTGTACTGTATGTGGTTTGTACTATATGTGGTTTGTACGGTTTGTACTATATGTGGTTTGTACTATATGTGGTTTGTACTATATGTGGTTTGTATGGTTTGTACTATATGTGGTTTGTACTGCTGTGGTTAGTACTATATGTGGTTTGTACTGCTGTGGTTTGTACTATATGTGGTTTGTACTGCTGTGGTTTGTACAGTTTGTACTACTGTGGTTTGTACTATATGTGGTTTGTACTACTGTGATTTGTACAGTTTGTACTACTGTGGTTTGTACTATTTGTGGTTTGTACTACTGTGGTTTTCTACTATATGTGGTTTGTACTACTGTGGGTTGTATGGTTCGTACTACTGCGGTTTGTACGGTTTGTACTACTTTAGTTGTTTACTTGTTTGCTTCTAATGAAGCCAAACAAGAACAAGAATGCGGCGTCCATCCCATTGTGTTTGTGTATTTGTATGCTACGTAAGGTAGCGTAAAGTGTGTATGGCGTACATGTTGACATGCCAGCTTGCTGCGGCTTCGCTACGCTTAAGTCCCCGCCATCAGACGGCTGCTGAATATAGCTGCAAGGATCAGATATGCATGCTAGACACGCCTTCCTCAGCTGTCGCTGGGCGTCGTGCAGCAAAGACGCAAACACCAAGTCACACAGCTGCTGTGGACGCTGCAGGCTCCAGACGACACACGCCACCAGTCCACCAGTCCATAAGCGTGGTGTGCCTTCACGGTGCTTGGTGGTGATCACATTAGCGTTTGCTGTTAGCTGCCAGTCACCAGTCACTCGCTTGCTGTGTGATATCTGGCGGAAATATGGAAGCTCACGGCTGGCCTGCTGGATGAGCAATATGGCCGCCACCATCAGTGCTCATGAAGGAGAACCTGCTCTCCTTCATACGACGTGTTGGCTTGGCTTCATAAAATATCATCATCGATTCCCGCATGACTTGCTATTTGTCATATGACCCCTATTTGTGGGGGTGGAGCCACGATGTCATGTCGTTTGCATAAGTGGCCATGTTGCATGTGCTTGGCATGACAAAAGGTGAGCAGTAGTCATGACAAGCTAACAACTATGTTTAGAAATTCAGGCTGTTATGTTATATTTAAGTCTTTGGAACGATCCCTTTTTGGATCCATGACAACAATGACACGTATAGTTGATGGCGCCAGCCATGACGTGCTAGCTCTCGTAGCTCAGCCTCATTTCTGGAAGAGACTCGATCGGGGCGATATCACTCAGGTAAACAAACATGGCGGATGTTGACAAGGATTAGAGCAGGGGTGGGCAAACTTTTTGACTCGCGGGCCGCATTGATATTGATATAAATTTACGGGGGGGGGGCAGACTATATATTTTACACGTAACAGTCCACCTGGTATTATTGTATCTGTAAAATTGTAATGCAATCTGCTATTATTATTTATTTTATATTTATATTTAAATATTTTAAAAATAATAAAATATTATAATAATTACAATAAAATTTAAATAATCATTATTATATTATGTAAAATATGCAAATATAACAATAATATTATATATAATATAATAATTAGCATTAATATAATAATTATAATATCATAATAATCATAATAGTTCTAATAATTATTATATCATAATAATCATAATAGTTCTAATAATAATTATAATCATCTAATAGTATAATAATCTAATAATAATAATAATAATTATTATTATTATTATGTGCTTGTGTCCCTTTTTTCAGGAGCACTTTGTAAACAACAGACCATGTCAAAAAACGAAATTGATAAAACCATCAAAAGGTTGGCTCAGGCCATGATGCCAGGTTGTATGTTGAGTTTAAATGAAATACTTTGGAAAGATTGGGCGGGCCGTATTCAAACACTTGGCGGGCCGGATGTGGCCCCCGGGCCGTAGTTTGCCCACCCCTGGATTAGAGCAAAGTTTTGAGCCAAGTGTCAAAAGTTTTTGAGGAAATGTGTGAAATGTGCCCCGTTATGGAGAGGTGTGGCTGGACATGACATGTTTCTAACATGTTGCATGTCGTTAACGTGCTGTTGTAGACGAATGGCGTGTGTTCCAGTATCCTTCCATCCCCCGTGGTATCAAAGGGTTGGCTGCAGATACATGTATCGCTTTGTCACCATTCTGCTCACTGTGTACTCATACGTATTTATATTTCATGTTTCCGTCTTTCAAGCCAATTGCCATGGAGGTTTTGATAGAGCGTCTGGAGCGGGCGGTGACGCGACTGGAGCAGGTGACGGCGTCCGGGGGTGTGTCCAACAGAGACCGTGTGGCAAACGGAGGCAAGCCTGCTGGGATGTTTGCACCATGGAGCGAAGACGGCATCTTGGAAACGTATCAAGGTTCACGTGTGTGTGTGTTCCAGATGCTTCCCAGTGCGTGGAGGCCTTCGATGTGCTTCTGATGGGTCCACTGACGGACTACGTGAACATCAGCCGGGCCATCGGCAGCGAAGTGGAGAAACATGTCAGTGATGCCCGTGCACCCAGATATCACCATCTTCTCACTGTCTCTGATGGGTCAGGTGTCCTAATAAGGTGTCACTCAGCTGATGGTTTACCTACTTCACTCTCATACGGCTTAATGTCATCGCTCCTCTCTTACAAACGCACGTTTGTCCATGAGTGGCGAGTATGTGGACCTGGCTGGATCTTCCAGAACTGTTCGTGTCCAAAGTACAGCCCCCTTTTTATTATATTATTGGAACATTCTCAAAATAGCAGCAAAAATGGAAACATTTCTCGTCGTTGTACACGAATGAAGCCAAAGTAGTACAAGAAAAAAGAGACAAATAATAGTATGAAGTTGAACTATGAAAAAATAAAAATAAACTAAACTCAAAATGGTTGGGAATAAATAAATATTTATTTGGGAATAAAGTCATATTATTAAGAAGAGGGAATGACCAGGAAGAACATTTCAGTCATTAATAAATAGTCATAAAATAATAATAATATAATAATAATCATAATAGTCAAAATAAAAAACAACAACAATGGAAAAACAGCTGTATTGGTACAATAATAAAATGGAAATATTAAGAGAAAAAAGGGAATGTCATATTCCCACTATTGTAACTTCTAGGAAAAAGAAGGTTTGAGAATAAACGTGAATATTGTGATGAAAAGTAATATTTTAGTAGCATGGAGCATTGATCTCTTGGAATTGAATAAAGTATCGCCACATCAAGCCGTCCATCCATGGTAGGATCTTCTAGAGGTAGAGGGGTGTCCAAAGGGCGGCCCAAGGATCATTTGTGGCCCACATTCTAAAACTGGAATTTAGCTAGAACAAAAACAGCTGTACTTTATAAGAATAAAGTCAAGAATCATTTCAAAACATTGGCGAAAAATGTTTATTTTTAAAAAATGATTTGTAATTTTCCAAGAAAAAGCTGTAAAAATTCCGAAGTTGTAAAGTTACAAGAAGTCAGTCGAAATATGATGGGAATAGGACCAATATCAGCCTGGGGGGATCTTCTATTTGAGGAGACCCCATGTAGACAAACATTGCAGCAGTATTTTATGGCTCAGACGTTCTCCAACCAAGCAACTCCAACTCTAGCAAGCAGCCAATGACAGAAAAGAATTCAGTCACATGGATTTCCAACAATGGCCTGTGGGACTCCTGAAGCAGCTGACGGGTACCGTCAGGCCAAGGAGTATGCGGCAAAAACTCAGGTGTGGGAGGAATTCGGTGAGGTCATGGAGCACAACTTTCGGTCAGCCTCAAAGATGTTCTGGCAAACTGTCCGGTGCCTCAGTGCCCACCCCACACGGTTTACAGTGGGGACGGGGGCCTGCTGACCTCGACTGAGGATGTAGTCGGACGGTGGAAGTGAAGACTTTAAGGCCTTCTCAATCCCACTGACATACCTTCCATAGAGGAAGCAGAGTCTCAGGTATCTGGGGTGGTCAAAATGCTCCCCAGTGGCAAAGCTCTAGGGGTGGACAAGTTCCGTCCAGAATTCCAAAAGAATCTGGATGTTGGCTGACACGTCTCTTCAACTTTATGTGGAAGTCGGGAACAGTATGTTTGGATTGGCAGGCCGGGGTGGTGGTCCCCCTCTTCAAGAAGGGTGAAGACCGGAGGTGTGCTCACACTCCTCAGCCTCCCTGGGAAAGTCTATTCCAGGGTGCTGGAGTGAAGGGTAAGACCGTTGGTCGAATCTTTGCTACAAGAGGTCCAATGCGGTTTTCGTCCCGGTCGCCGAACACTGGACCAGCTGAACTGAGGGTGCATGGGAGTTTGCCCAACCGGTCTACATGTGCTTTGTGAACTTGGAAAAGGCATTCGACCGTGTCCCTCGTGGTGTCCTGTGGATGCTCCAGGAGTACGGGATTGGTGGTGCCCTGATTGCCATCCGGCCCAGAGCAGGAGCCTGGTTGGCATTGCCGGCAGTAAGTCCAGCCTGTTTCTGGTGAACGTTGGCCTCTGCCAGGGCTGCCCTTTGTCATCCATTCTGTTCATCATTTTCATGGACAGACTTTGTAGGCGCTGCCAAGGCGTCGAGGGAGTCCAGTTCGGGGGCCTTAGAATCTCAGCTCTGCTATTTGCAGATGATGTGGTTCTTATGGCCTCTTTGGTTTGCATCTGAGTGTGAAGCTTCTGGGATGAGACTCAGCACCTCCAAATCAGAGGCCATGGTTCTCAGTGCTCCCTCCGGGTTGGGAATGAGGTCCTGCCCCAGGTGGAGGAGTTTAAGTATCTGGGGGTCTTGTTCACGAGTGAGGGAAGGTGGGATCGTGAGGTTGACAGATGTCTGCAGGAATGCGGTCGCTGGAAACCGGACCGTCGGGGTGAAAAGAGATCTGAGCCGGAACGCAAAGCTCTCAATTTACCCCCCCATTTTGTTCCCACCCTCACCTATGGTCATGAGCTTTGGGTCGTGACCGAAAGAACGAGATGGTGGATACAAGGGACTGAATGACTGAATGAGTTTCCTCTGTAGGGTAGCTGGACTCACCCTAAGACCCTAATACGGGAGGGGGCTCAGAGTTCTCCTTCACTTCGAGAGGAGCCAGTTGAGGTGGCTCGGTCATCTTTTCCGGATGCAATGGACACGCTGGAGGGATTATGTCTCACAACTGGCCTGGGAACGCCTCGGTGTCCTCCCGGTGGAGCTGGAGGAGGTGGCCGGGGATCGGGAAGTCTGGGCTTCCCTACTGAGACTGCTGCCCCCGTGACCCAGACCCAGATAAGCGGAGGAAAATGGATGGATGGCTTTACAACAATTTTACCCAAGAAAAGTATATGTATGGGTTGGTATTGGAATGGCTGCACAGTGGTCGAGTGGTTAGCGCGCAGACCTCACAGCTAGGAGAACCGAGTTGAATTCCACCCTCGGCCATCTCTGTGTGGAGTTTACATGTTCTCCCCGCGCATGCGTGGGTTTTCTCCGGGTACTCCGGTTTCCTCCCACATTCCGAAAACATGCTAGGTTAATTGGCCACTCCAAATTGTCCATAGGTATGAATGTGAGTGTGAATGGTTGTTTGTCTATATGTGCCCCAGGGTGACAGCTGGGATAGGCTCCAGCACCCCCGCGACCCTCATGGGGAAAAGCGGTAGAAAATGAATGAATGATTGAATGGTATTGGAATTGGAAATTGTGAGTCAGACAATATCAGCATAGCGGCGATCGGCAAAAAAGCCAATATCAGACTACCCTACAAAAATAGCTGTAATTGGACAAAATAAAGTCAAACAAGTTGTACTATCGGGTGAAAGGGACAACAAACTCCTAATATGAGGAGAGTATAGAGTTGAAATATTCAAGAAGTCCTATCTTCTTTTCTAACTTTGTGAGAATCAAGCCATGAAACATCAATAGTTGGAAAATGAAAAAGGAGCCAATGTGGGGAAAAAGGTTGTGATTTTTCAATAGTGAAGTTGTGGGAAATGTTAGAATCTTATGAGAAAACATCTCACATTCTATTGGGAAAAAAGATGCATTTTGACCAGAATAAACTTGAAATATTTGGAGGAAAAATAATGATCATTTTTACTAGCAAAGAGTTGAACTATTAAAGAAAAAAGGGCATTGAAAAGTGGTAATGTTAAGAGAAACAATACATGGTTAGGTTGGGTATTATTCAAGTCATAAAAAGTCACAATATTATTCATAATATTAGCAAATGAACTGTAATTTCACAATATGTTGAAACATATGTGGAAAAGGAAGGAAAAAAGGCAAAATGTGGAAGTTGATGTGAATAATATGTGGTTCCTTGGGATGTAACGGGTGGTCCTAAGTGGCCCCACGCCACATTCTGAAAATATGACTTCAAATAACGAGAAGTGTTCATTTTATGACCAACATGAGCTCATTTTACACGGTGACTTGCTCCGAAGCCGGGCCGGCTCCTTGTAAGGGCAACAGCTCCGTGGTGATTCCTTGGGACATCTTTTCCCAAACAAAGCTCCGCTTTCACGCTCATTGGTCTCTTCTTACAGGCGGAGATGGTGACCAAAGCCTTGCACACTCAGAAGACTTTCCTCCGCGTGGCTGCGACACACCAGGAACCCGCACAGGTACGAGCACGCGGGTTCACAGCAGTCCCAGGCGGCATTTTCGGAATGACGAGCACAGAAGGGCACAGGAGGAATTCCATCATCCACCACGCTTGAAATGGAGGTGCACAGGTTCACAGTGGGATGAAAACAAGCATGCATTCCCTATATGTGCCCTGCCATTGGCTCGCCCAAGTCAGCTGGGGTAGACTCCAGCATACCGTGGTGCCACCCTCTTGAGCATAAGCAGCATAGAAAATGGATGGAATTTAATATTTAAAATATTAAAAAAACATAAACATAGTACATAAAAAATAAATGTCAACAAAGTGTCATTCAAAAGTGTAATATTAGCACTTTAGCATGACATGGCTATGCTAGCTTGCTAATGTGGCATCCACGATGTTGGATGGACTGTCAGCGGTACGGCCATGCTAGCACACACGCTAAGCCTTCTTCCACAGGCACAGCTCTCTGACTTTTTATGGTCATGTTCTATGGTTGGGTCTGTTGTCATCCGTGTGTGTGCGTGCTAGCCTACCAGTGGAGGAGATCTTCCACTCCCACCACGTCACGTGGTGCTTTAAATCCAGTCAGGCCCCCGTAGACACGGGGCTCCCGTCTGTGAGGGAAGGTCCTCAAGGGCGGGCTGATGATGAGAATAAGCAGGACTGTGTGTGAGGTGAGCAGTTAACATGGGATGAGGTCGTCTGCCTTACAAGGCCACAGGGATCTCCTCCAGCGCCCAGGAATGTTGCAGGAAGGAGTGACCAAGACGAGGGAGCCAAATGGCGTGAGAGGGGATGTTGTGATGGAAAAGTTACCCTGCAGCAGCTAATAAAAGTTAGCGAGCTGCTTTAGGAAGCAGCTGAGCCATCTCCAGCATCTTCTTATTAGCTTACATATGATCTGCACAGGTATCCATCTTTCATAAGCAAGAATCTGATCAGATGTGTATTCCCATGAAATCTTTCTTGCCAGTTTGTGTCATCTTTCGAATGAAGCACAGTGACTCCAGGCACCTCAAATGACCGATGTATCAAAATATCAACATTTTCATAGAATCCATGATACAGCATTAAGCTGTGTTATCATCATGTCAGGAATCGATAGTTTGGTATCGACCCGCACGTCACTACCTCTCTGCCCTTTAGTACTCCATGACAAGGCAAGTGCTGCTTTCAATTGGAAAACAACACATGGCATCATGTGCAGACACCACAGCCGTGCCTGGCAACTTTCATGACGTGATGTTATGTTGCTAGCATGCTAATTGCTAGCTTGTTAGCATTTAAGCTAATTGACTCATGTCTAAAGGCAAATACACACATGGCATTATGCAGAGAGGTTATAGGACAGCCTTGGCACTTTCTGTACTTGAGGTTCTCTTGCTAGGTGCTAGCATGATGACTGTTAGTATGTTAGCATTTTAGATCATTTACTTATGTCTAAAGGCAAATACACACATGGCATGATGTGGGGACACCTTGGGACTGCCTTAACACTTTCGGCTTTCTTGCTAGTTGCTATCATGATGATTGTTAGCATTTTAGCAGTTTAGATAATTTACTCATGTCTAAAGGCAAATACACACATGATATGATGTGGGGACACTATAGGACTGCCTTAACACTTTTGGCTCTCTTGCTAGTTGCTATCATGATGATTGTTAGCATGTTAGCATTTAAGATAATTTACTCATGTCTAAAGGCAAATACACACATGGCATGATGTGGGGACACTATGGGACTGCCTTAACACCTTTGGCTCTCTTGCTAGTTGCTTTCATGATGATTGTTAGCATTTTAGCATTTTAGATAATTTCCTCATGTCTAAAGGCAAATACACACATGGCATGATGTGGGGACACTATGGGACTGCCTTAACACCTTCGGCTCTCTTGCTAGTTGCTATCCTGATGATCATTAGCATTTTAGCATTTTAGATAATTTACTTATGTCTAAAGGCAAATACACACATGGCATGATGTGGGGACACTATGGGACTGCCTTAACACCTTCGGCTCTCTTGCTAGTTGCTATCATGATGATCGTTAGCATGTTAGCATTTTAGCATTTTAAATCATTTACTCATGTTTAAAGGCAAATACACACATGGCATGATGTGGGGACACTATGGGACTGCCTTAACACTTTCGGCTCTCTTGGTAGTTGCTATCATGATGATCGTTAGCATGTTAGCATTTTAGCATTTTCGATCATTTGGTCATACATTCTACCGTGCCTCACGTCATATTTGCAGATGGAACTTCACGACCTGCTGAAGCCCATCTGCGACCACATCCAGGAGATCCAGACCTTCAGAGAACGGAACCGGGGCAGCAGCTTCTTCAACCACCTCTCAGCCGTCAGCGAGAGCATCCCCGCCCTCGGCTGGGTGGCCGTGGTAGGAAATATTATCTGAGAACTCCTTCAAGTCAAATCCTCACGCGCCTCATCTCATGGTGCTGATGGTTGTGGTCTGCACCCTTCCAGGACCAGAAGCCGGGCCCGTACGTGAAGGAGATGAACGATGCCGCCACCTTCTACACCAACAGAGTACTGAAGGACTACAAAGAAAGGTAACAGATGACTGATGATTGACGCTGGAGCCTACACCATTTCCTTTTCCATTTCAGCAAATAAATATCTCAGCATATTTAAGCATTCCTGTAAATTGAAAAGCGGTAATTCTGGCAACCCAGCTGCCAGTTTTTTACCGTACAATTTACAGTTGTTGTGTTTACAGTGTATTCCTGTAAATGGAAAAGCGGTACCACCCCTTTTTTGTACGGTAAAATTCTGGCACCCCAGCTGCCAGTTTTTTACCGTAAAATTTATTTTACAGAATTTTACTGTAAAAGGAAAAACAGCAACACCGTTATTTCTACGGTGGTTTTCTGGCAACCCAGCTGCCAGTTTTTTACCATAAAATCTACAGGGTTGTTTTACAGTGTATTTTAGCATATCAAATCTTTATTTTGGTAATATGATATTGTTATACAGTGAAGAAAATAAGTATTTGAACACCCTGCTATTTTGCTATTTCTCCCACTTAGAAATCATGGAGGGGTCTGAAATGTTCATCGTAGGTGCATGTCCACTGTGAGAGAGATAAACTAAAAAGAAAAATCCAGAAATCACAATGCATGATTTTTTAACAATTTATTTGTGTGATACAGCTGCTAATAAGTATTTGAACACCTGAGAAAATGAATGTTAATATTTGGTACAGTAGCCTTTGTTTGCTATTACAGAGGTCAAACGTTTCCTGTAGTTTTTCACCAGGTTTGCACACACTGCAGGAGGGATCTTGGCCCACTCCTCCACACAGATCTTCTCTAGATCAGTCAGGTTTCTGGGCTGTCGCTGAGAAACACGGAGTTTGAGCTCCCTCCAAAGATTTTCGATTGGGTTCAGGTCTGGAGACTGGCTGGGCCATGCTAGAACCTTGATATGCTTCTTACGGAGCCACTCCTTGGTTTTCCTGGCTGTGTGCTTCGGGTCGTTGTCGTGTTGGAAGACCCAGCCACGACCCATCTTCAATGCTCTGACAGAGGGAAGGAGGTTGTTCCCCAAAATCTCACAATACACGGCCCCAGTCATCCTCTCTTTAATGCAGTGCACTCGTCCTGTCCCATGTGCAGAAAAACACCCCCAAAGCATGATGCTACCACCCCCATGCTTCACAGTAGGGATGGTGTTCTTCGGATTGTACTCTTCATTCTTCTTCCTCCAAACACGCTTATTGGAATTATGACCAAAAAGTTCTATTTTGGTCTCATCTGACCATAAAACTTTCTCCCATGACTCCTCTGTATCATCCAAATGGTCATATGCAAACTTAAGACGGGCCTTGACATGTGCTGGTTTAAGCAGGGGAACCTTTCGTGCCATGCATGATTTCACATCATGACGTCTTAGTGTATTACCTACAGTAACCTTGGAAACGGTGGTCCCAGCTCTTTTCAGGTCATTGACCAAGTCCTGTCGTGTAGTTCTGGGCTGATTCCTCACCTTTCTTAGAATCATTGAGACCCCACGAGGTGATATCTTGCATGGGGCTCCACTCCGATTGAGATTGACCGTCATGTTTAGCTTCTTCCATTTTCTAATGATAGCTCCAACAGTGGACCTTTTTTCACCAAGCTGCTTGGTAATTGCTCCGTAGCCCTTTCCAGCCTTGTGGAGGTGTACAATTTTGTCTCTGGTGTCTTTGGACAGCTCTTTGGTCTTCGCCATGTTACAAGTTAAAGTCTTACTGATTGTATGGGGTGGACAGGTGTCTTTATGCAGCTAACGACCTCAAACAGGTGCATCTGATTCAGGATGATACATGGAGTGCAGGTGGACTTCTAATGGGCAGACTAACAGGTCTTTCAGGGTCAGAATTCTAGATGATACACAGGTGTTCAAATACTTATTTGCAGCTGTATCACACAAATAAATTGTTAAAAAATCATGCATTGTGATTTCTGGATTTTTCTTTTTAGTTTATCTCTCTCACAGTGGACATGCACCTACGATGAAAATTTCAGACCCCTCCATGATTTCTAAGTGGGAGAAATAGCAAAATAGCAGGGTGTTCAAATACTTATTTTCTTCACTGTATCTTATTTTTAAGATATAAAAATGAGTAGAGTAGCCTGTTCATTGTCGGCCATCCACATCCAAGATCCCAGCAGTTGGCAAGACGCCGTGCTAATCCACACCACAATGATACACATTCATCCGCTCGACGTGTGATGTGTCATACGAGTGGTTCAACCTCCATTGTCGATGCCTTGCAGGGACCGACGCCACGTGGACTGGGTACGCTCCTACCTGTACATCTGGACCCACATGCAGTCCTTCATCAAGCAGCACCACGCCGGCGGACTCGTCTGGAGCAAGACCGTCAGTTGACTGATCATATCCTACGTCTCACATATCACTGACTTCCTGTGTGTATGCGTGTCTCGGTGTGTGCGTTTGTGATGAATGAAGGGGCCTCGGCTTTCATTTCGTCATGAAGAAAAAATGATAGCATTTAAAAGCTAAAGCGGAACTAATGTTAGACAACACGTGCTGAAACCTGAGCACCTACAATGTGTGTGTGTGTGTGTGTGTGTGTCAGCTGCTAGCCCTCCTGTTGTCGCACAAGTGTGTGTGTGACAGGTGGAGTTCATTGAATGGAGGTTTTCTTCCTCACATGACAAAGGGTCTGTGTGGCGACCCGCCTGCACCGCCGTAACTTCAACTGCAGGATAGGCCGTCATGTGACGCTCAAAGCGTCCACTGACACATTGGACCGGCCGTCCACGCAGCTGCCTTCCTCTCACACACACCACTCTGCTCTTCCTAGCGCACCTTCTTGGAGCTTCACACCATGACAGGCTCGCTCTTGTAGATTCGCATTCAACACAGTCGATGTCCTGCCAATTAGTCACCAGATGGTACGTTACACATACCATGGTATGGTATGTTATACACCAGGCACAGTCAACCTGGACCTCTGTGTTCACATTACACCTTCACTTCTAAGTGGATCCAGTTGTACTTTTGGTCCACTTCAGCTGTGATGGGCTATCAAAGTCAATATAACGTCAACACAAGGTGAAGTGACCCTGAACCACTTTGCATTTACATTACACCTTCATTTCAAAGTGGATCCAGTTGTACTTCTGATCCACTTCAGCTGTGATGGGCTGTCAAAATCGTAGGAGGTGAAGTGAACCTGAACCACTTTGTGTTCACATTGTCGGTCAGCACGTCCTGCACTTCTTTTCAAATCTGCTCCCTTTTAGTGAGAACACATTGTGGCACATAAGCATTCCAATCCACATCACAATGTGGTCTGACTTTGCTTTTCATAACTTAAAGTGGATCAGAAAGAGAACTGGATCTTGTTTCAAAGTGTGAACACAACAAGAACTTAGCCAGTTTGTTGTTGGTACCATTTTGGGTTTGCAACACAATGATCTCAGACCCCTGTGAAGCACTTTGGTTTGCTGAGCTTGTGCAATGTGAACACAAAGTGGTTTGGGCTCTCGGGACTCCATCAGTATTTATTCTTATTCTTATTTTTCCAAACACCACAGGCCAGAGAACAAACCAGAACGTGAATTTCCAGACTTTTCACAGCCTTGTAGCTCAGCCATACGGTCACGTTGAAACGTGAGTAATGGCTCCTTTTTTAGGCAAACTTCTCAACTCTCTCTGTGGCTAATTCGTTTTTCCGTTGGATGACTGGAGTTGGAGTTGACACCTTTTCTCCTCCTCCTCCTCCTCCAACCTGGCAACTTTCACGACGTGATGCTATGTTGCTAGATGCTAGCATGCTAATTGCTAGCTTGTTAGCATTTAAGCTAATTTACTCATGTCTAAAGGCAAATACACACATGGCATTATGCAGGGAGGTTATAGGACAGCCTTGGCACTTTCTGTACTTGAGGCTCTCTTGCTAGGTGCTAGCATGATAACTGTTAGCATGTTAGCATTTTAGCTAATTTGCTCATGTCTAAAGGCAAATACACACATGGCATGATGTGGGGACACTATGGGACTGCCTTAACACTTTCGGCTCTCTTGGTAGTTGCTATCATGATGATCATTAGCATGTTAGCATTTTAGCATTTTAGATAATTTACTCATGTCTAAAGGCAAATACACACATGGCATGATGTGGGGACACTATGGGACTGTGGTAACAGTTAGCATATTAGCTTTTTTGTTCCTCACGTAATGTATGCACAAATTGCTTGGTGCCGTGGCACAGAAGACACCGGGCCTGGGGTTCAAAGCACAGGTTGCATGCCCATCAAAATTTCCACGGGAATTTTCTAGTATTCTATCATAGCGTATTATTGATTTTATTTGACCATAACTTATAACAATATACTTGATTTATTTGTGTTTTATTTTATTGTATTGGATGGTATTATTTTTTCTTGTATTCTTATTTTTACATAATTTTATTTAACTTTAGTCTATTATATTTCATTTCCTGTATTTGACTATTATTTGGTTTTATTGCATGATATTTGATTGTAATATTTGAACTAGACTGATATTATTTAACTTTGTTGAATTGTCTTTGATTGGATGTTGTTGCTGTTTAGCATGCTAGGAGATTCTGTTACTGGAATGCAGCTTGGATTTGATGGTTTGGTTCCCATGAGGTGAAGTGGAGGTGCTGCTAATGTTGCTAATGCAATACTCCCCCCAGCGGTGACACGTGTCATCTGCATTGGTGTCCATCAGTTCACCTAATGGATCATCTAATGGGTTTTCCTAACATGTCACACACAGGGGCCCATCGCACCTCCTTCTCTTTTTGAGGCCCCCAGTCCTCCCTGTCCTCCTCCTCCTCCTCCTGGACCTCCTCCCGTATTGTCAGATGAAGACCCTGAGGTTCCGAGCTCATCATCATCATCATCATCCCAGCACTCTGCTCTGTTTGCCCAGCTCAACCAGGGCTTGGACATCACCAGAGGTTGGTTCTGGTAGTCCGTGCTGTGACAGTGTCATGTGACATCTCCATGCACCCGTGTAGGTCTGAAGCACGTCTCGGACCAGCAGAAGACCCACAAGAACCCTCAACTTCGCTCCCAGGAAGCAGTGGGGAGCCACAGCGGCAAAGCTGGGACAAAGAAGTCCCCGGGAAAGACGCCGGTGCAGAAAGGGCTCCCTCTGCTGGAGCTGGAGGGCAAGAAGTGGAAGGTGGTAGGTGGCCTGCGACTTTCTCGGCAACATCCTGGGACGTCCAGGTTATTTCCAGTTCATACAGAGCCAGGTGATTGTCTGCTCTTTGCAGGAGAACTTTGAGAAGAAGCACGACCTGCTCATCCAGGACACAGAGCTCAAGCACGTGGCGTACGTCTTCGGGTGCCATGACGCCACGCTGCAGATTCGAGGAAAGCTCAACTCCATCATCGTGGGTCAGAAAATTATGATTGTGATGAGCAACACCGAGCGTTTACAGTTGACCATCAAGCTCTTCAAGATATGTATTGAAGCCTGCATGCAGTGTGTAGTCGGAATGCTGATGTGTGTGTGTGTGTGTGTGTTCAGATAACTGCAAGAAGATGGGTGTGGTCTTTGAGAGCGTGGTGGGAATTGTGGAGATAATCAATTCCAAGGCTGTCCAGCTCCAGGTGAGCCTACTTTACATCCACAATATTAGGTATACAGTGCATCCGGAAAGTATTCACAGCGCTTCACTTTTTCTACATTTTGTCATGTTACAGCCTCATTCCAAACTGAATTAAATTAATCTCTTACCTCAAAATTCTACACAAAATCCTCCATTATGACAATGTGAAAAAAGGTTTTTTTGACATGTTTTGAATTTATTAAAAATAGAAAACAAAAAAATCACATTTACATAAGTATTCACAGCCTTTGCCATGAAGCTCAAAATTGAGCTCAGGTGCATCTTTTTTCCACTGATCATCCTTGAGATCTTTCTACAGCTCAATTGGAGTCCACCTGCAGTAAATTCAGTTGATTGGACATGATTTGGAAATATAATAACTGTCTATATAAGGTCCCACAGTTGACTGTGCATGTCAGAGCACAAACACCAAGCATGAAGTCAAAAGAACTGTCTGTAGACCTGCGAGACAGGATTGTCTTGAGGCACAAATCTGGGGAAGGATACAGAAAAATTTCTGCTGCTTTGAAGGTCCCAATGAGCACAGTGGCCTCCATTATTCGTAAATGGAAGACGTTTGGAACCACCAGGACTCTTCCTAGAGCTGGCCGGCCTTCTTAACTGAGCGATCGGGGAAGAATGGCCTTAGTCAGGGAGGTGACCAAGGCCCCGATGGTCACTCTGTCAGAGCTCCAGTGTTCCTCTGTGGAGAGGGGAGAGCCTTCCAGAAGGACAACCATCTCTGCAGTAATCCACCAATCAGGCCTGTATGGTAGAGTGGCCAGACGAAAGCCATCAGTTTCTCATGGTCTGAGAGTCATTCAGGTGCTTTTTGGCACATTCCAGACAGGCTGCCATGTTCCTTTTACTAAGGAGTGGCTTTCGTCTGGCCACTCTACCATACAGGCCTGATTGGTGGATTGCTGCAGAGATGGTTGTCCTTCTGGAAGGCTCTCCTCTCTCCACAGAGGAACGCTGGAGCTCTGACAGAGTGACCATCGGGGCCTTGGTCACCTCCCTGACTAAGGCCCTTCTTCCCCGATCGCTCAGTTTAGAAGGCCGGCCAGCTCTAGGAAGAGTCCTGGTGGTTCCAAACGTCTTCCATTTCCGAATAATGGAGGCCACTGTGCTCATTGGGACCTTCAAAGCAGCAGAAATGTTTCTGTATCCTTCCCCAGATTTGCGCCTCAAGACAATCCTGTCTCGCAGGTCTACAGACAGTTCTTTTGACTTCATGCTTGGTGTTTGTTCTCTGACATGCACAGTCAACTGTGGGACCTTATGACAGTTATTATATTTCCAAATCATGTCCAATCAACTGAATTTACTGCAGGTGGACTCCAATTAAGCTGTAGAAAGACCTCAAGGATGATCAGTGGAAAAAAGATGCCCCTGAGCTCAATTTTGAGCTCCATGGCAAAGGCTGTGAATACTTATGTAAATGTGATTTTTTTGTTTTCTATTTTTAATAAATTCAAAAAAAGTCAAAAAAAAACTTTTTCACATTGTCATAATGGAGTATTTTGTGTAGAATTTTGAGGTAAGAGATTAATTTAATACAATTTGGAATGAGGCTGTAACATGACAAAATGTAGAAAAAGTGAAGCGCTGTGAATACTTTCCGGATGCACTGTACGTGGTCCGTCACAGAGGTGTGTGTGTGTGTGTGTGTGTGTGTGTGTGTGTGTAGGTGTTGGGAAGAGTTCCCACTATTTCCATCAACAAAACGGAAGGTTGCCAGGTGTACCTGAGTCCCGACTCCTTGACGTGCGACGTCGTCAGCGCCAAGAGCTCGGAGATGAACATCCTGATACCGCAAGGCGACGGCGACTACGTGAGTGTGTGACGCACCGTGAGAAAGCAGACACGAATGCTTGTCAATGTGATTGTTCTTTTGCGTGTGTGACTTTTCTGTCACAGAAGGAGTTCCCGCTTCCCGAGCAGTTCAAGAGCGTCTGGGACGGGTCCAAGCTGGTAACGGAACCCACCGAGATGGCAGGTTGATCGATCACGTCTGCTCAGACCTCATGTCTCACCGTAGGGAATCTGAATATTGTTGTTATATCGTTATTGTTGGTCAATTTATCCAACATGTACACAATCAGAAACGACTGCAGGATGTCGGTGCTTATCAAAAGGTGACATGTTTAAATCTCGATTTTGCAAACATTTTAAAGTGGATGTTTTGTATAATACTGGATCACTGACGCTCTGCATTATTCAGCATTTTTATTATGGGGCTGATATGAGGGAATTATTACATCATACCCATAAATCTCATCATGCTATGTCGTGACGTCCCCTGAGCTCACTCGGAAACAATCACCATGCTCCCCAAAACCCGACCAGCCACCTTTTGAAAAGGGCTAAAGATTTCCCACCACCGTGGGGGCACAGCAGCTGCTCGGAGCATGTGCCCCAATACAGTGCACCTTGCTGGGCCACGGCAGGTGGCTCCTCCCCTCTATCCTCTGGTTCTCCTGGCGGTAGTCATGTCGTATTTCATTGGGACTCACCAAAGGTCCACTCGCCTTCCAAACTACCTGATTGCCTTCTTACCTGCAGGTTCCATCTCCGTATAAAAGGAGATCTAAAACGGTTCAAAGGACAAAGTTATGGCTTTGGAAGACAAATATCACAAGACACGGGTCCTTTCCTCCAAGTAAAAGAAATGATAGTAGTTTGTCTTTCTCGGGTCGTCTTCTGGTCACAGGTCAGGTATCTGTGTTGCATCCAAGTACCTGTCACATGAATCAGTGACTTACAATGAGTACGTACAGTACACGCAGTACCCTTTGTACTGTTTGCACGGTACCATGTAGTAAGCAAAGGGAATGAAGTACATTGCACCCAGTCCTTTCTTTCTTGGAACTTGACAAATAAACTTCAATTTCTGTCTTTTGACAACTCTGCGTCCTCCAGTACACACATTGTACTACTCCACGTGTACTGGCCCGTCCCATGACACACCATGGCTCGTTTGTTGAAGCGCTGAAAGGAACAGGATGAAATATTCTACAAAAAAAGAGTTTGTGGCTCCCATGGCGGCTTTTTATTGGCCATTGTAAATAGTATTTATCATGAAAACTTACAACCAACAACAGCAGCAAAAATGGAAAACTCAGCAGTCATTTTACAAGAATAAAGTCAGAATATGAAGAGAAAGGTGAAAAAGTATTTATGATGAGAATGTAATATTATGAGGACAGATGTTAGCAGTATGACGATCAACTGTTAAAGAAGAAAAATAGTATTTAGCATTTTTGGAATATGAGGTTGCAGAAAAAGAACAAAGTGAAAACCTGATGGGAATAAAGCCATCATGACAATGATTCCAAACATGGAAAAAACGTCCTTGGATGAGGATACTATGTATTGTGTATCTATATCTGTATTCGAAAAAGAACAAAAGGTCAGAGAATAAACTCCTAATATGAGGAGATATTATTTAATTTTAATCATTTAAAATAATTTTATTTTGTTGGCGTATTAAAAGAAAAAAATTCAACAACAAAAAAAATTCCCAAAGAAGAAAGTTCAAATAGTTGGAAAACCTAAAAAAAAAAAAGAAGCAAAAATGAACTTGCTATTAATAACAGGCTTTTCCACCCTGCAGTATGTGAAATAATGCGAGTGCTTCCATTGTTGACTACGTGGACCTGGCTGGACACACGTGTGCTCGGCCGCGGTGGTCCTGTTTGATGGTGAAATGGACGAAGCAACTTCGTGCGAGGCGGTGGAATATGAGGTATGACGTGTTACTGTACGGACGTGCAGGCCAATGTCTGCATGGTGGGATGCGGTCCCGTACCCGGAGGAGGAGGATTGTTCTTCCGAAGCTGCTGTCAGTGTTTGATCAGCATGTTCCCCTGAGAGTCCTGCGTGAAAAGAAACTCCTCTTCCTCCAACGGAGACGTGTAGGCATGGTCGGCTTTCATCCTCGTGGCGTTGCTGGGATCATTAAGTGGACTACGAGCTCGCAGACCTGGGTGTGCCATCACCCGAAACCCGTCTGAGTCCTGCGTAAACAGCATGGCCGGCCCGTCCTCCTCATCGGCGTCACGTCCATCCTCCCTGTGGGATCTGGCAGCTTCCATCCACCTGTACCTGGAGTGGATGTTCTCCTCCGTGTTGGGCTCCTGGATGGGCTTTAGAGGGGACGCGGCTCTGGAAAGACGTGTGGGATGAGATGAGGGCCGGCCTGAGGAGTAAGACGGCAACATGTTTTCTTCCTCCCCCTCATCCATCTGAGAGGAGGACATCTGTTTCTGAGGAGAGCTTTTCCCTTCCACGTCCATCCCAAAGGAGAATTCCTTTAGCTCCTCTAACTGCTCCTCCGGGGCCTGGCAGCTGACGGAGTCAGACATCCTTGATGCCGCTCTGGCTGCTCTTTCAGTCGACGGAGATGACAAGTTCGTCTTCTCCGACTCCATCTTCCCTCCTTGAACTGTTGTTAAAAGACAAAGTGAGCATAGAAAAACATCTGGGATGGAAACCCTCCTGAGAGGAGACTGCGGGAACGCACTTGGTCGACGAGGTGAGAAGAAGGTGGTTATGGAGCTCTGCTTGGTCTTCGGCATCTGGATCCTGGTCTGGGTGAAGCTGAGCACCACGGCCAGGCTGTACCCCGCACCTTTCCCCTGGGGGTTCAGCATCTTGGATATGGAGCCAGCCTTTTCTCGTTTCTGCTACACAATGGAGGAATTAGTGACGTGCCCAGCCACGCTGAAATATCAACAGATCTTCATACTCTGAAATCAAGCCTTACGTTGGATAGGTAATGTTTGTCTGGTCAAACGTAAACGGATCGTGTGTAAATTGGGAGTACAGTTTTCATTCTTTAAGTACCGTAGTTCGGAATAATTCAGCATTTATTTTCTTATTCAGCCGCACGGTGGATGAGTGTTCACATGCTGGTCGCACAGTCAGAAGATGGGGAAGACCTGGGTTGGATCTCTGTGGAGTTTCCCTGTTCATGCATGGCTTTCCTCCCCCCATTCCAAGAAAATGTTAGCATGTTAGCTTCATCGGCCACTCCAAATTGTCCATAGGTATGAATGTGGGTGGGAATGCTTGTTTGTCTATATGTGCCCTGGGATTGGCTGGCCACCAGTCCAGGGTGGACCCCACATCGTGCCCGAAGTCAGCTGGGATAGGCTCCAGCATACCCCCACCACCCTAATGAGAATAAGTGGTATATAAAATTGTGGATGGATGACATTGTCATTGATTTGACAATGAGAATACATTCATTAAATGTCTTGTATTCGTTGAGCGCACCACTTTGTAAAACGACCCAAATCTCCAAAGTATCGGCCTGAATTTGACTCAGTATCGGAATGAAAATGGCTTACCTGCATGGCTTTCCCTTTCATCTGCACAGTGTCCAGCCAAACACCACATTCTTCTGACGCACAGGCGGAACGCACTGCCTTCGGTGTCTTCTTCATGAATGCTGGACTTGCAGAAGTACACCGAACTAGAGCACACTTTTTAAAACTAGTTCGTAAACAATGACAAATTAATCTCGTACAAACCGCGGATTAGTATGGCATACTTCCTTAAAGACTGTTTTGGTATGAATATAGTTGAACAATATTTCGCTTGATGTTCTGTCCGCTTTTTGCTTTCCAGTTTGAGTCTGGCGCCTCGACGTCAGGCTGTCTGGCGTGCGCCTGTTTAAAATGTAAACCTCGCTGAAATACAACTGTACACTCATTTATAAAACGGCTTTGAATGTATGCGCCTCGAAGACCACAATTCTGTTTCAGCCGTTTGGTGATATTAACTTAAAAACGTATGATACATTTTATGTCAGGCGCGTCGGGCGCACCTTTGCATATACTCACAGGAGGGTGTGTTTACCCTTACGTCATAGCTGATCGGCACTAAAGGTAAGTGTCTTTCTCTTTAAATCCACATCTAAATGATTGGACTTGAGAAATATTAAACTTTATGGACGACGGACCAATTGTTAAAGTAATGTTCACACATTGAAAGACTTTGATTTTTACCGACTGTGATCACATTGCCAGTGTTTTACAGGCCATAGTTACCAGCTAGCATACCCAGCTAACATCAGGCTAACCTACTTGACTAAAACAAAACAGAACAACAAGACGGCAACTGCTGGTCGACGTTCTTCTTCGACGTTGATGACAATATCTGTATTATTGACACATTTTAACACACCGTTTATTATTGCACTATGGGTTAGCGAGCAAAGTCTGATTGAGGTGGGAACATAACAGCGGCATAACGTGACATAATAGTCACACATTGTCCACTTTCCCTAGAATAAGATCACAGATTACACATCATGTTTCATGGCATACCAGTGACAGGGAGTGTGGGAGGAGGTAAGACTTGTTTTTAATTGGTCTTTTTACGTAAACATGGAGGTGAGCTTCCAACTGCGTGCTTGTGTTTTCCCTGCAGCTCCAGCCAACAAGCCTGAGTTGTATGAGGTAAAAGTCCCTCTTCCGTGTTTAGCATGACAATCGTGCCTGATTGCTGTTTCCTGTGTTCTCAGGAGGTGAAATTATACAAAAATGCCAGAGAAAGAGAAAAGTAAGTGAGATTGTATTTAATTATGCAATGATGTAGTTGCAATTAGCATGATATAATTTTTTAACAAAGCAGTACCTGCTTCTCAAGACCAATATGGACATAAACAACTGATAACTTTTACTGACGTGTAGTTTGACAAGTGACAAGTGTAGTTTGTGCACACCTGGAGGTAAGAAAGACTACCAAATTAGGAAATATCATGACATGCAGCCTCCATGGGGTAGAAGCCAATGCCTTGTTGTGCCAGTCCCAATCCTGGATAAATCCAGAGGGTTGTGTCAGGAAGGGCATCCTGTGTAAACATGTTGCCAAACCAACTATGCAAATCAAACACAAGACTTCCATAACGGATCGGTCGAGGCCCGTGTTAACAACGACCGCCATCGGTGCTGTTCACCTACAAGGTGCGGGTGGAAATTGGGTACTGTTGGTCAAAGAAGGAGAGGAGGAAGATGTGTCCGTAAGAAGAGAGAGAAGAGGAGTGCCAAGAACCGAGAACTGAGAGCAGGGACTTTGAATGTTGGAACTATGACAGGACAAGGTAGAGTTGGTTGACATGATGCAGAGGAGGAAGGTAGACATACTGTGTGTCCAGGAGACCAGGTGGAAAGGTAGCACGGCTAGATGTTTGGGAGCAGGGTTCAACTTGTTCTATCATGGTGTAGATGGAAGAGGAATGGAGTAGGAGGACTTGGTAAAGAAGGTCCTTGAGGTAAAACGAGTATCAGATAGAAATTGAAGGTGTGTTCTTCAATGTTGTTTGTGGGTAAGGACCCTCATGATGAGGATGATGAAGAGGACCAAATGGTGGAAGCTGACACAATAACAAGAAGAGTGTTGTAGGATTTTTAGGCAGGAGTTGAGACAGGTTCTGGATGGTCAGGAGGTGCTTCCAGATGATTGGACAACTACAGCAAATGGGATGAGGGAAACGGGTAGGAGAGTACTTGGAGTGTCATCTGGAAAGAAAGCAGACAAAGAGACTTGGTGGTGGAATGAGGAGGTGCAGGAGTGTATACAGCCAAAAAGGTTAGCTAAGAAGAA
This sequence comes from Doryrhamphus excisus, assembly GCF_037039965.1. Lineage (NCBI taxonomy): Eukaryota > Metazoa > Chordata > Actinopteri > Syngnathiformes > Syngnathidae > Doryrhamphus > Doryrhamphus excisus. The sequence continues at coordinate 14,521,386 of NC_136363.1, forward strand.
GTGGGACATGGAGAGGACTGAAGGGAGTAGACAGGAGTACAGAGAGATGGTGACTTGTATGGTTTCAATCCAAAGAGTGCTACAGATGCAGCATTTGCTTTAAAAATGTTCATAGAGAAGGTCAGACGGAGCTGCATTGTGGAGAAAGCCTGTGATGGGATGGGTGCCTAGAGAGGAACTGTGGTATTGTGTGAGGAAGTCTGGAGTGACAGAGAAGCATGTTCAAGTGCAGGTGCAGTACATGTATGAGGACTGTAAGACAGTGGTAAAATGTGCATCAGGGATCAGCTCTGAGCCCCTTCTTGTTTGCTGTGGTGATGGACAGGCTGACAGATGAGCTTAGACACGAATCTCCGTGGACTATGATGTTTGCAGCCCAGAGAAAGAAGTAGATGACATGACTACCACCAGGAGAAGCGGAGAATAGAGAGGGAGGAGCCCCCTTCTGTGGCCCAGCAAGGTGCACTGTATTCAGGCACACGCTCTGAGCAGCCGCTATGACGGCGTGGAGGTTTCTGGCAAAGCTTTTGCACGTTTCGACATTGCAGTGCTGGCGTTTCAGGTGGCCGATGAGGTTTCTTGTGTGCTCCATGTTTTTTTCCCCATCATCAGCTTTCATGTCAGCCTCTCCGCTGGCTAGTTGCTTTTCTGAAAAAGAGTACCAAGAATACTCGACAAAGTTGTGAACACCGATCCCAACCGCAGCGTCTACTTATTCTGTGGCGGTTGTCAAATGATCAAGTCGATGTAAGTAGGGTGTGCGACTGTATGTGTGGATGATCTATAAATTGGACTGCCGTGTCCTTCAGGTATGACAACATGGCTGAGTTGTTTGCCGTGGTGAAGACCCTGCAGGCCCTGGAGAAGGCTTACATCAAAGACTGTGTAACACCCAATGAGTGAGTTCTCTCACTGACTTGACAATGCAAGATGAAGCGGGCCTCTACGGGAGGATGCTGAGCCAAAAGACGTATGATTTTTTTCTGCAGGTACACGGGCTCATGTTCCAGACTCCTGGTCCAGTACAAGGCCGCCTTCAAGCAGGTGCAGGGGGCTGACGTGGGGTCCATCGATGACTTCTGCCGCAAATACAGAGTGAGTCAGACCCCGATTGGTGCGTGGATTTCAGTTTTGTTTCGGGAGAAAAATCTGTTATTGTAATATAATGTGGAAAAATAACATTTTATTTTAGTAGCATTAAGTAGAAATATTAAGTAGAAAAAAACATTTTTTGTCATAATATTATGACAAACAAACACAACTTTTGCAAACAAACTAATGTGAGAATAGAGTCATCATTACAAAAAGATGAAGGTTGAAACAGTTGGAAAATAAAAACACAGCAGAAATGTCATTTTATGAGACAAAGTCAAAAGAATTTGATGAGAATAACGTTAATATTACGTGGAAACTGATGATGAGGTTGTATAACTGATGTTATGGGAATAAAGCCAAAATATGATGAGGATAAAGCATCACTTTGAAGAACAAGAATATCGGTGTTGTATTTCACTCATGGATGATCGGGATTGGTATCGGCAGCATAAAACCCTGATGGGAACGTCCCTAGTCATTTTCTCAGAAAAAGTCCATATACTGAGAACTTGTATCCTAACAAGGAAAGGAAAAGTTTCAACAAGTTTCCATTTTCTGAGCCTAAAGTGTGTCATAAAAAGAGCTATAGCTGCATGGTAAGTAGGTGTTTGTGTTTGTGCTTCAGCTGGACTGCCCGCTGGCCATGGAGAGGATCAAGGAGGACCGGCCAATCACCATCAAGGATGACAAGGGCAACTTGAACCGCTGCATTGCAGATATAGTTTCTGTACGCCTCTCCTCTTGCTCTCCAATCAGTGGCAGCACCTGGCCTCTTGTTGTCCATGGCATCATCTCGTGTGCTTGGAGAGGATCCCCCCCCAGCCCAATCAGGCCTCATCAAGCACGCCAAATGTTGCCATGATTGATGATGAAAATCCTAAAGTGTTCTTATGTTCCAGCTCTTCATCACCGTGATGGACAAGCTGAGGCTGGAGATACGAGCCATGGATGAGGTAAGCTGAAAAAGGCTGTAGCCGTCTTGTTTTCGTCCACCATGACGCTATTATTCCATTCACCAACCTCGGTCTTCGCCACCAAAAGACGAGCCTGGATGACCATGTTAGCAGGCGTGCTAGCATGGATTCATGCATGTCGGCATCCAATAGGAGCTGAAAGAAAAGGCCACCAACACAGCATAGTGGCCTGTGTGCAGCATGATGCCTTCATGGGCCGTCCCGACAAAGTGGGACACGTGGCCGCTCGCGACAAACAACATAAACGTGCAAAACGTATGGGATTTGTATCATGTAGTATTTCTTAATCATATATATTGACGTATTTTAACGATGATATATGTACATATACATACGCCCCCCCTCCCCTTTACAGGAGGTGTTTGCATACACATACTTTTTGTTTCCCCATCCAATTGACAGACTAAGTACAACTATGACATAGAAATGAGTCAGACAGGACCAAAAGAAGAAGACTACAACTAAAATGGGTGCCATGAACAACAGTGCAACCGTAATGGAGGTTTTAAGGCGGCTTCCTCAGCGTCCAATTGGCGTATTTAGCCCTGACACGTGGCATGTTGAGTTTATGGACGCCGTGGGAAACAAGAGGAGGAAATTATCATCCTGAAATTCTGGATTTATGCCATCATACCCATCAATCCCAAAACATTAATATCCCTGATCACCAATCATTAAAAACCCTCCAATGACGCGACATTACCCGTACAGAGCTGGTGAGCAAATCAAATGCGCCTTTTTTCCCCTGCCTGTGACCTTGCAGCCTGTCGTTACTTCCTGATTCACCTCAGCAGGAAGGACCTAGTACCAAATGACACTAAAGACATCTGTGGCGTCACAGTGGCTGCTCGGCGCCCGTGCCCCAATACAGTGCACCTTGCTGGGCCACAGCACATGGCCCCTTCCCCCCATCCGCTGCTTCTCCTGGTAGTAGTCATGTCGTGATGTTTCATCAGGACTCATCAACACATCCTCATTTCTTCCTGTGCCTCTTACCTGCAGGTGTTGCCTAGCAACACGTCCGTCTACCGTTTGCTAAAAGCAGAAAGCTATTGTGTAAAAAGACGAATGAACTTTTAATGTCACAAACTAGACGGAGCAGCTTTTGGAAGTGATACGTGCTTTTATGTATGAGTCTCCGGGAAGAGAAGTTGTGAAAAAGGCACCAAACTGAGGCGTGTGTGAGGCGTGTTAGGAAGCATTCTCCATGCCACTTCCTTTCATCCGTCCTAGCGTGTTCCTTTAGAGGCCATTTCAACCGACTCTCTCACTCCGAATGTGTGGCCATGGTTAAGCCCCGGTCATGGTCACCTAGCAGGATGTCCTGTGATTAGATCCAACCGGACCTGCGGGAGCTGATGGAGACCATGAACAGGATGAGCAACATGCCTCCAGACTCAGAAGCCAAGGACAAAGTCAGCCTGTGGTTGGTTCCGCTTCTTCATTCTTGTGTGTCTACCTTCATGGATGGATGGCTGGACGCATGCATGGATGGATTGATGGCTGGGAAGGATGGATGGATAGACAGATGAATGAATGGATGGACAGATTCATGCATGGATGGATGGATGGATGGATGGACGGACAGATGCATGCATGGATGGCTGGGAAGGATGGAGGGATAGACAATGGATGGATGGACGCATGGATGGATGGATTGATGGCTGGGAAGGATGGCTGGATAGACATGAATGGATGGATGGACGGATGGCTGGGAAGGATGGATGGACGCATGGATGGATGGATGGACGAATGCATGGATGGATTGATGGCTGGATAGACATGAATGGATGGATGGACGGATGGCTGGGAAGGATGGACGCATGGATGGATGGACGGACATGCATGCATGGATGGATGGACGAATGCATGGATGGATTGATGGCTGGGAAGGATGGCTGGATAGACATGAATGGATGGATGGACGGATGGCTGGGAAGGATGGATGCATGGATGGATGGACGAATGCATGGATGGATTGATGGCTGGGAAGGATGGCTGGATAGACATGAATGGATGGATGGACAGATTCATGCATGGATGGATGGACGCATGGCTGGATGGATGCATGGATGGATTGACATGCATGGGTGGACGGAAGCATGGCTGGATGGATGCATGGATGGATTTGATGGCTGGGAAGGATGGATGGATAGACATGAATGGATGGATGGACAGATTCATGCATGGATGGACGGATGCATGGATGGACGGATGTATTGATGGCCCCCGTGTCTCGCCACGTGCAGGTTGAGCACCCTGAGCAGCATGTCGGCCTCAGACGAGCTGGACGACAGCCAGGTGCGGCAGATGCTGTTTGACCTGGAGTCGGCCTACAACGCCTTCAACCGCTTCCTGCACTCCTCCTGAGCCGCCCTCCGTGTCTCCTCCCCCCCTTCCGTCCTTGCACTGGGACAGTAACACCTCAGGTTAGCTCCAATCCTGCTTTTACAGGAAGGAAATAGAAGATTCCCATCTTCTTTTGTGGTTTGTGACGTTCCCGTACTTGTTTTTCCTCTACTAGCATACTTGGATGGAATAACCACGGCTACATGATTGAACGCTTTGTACTTTCTCACATCCTACGGAGAGACCACACATCTAGTCAACGTTCTTGTACAGAAATGTTTGAATAACAACTTGTTTGTCGAAATAAAAAGCTCAAACGTCATTTCTAACTGTCCTATTTACTACTTATTTTCATCAGCAATACGCCATAATGCCGCCACCGCATGGATTGACTGGAACGCTCTCAAACGGCTCAGCAAAAACATCCGCTGTCATCCCTCAGGGTGGCCCACCGCACGTTTTAACAAGAAGTAAATAAAGTGTCAAATCAGCGCCCGTTTGACCAGAATGAAACCAGGAAGAGTCGTCATTGACCAGAATAAGATGAGAAGAACATCTGATCAAAGCAAGAAGACCTAATCTGACAAACACAACCATGCTGTTGTTGTTTGCGGGAACGTTCCAAAGGTACTAGAATAAAGTCAGAATTTGTAATATCTGAAACATTTAAAAAACAGCAAAAATGTAAGACAAAAAGTCCAAATATCCTGAGAAAAATATATGAGAATAAATCCATAATATAAGCAAATAAATAATTGAAATATTGCAGACATGTTTATTGTGAGAAACAAAATAATATGTGGAAAATTGGAAAAGCAGCAATAATAAAGGTGTGATTTTTATGAGAAAAAGTAAAAAAAAAAAGTGGAGGAAAAATTGAATGAGAATAACCTGGTAAGATGAGGGAAATGAGGCTGGGGTATATTATGGGAATAATATCATGAAAACGAAGAAAGTTCAAGTATTTACAAAGTGAAAACAAAGCAAAGACCAAAGGTAATAATGGTAAATAAACTAGTACTTCACTAGTACTAGTACTTCAATGTGTGTATCAGCAGATTTAGACGTGAAAAAGGATATTTTTTCAACTTGAAGTATTTTTGAGTAAGTTCGTTTATTTCCATAACATTGTACGTGATTAACCCCGTCTCTCGGCCGAATACAGCCGGGATAGGCTCCAGCATCCCCCGCCACCAAATGCCGGGGGAAACTTTGAAGTACGAACGGATGGCTTTCGGAAGCACGAATCCCTTATCCTGATAAAACACGTCTTCTCTCTCGTGCACCAATCACTATGACAACAGCACCCACGTGACGTACCCGGAAGCGCCGGCGCCGTGGCTTGCTAGCCCTTTAAGAGACACGCAACGTCCGTTTCCAGGACGACAAGTATCGACAAAACTCCACCGGTTCGACTCGTCCGTACACGCCGTGACCCACGGCGGCAGCGATGCGGTCCGGACTGTCCGTGAGAAAGGACGTGAAGAGCCTTTCTTTAAAAACGCTGATTTTGTCGCCCTGCTTCCGGATGTGAAATGGCTCCACCTGCTTCCTCCCCCCCGGTGGCTTTCGTTTAGCGGGAAGCAAACCTGCCGCCACTCCGCGGAATACTTTCACTTCCAAGGACCAAAAGACGCTCGAATCTGGCTCGTATGGCGCAGGGAAAGATGCAATAACCGCCGCGGATGCCAAATCGCCACCACTTCCGGTTAGCGGCGACCACTTTGGTGTCATCGGTGTAAAATCGTCGAGGCGCTAGCAAAACAACATTGGGAAAAAAGCGTTGACTTAAGTGTCGAAGATGAGCAAAAGTTTGAAATCAGCCAGCATACCTGAAGTGGAGGAGCACATATCCATGAAATATGAGATTAGGAAACGGCTTGGCAAAGGGGTGAGTGACTTTATTGGGCACTTGGCATTTTTCAAGGCGATCGTGAATGCATCAAGCTGCTTCTCTTTTTATTATTATTGTTACTTGACTAGTTTTTCGAAGGGTTTTATTCTATTTTCCAGACTCAATGTCTCCTTGTTTACTTTGGAAGGGCATCCTTATTTCCTTTGAGGGAACTTTCCTCGCTTTTACAGAGTTTGCAAAACACACGATTCTTTCCATCATAGCCACTTTGCTCACAGAGACACATTCTTTCATCTTATTGGCTGAGAGACGTGTCGGTGGGTGGGGCAAGCGGGTTGGCGTGTTGTGCTGCACAGCTGTTTAACCGGTTTAGAAAAGTCAAAAGTACTAAGAAGTAGTCTCGCCGGAGGGGAATGCAGCCCTCTAAGATCAGGTTTAAGTACATACGATTAGTAATAAAATGGATTTGGATGCTTTGTTTATATTTTTTGCACTTTTTTCAGTTTCCAAAAAGGATAAAAAAATAGTCTCCTCCCCAAAAGCGCTATAAAAACAGAACGCATTCATACTTTTTCTACGTCTTTTTGCTCTGATTTCTCAATAAAGATCCATCCCTCTTCTTGGCGGGGGTGTGCTGGAGCCTATCCCAGCGGGGGCCACCAATCCTGGACTGGTGGCCAGCTAATCACATACCATAAATGCCAAATATGTCAATATTTGAATGATATTAAACTTTTAAATGGCTGTTTGATTGAATGACATCAGGGTTTTTACTTCAAAAAATACACAGTGACTTCATAGGATAAATATCGCTGGGAGCTGGGCTTCTATGTGCTTTTAAGATCCGCTTTAACTAGACGTAACATTAGTCCTAAAACTCTGCTTTGTTGTTGGTTTTTTTGCAGGGTCAAAGTTACAACTCCAAGGACCAAAACTCCACAAAACTGCAATACATTACTAAACATAACATATTTCTATTCTTTTGACCGTGTTTTGCTCAAATTTCTCCATTAACTTCAATTCTAATCCAAAGTACCAAATATGTCAGTATTTGTATGGTATTAAACTTTTAAATGGCTGTTTGATTGAATGACATCAGGGTTTTTACTTGTAAAAATACACAGTGACTTGATAGGATAAATATCGCTGGGAGCTGGGCTTTTATGTGAAAGACCCCGTAAGATTAGTCATAAAACTCATTTGGAAGCTTTGTTGTTGTTGTTGTTGTTTTTTTGCAGGGTCAAAGTTACAACTCCCAAGGACCAAAACTGCGATACATTACTAAACATAACACATTTCTATTATTTTGACCGTGTTTTGCTAAAATTTCTCCATTAACTTCAATTCTAATCCAAAGTACCAAATATGTGGATATTTGTCAATGACGGTAAGCTTTGAAATGCCCATTTGAGTCAATGATGTCAGTGTTTGTCAACAAAATAAAAGCCCAAAATGACAACATGGACGTCTGTGGGATGTGCGTTTAAAAATGGTCGTTTGTGTCGCAGGCGTATGGCATCGTGTGGAAGGCGGTGGACAGGGAGACGGGTGAGATTGTGGCCGTGAAGAAGATTTTCGATGCCTTCCGGAACAAGACGGACGCTCAGGTGTGTGTTTGGCAGGCTGACATGACGAAGGAGCAGCTAGCACAGCCGTAATGAGTGCTGAGTGTGATGCTATACACGGTACCATGGTGCATGCTGATTGGATGCCTTCTGTCTGCAGCGGACCTTCCGAGAGGTGATGTTCCTGCAGGTAGGCGGCCGTGAGCATGGCGTTTAATGACCTTGACACACACACTGTCAGCCTGTCGACGTTCCTCCAGCACCATAAGTTGCTTTTCAAAATAAGATGGACTGTGTGCAGGAGTTTGGAGACCACCCCAACGTGATCAAGCTTCAAAATGTGGTGCGGGCGCAGAACGATAAAGATATTTACCTGATCTTTGAGTACATGGGTGCGTAGCTGCTTTCACGTCGTCATCATGGAGGACAAAGCAAAGCCTTGTTTCGTATTTCATGCAGACAGCGACCTGCACGCCGTGATCAAGAAAGGAACACTGCTGAAGGACATTCACAAGCGCTACGTCATGTACCAGCTGCTCAAAGCCATTAAATATTTGCACTCGGGAAATGTCATCCACCGAGACCAAAAGGTACCCGCCTCTCCTCAAACGTGCCAAGTACATCACACGGGCATCGGCCTCGCACCCTTCCATAGCATGATGCCTCTTATTGTTTCTATTGACTTGTGGACTCCTGGAGAGCAGCTACACACCATAACCGGCATGCAAAGCTTTCTAGATCTTCCACAAGCTGCACCTATTCAGCTGGATTTCTTTGGCTTTCTCTGTTCCCGCAAAAACGGTCTGTTTTATTGTATTCCACCCTCGGCCCGCCTCCAGGCACGCCCACTCCACTGTGGTTGGTCACACTGCCGAGTGCTTAGAAGGACTTCTGGTGTTGTTCCGCTAGTTGCGAACCCGACTTTATAAGAGTTCAATATAAACGGTGATGTATCTTTTTAAAATGTCAGCTAACATCCAGCCATATGTTGGATCCTGAATTCCATCCCAAGTAGAGACTAGACCGTCCCAAGTTTCTCAAGAAAAGATGTTACTTTAAGAATCTCCCAATGGTAAGTAGAATTAGCATTTTAGCATTAGGTTTTCTACAGCATGGGTAACATCTAGTGTGGCCACTAATTGTGGTAGGAAAAGGCTATTAGCAATCCCGCTTCCTCTATGCTACAATGCTACATTCCTCTATGCTACAATGCTACATTCCTCTATGCTACAATGCTACATTCCTCTATGCTACAATGCTACATTCCTCTATGCTACAATGCTACATTCCTCTATGCTACAATGCTACATTCCTCTATGCTACAATGCTACATTTCTCTATGCTACAATGCTACATTCCTCTATGCTACATTCTTCTATGCTACAATGCTACATTCCTCTATGCTACAATGCTACATTCCTTTATTCTACAATGCTAAAATCATCTATGTGACAATGCTAAAGTCCTCAATGCTACAATGCTAAAGTCCTCTATGCTACTATGCTACATTCCTCTATACTACAATGCTACATTCCTCTATGCTACAATGCTACATTCCTCTATGCGACAATGCTCCATTCCTCTATGCTATAATGCTACATTCCTCTATGCTACAATGCTACATTCCTCTATGCTACAATGCTACATTCCTCTATGCTACAATGCGACATTCCTCTATGAGACAATGCTACATTCCTCTATGCTACAATGCTAAAGTCCTCTATGCTACAATGCTACATTCCTCTGCTACAATGCTAAAGTCCTCTATGCTACAATGCTAAAGTCCTCTATGCTACAATGCTACATTCCTTTATGCTACAATGCTACATTCCTCTATGCTACAATGCTACATTCCTCTATGCTACAATGCTACATTCCTCTATGCTACAATGCCAAAGTCCTCGATGCTACAATGCTAAAGTCCTCGATGCTACAATGCTACATTCCTCTATGCTACAATGCTACATTCCTCTATGCTACAATGCTACATTCTTCTATGCTACAATGCTACATTCCTCTATGCTACAATGCTAAAATCCTCTATGCTACAATGCTACATTCCTCTATGCTACAATGCTACATTCCTCTATGAGACAATGCTACATTCCTCTATGAGACAATGCTTAAGTCATCTATGCTACAGTGCTTAAGTCCTCTATGCTACAATGCTTAAGTCCTCTATGCTACAATGCTACATTCCTCTGCTACAATGCTACATTCCTCTAGTATGCTACAATGCTACATTCCTCTATGCTACAATGCTACATTCCTCTATGCTACAATGCTACATTCCTCTATGCTACAATGCTACATTCTTCTATGCTACAATGCTACGTTCCTCTATGCTAGACAAGCCCTTCTGCTCCATGACTTCCCCAAAATAAAGACAGTTAGGACCCTGATAAACTGCTACTGACTACTGACTAATGACATAGTGACATAGTGGCCCATGTTCACTAAAGAGTCCAGTGTGAAATGCCCTTGACAGAGGAATTGGAAACATGCATAGCTTTCCTTTACGAGCCATTGCTAGCAGCCTGAACACAGAAGCAGCACATTTTAACTCCATTTATAGACCAGAAAAGTGGAAAAAGCATCATAGGTCCCCTTTAAACTTGTAAGATTGTGACAAAAGCATTTTTGGAAAATGAGCTTGGGGGAAAAAGTGAAACGGAGTAAGGTGAAAATATTGTGGCAATAAAGTTGAAATTATGATCAGAAAATGTAGAGCTGAAATAGTTGGAACGTTTGAAGTCTAAATTTAAAACAGCTGTCATTTATGACAATAAAATAGAAAAAATGAGCCAACCAAAACAAGGCAGCTGAAAGTCTAAATGTTATGGGAACAAAGTCAAGAATCAGAAGCAGAAAAGAGTTTTTCACCTGTATCATGTTCTTTTGTCCCCATGACTTTCTCAATATGGTTTGGCTTTTATATTGTTAGAGCCCTCTAGACATGAAACAGCACCCCTATAGTCAACTTCACGCTCTATTCTTGGTTTACATCACAACTCTTATGCTGCAGGGACTCGAGGCTACCAAGCTCAACCAGTTAGCCAACAGAAAGGCCAAAAACCTACCACTTCCACACTTCATCTAGTGACCACAATACTACATAGCATGCCAATCCTTCAGTCTGTCCGGACTACTAATGGGGCATAGTCTAGCAGCAAACAGCCAACATTCATGGGTGAAAAAACCACGACACGACAGGGAACCAATACAGGTTCCAGTATACTGTAAGTGTCAACGTATCTAAGTGGCAGCAGCGGCTGGGAGCATAAGATGCATGAGATGCATGAGATCCATGAGATGCATGCACCTAGCCACGGTAGAGTATGGGAGTCTCCTCTCGAGGGGGTCTTCATCTGGTATCAGTGGTGCCTCAGGTACCAGGAGGTCAGCGTCCACCTGGCTAAGAGTCCTCCCGCACTGGTGGAGAGAAACCTTGCCGTTGATTTAGTGTCTGAGGGAAGCCAGCAGGAACTGATGAAGGTTTGCTCGCAGCCGTCCAACGTGCTGGTGGACTCGGACTGCGTGGTCAAGCTGTGCGACTTCGGCCTGGCCCGGTCCCTCAACCAGATCCAAGAGGACAGCGGGAACCCGGCACTGACGGAGTACGTGGCCACTAGGTGGTACAGAGCTCCTGAGATCCTGCTGGGCTCCACCAGGTACGCTGACTGTGACACACACCTTCCGGTTCAATGAAGTGGGGGCTGCAGTCCCGGGGTACGTCCACTAGGACCACTATCACGTTTGGGGAAGGACGCTTCAAGGGGGACGTTTATGCTACGTTTTACGGCTCTTGGGGGCTTCTACTTCATTTTTGGTCCCCACGGTGAAACAGGCCCCACCGGGTGAGAGTATTCAGGATGAGGCCCCCCCCCCCCAGACTGTGTATTTGTCTCGTCCCAAGGTACACCAAGGGTGTGGACATGTGGAGTCTGGGCTGCATCCTGGGTGAGATGCTGCTGGGGAAGGCTCTGTTCCCCGGGACTTCCACCATCAACCAAATAGAGAAGATCATGAGCGCCATCCCGCACCCCTGCCCGGATGGTACCTCCCCTCTTCTTCAGATGTGCCTTCTTCCTTGCCAGCGGGCTTCCTTAAACACGCTCATTCTTTCCCAGATTTCCTCTCCGTCAAGTCTGAGATTGGGTCCTCGTTCATCCAGAAGATGCTGCTGAAGTAAGAAGGTTTTTGGGTGAGGGTGATGGTGCATCCTTCACTCCTTCCTTTCTTGTTTCTTTCCCTGACCAGGCCACAAGTGCCTTTGGAGGAGGTCCTGCAGTCTTCGGTACCTCCAGACGCTCTGGACCTGCTGAAGGGCTTGCTGGTGTTCAACCCGGACAAGAGGCTGACTGCGGAGAAAGCCCTGCAGCATCCTTATGTAGCCAGGTACTGTAAGCCACGGACGTACCTCATCGGCAGCCTTTGAAGACCTCTTCCTGTCTTTGGAGGTTCCATAATCCAGCCAAGGAGCCTGCTCTCACCTACGATGTCACGCTGCCCCTGGACGACGACGTGCAATTATCCGTGGAACAATACCGCAACAGACTTTACCAGGTACGGACAGTGGGCTTTTCCCAAGACCAGACCAGACCAGGATGCTCCATGACCGCAGTCTCCTTGCAGATGATCCGAGACAGGAGGAGTCCCCGGGGCGCCCTCACACACATCCATCACAAAGACACCGGCGCCGGCAGGGACAGGAAACACCACCTGAAGGACACGGCGGCCAACGACAATCAGGAAGCCAAGACGCAAGAGCCGCCGGTGAGGGCTGAGAAACACGAGCCGGCCAATGCATCGCCACCGCCGCCCCCGTCAGAGAACCCTGCCCTCAGCAGATCCACGTACAACCCCATCACGCACACTCAAAGTAGGTGGCTCGTTTGTGATTGGATGGTGACTGGGGGGAGGGGGAATGGTGGAGCCGTCTTGGGCTTTTTTCTGGACGAGGTTTCACGTCTAAAATGTTGATTTGGGGTCACAGGCCCTTTATTTAGGGGGGGCTGTTGCCTGTGAGGTTTTGGTCATGCGTCTGCACTGTGCGCCCGCCAATTTTCCGCTGCGCTTCGCCTGCGCTTCGCCTGCGCCCCCAATAGACCAGGTCGGAGCAGGCAAGCATTCTTCGCACCTTTGGAGGGGCTGTTTTGCCACCCAGTTGTCACTGTGCCAAGCTGAAAAAGTGGACTGCTCCCCTGGTGCGCCCATCTCGGCACAGTCCAGTCTACTAAACTACCGAATCGGCTGCGCAAAACGGTACACCGGACCAAATGACCACTGCGTGGGCTGCGCCGTGCTCCACCACCCTGCGCCACGAAATTGGAGCCCAACGTGTCATAAGGAGTCACCCTCCATAATAGCGGATGCATGGATGTAGGGATGGGATCAGTCCTGTCATGGACGTGTGTCCATGGCAGCCTGTCCATATTTATTTTACATAGCTCTCAAAAAATGACCAGGCTCTGGTCTTCAAGCCATAAAATTGGGAGGTTGTTCACCCTCGTAGGGGTATGGTTTCTCTTTTGAGCGGCGCATGTGTTTGTTAGGCGGCGTATCTCTACAACGCTCATGTTGGCAACATGTCGCTGTGGTCCTAAAATGGCACCCGTGGATGTATCGGGAGAGTTTGGGTTGCACACCTGATCCAAGATGGCGGCTAAAACAAACCAGATGGTATTTAGGATGCAAAAGGAGCCAAGGCAAAACCAAACTCAAGACCCTGGGACATATCCCTTAATAATATCCCTTAAACATAATTTTATATTTGGATATATACATACTGTATTTTGTCTACTTGTTTGTTAGATTTATTTTATTGTATAGCGATTGTATTGTTTTTATTTGATCTGTTAGGAATAGTTTTTATGGTTTGGGAAAAATTATTTTACAAATATTACTGCACGTGAATCCTCCCCCAGGTATTTTCGCCCAGAGCCACGCCAGCGCGGCCAGGAGAGCCGCCGCACCCCCCGGCGGCAGTGCCGGCCCCTCGCCAACAGATGGTGTCAGAGCCCACACGGTAAGATGAAGACGAAGCGCTGGCGTCACCCGGTGACCGGATGTTTACAAACCATGGAAATGGGACAAAACTAGCTTGTTTTAAGTGGCTAAGTCCTACCTGGTCCTACCCGCTTTAGGGTAGGGGTCATACCGTCCCGCTGAGCAGCCTGGACATGAGTGTCGGCTTGATTGTGGAATGCTTGTATAATGTTTGTAAATCGAGCTGAATCTGCCTCAAAGAGTTTTAAAATACACACAGGTGTTCATTTTGGACGGGCTGTCTGTCACGCGCCCAGAGCGGATCCACGGCCCCCCGCTGGGGCGTCACCGTTGTAGCGGGTGTCCTGTGCGTGTTTGAAGGAAATGTAAATAAATCTATTTTCCTCCTCAAAAGTCCATGGACCAGATCATCCAGCGCGGACGTTCGGCCCCCGCCCACCACAGCCGCTCCTTCTCCCTGACGCTCACCCAAGCTCAGAACAACCCGCTGGTGCGCAAGAACGACACGCCTCTGTCCTCGGGGCCCAGCGTGGCCTGCGCTAACCCGGTAGGCCGCCCCGGACGCCAGCGGTGAGAAAGCCCTCAGGACGCTCTTCTGATCACGGATCTCTCTTCCCGTTCAGAGCCAGCAGTCCGTCTCTCAAGCCCGCGAAGGTCGACCGCCCCCCCGCTACAGCAAGAAGGTCTTCCAGAACAACTGCAACGTGTCGGCCGCGGGCGACCCGCGCGCCAAGCTCGGCAGCTACTGCCAGGCCTACGGCACCATCAGCAAGACGGACCTGGACAACCTGCTTCAAGCGCGCGCCTGCAACCAGTAGCTGACCCGCCCACGGTCAGGGTGCGGGAAACTCCTCCCACTCGCCCCGGACTGCAGCTTCCGTTTCACACAAGGAAGTCTTTTTGTCTTGCAAAGGTTCACGTCGACACTTTGTCCAACTCAAATGTGCGTTTAGGAAATGCTGAGAAGCCAAACCAGGACAACACATGTGACTTGTCATGTTGATCTCCGCCCATCATCTCTCAAATGATGAGAAATGAAAGGGATGACTTTGGATTGACTGCAATGACATATTTCTATTCTTAAAACCAAAATATTCATGAGCCAGTTGGGGTCACAATAAAAGGATCTCATGTTTTCACCTTGTTTATTATGACCAATAGATGTACACATTATTAGTAGAGTAGTAGTTTGTTATGGACAGATGTTAAGCATACAACATGACGTATTTATAAATAAATACCATGTAGCTAAAATGTGCTAACCACTTCAACACGTTAGGGAGAGACCAGTGGCCTGTACGTCATACCGTGACCTTTCTAGAAAAACTCGTAGCGTCCTGATAATAAACCACGTGGCTCGCAAATCAAGCGCATTCGACATTAGAAACGGCGGTTTTTGTGTGATGATGTCACGCCAGCGTCAAACTGCTACTTCCGGTAGCCCTCGAGGGCATCTCCATTAGAAGGGCCGCCATTAGAAGTCTCGGTGAACTCCAACCCTTGGCCGAACGTCGACAAACCAACCCCGTACGGGCAGCTACTGTTATAATCAAATCTTTTTAGCTAACGCTAAATTAAAACAACGCAACCTTGGAAACTAAAACTAAACTAATTTTCTTTTACTAAAAGGTAATATACAAATACAATTATTTGTAAAGCGTGGTCGCTTGGGCCGGAAGTGAACAAGTGAAGGTGCGTTCCATTTATCACTTCCCACTTCCCTGGACTCAGCAAGAGGCCTCCGCGTGACGCCGACAGGACGTCATACCAAGTGCCGAGGGGAAGTCGGCGAGGGCAACTCCAAACGGTGTTGGAACGCATCGAGAGATTCCCGCACGTTACGTAAACACGTCGCAAGGTGACGTCATCGCCTGACCCACTTGACTGGGCTGGGCAGACCAGACGACAAGGAGGAGGAGAAGGTCCGTTGACGGAATTTAAACACCCACTAGACCTTCCAGGACATTAGAGGAGCATTCAAATAAGGCGAGTATCATTATTATTATTATTTGGCAGCGGGTTTAGCTTAACTGTTGATGGCGGCCTCTAGTTAAGCACCGCTTGTTGTTTTAGCATCCCTCGGATCGCCTCCATCAGACTGAAATAAAAGCCATAATGTTGTTTTACATTGTACGCCACCGGGCAAAGCTGAAATGATGCAATATGTGTAGCGTACGGCCGTGGGGGCGAGTGTGGGGACGATGTTTTGAGATAAGGAGATCGGCTGTCAACATGCTAACAGCTAGCGATGCTAACAAGCGGAGCATGGATAACGTCGTCATAACCTCGAACGATGTTATTAACGCTCGGTTTGGTGACGTTTGGGAACACGTGACCGCCGGCGAGGCCGCGAAACCCGGGAGGTGAGAATGTTTCTCTTTCTGTTCCCGATGGCGCAGTACGCCTGCGTGGTTCTTCAAAGGACGCGACGTATGTAAGGGCCTACTTTGGTGTCATTTGGTCGGTCATCACTATAATGGCTGTGGGGGTTATTAATGGAGGCTAGATTTAGTCTATTTTTGCTATTTAAGATGAGGTCCAGTCCATGAATACAGTGTTGTTATTGTAGTGACACATGTTGACGTGTTTGACCACAGCTAAAACAGTAGAATGTTGCTATTAGAAGGCTTTAATCCCAGCACACAAAGTATTGTAATGTACTTTATGTACTGTAATGCAGTTTGATTGCAAATAGAAGGCGAGAAGGCAGCCGAGTGTTCAATGTTCAACTGATGTGTGTCCTGCTAACTGTCACAAGGCAGCCGCTGCTCAAGCGTGCTGGAGGAGGATGATGCTGACATGGCAGCCGCCATTGACGGCAGCCTGCTGCATTACCACACACACACACACACACACACACACACACAGTTCATCTCCCCAGTGGACCTTGTGACAGTACCCAAGGTTGAACGTTAGCTGCCAGTGTGACGAGTACAATTGGCCAAATCAAACATGTGACAGTGAGCTAGCATGATGTTAGGATATCAGGGCGCCGACTCCATCACAACTCGCCTTCGGCATGTCTCTCATCCAAGCAGGCTGCTTCCTCCGGGCAGGAACTGATAAGGCCTGCTCAAAGACTAGATAGGACAGCTTCCACTAGATAGGACAGCTCCGGCCTCGCGGAAGCTATCCTATCAGCATGAGCCGATGAGGCCTGCTTTGAGACTAGATAGGAAGTAAATAATCCTTCCCTTTTGTACTGTAATAAATAATACTCTGCTTTTGTATTGTATGAGTCAGTAGCTCAGGCGTGCACTTAGCATGTTATGATGTTCTAATACGGCTCTGCTGAGTTGTGCTTCACTAATTGTGTCAACATGGGCCCCTCCCCGTCCTACCACCGTTTAACTCGATTACCCCCTGGGTGGCCGCCACCAGGCCGCCATGTTAGGAAGCGAGTTGATCCTCAGACGGAGAGCATTTCTCTCCTAAGAGGATGGGGGGAGCCTCGTAATGCTGTAAAAAGAGCAAACACCCCCTCGCAGTCCCATCCACATTCAGGATCCCACTGATTGATGTTGATTGATGTGCTTCAGTGTGGTTTAGTTGGCACTGTTGGTCATCTGACATGATGCAGTGTTGCCAAGGAATATAATCCATCACAGATGACACCATGCTAAGAGTTGGTGAAATGAGACACACATGGAGTGTAAATAGATGATTGATTAGTTATGGCTGCTGTAAACGATGACTCATTGCAGGCTTGTGGCCTTTGGACTGGATGCAGATCACATGGTAGGGACTCCTCGTGTCACATGACGGCAGGCCCGTCTGTCCATCAGACTGATGGGTCGGCCTTTGGCTGCGTGGCTCTTGTGAAAGTCTGTGGTCCGCTTCCTGGGTCACATTCAGTGGATCACATCAGTGAGGCGTCTTTGCCAGGGTGGAATACGGAGCCATGTTGTGCAGAGATGCTGCAGGATGGCGGTTGAGGAAGCTGACTATACCTTAGTCATCTCCAAATACGCACGGCTCGTATCTACTTTTCATGTCTTGCCAGACCAGTCGCTGGTATGTCTCACACAGCACGGAATCGTACATTCTTCATCCAAGGTGACAGGAACAGCGTCTGCACGTCCTCCATGAAGCAATGAAAAACATTGTAGATTTCTAAGGCTGGTTGTTGTCATCAGCACAATAAGAAGTGTATTTTGTCTATATTGTATGGGACTCCCATACAATATATCTTCTCAAGGTGACGAGTCAGTGATGGTGGTGGTTTTTGATGTTAACAATGCTATGACTGAAATGAGCATGGCACTGCGTACATATCTTCATGAATTATCCATATATCTACTTTTAAATCCAGATTAGCCTGATTATTATTTTGTGTATATTGATTGGTAAGAGGCTGCACAGTGAACAAGTTCTTAGCGTGCAGGCCACACAGCTAGGAGACCTGTGTTCGATTCCCCCCTCGGGCATCTCTGTGTGGAGTTTGCATGTTCTCCCCGTGCATGCGTGGCTTTTCTCCGGGTACTCCGGTTTCCTCCCCCATTCCAAAAACATGCTAGGTTAATTGACCACTCCAAATTGTCCATAGGTATGAATGTGAGTGTGAATGGTTGTTTGTCTATATGTGCCCTGTGATTGGCTGGCCACCAGTCCAGGGTGTACCCCGCCTCTCCCCCGAAGACCCCCGCAACCCTCGTGAGGATTAAGCAGTACAGAAAACAGATGATTGAATGATTGGTAAGAGTTGGTAACACTGTAAGGAAGGAAAATGTCAAAGCTAAAATGCTAACAATAATATAATTAGAATCATTAATAATGCTGCTAATCCTGAATAATGAATAATAATTGTAATAATTCATTCATTCATTTTCTACCGCTTTTTTCCTCACGAGGGTCGCGGGGGTTGCTGGAGCTTATCCCAGCTGACTTTGGGCAAAAGGCAGGGTACACCCTGGACTGGTCGCCAGCCAATCACAGGACAAACAACCATTCACACTCACATTCATACCCTATGGACAATTTGGAGTGGCCAATTAACCTAGCATGTTTTTGGAATGTGGGAGGAAACCGGAGTACCCGGAGAAAACCCACGGGGAGAACATGCAAACTCCACACAGAGATGGCCGAGGGTGGGAATTGAACCCTGGTCCTCCTAGCTGTGAGGTCTGTGCGCTAACCACTAGACCGTGCCGCCCATTGTAATAATTACTTAGTGTAATAATGATAACTATCATCTGGACATTTCCGGCATCAAGCAGTGCGTGCCCCCCCCATGTGGGTAATGGTCTCACCTTGGCCACATACCTGGCTCCAACACCGTTAGCTTCCTAATGCTGTCTTTTATCCTCATAGATCTCTTCCTGTACCCGCCTGAACCTTCCTCCACACCATGTCCCAGGACAAGAGTGGCTACCCCGTCATGGGGGAGACCAACCCACTACATAACAACGTCTACGGACCCACGCAGCCGGGCTTTGGCATGCCCCCGCCCAACTACCACCAGGCCCCCGGGGGAGCGTACCCGCCGCCGCCCGCCGGCTACGGCCAGCCAGGGTTCCCCCAGGCGGGCTTTGGCCCTGCCCCCTACCCCCAGATGCCCTATCCCCAGATGCCCTACCCCCAGGGTCCCTATGCTCAGGAGCCCTACGCTCAGGGACCCTACCAGGGACATGGGCAGCCTGGCTTTCCTGGAGGCCCCTCTGGTGAGTAGGAAGAAACCATGCAGCCCAGTTTATGTTTACAATGTCTGAGTGCGTCTTTCCCCTCAGTGAACCACAGCTCCCCAGTCCCGCCAACACTCGTGCAAGATAGATATTTGCTACTCACTTGTGTTGCCAGTTGGGTCTGGCTGAATCCCAGTTCTACCCCTTAACCCTTCCCCCACCCCTTCAGGCCCAGGGCCGGGAGGAAGAAAAAGGGCCACTAAGAAATGGGACACCGCTTTGTCATTACATCGTTACCCTTCATGTTGGCTGGCTGGCACACGGCAGATCAGACCATTCATCCTTAAAGGAAGGGGCATACATTCACCGTCATTTCCATGGTCTATAGCCTACCATTTTTAAATCTTTTTTTACATTTATGAGTAAAGTGTCGGTTAAGACGAGGAGTAAAGTGTAAGCTGTAAGATGATGGGTAAGGGGTAAGACGAAAGGGGCAAGACGTGAGGTAAGGTGCAAGACGAGGGGTAAGATAAGGGGTACAGGGTAAGACAAGGGGTAAGATAAAGGGTAGGGGGTAAGACAAGGGGTAAGATAAAGGGTATGGGTAAGACAAGGGGTAAGATAAAGGGTACGGGGTAAGACAAGGGGCAAGCTGTAAGACGAAGGCTAAAGGACAAGGGGCAAGACGAGGGTTAAGGCTGATCTGATCTGTGGCGGTAAGGTGGCAGGAAGGGATGCCATTAAGCTGAAGTCCTGGGACTCCAGAGGCTGACGGTACCGGCAGCCTAAGGAGTCCATGGCTCTGCCGCTCGCTGAGGCACAAACTCAGATGTGGGAGGAGTTTGTGGAAGAAGCCATGGAGGACAACTTCCAGATGTCTCTGAAGACCATCTCAGGTAGGGGAAGCAGTGCACAGTCAACTGGAGATATGGACCGGTGGAAGGAAGACTTCCTCAATCGTGTCTTCCAATGACAAGCGGTCCCTGGGGGCGGTGACTTCCCCTATCTCAGGGGTTGCAGAGGTTGTCAAAAAGTTGGGTGGTGTTTAAGGCCCTGGATACTGTTTTTGGTTGACATGACTCTCCAGAATCATGTGGGTGTTGGGGGCGGAGCCTATTGATTGGGGAAAGCGGCATGGTGGTCCCCCTTTTTAAGAAGGGAGCGTGGAGGGCATGTGAGAGCTGTGGTGGGATCAGGGGGCAGGGTGCCTCTCAGGGAGGTCCTCGGGGCAGACCAGGTGGGAACCAGACCTCCCGCACCGGGGAGACTCAGCTGTCTCTCAGCTGGCCTGGGAATGTCTCGTCAACCACCGGGAGGAGCTGGATGAAGTAGCCAGGAGAGGGAAGTCTGGGCTTCCCCGCAGAAGATGATGGATGGCTGTACTCACATTTGTCAGACATTTCCACAGGACTCCAATCTATCTGTGGTGCTGGTTGTGGGGTCAGGGAGCCAGATGACGCCACCAACTGGTGGCATTTATTTCAACATATGCAAATAGGGGACACTTTAGGAGTCTGGGGAGGGGACCAGGGTTTCACAATAAGAGTCTGTATAAACATCTCTGGTGGCTCCATGACTGGCAGAGGGGATGGAAGCAGGTCATCATGTTTTTCCCTCACCAGCTGACGGCAGCCCCGGTTACCATGGCGATGTGCCTCCCACCTACTACGACAACGAGGACTTCACCAACTCAGGCTTTGAGGACAAGAGCATCCGACAGGCCTTCATCAGAAAAGTACCTTCTCATTCAGAAGCGTCTATCATGTCTCCATGGCAACATCTCTCCCATCATCTTCATCTTCTTCCATCTGTCAGGTCTTCATGGTTCTCACTGTGCAGCTGCTGGTCACCTTCTCCTTTGTGGCCGTCTTCACCTTCGTGGACGAGGCCAAGCTGTTTGTGCGGATGAACCCATGGACGTACTACATCTCCTACGTGGTCTTTGTGGTCTCTCTCATCGTGCTCAGCTGCTGCGGGGATTTCCGCCGCAAGCACCCCTGGAACCTGGTGGCCCTGGTGAAGAACATCACCCGACGTCAAGCCTCTTCACCGCTCAGCTCCTCCTCATCCTTTCTTCTCTCTGACAGTCCATCCTGACCCTGAGCCTGTCCTACATGGTGGGAATGATCGCCAGCTTCTACGACACCGACACCGTCATCATGGCCGTGGGCATCACCGCCGTCGTTTGCTTCACCGTGGTCCTCTTCTCACTCCAGGTCTGCACCCCTGACACAAACATCTCCACACCTTTTTAGCGTGATGATGCACGTTATCTGAGGACCAACAGGGTGGCATGAGCAGTGACCTTAGCACATGTAAGTGTCCTTAGTACACAGCAGGAGGTAACCTTGAAGGACAGGAAGACACCAGGATGGGAGCAAGTGTACCCGTTGATGAGTCCTGATGAAACATCATGCAAACATCTAACATGGGGAGACCCAGGGGATAGAGGGGGAGGAGTTGCCTGCTGTGGCCCAGGAAGGTGCA
Organism: Doryrhamphus excisus; assembly: GCF_037039965.1. Lineage (NCBI taxonomy): Eukaryota > Metazoa > Chordata > Actinopteri > Syngnathiformes > Syngnathidae > Doryrhamphus > Doryrhamphus excisus. The sequence goes on from NC_136363.1 coordinate 14,543,341, forward strand.
CTGTACTCGGGCACGCGCTCCGAGCAGCCAGTGTGCCACCACGGAGGTCAAAGGTGGCCGATGAGGGGCTGTTGTGTGCTTGATGGGTTTTTGGCGGAGCATTCGGGACAACTAGCATGGGAAAGTGAGCTCTTGCTAGCACAGGCTGTTAGCATCACAGGAGAAAAGAGGAGGGCTTGATTTGCTCACCCATACAGTACAGGTAATGTTGCCAATTGGATTCATCAGGATGACATGATGGTTCCCTGACATGATGATGATGATGATTATGATGGCGGCCGTTCTACCTGACCGCTGGCCTTCCTTTGCTGTCTTTGGTGAATGCAGAGCAAGTACGACTTCACTTCCTGTCAAGGCGTGCTGTTCGTGTGTCTGATCGTGCTGGTGATCTTCGGCTTCCTCTGCATTTTCATCCGCCATAAGATCCTGCACATCGTCTACGCCTCGCTGGGGGCCCTCTTGTTCACCTGCGTAAGCGCCGCATACGTTTCCTGTGTGCGTCGTCTCCTCTTGGTCTGAGCGATGTTTTGTCATCCTGGTTGCAGTTCCTGGCCGTGGACACCCAGATGCTGCTGGGCAACAAGAAGCTGGCCCTGAGCCCCGAGGAGTACATTTTCGCCGCCCTCAACCTCTACACGGACATCATCAACATTTTCATCTACATCCTGGCCATTGTGGGACGCTCCCGTGAATGAGGACGCGCCTTCCTCTCGTCTTCCCTAATTCACGCCTCCTTCCCCTCATTCTGCCGTTTCATGTGGCTGCGGCTGAGACATCATGATGTGGATGTGGCCGGGCGGGGCACGTCCTTGATTGTTTCTCAGCCGCCACTTTAGTGCTCCGTCTCGCTTTTCTTCACTCACTCACGTTTACCAGTCCTCCGCTTCTACTAACACGGAATGGCGGCTTTGGTGGCCACGTCACATGGCGCCCGGGGTGTTTGGGCATGAAGGCAGAAGGTAAGCGGCGCTTGATGGCCAGATGCTAGATATCTCCTTCCTCCTCCTCCTCCTCCTCCTTCCCAGCCCGCCTCACTGCATGCCAGCCATGGAAACCACTCATCATCATTCTGTAGCGGTACGGAGATGAACGCCTCTACGGCTGTAAATAGCCCCCCCCACCCCACCCCGCCCGAGTCTGCTGCAGTCATTCCGTGCCAGGCTTTATCTCCCCTCCCTTCGTCTTTTTCTTGATCAGTCTTTGATCAGCGTGAAGTGCAGGTTTGAGTACTATATTTAGTTTTTCACCTTTCAATGAATGAAGCATTGAAGTATCGGTAGAGCTGCTCCATATGTTCTTGAAGTAGAAATTGAGTATTAATGAAGTAGCCCCACACTGGAATCGTGACTTATTTATTTATTGATCCTCCAGCTGCTGTTACATCTAACATGGAAGCATGGTGTCCTGTTTCCACAGCGACACGGCTGCAGTCCCAACATGAAGTACATTTCCTCTTTCTTTCACCTCTTAACATTGTACTTCCAATTTGAAGCTGCATGGCCCTGTTGTGTTGCACGTGCGTGGTTGGCACATGAAGGATCCGTGGTAGCGTTGAAGTAAATGTGCAAAAAGTGTGTACATAGAACTGCAAAGTGGTTTGATTTGTACAGACCAGGTACTTTGGGCTGTAGGTGTGTTCCGCTTGTACATACAGTATGCCTTCCTCCTCACTGCTGTTGGCTTCACATTAAACATACAATGTGAAAACGCTCGTTTGGGTATTCTTCTCAATGTAACGTCAACATGGTGCTAGGAAAGTATTGTGTGTTGGAAATACAACAAACAAATAAGTATTTACTTGAATGTGGATACGCAGTAAAGTGCTTTTTCCGATGTTTCTTGAAACAAGTGGCATGTACCAACACACTATTAGTCATTTTACATATAGTAGAATGAAACAGCATGCTGTTCCGGAGTTGACAGCAGAGTTTAGCATAACTTTATTTAACAGAGCATTAGAACAGAGCATCAGTGAGAGGAATATTTCAACATAACTGGTATGATAGAAGTACAAGTGTTAACAGAGTGGTACATTTCACAATAGAAGTACATCTAAGTGTCTGAATGTAAATAGAGGAATGACTATTTGACCGAGTCACCTAAAAGTGAGTAATCCCAAGTGGCCCATAAAAAATAATGCAGTATTAACCAGGAATTGAATAAAAAGGGCTGCACGGCGATCGAGTGGTTAGCGCGCAGACCTCACAGCTAGGAGACCAAGGTTCAATCCCACCCTCGGCCATCTCTGTGTGGAGTTTGCATGTTCTCCCCGTGCATGCGTGGCTTTTCTCCGGGTACTCCGGTTTCCTCCCACATTCCAAAAACATGCTAGGTTAATTGGCCACTCCAAATTGTCCATAGGTATGTGAGTGTGAATGGTTGTCAGCTGGGATAGGCTCCAGCACCCCTGCGACCCTTGTGAGGATAAGCGGTAGAAAATGAATGAATTAAAAAAAAAAGCAACAACTGTATAAGTGGATCAAAGGTTAATGGATCATGAAGCTCATTTGAGCAAAGACAAGCAGGTCCCACCAACCGGATGGGACACAATAGGCCAGTCCTCGGGACAAGACTTGCTGTGTCGTAGGAACAAACGTCACCACTCGACTGTCATCACAGGACGTTGCAGACATCTTGGATGGTCTGAAAACGGAGATATCGGTCAGGAGCTCAGGAAGACACAGAAGGTGCTATGCTAGTCTGTCTGATTTATGGCTATTCCCATTCTATTCTGCTTTATATACAGTGAAGAAAATAAGTATTTGAACACCCTGCTATTTTGCTATTTCTCCCACTTAGAAATCATGGAGGGGTCTGAAATTTTCATCGTAGGTGCATGTCCACTGTGAGAGAGATAAACTAAAAAGAAAAATCCAGAAATCACAATGCATGATTTTTTAACAATTTATTTGTGTGATACAGCTGCTAATAAGTATTTGAACACCTGAGAAAATGAATGTTAATATTTGGTACAGTAGCCTTTGTTTGCTATTACAGAGGTCAAACGTTTCCTGTAGTTTTTCACCAGGTTTGCACACACTGCAGGAGGGATCTTGGCCCACTCCTCCACACAGATCTTCTCTAGATCAGTCAGGTTTCTGGGCTGTCGCTGAGAAACACGGAGTTTGAGCTCCCTCCAAAGATTTTCGATTGGGTTCAGGTCTGGAGACTGGCTGGGCCATGCTAGAACCTTGATATGCTTCTTACGGAGCCACTCCTTGGTTTTCCTGGCTGTGTGCTTCGGGTCGTTGTCGTGTTGGAAGACCCAGCCACGACCCATCTTCAATGCTCTGACAGAGGGAAGGAGGTTGTTCCCCAAAATCTCACAATACACGGCCCCAGTCATCCTCTCTTTAATGCAGTGCACTCGTCCTGTCCCATGTGCAGAAAAACACCCCCAAAGCATGATGCTACCACCCCCATGCTTCACAGTAGGGATGGTGTTCTTCGGATTGTACTCTTCATTCTTCTTCCTCCAAACACGCTTATTGGAATTATGACCAAAAAGTTCTATTTTGGTCTCATCTGACCATAAAACTTTCTCCCATGACTCCTCTGTATCATCCAAATGGTCATATGCAAACTTAAGACGGGCCTTGACATGTGCTGGTTTAAGCAGGGGAACCTTTCGTGCCATGCATGATTTCACATCATGACGTCTTAGTGTATTACCTACAGTAACCTTGGAAACGGTGGTCCCAGCTCTTTTCAGGTCATTGACCAAGTCCTGTCGTGTAGTTCTGGGCTGATTCCTCACCTTTCTTAGAATCATTGAGACCCCACGAGGTGATATCTTGCATGGGGCTCCACTCCGATTGAGATTGACCGTCATGTTTAGCTTCTTCCATTTTCTAATGATAGCTCCAACAGTGGACCTTTTTTCACCAAGCTGCTTGGTAATTGCTCCGTAGCCCTTTCCAGCCTTGTGGAGGTGTACAATTTTGTCTCTGGTGTCTTTGGACAGCTCTTTGGTCTTCGCCATGTTACAAGTTAAAGTCTTACTGATTGTATGGGGTGGACAGGTGTCTTTATGCAGCTAACGACCTCAAACAGGTGCATCTGATTCAGGATGATACATGGAGTGCAGGTGGACTTCTAATGGGCAGACTAACAGGTCTTTCAGGGTCAGAATTCTAGATGATACACAGGTGTTCAAATACTTATTTGCAGCTGTATCACACAAATAAATTGTTAAAAAATCATGCATTGTGATTTCTGGATTTTTCTTTTTAGTTTATCTCTCTCACAGTGGACATGCACCTACGATGAAAATTTCAGACCCCTCCATGATTTCTAAGTGGGAGAAATAGCAAAATAGCAGGGTGTTCAAATACTTATTTTCTTCACTGTACTTGGAATACATTCTGTAAATCTAATACCACTTTTCTTTTTTTCCTTCTCATCGCAGGAGAGTAAAGAACACAAAAGAACAGCTGAAGCTTAACTTCAACTGACTAAAGTGTCCCTTTTGGCCTTGTTAGGTTGAGGAAATATTTCATATCCAACATTGATGGCATTGGAATTTGGGACAGGCATACGGAACCATTGCAAAACCAGTAGAGGAGATGTGATTGGTGGATGCTTCTGGGAGCATCCCATGTAGAGGGGGTAGGATGGAATAAGCTCTGCTTCTTCCTGCTCCTCTTCAGATGTGCTCAGCAAAGAACTCTAATTGTTAGTCAATGACAACACAGCTCGACACTTGGTGGACTTTGGAAATGAAACTTTTGATGATGAAGGGAGAAAACGATGCAAAGCTCCAAAACGTCGTCGTCCCCTCACCTGCAGATGGCCAGACATTCTCCTTCTGCAGAATTCATGCTTCCACTTCCACATTTGACTCTTCTTTTTCTCAAATGCCGGGTCAAAAGGCACGCACACCCTCCAAAAAGTTCAGCTTTTGTCTGACGAGCCTGAAAGGCTTTCATTTTTCTACAGGCCTATGAATGTTTGTTTTCTAATAAAAACTTTCATTTAAAAACTGCATAAAATGATCAGTTGTGTTGTCATTGTGGAATATTGTTTTAAATATTTCGTTAAATTTAAATTCCTGTTTCGCCTATTTCACCTAAAAGGACCCGAAAAATTCGACTCTTTTTCGTTATCCGAGCAGAAAGAACCGGTTCTCTGAGAAGAGCCGAACTGTCATCACTTGCGCTAACACCTACTAGCTCGATGGATGCTTCATTCAGCTCACGTGCAATTACGGCGTGGCAATGTTTGTCTTACATGGTGATTATGAACAAAGTCGAAAGCCGACAAAACAAACCTGTAATGTTTAGGAGTTCTAACGTGTGATGTTACGTCATGGTGGTAAAAATATACTCCTGTGTTGTAAAAGCAGTGTTTATGTAGCCCACGAGAGGGCGCCACAGTTCCATGGTTCAGATTCAAGATAGCTGACTGGACAGAAAGGTAAACAACTGTGACGTAGCTTTCCAGGTTCTATAAAGAGACTGAAAGCTGCTTTGCTTTGCCCCCACTGTAACCTGATATTCTGGTAATGCCATACCGTATATGTTCACCTATGCACAATGTCTCTCTCTGCTGGACAAAAACGCATATTGATTGTATTTTCACAAATGCAACAAAGGCTTCACAAAAACAATAGTGGGTGTCAGGCAAAGATAATGTCTTCCCTAAAATGTTTTCATATGGACAAGTGTCACAAAAAGCAAAATACTTTTCATTTATGTATTTTTCTAAAAGGAAAGTGAACTAGCTTGCATGTGAGAAATATGACTGAAACAAATGAACGTTTATTTTAAATGTGGATCGGTTACTCTGAATCCGCCATGATGGATCTGGGGAACCATTTTCCCGCCCAATATCCCGACATCGCCACCTAGTGAAGTTGGCCAAACAAACAAACTGAGTCAGACTATCCGGATAATAAACACTGAGCTCAGACTATCTGGTTAATAAACAATTCCGCCTGACATAAAAATGAGTGGTTCGGCAGGTGAGTGGGTGCACACATTTAATATATTCGTCAAGTTAAAGAACGATTAGCTAAGCCAACAGCTAGTACCAAATTAGCATTGTTAGCTAAGCAGCATTAAAATAAGGCATTGATTTTTACTTGATAGTACCTGAAAACTACTGTAAACCATTTTTATGTAAATGCTATTGTGACTCATTATTGAAGTAGAATCGGTCCGTTCGCACATTTTGAGCCCAACTAAAACAAAAATATTTAGATGATACATAAATTGACGATCTTAATTCACCTCATAAAACATAATCACTGCATCCTTTGTTTCCTTGATTGTTTTTGCAACAGGATTCACGGAGGACGTCCTTAAAGTTGAAGGAGGTAAGCTTGTGCAATATTGACGACGTGTACGTACATGTATTAATCCTGTATTAATCCATATCCTGTTACGCCGCACACTTTGCTACTCCAGCAGGTGGCTGCATCCCGGAGCCTAAAATTGATCAACTGAAGAGCAAACTTACGAGGCTGCAACGAGGTGACATAACACACTGTTTGGTACACTTATACAATTACTAATTGTTACTATTTTTTCTTTACTAACTAAAAATTACTAATTAATCTTACAACAAATGGTGATTTGGCGTTATCTGATGGTTTAACTGTGGAAAGATGGAACTCGGCAGTGACATCTGCTGGCCAAACCCCGACATAACCTCTCAGGTTGACAACAACTTCTGCTTCCGGTTTTAGGTTGCCTGTATTTTTATACTGTAACCAAAACAACGAGTCGCGGTACTTTGGGGATATTATATAATAACAATAATACAAAATAACAAGAATGGGAATAATAATAAAGATAGTAGGTATAATCAGTCACCGCGCAGTCTAAGAAATGTTTGTTCGTAGCAAACCCGGAAGTGTTTTTTATTCTTGATTTGATTCAAAAAGCAGCTAACCTCACAGTTGTAGGTGTAGGAAAGGGAAAATAAAAGAGTTATTTATAAGAAATTGGTGACAGGCTGCAACATTGGCTTCCATTGTGACCTTATTTCCTGTCCGCCAATGAGAAGCTTTCTTGAGGTGACGACACGGCTGAATTTGCATGTTACGGAGTTCCAAAACAGAAAACATGACCATTTAACTGAAGTCTCCGATTATGTTTGAGTGTCGGTTGACCCAGGGAGCACATACGAGGACAAGGCAGTACACTTAAACAGACATGTTGCCATGGTTACGTGAAACCGCGACTTAGATAGCTGTGTGTGGAACCCAAAGCAGCTGTTACGATATCAAGGAAGTATCGTCAGTGAGGTATATCCTTACCTGTATCTCCAGAAATGGAGTTGCAGAATATGATGAATGGAGATTTATGAGATATGATTAATATCTCCGGCTTGTAGAGACTTGCAACGCTCTACGAGCTCCATTCTGATCTGCGTTTCTGTTAGCATCAATGTATTCCTTAAATAACGTCTATGTAGGAAAGCACATGTAATGCCTTTCATCCTGTTTATAGTCTTGGAAGGGATTAATTAGTTCAATATCATTATACCATGTTAGTGTGCAGTGTAAGTAATAATCAGGTTCCTGTATCTAACTAAAGGTAAACGGGAGCTTGAGCAAGACATTGATGAGAGGAATTCTCTAAGTGAATCCCTCCAGAAGGAGCTGGATACATGTAAGACATCATAATAGAACCTACAGCATACTCTGCCTGCTGCTGCGTGTGTTACCATGTCAGCTGTTGGTTTTTGTCATTGCAGTACAAACAGAAGCTTGCCAGCTGGAGAAAAGCCACCAAGAAAAGGAAGGTGAAGTCACCGACCACCTCGTTTATGTTCATCTAAACTTGCGTGTTGTTGTTTCATCTCCAGCGTTGTGCCGGAAGCTGCAGTTCCAATGCGAGGAATCCGAGCACGAGTCTTTCAGGTGAGCCTTACTCCAACCAGGTGGACAAACAACACAACTCAATATTCTGAAGGGCTTGAAGAAACGGCATGAACGCACCGTGTTCCTCTGTGTAACACTAGATGGCAGTGTTCCCTCCCAATGCTGCTTCATAAACGTGTGTACATAAACTCCTGATCCTACATGGACATTTTGCACTGCTCCATCTTAAGGAGGTTCTAAGTCGAGTTTCAAAAATGCAAACAGAAGACATTTGAGCGATACAAACGTGAGACAAAAGAAGCGTTGGAGTGAAATAGGCCGTTCATCACATGATCAAAGTTGAAGACCACAGGTCGAAAAAGGCTAAAATAGAAATAAAAAGTATAAAAAGGAGTGAGTCGGGAGTCGCTGCGCCATTCTTCTTCATGAGGTGAAAAATGGCTTTGGGCATGCTTGAGGCATCTCCTTGGCTATGTTCTCACTGCAGGTCAATTCCCATTTCTTCAAATGCGAATCAGGCCTCATTTGTATGTGGAAAGGTCTTTTTCTTGTCCGAAAATGATTTAAAAGGTGCTAATGAAGTAACTCTTGTCATGTCTCATCACTCGTGCCACCCAGACGCAGCATCAAGTGTCTCCAAACTGCCAAAGCCTAAATGTTTAGCCTCTTTCTTCTTCAACCTATTTCAGCTGACTTTGGGCGAGGAGCGGGTACACCCTAGACTGGTGGCGAGCCAATCACAGGCCACATATAGACAAACAACCATTCCCACCCACATGGCCATGGCCAATTAACCTAGCATGTTTTTGGAATGTGGGAGGAAACCGGAGTACCCGGAGAAAAGCCACGCATGCACGGGGAGAACATGCAAACTCCACACAGAGATGCCAAGCAGAGAATCCAGCCCAGGTCTTCCCGATCTCATGACTGTTTGGCCAACATGCTAACCACTCGGCATGTTCACATGCTAACATTAGCATACTAGCATGTTTTGCAATGCTTAGCACTATCATGCTAGGTGTTAGCATGTTAGCATGCTAATGTTAACATAATAATATTTTTTGCTATTTCTATGGGTAAACATATATGTATAAACACTTAGCAGTATCATGCTCGGTTTTATTTTCACAATGTTGTACTGTGTACTCTCGGATGCTGCTTTTTGGCAGGATTTCTGTATGAAAGACATCCCGATGACAACTAAGTATGAAAAGTCTGGTTCATGCTAATGTTAGCATTGTTAGCAGCTAACATTAGCATACTAGCATATTTTTGCTGTTTTCAGACTTTATTAATCCCTTTGGGATTCCCTCAGGGAACTTGGCAATATATATATATATATATATATAATATAAACACGCCCTGTGATTAGCTGGCCACCAGTCCAGGATGTACCCCGCCTCTTGCCCAAAGACAGCTGGGATAGGCTCCAGCACCCACGCGACCCTCGTGAGGATAAGCGGTAGAAAATGAATGAATGAATGAATATTACAAATTTATTCTCATAAGATTGGAAAATTTTTTCTCATTAGAATGTTTTTTTTCTCTTCATAATTAGACTTTATTCCAATAAAATGACAGCTGTTTTTCCCCCTTTGCTGTTTTTTTAACATTCCCTTCTGCCACTTGACTTTTTAGTTCCACGAGGCTCAGGATGTTTTGGAGAAGTTAGAAATGTCTTACTGCGTCCAAGCTCTGCAGCAATGGCGTGCTGCCAGAGGCCTCGCTGATCAATCCCAAATGTTGCCTTTGCCACCAAGAGAGGATGACAGTGTGAATACCCGACACTACATCATATTCCATCCACATTTTTACCAACATGTTGCCTTTTCCACTTTTCATCAGTAGCCTATTTCACCTCAATGCTTCTTTTTCGTCTCACGTCTCCCATTTCCTCCATTTGCATTTTGAATCTCTACTTGGGAGCCTCCTTAAGATCCAACAGTCTACATGTACATGCTCTACCTTTCAGCTGCTCATAAGAGTTGGATGAGGAGTGTGCTGTGTTTCTGCATGTGATCAAACGATGCCAGCACTGTTTGTGAAAGCATGAGTGGAGGAGATGTTGGCTGATCAATCATCAAGTTCAATCAATGTGTCCAACAGCAGTTCTTTTTATTTGTGTGTGAGTGTTGCAGACTCGCCGAGGAGAACAGGAAAAGAGAAGAACTTGTGACACGGCACAGGTGTGAAATCCAGGAGTTGAAGCTGAAGAAGCGGAAGATACGGTGTGTAGTTGGTCGTAACCAGTGATGGGACTTTTCCTCTTTTAAGGGAGCCAGCTCTTGGCTCTTGGCTCTGATTCTCTTGTTGCCGACACAGATTTACTATCAAAATATGTGTCAGATGGATTGTCTTATGCAGACCTGTCCACATGTTGCACTGTTTGTACGTAAAGGCTGTGGTGGGTTGGCACCGACACAGCCATCATAAGACATCATAAGAGAAAATAAGGAACATTAGGCATAGAAAACCGGTTTACCACCTTCTAAATATGTTTTTAAACATGATTAGAGCCCTCCAGACATGAAATAATCCCCCAATAGCCACCCTTACACTCCTATTACCCAATATGGTAGACATCATAAGAGAAAATAAGAACCATTAGGCAAAAAAAAAATGGTTACCACTTTCTAAATACATTTTTAAACGTGATTAAACGTGACATGAAATAACACCCCTATAGACACCCTTACAGTCCCATTGGAGTACGTCCACTGCCAGAGAGAAAAAAACAATGCTGCTGTGGTAAAAGAGGCGAATCATTGGCCAACAAGCCATCACGCATGGCCAGCCAATGATTTATCTGAGAGAGAAGCCGACGTGACCTCGGCAGAAGCGCGGCAACAACATTGCTTTTGTCTGCAGGGTGAAGTTTGAGAATCATCTTCATCAGCTGATGGAGCAGCACAAGAAGCTGTACTCCGTCATTGTAAGTTTGCATCCTCCTCCGTCCACGCTATTCTTATCAGCTCATACCGCATGCTTTCTTACTTGCTGTCCAGAAAGACTCGCAGCAGAAGCAGTGAACGCATCACACCTCTTCTACGTGTATTTGTAAGTATTGGTATTGGATGTATACACACACTCGTTCCATCAGCCTTGCAACACCCGAGCTCAACTGGACATTTTTTTCTCATCTATTTAGGAAACATCTCAGCTTATCGCCCCCGGGTGTCCCCACTGTATGTCTCGCTTTTCCTGACACTTGACTATTTGATTGGATCCAAGACATCTCTCGTGTGTCAAATAGCATCAGATACCTTGTCACTGCTGTCACCTTAAAAAAGATACCTTAGAAAAGATAAACTTCCAGTCAAAAGTCAAAAGAGTGATTTATGACCCCACGTGACATACTTTCACGCCAGTGCTGCATGAGCATGGGAGGTACATGAAATCATGGAAGCCGAGCATCACAGAGCTAAAAACATGAAGGGGCGAGTTTCATTAAAAAAAAATACAGTAAAAGTTGATTTGCTAACCAAAGGGGACATCGCTGATATTGGTCTGTCTCGCCATCTCACACAAAAACAAAGAAAAAGTCTAATCACCTTTTTGGATGGTGATGGCTTCTCACAATGACGTTGCAGTGGAGTTTACGCATGTAGGAAGAAGCAGAGATCATGTAATCCCGCCCCTTGTCCTTTTGCATGAGCCACCGATAGTTGTTCACGTATCCGATGTTTACAGATTTTTCCCAATTTGAATGAAAATGTTTGTTGGTGCAGTTTTGCCAGCTTGTGGATTACTCCTTCAGTGATTCATGACTGTAAAAATGAGCCAATAATCAACAAAAATGTAGGAAATAGAACCACAACAACAAATATTTGCACAATATTAAATAATAGATGCTGCATGTTAACGACGCTAAATAATAACCGACATAGCAATATGTAGTATGAATAATTCACAAATAATAGGAATATTGTGCTGTCCACACATGGGCGGGTATCTCATAAAACCAAGTTATTTTTCCATGATTTGGGCTATCATCCACACAGGCCCACAGATATCTGGCACACGGTTTTCAAAAGCTCCGGCCAAGAGACAAATCGGTTTAAGTTTGGGTATGGACACAAATAACTGTAGTTTTACATTTTGAAATGTCACTGCCTGTGACAAAGTACGCTGCGACATCACACACGCGACATGTGTTTACATCAGAAACAACATGGCTGATTGACAGCTCAGCCACTCAGCCGCTCTCTTCACCATGAATGAATTTAGATTCATTTTGTAGGTGCATGACAGTTTACATTTGAATAGTAGTGTTTGTTATTGTTTATGATATTATTTAGGTTTGTTGTGATCACGTGGATGAGAGAAGTAGGTCAAATGGAAATGGGCGGTGATGGTTTGTTAAAAATAATAATAATATAATAATATAATAATAATAGGCACCTGCTCACCTGTGTGGAGAGACAAAGAGAGAGGGTGAGCAAGGTTGCCGTATTTTTTGTTGACCGCTAATTTCTTTCATCTCTGTGATTACTTTCTTTATGAGTTTGTGCACGGTATCATGAGTTGATCATTATTTTTCTTTAATAAATTGTTCAACTTATTTTTCGTATCTCAGAGATTTATATATATATATATATATATATATATATATATATTTTATATTTAAGGTCCGGCTTCAGCCTCTCAGCGACTCTTTTGCATGAAGTCGCTACAACCCGTGTGTCCTGAACATATGGAAGCAGGTCTGATGATACGACTACAAAGTCCATCAGAGGGTTTTGGCACAGTAGGTCTGCTGTCTTCGGCACCCTGGACTGGTGGCCAGCCAATCCCAGGGCACATATAGACAAACAACCATTCACACTCACATTCATACCTATGGACAATTTGGAGTGTCCAATTAACCTAGCATGTTTTTGGAATGTGGGAGGAAACCGGAGTACCCGGAGAAAACCCACGCACGCACGGGGAGAACATGCAAACTCCACATGGAAATGGCTGAGGGTGGAATTGAACTCGGGTCTATCCAACGTAAACATTTTTTCCACACCAACTATACAAATCAAACTCTAGACTTAACGGATCGGTCGAGGCTCGGGTTAACAACGGCTGCCATCGGTGCTGTTCACCTACAGGGTGCGGGTGGAAATTGGGTACTGTTGTTCAAAGAAGAAGAGGAGGAAGATGTGTCCGTAAGAAGAGAGAAGAGGAACGCCGAGAACTAAGAGCAGGGACTTTGAATGTTGGAACCATGACAGGACAAGGTAGAGTTGGTTGACATGATGCAGAGGAGGAAGGTAGACATATTGTGTCTCCAGGAGACCAGGTGGAAAGGTAGCAAGGCTAGATGTTTGGGAGCAGGGTTCAACTTGTTCTATCATGGTGGAGATGGAAGAGGAATGGAGTAGGAGGACTTGGTAAAGAAGGTCCTGGAGGTAAAAAGTGTCAGGTAGGGTGATGAGTCTGAAGATATGTAGAAATTGAACATGTGTGTTGTTCAATGTTGTTCGTGGGTATGCCCCACAAGTAGGATGGGAGTTGGAGGAAAAAGGACCTTGATGAAGTGTTGCAGAGCATCCCTAGAAGGGAAAGAGTTGTCATTGGAGCAGACTTGAATGGACATGTTGGTGTAGGAAATGAGGGAGGACCCAAGTGGAAGAGTGAGGTTACAGAGAGAAGAGATACAGAAGGTGGATAATTTGAAGTACTCTGGCTCAACAGTCCAAAACAATGGAGATAGTGAAAAGGCAGGATGGAACGGGTGGAGGAAAGTGTCAGGCATGATGTGATAGAAGAGTTTCAGCTAAAATGAAAGGAAAAAAACTGTGGTGGGACCAACCATGTTGTTTGGTCTGGAGACAGGAAGCAGAACTGGAGGAAGCAGAGATGAGGTTCTCATTGGGAGTGACCAGGATGGATAGGATCAGGAAGGAGTGCATCAGAGGGACATTACATGTTAGAGGCCTTGTAGATAAAGTCAGTTATCGACCAGACTGAGATGGTTGGGACATGTCCAGAGGAGAGATAGTGAATATATTGGTAGAAGGATGCTGCCAGGTAGGTGTTAGAATAAAATGTAGATAGAATGAATATAGTGTTAGTTATCACCCTTATATCCATTTGCTTAGACAATAGAAAGTGTTTGAATGTGCTGAAGAAGAACTGTTCCCGTAACCCTGATCAGAGACCCCCAGGTCCTGGAGGTGCCTGGATGCGCCAACAGCGAACCCGCAGATATTCATGTTAATCCTGCAAGAATGTGTCAAGATAAGAACTCATAAAACAATAAAAGTAATGACTCTCACATATACACACACACATAGACAAACAAATACAGCTCGTGCAACTGCCTTCTCCCCCCTTAGAGTTGCACGACCATGTAGTAAGGACCCCCGGCTGCATATTCAGAGTGGAGCGGCATGTCACTGGGTACGTTCTTTCACTCTCCTCGCTGCGAGTAACTTTGAATATTGTTGTCTGTCTCTTATGTATTTCTGTATTTAAGTATTAAGTAGGAGGCGTAGAGGAAGACCAAAGAGGAGGTTTACGGATGTAGTGAAGGAGGACACGAGGGTCGGGCAGGGTTGGCATAAACCAAACCATGTCAGCAGACCAAATGCACCAGAGTTCCTTTTATTGGAAGCAAACACGACACGCGGACATAGCCTAGCATGCGTGTGATAGCACGTCATCAGCCCTCCCGTGTTGTTCTTTTCATTCTGCTGTTATGCTTCATATCGAGGTGTTACTTTTCTGGCTTGGCACAGGAAATGGTCCAAAGAAAAAGACACCAGCAGAGAGCACGGGTGCTACAGGAATACAGTTTTTAGGTTTATTTCATGGCATGTGTATTTGCATTCATTCAGGTGAAGGTTTTACTTTCTTGCTCTTTCAGTCGTGTCCACACAAGTCAGGGTCAAGGCCCCTGCACCTCCCACCCTTTCTTTTTCCGATGTCACATTAGCACGTCCTCTTGCTCAGTCACCTTATATGGTCAAAGATTGTACCGCTGTTTGTTTGGCAAACAGGCACATTCCGCACCCATTGGTTTTTGTTGTTACTGCGTTTTTCCGTGTCAGGTTTCAAGCTTACTTCCGGGGTGGAAATCCAGCAGGGAGAGAAAGACACAGAGCGGACTTGGACTGTCGTTGGCACGGTGCGCCTGTTTGATCGTCTCGCTTTATTAAGATGCCACATCCACGGTTACTCATCCGTCCGTCTTTGGCGCTATCCCAGGGTATTCCCCATCTGTGAACACAACAACATTGTTTTGGTGTCAATCAAAATCAGACATCAGTCTCATACTAAAGATTTGATTGGATGGTCACAAACCTACTTGACCATCAAATGAATGATACTTTATTCCTTTAGCAATACCTTCTCATGTACTAAAGCTCGTTTACACAAGCAAGTATTACTGCATCTTCTACTTCTTAAACCTAACAGCACCTTCAGCGGTAGACTACCTCAAAGCGGCTGTAGACCTTCTTCTCCTTCCTCAGGCTCTCTATCCTCTTCAGCAGCCCCTCCCTCTCCTGGCCACCCACTTGGGGTCGCAGGAAGCGGTTCTTTTTGACGGAGAATTCGCTGTCGCTGACACCCTTGGCATCGCGGTCTCCGTCTCCTGCGTCATCCCGCTCCAGTCGGTTCTTCTGACTGTTGGCCGAGATCTGCTCCAGGATGACCTTGGTGTCATCGCGGAGGTTGCTGCTGAACAGGACCGAATTACCGGGCGGCAGGTAGCGTGAGCCGGAAGTGGCGGCTGATGTGCGGTGATTGGCAGTCACATGATCGGCAGCTGAGGAACCCGTGTCCTTCGTGGACAAACTCTGCTTTTTGCTGTAATCTTCAACCATTTCTTTCACTGTGCCCATGCTGCGATCTTCTCCCGAAGCTTTCTTCTCCTTATCTTTGGGTCCTATCAGGCCCTTCAGCCGCTGCGTCTGTTTCTTCAGGAAGTCGAGCGCTTTGCCGTCGCTCTTTCCCTCGCTGCTCCCGAGCGTGTTAATGGAGGTGTTGGATCCCTTCTGCTGGGCTTCCTTGGATTCGTCACGAGGCAGCGTGGAGGAACTATGAGAGCGACTCTTCTTCATCTCGCTCTTCTCTGTGTCTGTAGCATCTGTTAGGAGCTCCTCGCCGCAGGATATCCTCCGAGGGTTGAGTCCCTTGAGCTTGAGCTGGTCCCTCTTGAAGATCTTGGGGGACGGAAGGGGCTTCAGCGACTTAAATATATCTTTCTTTTGACCTTCTGATGGAGTCTCCTCCTTGTGAGTTTCAGAAGGCTTCACGGGGCTCACAAAAGGCTTTGGGGAGATTAGAGAAGCTTTTGTGGATGAAAATGAAGATCGACGATTGAGGTCGGCGAGTTTTGCCGAGACGTCTGGTTTCTTTGTCTGGGATTCTGTTGAAGCAACATCAGACGGGGCCGTAGCGCCCACTGTCGTGTTTTGGGGAGCCTTTCCTGACAGGTCTGGCTTTTTCTCAGCCGGGATGTTCACCGTTGACTCCGACTCCATCTTTGATGCTTTTCTCTTGGCAGCCACTTCTTTGAAGTACTGCAGTCGACTGGCGGGGTCGTTGACATTAAGAGACGTTGGTGTGACATCGTTAGAGGTTGATTGGACGTGTTCCTGAAGTTTCGGGTGCTCGTCTTTTGTTTCTGTTATATTTGTCAATCTGGGCTCCCTCTCCTGTTGCGGATTTGCATCCCCACTTTTCTCCTCTTGCTCTTTTTCTTTACTCTGCTCCTCAGCTGTCTTTCTCCACTCAAAAGGTTCTCGAGATAATGACCTCCTCTTCTCGAGGATCTGGGCTACGATGGAGGAAGTGCGCCCAGCGTCCAACTTGTCATCTTCCTCTGTGGCTGGTCTGAGGCCAGTGCTCCCGCTGTGTATCTCTGCTTTTGACGATGAGAAAATGAGCGAGGAACGTAGACGGGAGCTGCGCTGAAGGACCGGGTTAATCCGCGTACGGAAAGAGTCGTGTTTTGTCAGGAAGCGATCTGGCGCCTCTTTTTCCCCGCTGTCCTCCTTCCCAACTCCCCTTTCGTCTTCTTCACTTCTATCCAGAGAAGCAGACTTCCCGTCGCTGGCTGAAAGGAGCCCATCCTTCACGGTTGAGGTCTTCTCGGTGCTGTCGGGTTTAACCGGCTTTCCAAAGCGCGGCCTTTGGATATCTGCTCTGGGCTTCGGGGCCACATTGGGTGGCTGTTTTATTCCAAAGCGGGTCTCTGAAATGTCTTGCTCTTGAGAAGGTAGGGTATCTTCAAATGCGTCAGGCCCCAGGGGTTGATTGAGACCTTCTTCTCCGCCGTCCTCGTATGCGCTAAGATACGAGTGAATCCTCCAGTTCCTCAAACCGTGCCGAACACTTGCGTCTTGGCCGTGCTCCTGTTCCGACTGTTTTGGAAATATTTTTTTCTCCGGTGGGTGAGGCTGTGTGGGCGAGCTCTGACAAGCGTAAGCCTGTCCGATGGTGGGCCTCTTCAGGGCAGAACTTCCTCCATACCTTCCAGCTATTGGAGGCGCCTGAAACCCTTCCGGTCCGCTTAAATCCTCCGATGAAAGATTGACATAACTTCTGCCATAGTTTCCATAGCTCGGCTCTTGATCTGAGCGGAATGAGCTGGAGTCGGAATACTGGTCAATGCCTGGAAGTGGAGGACGTAGCCTATCATAGTGTCCATGACCAGAACCTGGTCCAGGCCCTTCATTGTAGAAATGGAGTTTCTGTTCTCTGTAAAGACAATGAAACGTTGAAACGCTAGAAGTTCATCGCTAACAACACGAGGTAGGAAATATGAACCAACCTGCTGAAGTCTGTCTCATCGAGATTGTTCATGACTCTGTGCTTCATGTAGTGTCTGGAGGACATGTAGGTCTCTTGGGTTCCTTCGGCGTAGCTGTGTCTCTTGAAGCCGCTCATCTCCATCTGCCGGGACACTAATGACCTTCCCTGGTCCAAATACGACGGCTGCAAGCGAAACTGTTGCTGGGAGTACTTCCCAATGGTGATTCCTGCGCCGGGCTCAATGGTGTGACGAAATGGGTCGTTCCTCCGGAAGGCAAGTGCAGTGTTGCGGTCCTGGTCTCCGTACGGGAAACCGGAGGAAATGTCAGGTTGCCTTCGGAAACCCAGAGGATTCCGCAACGACTGGGTCCTTTTAAAACCCATCTGTCTGTTTAAGTAGCTTCCGGTGTCGGGCACGGCGAGCGTTCCGTCCGACGGGTCAACCACGAGAGGCTCTGACTGAGCATAGAGGATGCGGAACTCTTCATCAAACGTGGCAACCAGCTCTCCGAGGAAAAGGTGAGCGATGCAGCGATGAATCTTCTCATATGACCACATGAAGCTGGAAGAAAAGTCACAAATAATGTGAATGGGATAATAATCAATAATGACGGACAGACGATTCCAACAACACATTGGAATGAATATTGTTTCTTTTGTACAAGTGAACAAAAAAATTGAAAAACTCTAATTTTATGTCCGAGATGCAAATGCGACAGCAGATTTAATTCATTCTAGGGGTGAAAGTGGTGCAATGGCGGTAAAAACCGTGTGACATCCCATCACCCTAAATCCATGCACCACCTTCCACCTTCCGCCTCCGTACCGCCACCAGAACCTCAAATACTCCAACACAAACCAGGTGAATGAAAGCCAAAGGTGAATTGGTTTTTCATTTAAACAAAGAACCCACCTGTAGTTCCCACTGAGCACAGCCCGGCAGTCAGCCAGCAGAAAGCGATCTTTCATCTGTCCCTTGAAGGACTTTCCTGTCCGGGAATGATATGTTATTCCTGCCACAGTCCTAACACGCATCATCTGTAAAACAACAACATGTGTCAGGTGTGATGCCATTGAGCCGTGCCGTGCGTACCTTACTGGGAGGACTGGTCAGTGAATACTTACATGGATTAGGTCCAGGTTGACCTTATAATTGATCACCATGGAGACAAAGTTATGGGCTTCCTGCTCATCCAAAAGAATGTAAACAGGGACGTGGCGTGCCGCTGCGTCCAGGAGGTCCGCAAATATGTCAACATCTGTAAACATGTCCATCACCACAGCAATAACCTAAAACAGATGAAATATATGGTGTGAGACGCCTGAATATTTAATGCAGTTCTTACATTGGATGGTACACACCTATATAATATAATGTTTCATCATGTGTCATATTGACATATTGACTATGAAATACTCATATTTATAAATATATGCGGGTGGCACGGCGGACGAGTGATTAGCGCGCAGACCCCACAGCTAGGAGAGCAGGGTTCAATTCCACCCTCGGCCATCTATGTGTGGAGTTTGCATGTTCTCCCCGTGCATGCGTGGCTTTTCTCCGGGTACTCCGGTTTCCTCCCACATTCCAAAAACATGCTAGGTTAATTGGCCACTCCAAATTGTCCATAGGTATGAATGTGAGTGTGAATGGTTGTTTGTCTATATGTGCCCTGGGATTGGCTGGCCACCAGTCCAGGGTGTACCCCGCCTCTCACCCCAAGACAGCTGGGATCGGCTCCAGCACCCCCGCGACCCTCGTGAGATAAAGCGGTAGAAAATGAATGAATGAATTTATGCACATTTCCCCACTGAGGGACCAATAAAGGCAGACATATCTTATATATTCGAAGTGCACAATAATTATCGGGCCGATATGAGGGAATTATGATGCTATACAGATAAATCCCATAACATTAACATCGGATAACATTAGGTTTGCCCAAGACGAATGTGGCGTCACACCGGCTGCTCGGAGTGCTGGGCCACGCCGGGTGGCTCCTCCCCCTCTATACTCTGCTTATACTGTCAGTCGGCATGTTATGATATTTCATCAGGACTAATCAACATCAACATAATCAACATAATCCTCCAGATGTGCACAAACTCACTTGCATCTAAATGCAGAGTGGATACTGAAAGCAGACAGTTATCGGCATTGGTTTGAAAAAAAAAAAAAACATATGGTGCATCTGTCAAATATTGATATTCTCTGTGTTTATATTAGAGCTTTGGGACTCGTGACTCAGTCATTTTAAAAGTAGCTCACAGGCTGGAAAAGTGTGGGTAGTAACAACACAGGTGCCATAAAGACACACGTTCAGCCGAAGAAGATCAAATAAAAGAGATATGGAAGCGAAACCCCAACAAAGCAGGTCTAACCACTCCCGAGCACGTGACTTCTGGCATGTACGTCTCATACTAATTACCCTTTTCAGACAAAAGCCTGCCAGACAGACGGTCATCGGAAAGGGCGTGGCTGCAAAGTTGGCGGTGGCAGATAAAAACGACAATTAAGCTCCCAAGGAGATAGCGTTAGCCAAACAGTCAGCAATCTTCATGGCCGTACGGAACATGGAGATAGAAGAGCAGATAGCCTATGACATGTTGGTTTGCCATAAGATGACACGTGGCAGCCATGGACTAAAGTAGAATCCCAGGCTGTGTACAAGCTACACATGCTAGCTTGAATGCTTAGAAAGAGTCTTCAGTGGCTGTGTTTCCCCCAAAGAAAAGCAGGTTCTGCAGGTTTTTTTAGCTGCCGGTTCTTACCTGGCGAGCGTTCTTAATGAGTCTCCTGGCCTGCTCCTTAATGCTGGGCATGTCTGCTTCCGAGGGGTTGACCAGAGTGGTGACCTCGGTGGGTCCGATGAAGCTGTGCTGGGTGAGCGGCCAGCCCAGGTCCAGACCCGGGGCGGCCATGTCGGACTGCATGGGCCAGTAGGTGTCAGAGGACCCCTCTGCATTGTGGCCCACCTCCGGGTAAGTCAGATCCGGAACGCTGTGGGCATGGGCGGGCCCCTGGATGGTAGACTTGATGTGCTCGATTTCGTGTTGCGCCAGGAAGCTGACCACATCTGCGTTGTGGAGGAACTCATAGTACCCCTGGTGGAGGAGGAAACGCAGTCCATGTCAGTCCGTACACAAATAATGGCTGAAATACTGCAAACATTTAGAAATGAAAAAGAAATGACTCCAAATATGCATCCCAGATCGGGAAGAATGGCCGATGCCGTTGTCCCTACCCAATCATGGCTTTGCAGAAATGAATTAAGAAATGACTGCTGTCTCATCGTAGACTGGGGTCTAGTATTAGTCAAAACTTTGAAATATTGAAGTATTGGTGGTATTCCGGTCACTCGGCAATAGACACAAAACATTGAAACAACAGTTAACATTAACTTAACGTATGATGTCAGCTGCCTCCCTTTCTGTGTGGAAGTGGTAAGTTTTTAATTTCTTAAGTTTAAAAGAAATACATTTGAGGCTAACTGGTTAGCTTGCTCGCTCGCTAGCTCGCGGCTGTCTGGAGTCCCTGTAGCATAAGAGTTATAAACAATGCATAATTGGAGTGTAAAGCTGACCATGGGGATGTTACTTCCTGTCTACAGGGCTCTAATGAGGTTAAAAACCGTATTTAGAAAGTCAGAAACAGTTTTTATGCTGTAAATAGGAAAATATTCATTCATTCATTCATTCATTTTCTACCGCTTTTATATTCTATTTATTAATATTTAATAAATATCGCAGAAATACATTTTTTGTGGTCGGGTCTGGAACCAAAGTGAAAAACGGAGTAAATATGTGGATCAAATCAAATCAACTTTATTTATAGAGCACTTTTCCTGCAAAGACATGCAACACAAAGTGCTTAACAGAATTGGCGGATATGTTGGCAGTCTGTGCCTTCCAAACAGTACCACCCAAACAATTATTCGTAAATCGGGTCTGCACCGCCCGCCTGCTGCCAGCACCCGGAGCAGCAGCACGACCGCCGCACCAAAACGGGAATCATTGAATTTGCTTTACCGCTACGTCACTTTCTATCAGTGCATCAATGGCGAGACGATACTCCTCCTTGTAGTGTGGGGGCAGGTAGTTTGGGTCCAGGGGGTTGTCTCCAATCGAGGAACTCTGAGATCGGTGAGCCATGGCGACGGGAAAGGGGGGCACGGATCAGGGTCCGATTGGCGAATGTGAAACTCTGCAACACAAAAGTGATCAAGGCCATAAGCAGCAAATACAATTTGCTTCCATTTTCATGTTGGGCTTTGTTTTGACACAAAAATAACGACAGAAACGACCCATCCCGTTATTTCACCTTCTAACTTTAACATTCACAGTGGAAAAGGTACGCACAGGTATGGACGGGTTACCTCAGACTCAGCTTGTCACAATTCCAGTCAGCAGCTTTTGTTATTGTCCAGTTCCCAATCTTTACATTGATTCATAAGAAAAATACTAAAATGGATGTCACTGAACGCCTTGCCCACGTCCAACATGGAAAGACGTACACAAACCAAAACTTCAGGCTGAGCCAACTGGGACAATCCCCCCCCTCTTTGCCTCACTTTTTCAAATTTCATTTGGCCATGACAGCTCCGTACGAGATGTCTCATCTGGTAGCGGAGAACAGGCTTTACGAGCTGCTCAAGTCACTCCGAACTTCAGGCTTCCTTTGAAGAGAATTCCAACTCAGGAGGAGCGGGAAGAAGCCTGAATCTATTTGCTTTTAGGCAGGACTAAGAAGAGAACCACAATCCTGTTCCACGACTTGCTGCAGCATGTGGTTTTTGACTGTTTGGATACGTTTCCGTGGAAACATACCGTAGGCATGGAGTGTCGGGAGCCTATTAGCTGTCACGATACGTTATTGTGCAAACTTAATGAACGTGTCAGCGTTCCAGACTGTTGCATGCACACATAGCGATTGGACATAAAGTCCAGGGACGGTCCGCCTGAGTCATCGGGTAGCCCTTCTGTTGGCCCCGCTCCACTGTGGTGATTCATCTGGAAGTAAAATGGCCCACTTCCTGCTTTCTCTCTTTCAATCCCAGCAGTAGGAATCACGGCTTTGTGGGCTGCCAGGGAAGTCCTGTATGTTGGGCATGGACTTCCAAGACTTCAAGACGACACACGTTCCATCTGCCTTCGGTTTTATTCCTGCTGAATCATCACAGCTGAGATGACATTCATGCATGTTAG
The DNA here is from genome assembly GCF_037039965.1 of Doryrhamphus excisus. Lineage (NCBI taxonomy): Eukaryota > Metazoa > Chordata > Actinopteri > Syngnathiformes > Syngnathidae > Doryrhamphus > Doryrhamphus excisus. The sequence goes on from NC_136363.1 coordinate 14,566,124, forward strand.
GAAATCAAACTTGGCCTGTTGCTTTCTGATTCAGAACTTATCAGCCTCTTCTGCGGAAAAAAGAAGCTCTCTCCACCCTGCCCCCCCGGCTTACTGCTCAAACAAAAACTGACGCCTGCTTTGTTTTGACAGCAACATCAGACTGTTGAAAGTGACGAAGGTGACATGGACCATGCCCTCTCTGCTCCCTTCTACCTTAAGCAAGGACACTTTGACCTTGGACTACTGAGGGTTTCAGGTATGGATACCAATTCCTGTCCACAGGGACCTGAAGAAATGACTCCAAATATGCATCCCAGATCGGGAAGAATGGCCGATGCCGTTGTCCCTACCCTATCATGGCTTTGCATAAATGAATTAAGAAGCGACTGCTGTCTTCATAGTAGACTGGGGTCTGGTATTTCTATTATTAGTCAAAACTTTGAAATACTGAAGTATTGGTGGTATTCCGGTCACTCGGCAGTAGTAATGACACAAAACATTGAAACAACAGCAATAAAAACAATAGTTTATGTTACATTAACTTAACACTGTATGATGTCAGCTGCCTCCCTTTCTGTGTGGAAGTGGTAAGTTTTTACTTTCTTAAGTTTAGAAGAAATACATTTACATACAGGCTAACTGGTTAGCCCATCTCTGTGTGGAGTTTGCATGTTCTCCCCGTGCATGCGTGGGTTTTCTCCGGGTACTCCGGTTTCCTCCCACATTCCAAAAACATGCTAGGTTAATTGTCCACTCCAAATTGTCCATAGGTATGAATGTGACATTTGGTTGGCAACCAGTCGAGGGTGTACCCCGCCTCTCGCCCCGAAGACAGCTGGCATAGGCTCCAGCACCCCCCTTGTGAGGAAAAGCGGTGGAAAATGAATGAATGAATGAACTGGCTAGCGAACTCGGTTGCTAGCTCGCGGCTGTCTGGCGTCCCTGTAGCATAGAAGTTGCACAATGTGTTGTAAACAATGCATAATTGGAGTGCAAAGCTGACCGTAGGGATGTCACTTCCTGTCTACAGGGCTCTAATGAGGTTGAAAACCATATTTAAAAAAAATGGTCTGAACATGTGAAGAAAAACCCTGTCAGCCATCTTCACGTGTCAACACGCCTTGAGAAGCCACTGGGACGGATTGGCATACCTCATGCTCATTTTGTGTGATCATCTGGCATGAAGGAAGCCAGCGAGGAATACCTGAGAACAGGTTGGGAGGGATGAGCCAGTTTGTGTGCTGATGTTGGTGCTGTCAGGACCTTTCAGCGGCGCCTCGGTCACGTTAATACACTCGGACAGACGAGCATAAACCCAACGCATAACATATCCCTCCTCGTATTCTGGCACCTCGGCATGAGTGAGGAATGCCGCACAAAGGGAGGACCCGACGTTGCGTGTGTCATCCAGCTCAGGCGGACCAAAGCCAACAAGCTACTGTGGCTCCTTGCCTCTTTTACTCTGAAAGTTGGACACCCTATGGATCTGGTAATCTGTAATCCAACAGAACTGTACTGCTAATCGCTGTAATAACTTCATATGTTACTTAATAATGTAATAACACTCAAAGCAGTACCCTTCTAAGAGACAGATATCCCCCCAAATACTAGACAAACAAAATGTAATACCAGGAAAATGCAACAAAATGGAGAGCATACGAGCTTACTAACATATTCATAACATATTCATCTGTCAAATTGCATGTTGACTACCATGAATTTGTCCTGGTCTTGGACCATGCTTGGATGAGAGGGAACGTCTTCGAGGACAACCTGAACCGTCTCGTTGCCATCCATTCAATGCCCTGAGAACATGACCGAGTACAGCAGATTACTACTACTACACAACTACTACACAACTACTACAAATGTATGTGCCTTAGGCATTGGTTCCCCATTAGTTCCTCCGTAACTACTCTAAATGTATGTGCCGTAGTCATTAGTTCCCCATTAGTTCCTCTGTAAGTACTCTAAATGTATGTGCCGTAGTCATTAGTTCCTCAATAGCTACTCTAAAAGTATGTGCCTTAGTCATTAGTTCCCCATTTGTTCCTCCGTAACTACTCTAAATGTATGTGCCTTAGTCATTAGTTCCCTATTAGTTCCTCTGTAACTGCGCTTAAAGTATGTGCCTTAGTCATTAGTTCCCTATTGGTTCCTCTGTAACTACTCTAAAAGTATGTGCCTTAGTCATTAGTTCCCTATTAGTTCCTCTGTAACTACTCTTAAAGTATGCGCCTTGGTCATTAGTTCCTCGATAGCTACTCTAAAAGTATGTGCCTTAGTCATTAGTTTCCCATTTGTTCCTCAGTAACTACTCTAAAAGTATGTGCCTTAGTCATTAGTTTCCCATTTGTTCCTCAGTAACTACTCTAAATGTATGTGCCTTAGTCATTAGTTCCCCGGTAACTACTCTAAAAGTATGTGCCGTATTAGTTCCTCCATAACTACTCTAAATGTATGCACCTTAGTCATTAGTTGCTCGATAGCTACTCTAAAAGTATGCGCCTTAGTCATTAGTTCCCTATTTGTTCCTCTGTAACTGTGCTTAAAGTATGCGCCTTAGTCATTAGTTCCCCATTCGTTCCTCAGTAACTACACTAAATGTATATGCCTTAGTCATTAGTTCCCCATTAGTTCCTCTGTAACTACTCCAAATGTATGTGCCTTAGTCATTAGTTCCCCATTCGTTCCTCAGTAACTACTCTAAATGTATAAGCCTTAGTCATTAGTTCCCCATTAGTTCCTCTGTAACTACTCTAAACGTATGTGCCTTAGTCATTAGTTCCCCATTAGTTCCTCGGTAACTACTCTAAATGTATGTGCCTTAGTCATTAGTTCCCCATTAGTTCCTCTGTAACTACTCTAAATGTATATGCCTTAGGCATTAGTTCCCAATTAGTTCTTCAGTAATTACTCTAAATGTATGCGTCTTAGTCATTAGTTCCCCATTAGTTCCTCAGTAACTACTGTATTTTGTCTCCCTTATTGTAAAGCCATACCAGTATACCAGTATACCAGTATACCAGTCTATGTTTTGATGCAATTGTTCCAGCTTGTATATCAGGAAATAAATGTTTACATTTGATCATGAACCAAATTAGCATTTATTACCACAGCACATGAATACACACCAAAGTACCAAAATGTGTACCATTGAGTACCGATTCCCATGTAGCAGGGATTGTATGTATACCGTATCGGTCCAAAAGTAGAAGGTACCCATCCCTAAGTCCTTAATGGTGAAATCCTGCCGTGTTAACCTTTGAACCTTGACGACTCTCCTGAAACTGGGCCATAAAAGCTGACGTCAGCGTGATATGAAGATTGCGAGGAGGTGTGGCCAAAGTGTCAGCAACGCCCCTGCTGGTACCAACCGTCATTCCACCTTTCCTGGATGCACTTTCAAGGAAAAACTATTCCCAACCTCACTTTTTCCCCTAGTCCAAAGCAGCTCTGGTCTGCTGTTGCTGGGACAACGATGACATTCTAGAATGAGACCCGCCGCAAGAAATTTGCCACTATAGCCCCCCCCCCACCACCACCCCCCCACTCCACACTGTAATTACACACACACACACACACACAGGGCGCACTGTTCCTAGGAATGACTCATGCCAAAAAGCCTCCGTATGAATTAACAATATTGTCCTTGTAAACTCATTTGATCAAAGGTGCGGATCAAAGTCTGCAGGTGATCTGGAGACACTTGGGCACACCTGTGGGCACACCTGTCCTCTTTCCCTCCCAATGCTGGCCACTAACGCCCCGTCTTATTTGCTAAGGTACCGCAGGGTCTCCTCAGGGTGGCCAGCAGTTAGCATACACTATTGGGACCCATCAAGACAGCCTCATCCACTCACCTTTATTTCATCCCAAACTCCAATCCCGATCCCAATCCAATCCCAACCCCATGAATGAAGAAACCCGTCCTAAAAGCCTAGCAGGACAACCGCAGAGAGAACCAGGAACTAGAAGGAGACCAGACAGAAGGGTCAGTAAAATATGAAATATTGGATGCGGTGGAACAGAACTTTGGCAATAGAGTAGAGATCCAAGATATGACCCTGAAGTGCAGTACTTTCAAAGTAAGGCAAAGTAAAGTCACGGAATGGAAGAATCGGACCCACGGATCGTTCGTTCGAGGTTTGCACAAACTTGCTCCCGACTTGAATTTACCTCCAAAGTTTCCAGCAACGACGACGTCTTCTTCTTCAGTCGCCTCCGCCGTCACATCCCGCGTTCAAAGGAGCCAAAAAAAAGCACGTTTGTCATCAAATCTCCTCCGGCGAGGCTGCAGGCCCGGGATCCGTCTCCACCCTCGGGGCCGCCGCCACTACGGCACGGAGCAGCGCGGCGAATGAGGAAGGAGCGGGACCCGAGGTGAGAGGCTCCCCTTCGCCGGTCGGGAGACTCCTCCCCCGGAGACGTCGTTGCCCGGTAGTCTCTGGAGGCCCGCCCCTAGTGGCGGATTTGTGAAGTGTCATGGCTGCTCGTTGTTGGGCCTTTCTATTAGGTACACTAAATGTACACGAACTGCGAGGAAATGTTATTTGATCGATTGGAAGGATAAAGATACGTACTGTTAATAAGGTATGCTAGCGATACATCATTTAACACGAATAAAGTCCAAATATCAGGGAAAATTATGAGACCAAACTGAAAATATTATGAAGTAAACATGTTTTGTTTTTTAGTCATAATATGAGAAACAAACAAAACAACTTGTCAACTTGTCATTTTTGGAAAATTATTTTATTTACAAATATAAACTTATAATATTATGAGGGGACAGGGGGTAAAACAACACAAAACTGTGTAAAAATGAAGAATAAAATAATAATCTTATGAGAATAAACTGGTAACAATATGATGAAACATGAAACTCTATGTTTCATCATTTTATGATAACTAAACCAAACAAGGAGTAGGATTCAAACTCTTAGAAATTATGAGCATGGAGTCAAATAGTTGAAATGAAGCCTTGCAGCAAACATGAGGTGACATGAGGTGAAATGAGATGACATGACATGTTATCATTTTAGCAGAATCACCCGAGAATATGAAGAGATGATTCCAAGTAAGAATTCCAGGAAGCTAACCTGCTGACCTCCTATGAGGGAAAATACGATAAAATGTTTGCTAACACAATGGCCATTTTTGTCCAATTCCGTTGGGAATAAAGTCGTCAGATTATGACAAGGAAATCATATATATGGAAGAAAATGTCACATTATTTGGGATATCATATAATTATATCTGGGAATATTTATAGAGAACACCGGCCAAATGGCAACGTTCCATGCGTTGATGCTTTCAGTTCCATGGGTACGTGAATACATGCATGACATGAGATGACATGAAGTGACACCAGATGACATGAGGTGACATGCATGACATGAGGTGACATGCATGACATGAGGTGAAATGACAGGTGACATGAGGTGACATGAGATGACATGAGGTGATATGAGGTGACATGCATGACATGAAATGACATGAGGTGACATGCACGACGTGAGATGACACTAGATGACATGAGGTGACATGAGATGACATGAGGTGATACACATGACATGAGATAACATGAGGTGATACGCCTGACATGAGATGACATGAGGTGATACGCATGACATGAGATGACATGAGGTGATACGCATGACATGAGATGACATGAGCTGACATGAGGTGATATGCATGACATGAGATGACATGAGGTGATACGCATGACATGAGATGACATGAGGTTACATGAGGTGATATGCATGACATGACATGAGGTGGCATAAGGTGACATGAAAGGACAGGTGACATGAAGTGACATGAGGTGACATGCATGACATGAGGTGAAAGGACAGGTGACATGAGGTGACATGAGGTGATACGCATGACATGAGATGACATGAGGTGATACGCATGACATGAGATGACATGAGGTGATACGCATGACATGAGATGACACAAGGTGACATGAGATGACATGAAATGACATGAGGTGACATGAGATGACATGAAATGACATGAGGTGACATGAGGTGACATGCATGACATGAGGTGAAATGACAGGTGACATGAGATGACATGAAATGACATGAGGTGACATGAGGTGACATGAGGTGACATGCATGACATGAGGTGAAATGACAGGTGACATGAGGTGACATGAGGTGATACGCATGACATGAGATGACAAGAGGTGATACACATGACATGAGATGACATGAGGTGACAAGAGATGACATGAAATGACATGAGGTGACATGAGATGACATGCATGATGCTTGTGTTTACGACCTCCGTGTGTTCTTGTGTATGTGCAGGGAGACAGTGAGACACGGCCACGTAAGAGCAGGTAAGACCTTGACAGCAACTTTCATTGTGTCATGGCCGTCCTTTGCCCGGCCCGGACACACCTTGTTCCGTGCACGCTCTCATTGCACACACACACACAGAAAAGCACACACTGGATTCTCCCAAAGGTGTGCCGCCATGTTTTAGCCTCCCGCTGGGCCTGTTTGAGCTTGTGTGTGCTTGTGCCGACGTGCACGCGCACACAGCCGTGCACATGAAGCGAATGTGGGGTGATCCGTGAAAGAGACATGTTTGCATCCACACGGCACCGAGTCAAAGAGTTGCATGTCAAACACCAGAGGTACACACACTCCAACAGCAAAGGGCGCGGCCGCTCGGAGGAATGCGCTGAAGGCATCTCGACACACCCACCCTCACCCAACCTTCCTATCTTGCCCCCGTTCCCCTCCCTCTACCGCCGTCCTCCCTGCTGACTCACCTGCTGAACCAGTATGCGTGCAAGTCCAGACAGTCCTGGCCTCGCAACACACCTTCAAACGCTATAGACCAACTTTATTAGCGCACACGCAGCAGGACTTCCTCTTAGCTCGGGATGGCCCATCGCTTTCGTTCTGAGGGACGCTTGTGAATCGTGAGAGTTGGCTTACTGGGTCAAAGGTGAAATGAGAGCATTTTATGGTGGTAAACAAAGATGGAAAACTCCCTCACATGCTGTCAATCCATGGAAGGGGGGGGGGGGGCAGCCAGTGAATCCTTTGGGAGGGGGAGGACAGGAGCACATGGGTGGCAACATTTCTACACTCATTCTTAGTCCGAGGACTTTTCACTTCTGAGACTGGGACAAAAGGAAGTGGTCTGGGAGGAGGCCAGCTTTCCCAGCATGCTTTTTCCCGCTGTAATGTCACACCTGAGTATAAGGTGACTCTTTGGCCCCCGGGTCATCTTTACACCATTGTGCTGCTGGCGTGTCCCCTTTACTGCCGCATGGCGCTCAGGTACCGGGCCTGGGCCCGATGGAACACCCCGCCATGATGCCAGGCAGCACGTCTGGGGTTGGCTCCTACGCGGCCTACACGAAGCCATGCAGACGAAGAAAGGTTCTATCACACCTTTTTCCCGAGCCATAAAAGGCTGAAAACTCCTCAAGGCCAACATCCTCTTTTAAACAGGAAATGGGGGGGGGGGGGGGGCGTCACCATTGCACACCTGTGGCAGGTTGATGCTTACACAGGAAAGCCAACAGTGACGCTGCTCAGACCTCCGGGGGGTCTCTCATGGAGACACACACGCGTGACCTTCACATGACCTTGCAGGATGTCAACATACAATAACAATATTTTTACCAACGCGCCAAAGCTGCGTCATAACTCCGTTTTCCAGTATTTGCTTAGACTTAGACATGAAACATCTCCATTTGAAAATGCCTCCCCAAAGGAAAGACTAACTCTGCTTCTACTGCCCTCTGGTGGTGATCAGGTGACATGTACTCTCCTGATCCACATGAGAAGAGCAGGAAAGGCTTGTCATGTCATGGCGCTTAGTGAAGGAAACCTCGATAAACTTGGCAAAAACGTCTCTGCCATGACGGAAGCCTCGAAGCCTCGAAGCCTCGGCAGTGCCGAGTCGGCCCGTCTCGTAACATCACTAATAGGCTGAAGTCGTCTCAGTCGTCCCGTCTCCTTGTTATTCAGCCAACATTTGTCAATTTTACTAATGCTAGTATCCGCGTGATGACAAGCGGAAGTACCAAAATAAAGTGATAGTGACGTTTGCTACATTGGCAAAGCAAATCAAATGAATGGTATATTCTGCATGTTAATATATATTTTCAAATACATAATTAGCCTGACAAAGATTGACGGAATATTTGATTTTTTGCCCCACACAGTACATCATGAGTACGCTAACATGATCACCCATGCTGACAAGAGGAAGTGCCAAACCGAAAGTAGCAAAATAAATGACTACATTAAATAAATTGGGGACTATTTTTGGTACTTCTTAATCGTGATTTTATTTTGACACTTGACAAAGTTGAACTGAAGTTAATGTAAACAATCCCTCGTTAGTGGTATGGAAGCTCATAGGAAGCATGTTATGATGCCTTTTAAAACGTGAACATTCTCTTTGATAAAAAAAAGGCAATGGGTGCAACAAAGCCAACATATGATGCGCATAAAGCACATGTCGCTACATTAAAAGGGCCCTATATTTGTGCAATAACCCCCCCCCGAAATGCTATCTTTGAAACTCAGTTATAAATATCTCACCATTTACAGACTCCATCTTCTGTCTAAAGTAAACTCAATTAAAAATTGGAAGTATTAACACGACCAATAACTCATAATATTATGACACTGCAATGCTTGCCAATAAAATTAAATAAAGCTGTAATTTTACAAGAAAAAGTCATATTCCAATGTGGAAAAAAGTCCCAATTTTATGAAATGGGGGAAAAAACAGCTGTGATTTTTGAACTGTAGGTTGAGGAAGAAATGTAAAAATCTTACAGGAATAAAATCATAGTATAGCGAGAAATTATGTAAGTTTTTAGCATAACCTTCACAGTGGTGGAAAAGGTTTGGTCACCCCTGATCTAGACTGAATACTTGATGCCGACCCGCCTCGCCGGGAGAGTCTCACGGAGTCTCACGGCTGGCCTGGGAACAGCTAGGTGGCTGGGCTAATAACCAAAGTTGAATGAAATAAATAAGGCAGTCATATTTGAACATCCATTTATTACAGTGTAGAAAAGAAGTCAAACTGAAAATGAGCGCATGAACATGTCTGTTATACAAGCATACAGTACAAACAATTCATCCTGGACCCGTGTTAAAAAGGGGCCACTGTACTCAACATAGTATCAAAATAAAAGACGGAAGGGTGGGGTGGGGGTGGGGGTGGGGGGCAGTCCCACAAGAGACGCAAAGGACATTGTTTTCACAGAAAACACTCTTATTGCCGACCTCCAGAATGCGTCATCATAATACTGACATTAGAACCCTTTGAGGGGGGTATGAAGGGGGTTCCGATGTTTGAGGTCATTCGGTCCGAGTGGCACTCGTGTGTTGTGATGTTTTTTTTTTTTGCTGACGAGAGCGGAAGTTTTTGCGAGGTACCACACGTGGGGTCTGCACATCCACTTAGCAGCAAAGGAAAGGAAACGAGGCTTCCTGGGGTCAGCCTCCTTTTCATCTCCAGGACGTAACGTTCCATCCGAGGCCAAGTGTCAAAACGTTACACGTGGTTGGATTGGATCGGCCTTTTCGTTTTCAAAGTGCTGCTGAAGAATTGGCGACTGAAAAGAGAAGGATGTGGAAGGCTTTGTGTTGGAAAGGAGTTCTATTAGCATGCTCCTCACATGGACTTAGTGGTAAAGCCTGTGAAGGTTTCAGTCCAACTCAATATGTACGTATGCTGTTATAAATAATGGTTAAAAAAAACACCACAGTCCCACTGACGATCCTCCCACGTACTGGGGCCATTGTCTGCAGTGGTTTGAGGAAAAAAAAAGTGGAAGGTTCACAGTTCTGTCAGCCGCTTGGTAGCATACTTTAATGTCCGTGTTGGTTGCTTCCAAGGTGGTTCGGGGGCAAAGGTGGTCCATTTACGCCAGGGTGGTAAAAGGCACATTTGCTCTCGTACCTGCAGTTTCCTTTCATCATGAAGTGGCGACACACCGGCCGATTGGACATGTCTATTGGGGAGGCAAGGAGACAATATGAGGACATCAGACAAGAACATACAACATACAGCGACCTTCGCTGATGCTTATTTGTCTACGTTTGCGTACGCCAACAAGATGACAACATTGAAGCACAGATGTGGCTCATGCAAAGCTCGGGTCTCTGCAGGTGGTATGGGTATGAATCATGAAAGCGTTAAGCTGGTATTGCTACTGGACGGGACCAGGGAATGTCCCTTTGATACAGAAAAATCAATCCACTACAGCTCATATATGCTATGTCATTTAGCTTTTCGTTGCATAATAACAACAATAACTGTTCACATAGAAACAATGAATGAATTAATGTTAGTTTTTTTTTTAGCGCTGTGCTGTGAAAAATGTGAATTTACTGAAAGCGACAGGCAGCACAATCATCTACTAGATGCCAGAAAGTACGCCATCCAATATGTGCCATGGCTGGATTGAGGCTGGGAAACAGCGCCCCCGCTGGTCACAGCTGAGTAATGCACGTCATTTAGCCATGCTTATTAAGGACAATAATTGACAGCCAACAATCCATAGTTTCAGATAAATAGTGTCCACGTACCATTCATATTGCCGTGTCCTCCTCTGGGCCCCCCGCGTCCTCGGCCCCGGAAACCCGGCTCTCCTCCCCGCCCCCGTCCTCCGCCTCGGAAAAGGCCGCCTCGGTGGGGCCCTCCTCTCATGGAGTCGTCCCCCCAGTAATTGCCGTTATCTCCGCGGCCCTGTCCCGGCGGCGGCCCCATCATACGAGGTCCTCCGGCGTTGAATGGCGGTCCGTGATTGTGCGGGGGCGGAGGGTGGTTGAAGCGGGGGCCGCCTGGGGGCATGTTGGGTGGGTAGCCGCCGTTCATGGGCATCTGCATGTGCATGTTGTTCATCCCTGGACCATGACCCAGCAAAGCCTGGTTGACTGGATGCCAGACAGATTGTCATCAAGACTGCCAAGTCAGACAGTGGATCTTCTCTACAACATGCACGACATGGAGCCTACCTGGGGGTGGGCCCTGGGTCTGGTTCTGCTGCTGCAGCGATCCGAGGAGTTGTTTAATCTTATCTGAGAAGTCAGGCTGCTTGATGAGATCTTCGGTAGACTGGTTACCAGAAGCACCCTACACACACACAAGGTTTGGGTTAACGACAATATTAAATAAACAAAACTGGAAAAGAATGGCCAGTGTTGACTTGCTACGTTATGACATCAATCCTACAAAAGCAAAAACCACTAAGACGGGTCAGCGTTCTCGGACAAACCTTGCTTGGTCATAGTTCTTGTATGATACAGGAATAGAAATGGTAAATGTTGACATATTATTTCTAAAATGTTTTCCCCTTACATCATCAAGAGCCCTGAAGTGAACATGTGCTTAATGATCTGACCTTTGACACCTCCTCCATCTTGGGTCAGTTATGCTTTCAAATGTTTTGATTGTCAATAACTGATGTTCGTCATATGAAATGATCTATCATGGTGGAACAATAAGGCCTGGGCTGAACACTGGAGAGTAACAGACTGCAAACGTAGTCATTGAACCTACCACCTCATCATGATTCATACCCATCAACAATAAGGTGCCTCTTGCCAACCAGGTTAAACCCTGAGCTGTATTGAAGCTGTCTCTCTCATATGTATCAGGACGAGACAATAGCAATACAATATGGAATATGCAATATGCAATACTGTAAGCAGTGTAAACCAAGTCAATCAAACAGACGGAAAAGCTTTATTTCACTGCTGACAAACGCTCCCAGTCTGCAGTAAACATGTACCATGATCGACGTCAGCAGCTCCTGTACGTTGACGGCAGGCGTGATAGGATTGTTGACAGTGTTTGTGGGCTGTGGGCTACGCGAGTTGTTGTTAAGGTTGCCCATCAGGTTGGCGAGGACGGGCGGCAGCTTGGAGCCCTCGTTCTGGACCATGCCGGGGACCTGCTGGGACGTGGTGTCCATGGGCTCAACATATCCGTCATCCAGCATGGAAGAGTCCTGCAAGCAAGGAAGGCAGACCACGTGTGAGTGACAGGGCAAACAAGCACACCATGTATGGCTAGTGGAAAATACGCTCGTTTGGTGGTTGAGTACCAAACTGTTTGGCATGTAAACGTGAAATCAAGCTTGTGTGTGTGAATACAGTACAGACATGACTTGTTTATGGAAATTGATTGGTAAGCTCATTTGTGCAAGGCAGCAGCTCCTATTTATAAATGGAATATTTTGGTAGAGCATATTAGAGCATTATTAGAGACCTCTCAATATAAAATAACAACCCTATAGTCACCATCACGTTGCCCATGTAGTAGACATAAGCGACAATAAGATATGTAAGGACTAAATAAGACATAATATAGATTCATACGTTAGTATCGGGAGAGTTTGTTACTTCCTGTTATGTCCAGCACTTCCTGCAGTGGCTATTGTGAATGTTGCGTATTGTATTTTAGATTTTGTTGCCATTTTTGTGCCTGAAAATACTCAATTTAAGCAAAAAATATGTACAACTTTCTTAAATATCCACTTTCTAATTAGGCGGTATTCAACACAAAAGACCACTTTCGTTCATTCATTCATTCATTCATTTTCTACCGCTTATCCTCACAAGGGGGTTCTGGAGCCTGGACTGGTGGCCAGCCAATCCCAGGGCACATATAGACAAACAACCATTCACACTCACATTCATACCTATGGACAATTTGGAGTGGCCAATTAACCTAGCATTGTTTTTGGAATTTGGGAGGAAACTGGAGTACCCGGACAAAACCCACGCATGCACGGGGAGAACATGCAAACTACAAAAGAGCACTGCTTTGTTAATATATTTTAGAAAAATCATGATAGACTGCAGCCACGAAATGCAGAGGGATGACTGTATGCATCTCACAAAATCAGTTATGGATTCATCCCACAGTTATCTGTGATGAATGTTTCAAGCTGTAACGCAAAGCTAGGATGTTATGTTAGCTTATATTGACCTCAAATGAATTGGTTTTAGCATCTTGGGTGCAAAAAAGTATGTCCCAAAGTGGCCCCGTTGCATTCCACCTGTTTGTTCAGGTTTGGACACAGAAGTCGATAGACCTCTACGGGAATGTACCACACGCTCCACGGGGCGTGATACACACACAACTAGCGTTGACGGAGACAATTCTATACTGACCTCATCCAGAGGTATGAGTCGAGGAGGCATCGGTTCATAAGGCTCTGGGTCGGGTTCATGCGGGCTGTCAGGCACGCTAGTGAGAAGACAAGGCTTTTAAGCAACATATCCAACATGAGGTTTCACTCTGAAGTTCTACTATATGAGACATCAGTACACGTCCAAGTCTGGCAGCCCTCACCTCTCCTTACTGAGGAAGATCTCCTGCAGGATGCCCATCTCACGATCCCGCTGGGTGAGTTTCTCTGTGCTGTTGGACCCAGGGTTGACCAAGCTGCCAGGCAGTGTCAGGGGCCGGGGGGGTGTCCAGGGGACCCTCTCCTCCATCGTGTCATGAGAGAGACGACGGGCCATCTCAAATGTCTGCCTGTCCATCATCAACTCCCGCTTGGCGGCCTCCCCAAAGTCCTTGATCTTGTTAACGTTGACTAAGACATAGGAATAAGACACATGGTTCCAATGTCCGCCTGTAAGTCACCTACGGTTTCATCAGCCAACAGATCTTACGTACCCCTCTCCGTCTCATCCAGGTCGAAATAGAAGTAGTGTTTCAGTTGGTCCTCGTGCGCCCAGTGAACTGTCTTCTTCTTTTTGCCCTTCTTGGTCAAGTCCTCTTCACCACGAGGCTCTGATAGCGCGTTGGGTTTATCTCCTGCAAATGTCAGCAGTTTCATTAAAAAAAGACAATACAATTCCAATCCAAAAATCCATCCTATTATGCTGCATGCAGTCTTTCCACTCCGGTGGGATGGGGTACAAACTGGTCCCAGCGTGTGTGTGTGTGGGGGGGGTGAAACAAGGTCCCAGCATGTCTCATGGCTGTGCTGGAATCACTACATCCTTACATTTCTCATATTTTCAAATGATAGCGGCAAAATGAATGAAAGTGTTCCTCTGCATGCATTGCAAGTGCAGATGACCAACGTAGAGAACGCTGTCTAATAAATAAGGCTACATTAATGTTGTCCATGGGCGGTAGCTGGTTCCACACCTAATCGTGATATAAGTGAATTTACACCAAGTAGGATTGCTTGTTTAGGAATGGAACATTTTCATAGAAAACTTCTTTTACTTCATATAAACATGTTTATACATGAAAATGCATAATTTAGACAAAATATGTCAAATGTGACTTTATCTAGGAAATGGAAAGAGCAACGTTGGCAAGCTATTACTGTAGTCTTTCCTGAACAGACGGACTCACCAGTGTCCATTGAATCTGGGTCTTCATTAGGAACAGGGGTGCCGGGCCGCTCAGGCTCCTGGTTCTCGTCAGGATTACTTGAAGCGGTCTCTGGAGATGACGGTTTGGTAGAAGATGAGGAATACGTGGATGGTTTGCTGTCAAATGGACTTGGCTGAAAATGAAAAAGGGACACATTAAGCAACACTTGAGGAGAACAAAATATACATACATACATCAAAATAAAGAAAATCCCTGTTGATTCATTTGCTTTTAAAGTTCAAATTGTATATATGTGTCTTCAAATGATTTTAAATGTAGGGTTGAATAATCACAAGGCAACACACACTAATTGTACTGAAAAAAGGTGCGACATAAATGCAGCTGTGTGTACAAAGTGTGTTCAGTGTTGCTACTGCATATATAGATATTCTTACATACACACAAGCTGACATACAATGCACACATTGGTGTGTTTTGATTCCCGGTAGCCCAATGTCCGCACCCCTTAGTGGATGGTATACCGTGCAACAAAGCATCACAACCGCTACCTTGTTTGAGGTTGGGGACACGGCCTTGGTATTAGAAGGTGAACCAGCGGCAGCCTTCTTCTTCTTGATCTTTATTCCCGGCACGGGGGCCGAGTTAAGTGCGTCTAGGAACCCTGTACACTCCATTGCTGCAAAAATTGGGCGACGCTGTTATGGCGATCATCACGGCAATCTGTGCTTCAAATGAAATCCACGGGTGTGAACTTACGCTGTGCAGGAATGATCTTGACTTTGATTTCTTTGGTCGAGTTTGAAGGTGTATTCAAAGGTTTGTATTTCTTTTCCAGCGGAGGAGTATCAAACGGACCAGAACTATTGGGAGCATATACACTGAAGGGTCAGCATCGTAACAGATGGCTGCAGAGAGCCTTAGCCATCAGGTGCATTGAGCTTCATGACCCTACCTTGGTCTCTTTATTAGTGGGGGCTTGATGTTGTACTTGTCACCCAGCTGTGGCGCCACCGGGGTCTTCTTCGTGGGTGCGGGGGTAGGAGTGTCCATTTCTAGACCTACATAAACACAATAGTCACTCAGAAGAACCGGATTCAGCATTAAGAGCAGCATGATGATAATGTGGATTTCTCAGGCTGACCTATGGAACGTATCTTTGCGTGGCTTGGTGCGTGGGCTTTAGCCTTGTCTTTCTTCTTCTCCTCATCGCAACTCTTGTCCTTCACGTCACGGAGAGGGACCTTGCCTTCTTCCTTCTTCTTCTTCTTATCTGCACGTTGAGTAGAGCAAGTGTATTAAGCTGATATAAAAAGGAAGAGGCACCGATTTAAAATTCAAATACAAATAAAAAGGCAAACCGTCCATACCGGCGGGACTGCTGGTGCTGCTCGATACACTTTGCGAGCGAATTGTTGCCATCCAGCCATCAACAAGCACAGATGCTAACTTTCTTAGCTCTACGATAGAAATATGAATAGTGGGGTTTAGCAATATAAAACATAAAACACAACATGGAAGAACAAACTCACCTTCAGTGTCTGCACTTTTACTCAGTTGTTTGACCAACTTTGCCGTGTTATTCTGGGGGGAAAGCCGACAGCGAAATGTATTTTAATACACATCTGCTAGAGTTATCCTTAACTGTAAAAAACAAGTGAATGCAGTGGAAATAGAGTTGGGGTTGTTGAAAATATTACCTGCTTGAGGTGATCCACTTTGAGGGGCAACTTCTGCAACGTGAGCAGGATGAGCTGCAGCAGAGGAGTGTTGTTGGTGGTTTTGGAGTAGGTGAGCCAAGAGTTCAGCAGCCTGTAGCCACCAACTCGAATGAACCTTAAAAAAATAGGTGGGGGGGGGGGGGGTGAAACATTGTTCTATTTTAATTAACAAATGTCCTTACTTAAATAGTCATCCCTCGTCACAAAGCGGTTTGAATTGTATGGCTTCACCCAATGACAAATTTTGCAAAAATAGATTCAATAATTAATCATGTTTTGTGCTTGAATACAACCTGCTATTAAAAAGTGCATATTTAAGCAAATTTTAGGGTTTTTTGGCCCAAATTAAGCATTTGCAATTATAAAATGAACTCAATACTATAAAGGTATTCAGAAGACAAAATCAAACGTCTGTGTAGTATTCTACACTAGCCACAGGGTGTCTGTAATGTTGGGTGAGATACCCAAGCATCAGACTTGATTGCCAAAACAACAGTCTTTTATTACAGGTTTCAATTATTTTAGGCACAATAATCTCTAATAAAAATCCCTCAAAAAAACGGGATAGTGTTGCAGCCGTAAGACACGCCAAGGTAAACTTGGTAAACTTGAACCCTCACTTCCTGTCTGTCTCAGTCAATTGCTAGGAGAAACACATTCATTGCAACAAGCACAAGTTTTTTGCCAAATTATTCATTAAAATTATATATGATGAATACCTACATTAAAAATAAGTTTCATTTGCAATTGTATGTAAATATTTTTTTAATATCCAAACAGAGGCCAAAGCTTTGCTTTTTCAACAAAAAAATATACAATTAATTGTTGCTCTAATCATTCTTAGTCATGGATGTTGTTTTTTTTTATAACAGGCAGCGTCCCAACAAAAAAAAAGGGTCAGATAGATTTGCTCTGCGATAGAAAAATGTATCTTTGAAGGTGAGAAGTGCTTGTAGAGTGATAAAAACAGAGCAAAAAATGTTTGTCTTTTGAGTGTGGCTTTCATTCTTTGTAATGATCGGATGCAGGCTGCTTTTAATTACTTTAAAAAAAAATGCAACAGATCAACAAAAGAAAGCTGTGGCCCGAGAATGGCCCCTGGGTCAGACTTTGGATACCACTGAACTAAAGCAGCTTGTTTCAAATGGCCTTTAACATATTTCCCATCTTGCTTTGAGATATAAAAATGCATCTCTTAAAGAAAGAAGTGCTTGTAAGGCAATGAAAAGGTAGAAGTCCAAAGTGTGAGGAAATATTAGTATATAAGGATCCCATTAAAAGAGCTACAATAGCAGTAGTAGTAGTGTAACCAGGTGGAGCACAAAAACAAATAAGTGTCTTACCTATTTAGAACATCATGGGACTTGGTGTGAAGCAGGATGTTAAGGTACATACACCGACTGACCATCTTCGCTGATGCTTTCATGAGGCTGTGTTGAAGAAAGACAACAGGTTTGCATTTCATAATAGCAGCAGACTCAATAATAGCCCGTTTCATCAGGCACTTTGCTCACCTGAACATCTTTGGGACTCCCTCTAAGCTGCAGAGTCCTCCATCCTTCCCTAGAAGAACCTCCACGCCCTTCAAAATCTCTTTGGGGTCCACTGGTACCCCCTCCATTTCTGAAAGACAAATCCCTAAGCAATTAATGCATGCTGCTGCGGGGCAAATGTGTATTGCATGTTTGTGTATGTTCTAATGATAGGTAAGTTGTGTGGCGTTTAATGAGGTGTATTTGCTTGTATGATGAAGATAGCTCCACAGAACTGAATTCCACCCTGTCATTACCGTCCATTAGGAAAACACAGCTACACACACACACACACACACACACGTCAAGACAGCTTAAGGGCATCTTGTGACTGACACCACGATTCAACTTGCCAAGTAAAAGTAAACCACTCCACATAACTTGTGGACCCCCCCGACCCCACCCCCCTTTCAAAACAAAAACTCTGCTTTCCAATTACACAACACCAGCCAACATCCATCCATGGCAGCCTTGCACCTCCACATCAGACTTGAGCTGTTTGGAGTGTTGCATGCTGACCTCGGGTCAGTAGAGACACGGGCAGGACAGCCGGGTGTCTCACAGCACCAGTTTGTCCTCTCTGGACCATGGAGAACATTTGAACTGATATGTGCTTCGTGCCATTGTTTCTGTTCCTGTTAAAACTACACTTCAAGACAAACAAGCGTGTGTGGCCTATGCAGTAATCAATCATTCACTATTATTTATGTTGTCCATATTTAAGAATAACAAAAATCAGTCAAATGTATTCACAGTCAATGCAATAAACCTGAATGGTTACATTCAGACAATATTGTCTGATTATAAATTACACTTATACATGAATTAATGCCTTCTGTGAGGGGAACCTGCATGAAGGGAATGCTTGAACTGAATACAATGTGTTCAAATTGGGTCACATGACTGTGTTGCCTGCAAATGTTGATGTGCATGTAAATTACACAAGCATTACTCATACATCAAAGTCACCATATATTAAACATTTGTGTTATATATATATGTGTGGGATTAGATCTAGGATGTCAGATTAATTGGCCTTTACTGTTATATAAATGAAATATATATATATTGTATTCCAAGGACAGGGCTGGTTGGGACTGCATTTTCAACAGATTCATCAGTCATGTTGTACAAAACCTTTCATTCTATTCCATATCAGTTCATTGGAAATGCCATGATGTGAGGAATCAGTTAGGTCTTACCCGTTTAAAAGTTGTAGTAGACGTTTTATATTGTCTCTGAACTCCACAACACTGCAAATAATTCACAGCCTGTAAATGGCACAATTGTTACACATATACACACAATAACAAGTGTCAAAACAGGACTCTGTCAAGTCAATTCGGTAGATCAAAGTATGGCGCCCCATCTGTTTTAAGTAGTGCAGATTTGCCAAATCAATGTAGCTAATATATAAAACTACATTTAATTTAAACTTTGCCTAAAGTGGCTATTTGAGGTTTAAAATATCTGATAAATGACATTACGGTAGGTGGAAATCCCGGTTACATAAAGACAGTTCAGTGCCTCGATGGGCGGGGGAAGAGAAGGCAGTCAGCCAATGACAGCCCTCCTGCCATTCACCCCCCCCTTTCCACGCCAGACAAGTGTGGAAAGCTAAAACAAGCAGCGGCTTAGTTTGGCGAACAAAAGATTGCATACGTCAAAAAAGCGCGGCACGACAGTAAATTAATTGCGGTTGCGTTTCGGGTTTGTAACAAAAAAATATACTCCCCCGGTATTACACCGACATGGCCCCTGGGGCGACACACAAAGCAACAGTCCACCATTTTGTCTACTCCGACTATCTGTGCTTCGAAAGACCCACTTCGCTCGAGACATCCCGCAATCTTTATCCACAGATTGCCAAATACGTGGTGCGGGCTTTCGGGGAGTCCCTGAACTAGGAATATAGTCAATGCAACACAGCAAATGTCCATCAATCCTCGCTCTAATGCAATCTTTATGTATAGATTGCGGTGGGTATCAGTTCCATGGAGCAAAACCCTGGCAGCCAAAACGTCCGACTTCATGGTTGTTAGCCTCCTAGCAAATACGGCAATCTTTATGAGCAGATTGCTTATAGATCACCAATCATCGGTTATTATTTAGTCCGTTCCGTCTCACACACGAAGAAACGGTGACTTATGTCGCCGTCCACGTTCCTGTGTGAGCTCATGCTAAACAAAGGCTATGCTATGCTGACGTGTGGCGGCTGCTAGCCAGCTACCTGCGAGCTTTTATGTTGCATTTTCACTATTCCAATTCACTCAAAAATATACAACCATATTTTATCTACGTGTCCTCAACGTCCAAAGAACAACATAGCGTGCCTTTCGGGCACTTTCATTAAACATACGGTCAACTTTGATGGTTTTAATACCTGCTTCAAATTTTCTATTAGGTGTGGCTGTGGTAGCTAAAGGCTAGCCTTTCCTTCAAGAACAAACTGGAGGCAAAAATGGTAATCGGATGTCCATTACTTGAAGAAAAAACATCAGTAAGTAGCTGGTCGAAGTCCTCGACGGCTGATTCTTCAGGAGAGCGAATTTAAACCTGAAAAAATACACAACAAAAATGCATCTTAGTTGGCACGCAACACACCATGTAGTCAACTACATGTGTTGATTTGTGTGAAAAGGTTTGGGTGATTTCACCCTCAAGACCGACAAAAAATATGCTCGAATGATTTGACGTCTTGACTTACCTTTGACCAAATCCAGGAATGAACTGGAGGGGGAGGGACTTTCCTTTTATACAAAGCGACGACTTTTACGTCACTGCAGCCGTTTTGTCTTCGTAACTCTGAAACAAAATGGCGGACAAACGACCTTGTATTGCTGTCCAAAGACATAATGGCGATTCGCGGAGTTTTTCTACAATTGCGTTGGTTTCCCATCAAATTAAGCGTCGCGAGTTACGTACTTCGATATAGTGTGGACCACAGGATGCCCTTAAAATAATGTAGTGATCTCACCTGAATGTAAACATAATGTAATACAATAAATGTATTTGTCAAAAATGGCGACTGGTTGCGAGTGACAACACCCGCGTGGCTAGTCGTCGTGCATAAAATTAAAATTAAATTATCAAGTTCACGTTTTTTTAAACAAACCCGCCGGCTTCGAATAAACCGACACAACAACCTAAGTGGGGGCTTTACACTTACAAAAGAATTATGTACGGCAACGGTTTTTGATATGACGTCACCTTTACCCTTTAACCTTTCACCCTAAGCCACAGTAGGAAAAATGTCTGCTTCCATTCAGAGTGCATTGAGGACGGTGTGCCGCATCTCGCCTTCCATTTTATACCCCCTGCGACAATACCAGGTACATTATTTGGTGGGCTCTTATCTGTGTATCGTCCGACTAACCGAGTTTTTGACGTCAACGTGAATGTTGGCCATGTTGTTAGCAGTGTAAATGTTGTGTTGTGTTGAGTGCTAACAAATGCTAACCATTTACCCATCGTAAGGAAAATCACCTTGAGGTGCACTATTTCTTACTAACCTTAATTCCGCCGTGCAGCCCGCATATATTCTCGTATATATATATATATATATATATATATATATATATATATATATATATATACATGTTTTGTTTTCCTTCTCTCTATGTATTTTTTAATGTAACATATCAAATGGGTAGCTTTGGCATAATACTTGTTTTGTCTTCAACAACAAGGTACCCGGAAGAACATGCAGAGCAGCTCTTCCGCCATTTTCACTACCAAGCCACGCTTTCTGCCAAGCAGTGTCACTGCAGGACCAGGATGTCGCTCAGGCGACCGAGGCGCTCTCTCGCTACAAAGACAGACCGTGGGATTATCTGGAGAGTGAAGGTATCTTGTATACGGATTAGCGTGAACCTTGTGAGCCTTTTGCACATTGTCATGCCTGGAAATGGATGAATTCTTTATTGGCAGAGTACTTTGAGAGATATGGAAGCCAGCCCGTGTGGGTGGGCTACAGAAGGAACCACAAAGGAGGAATTCCACCACAAAAGACTCGCAAGACCTGCATAGTAAAGCGTTCATCACACATTTCAGCAATCTTATTATTATTATTATTAGTCACCTATGGTCATGAGCGAAAGAACAAAATACAGGCGGCTGAAATGAGTTTCCTCCGTAGGGTAGCTGGACTCACCCTAAGAGATAGGGTGAGGAGCTCAGCCATCCGGGAGGGGCTCAGAGTAGAGCCGCTTCTCCTTCACATGGAGAGGAGTCAGTTGAGGTGGCTCGGGCATCTAAGTCCGGATGCCTCCCTGGTGAGGTGTTCCGGGCATGCCCAGCCGGAAAAAGGCCCCGGGGCAGACCTAGGACACGCTGGAGGGATTATGTCTCACAGCTGGCCTGGGAACGCCTTGGTGTCCTCCTGGAGGAGGTGGCCGGGGACCGGGAAGTCTGGGCTTCCGTTCTAAGACTGCTGCCCCCGTGACCCGGCCCCGGATAAGCGGAGGAAAATGGATGGATTATTATTATTTGATTCTTATTTTTCTTTTATTTTTTTAATATTACTATACAAGGTTAGGCAAAATGATTTGACACATTTGTAGGTTAAGTAAAAGGCAAAGTAAAGAAACAAAAAACTGTTTTTATTTTCCAAAAGTATACATAATGCCATTCTGTTAAAAACAAAACAAAAAAATATCAATTTATTAATTAATAAATAATTATTCAATTAATGTATTAATAAATAATTATTTAATTAGTTTTAAAAAATAAAAAATGAAATCAGTTCTGTCAGTGCGAGGTCGGCTGCTTGATTTTGGTTTCAATGCAGATCCAGCAGCTGTTTGGATAAACATTTCCACAATGAAAGCGCCATGGGCACATGCCACCGCTCCCATTCATGGCAGCGACTGAAAAAGAAACCAAAACCAATGGCGTTCTAAAGAAACAAAATGGCATGATATGTACTTTTGGAAAATACAAACACTTTTTTGTTTCTTGACTTTATTTGCCTTTTATTGACCCTACAAACGTGTCAGATCATTTAGCCTGAGCCTGTACTTATATTAACGTATATTCTCAACGGATGGCCAAGTAAACCTTTTTATTTGACTGAGTCACCAAACAATGCAGGCGTGTTTTGAAATATTTCTAATATCCCACAAATTGACATGAAATGTTATTGCCAGCATTTCCTAAAACGTTTTCTGTGTGTTTCAGAGAGGAGACAAGATATGCGGAAACCCTTGTCCAATATGTCGAGATGCCAATGTTATTGTTCATCATCAGGTGGGTGTATCGTTTGCTCCTTCTGACCGGACTTTTGGCCTGGAATGTGAATGATGCAACTTCCTGTGGACCATGTGACTTGTAGAACATTTCAGATGTTTCCGAGGGTATGCAAGGACAGCTGACATCAACGTGTAGGACACTTTTCCCACTTAAATTCTGTTTGGGGGCCATGCAAGTGGCACCAATTAGGTCGAATGGGCCATTATGGAATTTGTCTGTCCAAGTCTAAAAGAACCACTACGCTTTCACAATACACATCATAGAGGAACCTTGATGTGGCGGCTGAAGGGTGAGAAGGAACGGCATCCCGCTAAAGAAGGTAAATCATTGTACCGCATCCCAACCACCACAAATACTGCAAAAGACCTGTTGGAACTGCCATGAACCCAGAAAACATGGCCGCTACTTTCCCAATCACAAGGGAAGGAACATTGGCGTTCCTTCTCACCCTTACAGCTCCCAAACCAAAGTTCCAGATAGTGAAGAAGGTCCAGATGCTCCAGGATCGGCCCGGCCAGTTCGGCCAGTTATTCGGCGTGTTTGGGGTTAGATGAAGGATGAGAGTATCTTCATGAGGTCTGGGAGTCATGCAAGACTGCTTTCTTTGCCGTTCCACGTGATTCTATCGATGACTTTGTGCTTATTGGTGGACTGTTTCCTGTCAAGTGACGTGTTCCACATGCTGCCATTGGAATAGAGTTGCTATGCTACACCTTTGTTTTGGAAATACTTCCATTTTGACTTTGCTGTGGTGACGTTATTACTGTTATTAGCATACGGAGCTGAACAGAAGACCACCGGATGAATGGAAGTGTTTTCCATGTGTCTCATGAGCTGCTGGTTCCCATGTTAGCTTCCAGTTGTGCTCTTGCGGTAAAAATGTTCTTCCTTCTTTCCTTCCTTGCAGAATGTGAAGTTGTTGCAGCAGTTCATCAGCCCGCACACGGGAATGCTCTACGATCCCACTCAGACCGGTGAGTCGGTCACATGTTTGTGTGTGCGTCTCATGGGAATAACATGGTGAGGGCTTTTCCCAGGTGTGTGTATGAAACAGCAGAAGAAGCTGACTGCTGCAATCAAGACGGCGCAAGACCACGGTATGTCACTCTTTTCATTTCTTCGAGTAGCCGGTGTTTGTAGCCCCCAAAAGGTCAACTTGGGATACCACATCACTGCACTCTGGAGGAGCCAAATGCCCTGGCCCGGAAAGGTGTACTGTATCCGGGCACGCGCTCCGAGCAGCCAATGTAACATCACAAAGGTCTCTGGCAAACATTTTCACTTTTCAAACGGTGAACCGCTAGCGTCTCGTTTCAGGTGGCTGATTTTTGTGTGTGCTCGATAGTACCCCCCGCACACAAAATGTCTTCCTCAGAAAGCGAATGTTTACAAGTGAGCTCAGGGGAAGCTACATCAGGCTGTTAACATCACTGGCAGGAGAAAAAAGGAGCACTTGATTTGCTCACCAAAACAATATGGCTAATCTCGCTAATCTGGATACCTGATGATACTACACCAAAATATCTGCAAATGTAGCTAGAACAATATCAGCAAACTAAGCCGCCTGCGTCTATGAAGATGCGTTCACAGCTTGAACGTCCTCTACAGCCAAGCGTCATTGCAGACACAAGTTTTGCGTGACCACAAACACGTCAGGTGGGGTGGTCGTGTGTGAGGAGTGAGGAGGATGGCTGCAGTGCATGTGATGATACTATTATAGTTTAATACTAGTTTAGTTTTGCTGTGTTGATACTATCAAATACAGTATGCTTGTGGCCACTGTTTTTATCACAAAAAAATAACTTAAGCTACCTTTTTGTCCTTTTCAGGCTTCCTTCCCTTTCAGATTCCCTATGTGGACTTTGTAGGGGAAGATTACTCCAACTGCCACGATGCCGTGGGTGTGACGCCCCCCGCCCCTTCCTTAACATCCAGTGAAGACTGGTATCATTGGTATGGGGAAATAACACCTGATGACGACGAAGTGGCTAAAGTCAAAAAGACGTATAAGGCTTACCTGAAGCCAGGCGTGTGACCACTGTCCATCACTACTAGTAGTACTACTACTACTACTACTACTAGTACCACCCACTCTGTTGTATGTGTAACTTATTTTACTGTGGCTTTCTACGAGTGTATCACTGACAGAAGACTGCAAATAAAACAAGTTGAAAAACAGATTTATTTAGTAGTCTGTTTCCTTTACCCAAGATAATGATTGGAAAGCAGTTATCTGCTGCACTGTATTCATAGCACTGCATTATCAGGCTGGCATAGAGGGTACAGTCCTGGAAAAGGCAAGTACTACTTTGGTGGAACATGACCGGTCCGGAGGGATTCACGGGTCCATCATGGATTAACCTTATTGACCATGGTCTCGCCGAGGGAGTCCAGCACTTCCCTCTTATAATCGTCAAAGTCTCCATCGATGTGATTGACAGTGCTGTCTTCTACCACCCACAGCTGGCACTGCGTCTCCGTGATCAGACGGGCGTCGTGGCTCACGATGATCACGGCTGGACAGGATAAACAAACACGGTCATCACTTGATGTGATGTCATCTTGCAGTACAGGCAGTGCATTAGCTCGAGACCCGCCTTGAGTTTACACCCAAGTAGGATTCCTTATTCATAAAAGAAATATCATCGGAGTTAGAGAACAGAAAACACGTTTAACATTATTAGAGCCCTCTAGACATGAAATAACACCCCTAGAGTCACCTTTACACGCCTATTACCTGAAATAGTAGACATAAGAATCATGCTCTCTAAAAAAAAAAGTGTTCCCTCTTGGAGTTGAGTGAAAGGCGGACAGGAAGTGACGTTGGGGGTTTAAGAGTTGTGTTGATGGATGGATTATTGTGCCTGGTGCTTGTGTGTCTCAACCAACATTACTGACACACAGTGACCAGTGTAAAATGAGTCTTCTCAATGCTATTTGGAAAATTAAATTGCAGAAGTTGTTAATGAGAAAGTAATATTGTAACAGTTTGGGGAAAATAAAAACAGCTGTAGTTTTAGGAGAATTAAGTTAAAATATTAAGAAAAGACGATGAATTCATGATCTATGATTTTTCTGAAGGGACCCGTCTGGTTCCCACATGGGAGTTTTTATTAAATAGAATAAAGAATGCACCGGGAGTAATTTGCCCTGCCGCAAGGGAAGATGGAATCTTCTCACTCACCTCCTTTGTAGTCATTGATGGCCTCTGATAAAGCATCGATGGATTCAATGTCCAGGTTGTTGGTGGGCTCATCCTGTACACGCGGAGCCAAGAAATACACACAACACTTATTAGGACCATCTTAGCATCTTGACATGAAATCACAAGAGTTACTGGCATTGGACTACACGGGACATGTGAGTTGCCATATTGTATCCACGCTGCGTGATGATGATGACGTTGAGGGTATCTTACCAGAATTAGCACGTCTGGCTGGCGGCAGGAAAGTTCAGCAAACACAACTCGAGCTTTCTGCCCACCTGTTGGAAGACAGCGTCCATAGATCACACGTCCATACATCACACGTCCATACACCACACGTCCATACACCACCCGTCCATACACCACCCGTCCATACACCACCCGTCCATACACCACCCGTCCATACACCACACGTCCATACACCACACGTCCATACACCACACGTCCATGCGGTGCATTGTGGGATGCTTGGTTTATACCGGACAGTTTGGAGATCTGAATGGTGTGTGCGTGGCTCTCCAGGCCAAAGCGCCCCAGGCATTTCCTGCTATCCTGGTAGGGCAGGTTGAAGTTTCTCATCAGGTACTCGGTGGGGTTCTCCTCCATGTTCAACTGATCTGCGTACTGCTGGTTGAAGAAGCCAACTTTCTGGAGTGGAAAAGGAACAAAACGTCATCAACTTGAAAGAAAAGAAATACAAATAAACCACCCTCCCTGGTTTATGGCGGCTAATTGGTTCCCTCCACAAACGTAAACTTCCGACTTTTTTTTTTTTTTAAATAAATGGAATATTTTCATCCGGTGTAGAAAACCTGTGGAGCCATCTCACCATGAAATGACACCATTATTACCGAAGTCAGTATAGTAAGACAAAATAGTCCCACTATGTAACATTACTGACACCTAGTGGCCAATGTAAAATACTACACATGACGTCTTTGAATGGGCCTTGAGAATGAATGGCAAAGTGTATATTTGTATTAGGCCTCATTTAGCCACGTTATGCTTGATCATGCTTCATTCAGGCCACAAATGTGTACAATTTGCTTGAATATGATTATTTTTGGACTAATAATAGGCCATATTCTACAACAAGACAGCAAGATTTATTGAAGATGAATCGGCGTGGGAAGAGCTGTGTCGACATCACCGCAACATCAGGACAACATCGGTATTATGAGACATCGCCGATAGAAAGAGCACTTGCTTACCAAACGGTGGTTCTTCCTCATCTCACCCTTGCTCTGCAAAAGATCAAAGTAAATGTCAGTCATGGTGGCGTGTGGACATCACCGCCATCACCACTCATACGTACAGGGTTGAGCTTCCCATTCAGCAGTAAGAGCAGGGTACTCTTCCCAACGCCGTTTGGTCCAACTATGCAAACTGGGAGGGGGGGGGGGGGGGCAAAAGAAACGCAAGCTGTGATTGGCTCAGAATTTGAAAATTATTTTCCCCTTTCCAAATTGGGAGAAAATTCAGAATAAATTCAGGATTATGGCAGTTATAGCACAGAAAACCTGTTTATGACCTTGTGAATACGGTTATTAGAGCCCTCTACGCATTGAATAACACCCCTATAGTCACCTTTACACTCATAAAAGCCTATATTTTAGCTCAAATAAAATAAAACATGTTTTTTCCAGGGATCAAGTCTGGTGCTTACATTCCAGTAACATGTGGAATACTACATATCATGTCTTTGACCCAGTCTCCCAAATGCCTTCTTATTGTATTTGACTTATTCGAAGCATTTTTATACTTGGAAATGCTTCATTTAGACAATTTTGCTTTAATATGCATATTTGTTTTGCCGAATAATTGGTGGGATTCAACCAGGAAACAGCAGTTTTAGGATTTAGGAAGTTTTTTCGTACATCAACTGGCGGGCGTAATTACAGACGTGAACAGACGAGCAAACTTACTTCTGGATTCCATGTCGATTCCAAAGTCGACATTCTTGAAGAGTGGCTTCTGTCCCTCGTAGCCAAAATCAACACCTGGAATCATCAACAAAGTCCATGTCAGGCCTTTGCACGGGACGCTACGCCCAGCGGATGGAAGCGTTTAGCCCTTTGCATAGATTTTTAACAACAACAACGTCAATCTAGTCCATAGGCCAATAAGATGAAATGAAGTGACGGGGCCACACTTTGGACATCCTTACTGTGCAGGCCCAGAATGGGTGGGGAGAGGGGTGGGGGGTTGGGGAAGGTGAACTTGACGGTGTATTCTTTGGGCCTCTTCAGCAGCTCTGGGGCCTCCTGGCTCTCCTCTTCCTGGCCTCCCTTCTTCTTGCCTTTCTGTTGCTTTCTCGTCAGAGCCACCTTGGTCTGCTTCTCCTGCCAGCACCATCCGCATTTTCCCAAGTTAGGAAAAACCATGGAGATGTCGCCAGTCCAAGAGGGTCGTTGGCGGGGACACTCACCGCCTGTTTGGTGGATTTGCCGCCGGCCTTGAGGTCCTTAATTTTCTTCTCCTGCTTGTCGTACTGCTTCTGGAGTTCTTTTTGCTTCTGAACATACATCTTCTTGAAGGTCACTACACCAAAGAAAGAACATTGATTTTAACCTTCCTTTTGTGTTAGCTTTCTGGTATCATCTCTTATGTTAACGAGTCGGTTTTGACCCATTATTATATTAAATCAGCTATAAAATACACTAAAAATAATAAGTTACCATCAAATTTGCTTCTCATCTCTTGGTTACCTTCTTAGGCTTCCTCATCCATAAAAATGTTGCTTTTAATACTTTTGGTGTGGGCATGGAGGCCTTTTTTTGTTACTATACCCCTCCAATTTTTTTTTTAAATTTTTTTTATTTTCAAAAATGAACCTCAAAAGAATCATATTCATAATTGGAGGTTCTTTTGTTACCTGGCTATTACTGAGGGATATAGAACATTTCTCTTAAATCAATGAGTTTATTTATTTTCTCATTTTAGTATTAATCACTAAAGAAACATCTATGGTGTTGGGGTCAATTTTGACCCAAATATATTCATGTCAAGAAAAGGTAGAAAAAGTTCTTGTTTTCATCAACAAAATGAGATCCTTTGTTCTCACTTCCACAAGCTTAGCTCTCACTTGTCCATGAAAGTTTGACTCTCTGGGGACGGCAGACTTTGGGTACTTCCATCGACCTTCCTCGTTTATGCTAGGGTACCTTTGTCTAGAAGTAAGTTAAGCTAGTGAGCCATAACAACACATCTATTGTGTGTCTCCCTGTATTCCCCCCCCCCGACAGTCATATGCAAGTATTGGGCAACTGACTCTGCTATGTGCATATGTGTGTCTGAAATGGCAAACAAAGAACAAAATATGAATGCAAAAAACCGACTCTGTAGCATAACAGCACGTCTTGTCAACAAGCCGCCGTGCCGTGTTTTATACATTTTTGCCAACCCGTGAGAGAAGGAAGCCGTACCATTCAAACCGCAAAGTGGCCAAGCATGACTGTAAAGGTTGGGGGGTCCGATACTTACAGTAGTTTCCTCTGTAGTAGTACAGTTTCTGGTTGTCCAAGTGCATGATGTCCGTACACACGTCATCCAGGAAACTTTGGTCATGGGAAACGATGAGAAGAGTCTTCTTCCAGCCTTGAAGGTAGCTGTCGGGTGGGAAGAAGTCGTACATCTGAGATCTCCTGGACTGATTCGGCGCCCTAAATTGACCGATTGAACGTTACAGATGCTAAAAGCCATCTATGAGGTCGGGCCACGGGGGGCAGCAGCCGAAGCAGGGAAGCTACTTCATACATTTAGCAACTATAGCTAGTTGGGAGACACAGTCCTGCTCGGTGAGCAACGGTGAGGGTATGAACGTAGACTGGCCGTAAACAGAGACACCGTATGTGCCTTTGGACTACGGACCGATGGATATAAGCACACATTGTACTCACTATAAGGAATTGTGTTTAGAATAAGACGCAAAGTAGGAGTTGAATTGATTGGAGGAGGGGAAATATGACCGTCTCTGAAAAGATTTACTTGTTAAGCCAGATGACAGCGTTCAAGTCCAGGTGGTTGGTGGGTTCATCCAGCATCAGCAGGGTGGGTTCCATGAACAGAGCTCTGGGGGCGTACAAAGTGTGAATGACATCAATTCCTGGCCATTTCACTCCATCACAGATTTGATATCCTGCTGCTTTGTGGTTGACTGGAGCCTACGTAGTATCCTAATTCTACGTGAGGAACTCATCACGGTCCATAATGCTAAGCGAACCGACAGGATCATGACTGGTCAAATGTACAGATGAGGTCCGCGTACCTGGCGAGTGAGACTCTCATCCTCCAACCTCCCGAGAACCTCTTGGTGGGTCTGTTCTGCATCTCGGGCGTAAAAGACAATCCAGCCAATATTCTCCGTGCCTTGGCCTCAGCTGCTGCGGCGCCAATCACTCTCAGCTCCTCGTAGACCTGGTCCAGAGAGGAGGAAGTGGGAGCGACAATTCGTGGTCAAAACCAAACACAAAGAAAACAGAGGCAGCGCTGATGACGCTTTATGGATGTCACCTTGTCCAGTCTGTCCGACACGCTGTCCTCTCCCTTCTCCAGGCGAGCCTGAAGCTGCTTCTCCTCCTCCAGGAGCTTCAGGCGCCGCGTATCCGCCTTGAGCACCGCCTGCACAGCCGGCGTGTCGTCGGCCACTACCTCTGATCGCACAGAGACACGCAAACGTGAGCGTGAAACCAGATGCGCCACAACAGACACCGTATAACTCGCCTTGCTCGCACAGCAGCACATCGATGTTGGGTGGAATGCTCAGAGCTCTGTTGGCAATGTGCTTCAGCAATGTGGTCTTTCCTTTGCTGGAGGAAGTGCAGCAGGTTCAGGCTGTGGATGTGTGCAGCGGAGGGAAGGACGGGTTGCCCAATCCGGGCTGCACCAACCAAAAACAAAAAGCAGATATTTACTTACCCATTGGGCCCAACCAAACCATATCTTCTTCCCGCCACTATGAGGAGGTCAGCGTTGACAAAAAGCTCCTTGCCGTGGGCAGAAATGCTGAATCGCTCCAGCTAGCAAACACAGAGCAGGACTTGGCGTCAATTCAATGGAAAGTCTGAGCGAGTGTCGTTAGGATCTCCTCTAACGTTCATGAGGTGTCATTCACCTTGATGTCAGAGGCGTTCTCCAGCATGGCCTGTCTGGAGGACATTTCCGCCTGGGAAATGGAGAAATCTCCCTCCAAGGCATTCTGAGCACGGAGGCTGGCCACCTGACGCGCGTATTCCATCTAGGACACAAGGACACGATCCAGGAGGAACACCATCATTTCACTCCAAAGAAACAACGGGAATTTGACATTTCATGTATTCGCCCATTTTTAACCGGCCACTGTCAAAGTCTAAAAATACCATAGAATATGTACTTCTTAGTTGAAACACTGGGTAGCGCTATTGCTTTGAATGAGGCAGCATCTCCACAAAGGAAGCTATCGCAGAACCAAAAGCGGTTGGTGGAACCAAAGAAACACAAGATAGTTCTGTGCTACGCGTATGGGCCTGTGATTTTTAGTCCAGGGGTGTCCAAAGTGTGTTCTGGGGGCGTTTTGGTTTTTATTAGGATGCAGCACATGGTAGAAATACAAGGGGCCCTATGATGCTTTTCCGCCTATAAGTGTTATTGCAATGTTGTATGGTCGTGTTAATGAGGTTCGAGCATTAGGAAGCGAGCCCTGAAAGCGGTTTTGGATGCTCTGCACACTCAGA
The DNA here is from genome assembly GCF_037039965.1 of Doryrhamphus excisus. NCBI lineage: Eukaryota > Metazoa > Chordata > Actinopteri > Syngnathiformes > Syngnathidae > Doryrhamphus > Doryrhamphus excisus. The sequence continues at coordinate 14,597,886 of NC_136363.1, forward strand.
GTCCATCATGACAAGCCACACCCCCATACATTTACCTCTTTCTTCTTCTTCTTCTTCTCCTTCTTGGTAAGGTTCGAGAAAGGGTCGTCATCATCTTGCTGCTGCTGCTGCTGCTTAGCTTGGTCCGCGATGGCGTCCTCCGCACTCTGCTTCCACACGGACAAACGGTGAAAACAGACCCGCGGCAAAGAAAGAGTGGAAGGCAGCTGAACAGAAAGGGCCCACGAACCATCATCATGTCACCTCCGTCGCTGTTGTCCTTCTCGTCTTCATCTTCGCTCTGCACGGCAGGTTTCTTTTTCTACGCGGATGAATGAAATGATCGTACCTTTTATGAAATGTTTACTAAAGGGCAAGGACGTCCATCTATTCAACAGGAATGTATGTGTGTGTATATATATATATATATATATATGTATCTTACACTTTCTTTTTTCACTTTGTTGGTCTTCTTAGGCTTCTCATCCTCATCGCTTTCTCGGGTCTATAAAGGGAAGAAGCCCATGAAGAAAACAATTCTTAAACGACACCAAGATGAACACTATTTGGCAATGGCCGAAAGGCTGCTGGGACACTTCTTCAAATCCAGTAATCCGGTAAAATCCCTCCTTCATCACAGCTAACTGGTTGCCAGGTAGGATTCCTTATTTATGAAGTGGATTATTCTGAGTTAGAGCATAGAAAACCTGTTTACCACCTTCTAAATATGCTTTTTTTTTTTAAACAATATAGCGCCCTCTAGACATAAAATCACAAGTCATCTGCTGAATACCTTATATTTGTATTTTACTTCATTTATCATTTGTTTAAACATGCATATTTTTTTACTAATAATTCAAGCAGGAAACAGCAGGATTTATTCATTAATAGATTTTTGAAAAACCGTGATGGCGTTAAGTTGCAAAATTCAAAGTAGCAAAGGCACAGAGTATGAAACCTCATTTTTAGGGGTCATAAAAGATGATAAAATGAGCTAAAAACTACACAATGTAAAGTGGCAAGATGCACTAGGATACTGAATCAAAAAAAAACATGCCATATTCTTTATTGTTCTGTAATGTTAACTTATTATTGAATTATTATGTGAGGATATGCCAAAATATTTACAAAGACTTCATTGTCTACCCATACTGCAGTTACCATAGCTTCTGTCCAAACTACATTTGAGAACCAAAGGGTAACAATTGTATGCAAAATGGCTCCTTGCACCCGTCCACGTGTTTGCTGATATTCTCTTAAATATATGCTGATTCTCTTGGTTATGTTGGCTGACATTATGGTAGAGGTGGTAGAGGAAGCCAATATTGATAATAAATGAGTTTTTTGTGCTGTGATATAACAAGTATTATAGACTGCACCGCTTTCGGGTGGTAGCCATCTTCTTGATTGCATCATCGCACGTGCTTGAACAACACTGCGTAACTCTACGGCATCTGGCAGCTGAGAAGGGACATTAACGACGCCGCCACTTCTTGTACTTCCCAGAGAGCTCAAATGTCCACTTTGTATCCTCAGGACACCAAACTTTGACACTTTATCACGGTTTGAAAAACATGATCATATTCATGATCACAATCATTTTTAATTTAAGCTATTTTTTCCCCAAATAAATAATTTTAAGCATAAAATGGCAAAACAATAAATAGGGTATAACTCAAGGATGGGCAAACTATGGCCCGGGGGCCACATGCCAAACGTTTGAATCCGGCCCGCCAGTTGCTATTTCAACTTTTAACATACAAAGTGGCAAGAATGACTTGCAAGTCGGATGTCTTATTTAGTAAAAAAAAGACAACAAAACTGTCAAATGAAATGAAAGTTTGATGTGATGTGATGTTTAAAGTGCTCCTGAAAAAATGGACATGAGAACATACACTTTTACAGATATTTTGGAAAAAACGTGATGGAGTTAAGTTGCAAAATTCAAAGTAGCAAAGGGACAGAAAGGGACCAAATGTAAATGTAGTATCCTACATTGGTCAGTAGGTGTCACTAATTGTCAGGTGAGACCACTACTGAAGCTCCAGTCTTGAACAACTGGTTTAAATGATCTCACAACAACAACAACAACAAGTACTACTTTACATCGACAACCACAGAGGCGCGGGCATGAATGCCGTGGGCAAACGGCACGGAACAGGACAAAGGAAACGGGATGCGACGAGGTATGAACAACATCGTACCTGTTTTTCCGATTTCTCTTCCTCCTCCCCATGGGAGTTCTCCTGATCACTCACACCCTGGCTGAGAGCTGCAAAGATGTTCCCGCCCTGCTGGAGCAGACTGATTTAGCATGGGAAGAAATCACTGCTAATCCTTGCTAAGACAAGAAAATAAACCTTGATCTTCTTCTTTCCTTTCTTGGGGGTCACCACTGCAGGGAGGAAAGGAGAGCACTTTCCTTTTAGTAACGCAGATGAACAAACATGACAGCATGAGTGCACGTCTTCCTACCAGGCTCATCCTCGTCTTCCTCATCGCTGCCTTGCACTGACAGCTTTTTAAGTTTCAGCATGACATCTTCATCGCTGCCCTGGTCTGCGTCGCCACCTTTTCCTTTCCGCCGCTCCTTCTTCTTTTTATGAGGCTGGACAAAAGGTTCACACACAAAAGTCAGCACGTGTCCAAGCTTTAGGAACATCTTTCATCTCAAAGAAAAATTGGAATTTTCTTCATAGTTCATCACACGTGTTCATCAATTCAACCAAAAATGGTTGAGAAAGGGCAAGGGATAACTTCATGCAGAGGTGTCACATCCCAAGTGTGGTGGGTTTTTAAAGGCCCGTGACACAGCCGTGAAAAAAAAAAAAATAGTCAAAAATATTACTCTTATAAGGGGAATTTTGCCCACCATTCCCAATCCTCATGTGAAACATCAACACACATTTATTTCCCTTTTCTGTGCATTATAACACGAGAAAACAGGTTCATTTCAGCTAGCTTACAATGCTGGCATTGGGATATACTTACTTTGACTATAAATCCGTCTAAAAAAAACTCTCATAACGTTGCATGGATTGATATACATGCTGTGATCAGGCATCAACACATTCCCTGATGACAACATGTAATAATTGCAGTATCTTGCCATATTTTGATTATTTAAAACACTGCCAAAACTTATTTTCTCAGAAAAACTAAATAAAATGACACACACACATGGTGAGAAATTGTACAGAATGATGGATAACTGACCTGTTTTGCTTCTGTCGCAGTCACCTCGTCAACCTTCTCAGGTTTGCTGTCTGTCTGCAGTTCCTCAAAAAACTGGCGTAAAAAACACAATACACATGGAATTATTCATCAAGTGTACCGCCAATGACAGCGAAAAAGTACTCTCCTGCAAGTACTCACGCTCTTTTTGCCCTTTTTGTCTTTCTTCCCCCTTTTCACGTTTTTTTCTGTAAGAACAAAACAACAGCGGATGACAAATGGTCAACAGGTGCCAGTTATTACTCAAATAATTACATGGAATATCATGCGATGCATGCATCAGGCCGACGTCAGCACGGTAGAATTCATTGCAAACCACTCGAAGGACGGTTCTCGTAAATGGCATCGTGTTCTACTCTACTCTACTCTAAACAACAACAGCTATTGTGTCGTGTCGTGTTTGCAAACACTGAGTCGGTGGAATGGTCAATTTAGTGGCAAATGAGCCACCAATGTGTCGGACATTCACAGCGTTCCCAAGTGAAACAAGTAAGGAATCATTGCTACCTGTCACAATCATTGAATAATCACGTCTACGTCCGCGTGCATTGACATACTCAATGTCTAATTGTAAAAGTTGCTATTTCACTGTTGCTAATTTCTGCTGGGCATATCACGTTAAAGCCGAATTGCCCAAAAGAGATTATGGATTAAAAATACAGATATGAATACAGATATGATCGACACTTCAGCTATGTACGCGGAGGTAGTCGTTCACACACTTTTTAAATGGAGAATTTGCATGAGTTAGCGCCGGTGGCTAGTTAGCTAGCCACTTCATTAACCAGCTGAGCTCACCTGCTATCGGAGCGACTTCATCGTCCACCCACTCTGCTTCTTCTTTCGCTTTCTTCGGCATCTTGCTCCCTAGTGGTGTGTTTTTCCAAACGTCGTGGCCAAAGAGTTAACACAATCACACGTCATGCGGCCCAGTGAGGTGAGGATACAGGAGACACCGACGAATGCCGGCCAAGTTTTCTTCTTCTGGCAACTTGGCGGAAGGATTTCGCCACTTTACCGCCACCTATAGGTTGGAAGAATAACTGCATATTGTATTGGAAGATAAATACTTTACAGTCAGCATAGCTGTTAACACGCCCATTTTCACCGGGAACCTAACCATAATCGCTATTATTTCCCCGCGTCTTCCTGTTTTAATAGTTCCCCGTACTTTCATGTAAAAAGTCCTCTCCTGTTCTGCTGCTCGGGTGCGCTCGGGAACACTCGGCCAACATCGGTGTAATGCATTCTCCTTCAAAATAAAAGAAGCACACCAGCAAACTACTGTAACACGATAGCGACACAGTCGGCAAGGCAGTCGTGTCTTTGAACCAGCACTAACGCGGGGAAAATAATAACGAGAAATTATTGTGGAACTTCATAATTTCGCTTATTTTCTCTCGTTTTGCTTATGTTCCAATATTAACAAATGACAGTCCACTAAAACCGCGTACGTTTTTTTAAATACATACATGTTGTTGTCATTTTGGACGAACGCATTAAAAAATAGATATATGTAAAAAGCAAGCCAAACGAATCATCAAGAGGACACGTTTCGTGAACGTCACAGACGTATAATTTTTCCCACAGTCGGTGAAGGCAGCATTACGCCTTCCTGCGTGAGGCGTGTTTGGCCAAAGCAAGGACACACAAGACGGGATTACACTTGTGTAAGTTACCCGAATGACGCATGCTAGCTTGTGTTTGCTCTAACCGTTTTTGTGAATACCGCATAACATATGACCAGGACAGCCTTCCCGGGCGTAGTGCTGTCAGTGCGGGTGCATGAGTTGAAGGTAACATGGCAGGGGACGCTTGTCCGTTCAGGACAAAGCTTGCAGCTCGCTAGCTAGCTAGCTAGCTAGTTAGCTTAGCATCTGACAGTCCCAGTAGCCGGCTAGCACTAGCCAGCCGGCATGTAAAGCAATGTCAGTGCTGTGGAAGGACGATGGAACACACCTTATTTACACTCAGTTTACTCACCAAACGACATTCGTGAATTCCTTCTGTAGATACTGGACAAATAAAATGCAATTTAATTTGAGTAGTTCATGCTTTTGTAAAGTAATACCACTAACGTTAATTCAAATCTATGCCATATTGCTCGTATCAAACAAAATGGAATTCACCGTTGCTTCGATTTTTTATTTTATTTTAATGCTAATCACACCAGCAACACAACCCTATTGTAAGTGAATGTGATAATATAATGACATTTTTATATTGGTGTTTTATCACTGAGTCGCAAAAGATCAAGCAGTTGGACATTCCCTTCACGATATACCAAAACACTCCCCAAAGACAATCGCCATTTTTGTAGTTCCGCACTATTTCCGTAACTTACAAGTGGTTCCCTATGCAGCAGCAAGTGACTGGTAATTCAATCTCGGCAGTCATTGTAAGCTTGTGGTCGGCTGCGTGTCACATGCTCTTGAAATCCTCAAGGTAGTATGCAAATGTGGGGCACAAGCAAAGCTTTCCCTCAAATGTATGTTTTGGAGGATATCAAGTGAAGACTTGGATATACTGATGATAAAATGTGATCCAGTTGGCCACCTTGCTGATGCTCCAGCAACACAAACACTTGAGGGGGGGGGGTGGTGGTGGTGTTTGCATGTTTCTTTGCATGATGGCAGTCTGTACACTAATCCCTAGTTTAGTGCGGTTGAATGGTTACAGACCTCAGCATGACAAGTCCATTTTAGTCAAGTAGGATACCTTCTTGAAAACTGAACATTTTTGCGTCGAAAACTTGTTTACAACCTTCTCAATGTGCTGTTTAACATCAGAGCCCTCTAAACTTGAAATAACAACCCTATATTCACCTTTACACTCCTATGACCCAATATAGTAGATATAAGAAGAGAGAATAAGCCATAAATAATACAAAACATTGACTAGGGCTGCAATGTAAGATTATCAGAGCCTTTTAGACATGAAATAACACCCCTAGAGCCTTCTAGACATGAAATAACACCCCTATAGTCACCTTTACACTCCTATGACCCAATGTAGTAGATATAATAACAGAGAATAATCCATAAATAATACAAAACATTGACTACGGCTGCAACAAACCATTATCAGAGCCTTCTAGACATGAAATAACACCCCTATAGTCACCTTTACATTCCTAGTACACAATTTAGTAGATATATACGAAGAGAGAATAAGCCATAAATAATGCAAAACATTGACTAGGGCTGCAACAAACCATTATCAGAGTCTTCTCGACATGAAATAACAGTTAACAAATAAATAACATAGTTGTCGATTAATTGGATAATTGATGAATGATCAATTCACTGCAGCTGAAATGTCGACTCACACATATTAGCATTGGAAGAGTGGGATTTCTCACCATGAATGATGGATTACTGTACTATATACTGTACCTATATTGTTGTTGTTTATGTGCTTCAGGTTCTGGGAGGCCCAGGAAGCGCTGCTGTAGAATCCAACAATCGTGACTTTGTAGTGTCCTTGGTGAGGGTGGTGGCGATGGCCAGCTACTGAGCAGGGTTGCCATCGGCCCCTGTGGTGAATGGCTGTGAGCAGAGGGAGCGTTGCCTTCTGGGTGGCATTTGTACGCATCCACGGCAGAAGGCAGCCCATCACAAAACACATCGGGGGTGTGAGTCAGGTAACGTACTTGCTTCCCCTTCGGCATCTCTTGGAGACTTATCGGAGCTGGAAGCGTTATTGCAAATGTTGATCCAGAAAGAGGGGAAGGTGGGCTGTACTTCCTCTGAAACAACGGTATAATCACAGGAAAAACTGCAGTAAAAGTCAACCAATCACAGCCCCTGTAGGTTAGATGGTTTTCAGATGCAGACAGATGCATGCAATGATGGAATGATGGGAAGCTAAACCAACCAAATCAAGCGAACGCAGCATCCACAAAGGACATAAAAGCATCTGCAAGGGTGATGATCATGCGTGTGTGTGTGTGTCTTCCAGCCAGCAGACTTCCAGTGGCTCTGTCCAGCACGTCCTCTGAGCAGTGCATCATGGGCCCTGGCGCCCCCCAACAGCCTGCGATATCAGACCACCAAGCAGCCGGCTCTGTCCCACCCCTTTCATCACGCCAGCTACGAGGACGACTGGGAGGAATCGCTAAGCGTGTGTGTGCTGGTGCCACAGAGCGAGTCGGGAGCCACGCGCACCACTGTGGAGATCCCATGGACTAAGCTAGCGGAGTTACTTACTCCAGGGACTCACAAGTCCTCGGATTTGTCCTTCCTACTCACCACGGTGGACGGCAGCAGGGAGGATGACATCAGCGTGGTCAGCGGCATCAGGAGAAGCGACCCAGACTGTTTTAGGAGCCTGTTTGAAACTGAGAGATGCCCCGCGCCCTTCATGTATGGCTCTCGCTTTTTTTGTTTCCATTGTCCGGGAACGGAACCGACGCCACACGGCAGGCTGAACTCTAGACAGGATGTTGGACTTGAAGGCAGTAAGATGGAGGAGTTGCAGCTGCCGCAGCCCTCCTCTCTGTGTAGCCGTGCAGCGCTAGCAGAAGGGCAGCATCACGAAGGAGACGGAGAGAGAGAGCAGAAACTGGCCGTGGTGTACGAAAGGCTGAGGAGCGAGGTAAGTCTGCACTGATCTCGCCCTCATCTGCAGTGACGGTCTGTTGAGATGGAGGGGGATATAATATCGATGTTACCCATCCTAGCCACCTTTGGTCATGAGCTTTGGATAGTGAGTGACGGGACCAAATGTCAGTTGGCTGGGCTCTCCCTTAGAGATAAGGTGAGAAGCACTGTCATCCGGGAAAAACTAAAACCTCCACCCCGTCACTGTGTAACGATGGCGCCCTCCGATAGAGGTAACGAGGCTACAACGCAAACAAGAAGGGGGAGCGGATATCAGCTGTAAGATAAAGGAAACACTGTGGAAAATGCTGGTTTTCCTCCACAACGGCAGTTTAATGACTCCAAACCAAACCCGCATAGCATCCCCTCCCAACCTAACTAACTAACTCAACTTCCCACCCGCCAACAAAGACAACCATGGAACACCAACTTAATCCCGAACGTTTACCCCCCATCCTGAAAGGGTCCCAAAGTTCACCTAAGAGTCAAACTTAGTCCTCAAGACGGAGGTGAAAGCCGCAGTTCCACTCACGGACGTGCATCCACCTGGCGTTAATCCCTAGCGTCCGGAACCTTGGCAAAGTCCAAAAGCTCAAGCATGAGAGAAGGGAAAAGGAAACTGGTCCTCGTGTCTCGAACGCCAGCTATCAGGATCGCCGGTCCGCGTGTGGCGTCACTACCTTTTTTCCCCCACCAAAACCCCCGGTGCGCCGGATGAGCCTTCTTAAATACACGCCCTCTGCAGGCGCATCTTCTCGCCGCAGTCGCCCTTTACTGATGATGAATGACAGCAATGATGACGTACGTATATACGGCATGTGTACAACTCTTGTAGATGTTCCCCTGTACCGAGACCATGACAGCAGTTTTCCTACAGCTGAGTCTTGTAATATAGTGATGCGCTTACAGACCCCACTACCTCTGCTGATGGACTTCTGTGGCCATTAAAACTGTTGTTGCGTCCCTGGGCGAGACACATGACCCGCTTGCCTCCAGTGGCGCCCACACTGGTATGAATGTAATGCATGGATGGCGGTGGTCTCTGTGTGACTGAGGAGTGAATGAATCATGGCTTCACTTCACTGTGACGCCACTTATTGCGGTGAATCGGCTCCAGGACTTTGTCAGAGGGTACCTCCTTCTCAGAGTCTTTATGTATTTTTATAGCTCCGTTTGTGTCGCACTGACCGTCAACTTGTGGTTTGCAGCTGCCAAATTTCCTCCATAAGACGCATGATTACACCATGTACTCCAATGATATTGAATTCATCAACGGGCTTCTCAACACCAAGACCAGGTAAAGGTGCTCGTGCACGTCGCGGCGGTTGTTTGACTCTTGGTTTGACTTCCTGTCTGACTCGCCACAGAGGACGCCTGGTGTACCAGCTCAACCTGTCCTTGTGGCGCCTCCTGTGTCTGCTGTACTTTGCCGACGTGAGGCTGGAGGTGCTGAAGCTGACCAAGCACGTGGAGGATGGCACCATTAAGGCTCGCTGGAGGCTGAGGGGCCTTCCCTTGCACTCGCTCATCCTACGCATCTATCGCAAAGATAAATCACACTTGTACAGGTAACGCTGCAATCCGCTGCAAGGGCATGCATGATGATGTCACATGGATTTGCTGTCATCATCACAAAACTAACTGAAACATGGAAAGTCAAAATCGCCAATCGACATAACCTAAATCAGACAAATCCTCATTTGTTACTGTATTCCATGCATGCTAGCATGTCTTCCATGTGGCTCCACTACTCCTGAGTTCTTCCCCGCACGACACTTCTTCTCAGCTTGTCTCTAAGGATGAGCCCAGCCACCTAACGTCGAAAACTCATTTTGACTGTCCTTTGGGTCACCAGCCAAAGCTCATGACCATGTGGCTCAACTGGTAAATGGAGAGCTTAGCCTTTCGGCTCAGCTCCCTGGGATACAAGAATTTGAGTGGGCTCTAGTACTTTGTGTGAAAACGAGGACAGCAGCCTTGAATTAGCGTCTTACATCACAGCAAGCTAAGCTAAGCGTCGGTATATGTTGCAGGTTCTACGATGCGTTCTCGACATTCTACGTAGGACACGATGGACTCATTCACCGCCATAAAGTTGAAAAGGTGAGAACTTAATTGGTTTGCCCTTTTCCGATGTACCACCGAGCTGAGACGCGCTGTCAGGCCAATGCATGGGGGGAACATGCAAACCCCACACAGGGAGGTCCGACGGAGATCTTAGCTTAACTGAAGACTCCAAATTGTCCATAGGTATGAATGTGAGTGGGAATGATTCCTGGTCTATATGTGCCCTGGGATTGGCTGGCCACCAGTCCAGGGTGTACCCCGTCTTTTGCCCAAACCCGGCATACCCCCACCGCCCGAGTGAGGCACAGGCCTGCGTCGGGTAGGCATTGTGAAGAGCAGCGTGGTCCTGTTGAACAAGCCAGTCATTATCACACAGACCATGGGGGGTGCCCCCTGCCGTTTGACACCCCTGCACAACCGGAATCCCCATTGTTCCATGGAAGGATCGTGATAGCGCCGCCTCCTCGGTGCCACATGGAAAACATCTCAGGTGGGATCTCCTTGTCATGCCAGTAACGTTGGAAGACATCTGAACCATCAAGATCATCAGAGAATAAAACTTCCTCTTTTCAATGTTTGGTGAAGTCAAAACGGGATATTTTGTGGTGTTGAAGAAGACCTTTTTTTCTTCTTAAAAGCCTCCTCTATCAGATGGTGTCAGATAGTTATTGGACTATTTTTTAAAAGGACACCACATATGATTGTATTTACCTTTAAAGACCTGAAGTCGTCCACAAAGCCAAATGCTACGTTTGCCATGTATGATGTGATGATATGATGTGCTGCCATGTCCCTCCGTGCAGGTGATGCCGTCTCAGCCGCCGGCCTTTCCCAGAGTCACGTCCCTGCTCGCCAGCGCTCTCGTCGCCCTGGAGATGGAGGAGAACCAACCCGCTCTCAATCTGCTGCCCCTCCTCCTGTCCTCACTGAGACACTTCCGAGACTAAGAGCTCTTGGAGCGTTTGGAAGGTCCATCGGACAACGTCAACATTTGAAAACGGGGTATCTCGTTGTTGAAATGCTCGCTTTTCACGATTCATGATCACGCTCACTTGGCAAAATGGAAGAGAAAGCGGTTGGTGATTTGTGTTTTGGAAGTGAACAGAAGCACACGTGGTCTTCATCTTCTCACTCCATTTCCCCGCTAAGTTCCTGTGTTCCCGTGGTGGATGTGTGACGCTGCTGCTGTGGTGCTCGGCATACGACGTTCATGTTTGTGTTAAACTTGTCACCCGACTGTAACGAGTGCAGTAAATGAAGAAAACATAAAAACCTCCAATGACTGAAACCTCACTTGGTTTCATATGTCTACCATGCTTTGCTTTCATTAGCAACTATCCTGCTAGCTTGCTTTTGGATCAATTTTTGCAATCAAAGTTGTAATTATTAGATTAGAAATCTGCAAAATATACATGTTTAATACAAGTAGTTGCATACAAATATGTGAAATACTACTATATAGTTACCAGTTAAGTGGGAAATCATAATACATGTAACATTTATAGTTAACATATTTCAAAACTAGACATGTAGACTCAAATTTCTAAATTTACAGCAGAATTATGAAATTTATATAAAATTTGACAAATTTCTATATTTACAGTAGAATTATGAAATTTATATAAATTTTGATGTTTATGTTAAGATTGCATTTTTATCATGTAAGCATGTATATTTGTATTTATATGATAATATATTAAACATGTTCAACATTTACATTTCATACATTTAACACTTATTAAGGTGTTAAATGAGGGGGAAGCACCACAAACCACACAAAGCCCCTTCATCTACCCGTCCGTTATTTGGTCCTAAAGCTACATTCAAATCATTCATTCCCTTCTCATCTATCACTGTGTTGGTCTGCAATATGATATATTTACCCGGAATGGCAAGCAGTCATTTAAAAAAAAATGAAAATCTTGAAAATGATATTGAAAATAAGGGGCGCCCAAACCTTTTCATACCACTGTATACACGTTTATGAAATGTGTGTCATATATATGTGACACTTTCGTAGTCGGCATTAACCCAAAGCTGTTATGTATACATTCCAATCATTAGAATCTAATGAATAATATAATAATGAATAATCCAATATGAAAGCTGTACCGCCTGGTTATGTATAGTGTTGCATAGGCGCCCTGCAGCTGTGGCCTCTCCCGCGCCCCCTGCAGGCTGTTGGTGGCAGTGACTGGCAGCGGTCCCACAGACCCACCCAGCCGCTGTACACAGCATCAGACGAGGAGAGGTCATCCGAGGAGACAAACGCTGGAGTTCGGTCATACTGGTGTCGATCATGCCATTAGTCAAACAATCACCTTCTCCTAAACACCACTGTGTTCGAAGAAAAAAACCTATTATTATTATCAACTTCACTCTTAAAATTTTTTTTTTGGCTAAACAATTCAAATGTTCTTTGTGCTATTCTCACTTTGTTCCCTTAATATGATTTCCCAAAACTACATCTTTATTTTGTTTTGTTTGTTACCACTATATGTAAAATATAATGTTTCTCATTGTATCCCATTAAAAAAATTATTGTTTCTTTCTTATTTTGGACTTTGTGCAACTAAAATGTTATTTTTCCTTATAATATTATGAAGTTATTTCCATAGAATTACATCCTTTTTCTGATAACTCAATCCCAGCCATTTTCCAAAAGGGGGGTGTGCCCCCTCACCTGTCATACATACGGATTGTGAATGAAGGTTACTGATGATTACCAAAGTAGAAATGAAGTGCAGCAAATAGCCCAAATATACGTCAGCATGTACCGCAGCCGCACTGTGTGTGCCTGGGGTGATCTACTTACTGTTCATGGTCAGTGTTCTGTCATCTTGGAACACTCTATCCCGGGAGATGAGCTTCTGCTTGTCAACTGGGATCTCCACTGATGATGATTTGTGGTCCTTCAACTGCTTCGCTGTCAACTCCAGAGACAACAAAAGGAAGGACAGGGTCAAGTACGACTGGCATAAAGCGGGCAGGACGCGTCACCTTGCTGCTGACGTATGGACTCATAATAGCTTCTGCTATTATAAGTATAAGACTCTGAGTCCAGAGTCTTCACTGTGACTTCAGGTAGACCGCTTGGATCCGCCACAAGCCCAGCATTACATCCCACATCCCGCCTCTTCCTGTTTTGGGTATGTAAGATACGCCGACATAACACATGCACACTAGTTATGATACCCATTTGGCAAAGTTTAGCTGCTAAAATGTACACACATGAATCTCTAGCCCAGGGGTGTCCAAACATTTAGTAAATATCTAACATGTGGAGGACCACTTTGAAATTTGTTAGTTTTTAAATCCTGTAAAACGTCTAAACTATACACTTTGTATTTAAAAACAAAGATTTGTTTTATTAGTAGTATTTCAGCTCTTTACATTTTGCCATATTGCTGTATTTTTACCATTTTTGCATTTTTTTTGGGGGAGGGGGGGGGGGCTAGCCTTTGGTTTTTTGCCTCCAAAAAACGGAATTTGGAGCTAGTTGCGTACAGTCTCTTTAATAACAGAGGCGAGCGGGTTTTTCAGTTGACAATTTCTGGCAAAATGTTGCCTCTTTGTGTCCATTTTTCAATTCAGAGTACGTTGTACTCAAGAGTACTGTAATTAACACGGCGTGAGCCCACCTGTGTTCTCAATGTCTTGTTTTGTTGTTGTTTTTTCTTACCACAAAACGCCCTCGTTAGCTTGCAAATACATACAAGGCGGAAGTTAACGCCCTCGCCGTCTGTGACGTCATCGGTGGGTGACTGTAGTTCTTTCCTAATGTGATGAAAAAGAGGGGAGAAACACTAAATGCAAATCAGCGGTGTCTCTGTTGCTGTCGCTGCCACATAGTCATAGTTTATCCCTTTCATTCATCATTCATATGCATTTTGAGGTGTTTTCTGCGTGTAGTTGTTGTAATTGTTAGTTGTAAAAGTTGTAATTGTAAAAAAAAGAATTTTCAAGAATTATTTCTTATAGATAAAGGCACAAAGTCTACCGTGGTGAAGTTAGTTTAACGTTGGACGTTGGATATTCGCCTCCGTAGAAACGGCGGTCGTTCCCCTCACTGTGCCGGGCTGCTCTCTCCTGCTGCGGGGAGATCACACGGAAGTCCCGCCCTCTGACTAGGGACCGTCAATAAATATTCATTCATTTCTATTCCATTGAAGAGTGTTTGCTTAAAAAAAAAAAAAAATCACACCATTCCTTTTCATATGAAAACTTCATATTAAATCTTAGCAAAGTTAAATAGAAAAGAAAAAAGGCGTGTATGGTACTAGCAGACAATTCTTACTGATACAAGGTGGTTTGGAGGTCAAAGGTCACATGACCTGGAAAATATTGGTCATGATTTGTGTAAAAAAATCATCAAAAATCCTAGCAAAGTTAAGTAGCAAAGCAAAAAGGCATGTATAGCACTAGCAAACAAGTCCTACTGATATAAAGTGGTTCAGAGGTCAAAGGTCACATGACCTGGAAGCTATTGGTAATGATTTGTGTAAAAAAATTCATATATAATCCTAGCAAAGTTAAGTAGCAAAGCAAAAAGGCGTGTATAGTACTAGCAGACAATTCCTACTGATACAAAGTGGTTTGTAGGTCAAAGGTCACATAAATCTGCTTAAACATTATTTGAAAAACAAAAAGATGTGCATAGTACTACAAGGCCAGTTTTCATATGAAAAGGATTTATTGTAAGTCATTAAAAATATTAGCCCAACAATTAAATCA